>NC_080704.1:150679889-151284896 GCF_030445035.2 Dasypus novemcinctus | reverse complement strand
GCTCCTGTGGCGAAAATCCATATTCTTCAGGCAGTTCTCTTTTCAGCTCTCATCTTTCTTTCAAAGTGTTCTCAATTCTGCCTATACTATCTCTCCTCCAATAATAAGGAAGTGCATTATCCAATTAACCACCCACCCCAGGATCACACCATTGTAAAATGTGCGGTGTTTCATAGTTTGTTTTTGTCAAAATGGATTCACTTTGATTAATTAACAACGTCATGGCATATGGGGCGTTCATAACCTGTAATCTACTTTCTGTCTCCATAAATGTGCAACTTCTAGTTGTTTCATGTAGGTGGAATCATAGAATATCTGTCCTTTTGTGTGTGCCTTACTTCGCTCAACATGATGGCTTCAGTGTTCACCTGAGTTATTCATAAAGCAACCTCTGTGTTCTTTTACATTTTAATAACTTAGGGATTAGTCTGACAGACCATCTGTATGTAACCAGCAGTTAAAAGCAAACGTAAAATTTTAAGGAAGCAACACCATCTCGCTGAATCCAGGGCATCTTAATTCAGGAGCTGGGAAAGCAAATATGGCTTCAAAATGGAGAAGCCTGTGCTGTAGCTATTATCACTGAAGCACATGTTAGCTGAGAGAGGACAGTTTACTTGGTTTAGTCACTGACAGATGATAGAGGTGATTTCTCTTGCAACCAACATCAGTTAATGTTGAAAAGTTAAAATAGGTAATGGCACAAGAAGAGTCTGAAGCCCCACAATTTGGTACCATGATTCTGAGCCCAGTCAGCTTGCCATTTAAATAACTACTGTGGCCTTGGCAGATGGTAAGTCGGGGAAGGCCTCAGGATTATTCAAGCTCAGTTTACTTAGGAAAGAAGAGTGAGCTATACCCCCATTTTTTTGGTTGTATCCCATAAAGAATTCTTTTATAGTAATATCACTTAAAGAAAAGGAACTCCCAGATGTTTTCTCTCCTATTGCTGAGGTAGAAGAAGCTTGCAGAATCAGTCCTTAGCCCAGAATCTTTTATAGGCCTTCTACTGTTCTAGGGGAAGTGTGGCAAACCACATGATCCCTGCTCACAGGGAGCTCACACTTGAGTTGGTATCACTGAGGAGCTCAAGGCCGATGGGCTGTGGAATGTTTCCCGGAGGGAGTAGTATGTATAGAGAATCAGCAAGGTGTCTGTAGGGAAAGACTGGGCACCCTTTCCAAAAGGAGCAGAAAAGTAGTATATTTAGGGGAAGAGAGGAGCTAAGAGTGGTAGATGGACAGATCACCCCTGACTCTGAAAAAAGGACATTGAAAAGCAGACTACTCAGTATTGTCAGCAGTGGTAACCACTGTAGTTCATGGAGCAGAGATGGACATGAAGCACATGGTACTTGGCAGGGGAAACTCCTTTTGAGCAGGAGTACTTCTAGAGAGTTCTATATATAATCCATTATGAAGTGATGTGATTCCTGTAGCTAAGACTTATACTGATGAGTTCACTGAAGTTACTTAAAACCAGCCTCAACTACAGTTGCCCTTGCCTTTCATTATTCATTCCATGGCATTCCCCAAAGGGATAAGGTGTCTTTGCATGAGGAGCTGGCATTTAACATCACTGTAGTTTTGAGCCAATGTTTATGGGAGCTACTGTTATTAGAAGCTGGACTATTTGGACTCTGTACAAAAAAATAAATATATGGGGCTGAGGGTGAGGGAGAAGAGAAGACAGGTAATAGCATAGTTTTATAAATGAACAAACTTAATGTCACACACACACATCTGCAAGAAAGTGTAAATCTGGGCCATTATAATGTCAGCTTCATGAGGACAGGGCTTTGTAAGTTTCTTTTTTGTATCCCCAGGACTGAGAATAGTGTCTGGAACACAATAGACACTCAACATTTACCCCCTTTGAATATGTGGTATTGATATAATGAACTTTCAGTTTTGACACATGGGTTTTTTTTGCCACATTGAAATATTTCATTCCATCCTGACAATTGTGGCAGTTTGAGATTATTTATGAACTCCAAAAAAAGATTATGTTTGTAAACTGGTCTGTTCCTCTGGACATGATCCCCTTTGATTGCCTTAAATTTAAACTGAGATGTGTTTGACTAAATTAGGTTAAGATTAAGCTTTTTATTGACCACGTCAGTAGGGTATAACACAGGTTTGAGTCCCCACCCCCTTGGTGGGCTGTATAAATGGACACTCACTGAAGAAGACACACAAAAGATACAGAAGAAGAGAGAATTTTGTCAGTTTTGGTCTTGTAGCCCCTGGGAGAGATGAACCATTTGCCTGATAGTTTACAGCTGACCTTGTAAAGAGACCGGAGTAGGTGAGCCCTATGCTAGCCTACAGCTGAGATTGGAAGAAGCTGGTACCATGGGACTTTAAGAGGAAGAAGGAAGGAGATAGCTGGCAAAGGTCACACACCATCTTGCTTCAACACGAGGCAACAGACTTTGGTGAGGAAGTAACCATGAGTTGGCCTCGTAACTGTAAGCTTTTATCCCTAGTAAGTACCCTTTATAAAAGCCAACAGATTTCTGGTATTTTGCATCAGCACCCCTTCAGCTGACTAATATAACAAGCAACTGTAAAAAAGTTTTAAAATATGGAGAGTTGAGAAATTTGAGCACTTACATATTATGATGATAAGAAATTACCATTAATTTTTAAGAGTGATTATACTTATATTTTTAATGCCTTTGGCTCATTGCTTTAATCTGTTTTTATTAGAAAAGTTGTAGGTTTACAGAAAAAATTATGCAGAAAATACAGAGATCCCACATGCCTCTCCCCTAACAGTTTTCCCTATTATTAACATGTTGCAATACTGTGGTACCTTTCTGACAATTGATGAAATAACATTATTATTGTTATACTATTAACAGTAGTCCATAGTTTATATAAGGGTTCAACATTCATGTTGTACAGTCCTACAGTTCTTAAAAAATTTTTATTCTAGTAACATATATATAGCCTAAAGCTTCTCCTTTTAATCACATTCAAATAAACAATTAAGTGGTGTCAATTACATTCACAATGTTGTGCTACTATCACCACCATCCATTAGAAAAATTTTCCACCACCCCAAAAAGAAACTCCCTACCAATTAAATATGAGCTCCCCATTCCTTCCCCCAGCCTGGCCACTGGTAACCTATATTCTACTTTCTGACTCTTTGAATTTGCTTATTCTTGAATTTCATATCAGCGAGAGCATACAATGTTTGCTCTTTTGTGTCTAACTCATTTCATTCAACATAATGACCTCAAGGTTCATCCATATTGTCACATGCATCAGGACTTCATTCCTTTTTACGGCTGAATAGTATTCCATTGCATGGATATACAACATTTGTTTATCCATTCAACTGTTGATGGACACTGAGGTTGCTTCCATCTTTTGGCAGTTGAGAATAATGCCACTAGGAACATGAGTGTGCAAATAGCTGTTTGAATTCCTGCTTTTGGTTCTTTGGGGTATATATCTAGAAGTGGGATTGCCATGTCATATGATAATTCTATACATAACTTTCTGAGGAACTGCCAAACTGTTTTCCACAGCAGTGGCATCATTTTACATCCTATCAACAATGAACGAGTGTTCCTATTTTTCCATATCTTCTCCAACACTTCTTATTTTCTATGGTTTATTTTATTTTATTTATTTATTTTTTCTTTTTTTAAATTTTTTCTTCTTTTTTTCTTTTTATCTTTTTTTTGTCTTTATTTTTTTAATATTTCATTAAAAAAATATGAGGTCCCCATATACCCCCAACTCCCTTCACTCCACTCCTCCCCCCATAGCAACAATCTCCTCCATCATCATGAGACAATCATTGGATTTGGTGAATATATCTCAGAGCACCACTGCACCTCGTGGTCAATGGTCCACATCATAGTCCACACTCTACCGTGTTCCATCCAATAGGCCATGGAAGGACATACAATGTCCGGTAACTGTCCCTGCAGCATTACCCAGGACAACTCCGAGACCCGAAAACGCCTCCACATCTCATCTCTTCCTCCCATTCCCCACACCCAGCATCCACCATGGCCACTTTCTCCACACCAATGCTACATTTTCTTCGATTACTATCACAATAGTTCATGAATAGAATATCGGTAAGTCCACTCTCATCCATATTCTATTCCTCCATCCTGTGGACCTTGGAATGGTTGTGTCCACTCCACATCTATATCAAGAGGGGGCTTAGATTCATGGAATCTGTGGTTTATTTTAATAGTAGCCAATATAATAGGTGTGAAATCATATATCATTGTGATTTTGATTTGCATTTCCCTAATGATGTGGAGCATCTTTTCATGTACTTATTGATCATTTGTATATCTTCTTTGGGGAAAGGTCTATTAAAGTCTTTTTGCCCATTTCTTGAGTTGTTTGACTTTTTTATTGTTGAGTTTTGGGATTTCTCTACATTAAAAATTTATCAGATATGTAGTTTCCAAATATTTTCTCCCATTTAATAAGTTATTGTTTTACTTTCATGATGCACAAAAGATTTTTAATTTTGATGGGTCCCATTATTTATTTTTTATGTTGCTCATACTTTCAGTGGGATATCAAAGAAACCATTGCCTAATAAAAGTTCCTAAAGAGGCTTCCTTTTGTTTTTCACTAGACAGTTTAGAGTTTTCATTCTTATATTTCGGTATTTTATCCTTTTCGAGTTAATTTTTGTATATGGTATGAGATAGGTGTACACCTTCATTATTTTGCATATGGATATCAATTTTCCCCAGCATCATTTGTTGAAGAGACTATTGTTTCCACATCAAGTGGACTTGTCATCCTTCTCAAAAATCACATGGGGGAGTGGATGTGTCTCTAACAGTTGAGCACCTGCCTCACACATGGGGGGGGGTGAGATCCCAGGGTTGGTTCCCGGGCCTTTTAAAACAAAACAAAACTAAACTAAACAACAAGCAGACAATGAACAAAAAAACAATAAGCAGACAAGGAGCAAAAAACAATGAGTTAAAACAACGAGCAATGAGCAAAAACAAACAAAAATCACCTAGTTAAATTATTATTATATTAGACTTATTATTATTTTAGCAATGGAAGAATTTTTATCTTTGATGTAAAGGAAGTTGCCACAAGAGTTTCTGAGGGGAGGGAGAAGGGAGAATAGATGTAACATGGGGGCTTTTTTGGACATTGGAATTGTCCTGCAAGACATCGCAAGGATGAATACAGACCATTATACATTTTGTCATAACCTATAAAACTGTGGGGCAGCGTATAAACCATAGTCCACAGTTAGTAGCAATGTTCCAATATGTGTTCATCAATTGTAAAAAATTTAACACACTAATAAAAGATGTTGTTAATATGGGAAAGTGTGTGTGGGGGGGGATCTATGGGAATCCCCTATATTTCTAATGTAACATTTATGTAATCGAAAACTTCTTTTAAAATAATAAAAATTTTAAAAATCAGTTTGCAGTGGATGTGAAGGTTTAATTTTGAAATCTCAATTCAATACCATTGGTCTATATTATTGTCCTTGTGCCAGTACCATGCTGCTTTAATTACTGGAGCTTTGTAATAGGTTTTAAAATCAGAAAGTGTGAGTCCACCAACTTTGTTCTTTTTTTAAAATTAAATTTATTTATTTATCTCCTCCCCGTCCCCGCATCCCAGTTGTCTGTTCTCTGTGTCTATTTGCTGCATGTTCTTTGTCCGCTTCTGTTGTCAGCGGCACGGGAATCTGTGTTTCTTTTTGTTGCGTCATCTTGTTGTGTCAGTTCTCCGTGTATGCAGCGCCATTCCTGGGCAGGCTGCACTTTCTTTCGCACTGGGCGGCTCTTCTTATGGGGCGCACTCCTTGCACGTGGGGCTCCCCTACACGGGGACACCCCTGCGTGGCAGGGCACTCCTTGCGCATCAGCACTGCGTGTGGGTCAGCTCCACACAGGTCAAGGAGGCCTGAGGTTTGAACCGCAGACCTCCCATGTGGTAGACAGATGCCCTAACCACTGGGCCAAGTCCGCTTCCACTTTGTTCTTTTTATTCAAGATATTTTTGGCTACCTGGGGCCCTGACCCTTCTGTATGAATTTGATGTTCGGCTTTTCCATTTCTGCCAAGAAAGCTTTTGGAATTTTGATAGGGATTACGTTGACTCTTTAAATCACATTGTTTAGAATTGACATCGTAACGATACTTATTCTTCCAATCTACAGGCACAGAATATCTTTCCATTTATATGTCTTCTTTGATTTTTTTACATCAATGTTTTATAGTTTTCCATGTACAAGTCCTTTACATCCTTGGTTAATTTTTTTCCTGTATATTTGATTCTTCTTAGCTGCTATTGTAAATGGCATTTTGTCTTGATTTCCTCTTCACAGCGTTCATTAATTTTTAGAGAAGCACTGCTTATGTTTGTGTGTTTACCTTGTACTTCACCACTTTGCTGAATTCATTTATTAGCTCTAGTAGCTTTGTTGTAGACTTTTCAGGATTTTCTACATATAGGATCATGACATTTGCAAATAGGGAACATTTTACTCCTTCCTTTCCAATTTGGATGACTTTTATTTCTTTTCTTTATTTTTCCTAATTGTTCTGGTCAGAACTTCTGGTACAATGTTGAATAAAAGTGGTAACAGTGGGCATCCTTGTCTTCTCCCTGATCTTAGAGGGAAAGCTCCCAGTCTTTAACCATTGATTGTGATATTAGCAGTGGATTTTTTATATATGCCCTTTATCATGTTGAAATTTCCTTCTATTTGTAGTTTCTAAGTGTTTTTATCAAGAAGGTGCTGGATTTCTTCACACGCCTTTTCTACATCAATTGAGAAGTACATGTGGTATTTTTGCCTTAGTCTTATTAATACATAGCATTACATTAATTTAATTTTCTCATGTAGAGCCACTCTTGTGGCATACATGCCAATTTTTCATGATGTATATTTCTTTATGTGCAATTGGTTTTGGTTTGATCATGTTTTATTGAGCATTTTTGCATCTTTATTCATCAGTGATATTGGTCTTTGATTTTATTTCATTGTGGTATCTTCATCTGACTTTGGTATTATGTTGATGTTAACCTCATAGAATGAGTTGAGAAGTGTTCCATCCTCAGATTTTTTGGAAGAGTTTGAGCAAGACTGATGTTAATTCTTCTTGGAATGTTTGGTAAAACTCACCAGTAAAGCTATCTGGTCCTGGGATTTTCTTTTTTGGGAGCTTTTTGATTATTCATTTGAGCTCTTTCCTTGTTATTGGTCTGTTGACTCTTCTATTTCCTTTTAAGTCAGTATAAGTAATTTTTGTGTTTCTAGGAATTTTCACATTTCACGTAGATTATCTAACTTGTTTGCATGCAATTGTTCATATGATCCTTTTAATCCTTTTTACTTGTGTGGAGTTGGTAGCAATTTCCCTCTTTCATTTCTGATTTTAATTATTTGCATCTTCTCTTCTTTTTCAGTGTAGCTAAAGGTTTGTTGATTCTTTGCAAAGAAACAACTTTTGATTTTGTTCATTCTCCCATTTTTTTAAATTCTGTATTTCATTTATCTCTGTTCCAAACTTTTCTCATTCTTATTTCTGCTCACTTTGGGTTTAGTTTACTCTCTTCTTTTCTAGATCTTCCCATTGTGAGGTTAGGTCTTTGGAGAGCTTTCTACTTTTTTAATGTAAACATTTAGAGTTATAAATTTCTCTCTCATCTTTGCCTTTGTTGCCTCCTGTAAGATTTCATATTTTTCCCCATTTGCATCTAGGTATTTCTTAATTTCGGTTATGATTTATTCTTTGACCTATCATTGATTAATGTTCACATATTTGTCAATTTTCCAGTTCTCTCTCCCTTTTTGATTTCTAGCTTTATTCTACTGTATTTGGAGAAGATACATTATATGATTTCAATATATTTTTTAAAATTCATTAAGACCTGCTTTCTGAGCTAACATATTTTCTATCCCTGACAATGATCCATGTGCACTAGAGAAGAATGTTTATTCAGCTGCTGTTAAGTGTTCCATATATGTCTGATAGATCTTATTTGGTTTATAGTATTGTCCAAGTCTTCTATTTCTTTATTGATTTTTCTCTCTAGACGTTTTATCCATCATTGAAAGTGATATATAGAAGTCTCCTAATAGTAATGTAGAACCGTGCTTTTCCCCCTCAAATCTGTCGATTTTTACTTCATGTATATTGGGGCTCTGCTGTTGTGTGCATATACATTTATAATGTTATGTCTTCTTGTGGAATTGACCCCTTTATCAGTATATAGTGATGTTCTTTGACCCTCATAACCATTTCCACCGAGAGTCTATTTTGTCTGCTATTAGTATAGCTTGTCAGACTCTCTTGATTACTATTTGTATGGTATATTTTTTCCATCATTTCCCTTTCAGCCTATCTATGTCTTTGAATTTTATGTGATTTTCTTATAAGCATTATATAGTTGAGTCATGCATTTTTACCCATTCTGCCAGTCTCTGTCTTTTTTTAAATTATTTTTATTTTTATTTTTATTGACTTTGTAATAATATTACATTAAAAAAATATATATATGAGGTCCCATTGAACCCTACCACCCCCACCCCACCTCTCCCCCACCCAGCAACACTCCCTCCCATCATCATGACACATCCATTGCATTTGGCAAGTACATCTCTGGGCACCCCCGCACCCCATGGTCAACAGTCCACACCATGGCCCACACTCTCCCCCATTCCATCCAGTGGGCCCTGTGAGGATTTACAATGTCCGGTGATTGCCCCTGAAGCACCATCCAGGGCAGCTCCATGTCCCAAAGACGCCTCCACCTCTCATCTCTTCCTGCCTTTCCCCATACCCATCAGCCATCATGTCCACTTTTCTCAATCCAATGCCACCTTTTCTATGTGGACATTGGATTGGTTGTGTCCATTGCACCTCTATGTCAAGAGGAGGCTCAGATTCCACATGGATGCTGGATGCAATCCTCCCACTTTCAGTTGTAATCACTCTAGGCTCCATGGTGTGGTGGTTGTCCTTCTTCAACTCCATCTTAGCTGAGTGTGGTGAGCCCAATAAGTCAGATTGTAGGTGCTGGAGTCTCTGTCTTTTGACTGGAGAGTCTCAGCCATCTACATTTAAAATAACTACAGATAATACAGAACTTTGGTCTGCCATTTTGCTATTTGATTTTTGTAACTCTTCTACCGTTTTTGTCCTTCTATTCTTCTGTTAATGCCAACTTTCACATTTATTTGATTTTATTGTAGTATACCATCTTGAGTCCCTTCTCATTTCTTCTATATATTTTTTCCAGATATTTTCTTTGTGCTTGCCTTAGGGCTTACATTTAACATACTAAATATATAACAATCTCATTTCACTTGATACACATACACTGTTCCTATACCCCTTCTACTCTTACCTATTTTTATACTTGTTATAAATTGTCTTTATTCACTGTATGTCCAAACCATAGATCTATCATTACTTTTTACGTATTTGCCCTTTAGAATCTGTAAGAAATGAAAAGTGGTGTTACATACCAAAAAATACAATACAGAAGTACTGGCATTTTTAATTACCCTACGGTTACCTTTACTAGAGATCTTTCTTTCTTTATACCACTTCAGTCTCCTGTCTTATGTCCTTTCCTTTCAGTCTAAAGAATTCTCTTTAGTATTGCCTTTACAGTAGGCTTAGTGGTGATGAAGTCCACCAAATATTTTTCATCTGAGAATGTTTTAATCTCTCCCTCAGTTTTGAAAGACAGTGTCACTGGATGTATTAGTCTGCCAAACGTTCTCTCATGAAATATAACAAATATGCAATACTAATACATTGTGTTAATAATAGAGTGGTTTGTGGGAAAAATACACCAAATATAAGTTATGGATGATAAATAGCAGTAATACTATGATGACGTTCTTTCATGATTTGTAACAAATGTGTCACAACAACGTAAGGTGGTGGTGGGGCAATATACAGGAATCCTGTATGGTATGCATGATTGTTTTGTTCACTCACAACTTCTCAAATTAAAAAAGAAATACATTTTTTAAAAAGAAGAAAAAGAAGAACAGCCCAAGGTGAACATGAGGTGCAGGGTCCCCTCTGTCTTTTCTGAGTTTGCATCTTTTCCTGGACTTTTGCTTGTTAGTGGCCTTAGGATTCCCCTTTTTGCAGGAATTCAAAAGCCTCCTTTACTCCCTTTGAAATAGACTTTCTTCCCCTCCTGGATGCTCTACTGTGTGTCCTAAAGCAAGTGATCTTTTACCTTAGGCCCCTATACTTGTTTCTTTTTTTAAAATTTATTTTTGTCTTTTTTTTTTAAAGATACATAGATCACAGAAAATGCTACATTAAAAAAATATAAGAGGTCCCCATTAATTGTTTCTTATGCTGCTTTAGCTTGGGAAGGTGAGCTAGAGACCAGTTTTCTGGTTGATTCTTTCAGGCTGCCTCCTGATAGATTGGCACCAACATATAGGCATCCCAGTATGCACATAGGGGTTACTTTGCTCCCTCTGGAACAGTGCCAGGGACCCACAATGGGAGCATAGGGTGATTGCACACAGTGCTGGGGAAGAGTGGGAGAGGGTGCCATGCTCTTCTCCTACTGTGTTTTAAAGCTGTTTATTATTGATTTGGTAATCACCTAGTTACTGCAACCCTTTAACCGTTTTCTGGAGTTTTGTGGAAGATAGACCTTCCAGTTTTTGCTGATTGTGCAAAATATCTGTGGGTCACTGTACTCTGGGGCATCTTACACTGCCAGGTTGTTCATCACACATGTTTTTTAAAAATAATCTTCTTTATTTTTAGCATGTCCTTTAATATTGCATTTTAAAAATAACAGCTTTATTAAGATATGATTCACAGATCATATAATTCACTCTCTTAAACTATACAATTTGGTGGTTTCTGATATATTCACATAGTTGTGCAACCATCAACACTGTCTAATTTTTGAACATTTTGAACTCTCTGAAAAGAAACCCCCTAGCCATTAACATTTACCCCCACCCCACCCCCAGCCCCTAGCAATCATTAATCTGTTTTCTGTATTTATGGACTTGCCTATATTGGACATCACATACAAATAGAATTGTACGATAAGTGGTTGTGTCTGGCATCTTTAACTTAGCATAATATTTTCAGAGTCCATCCATGGTATGCCATGTCAGTACTTCATTCTTTTCAGTGGCTGAATAATATTCCATTGTATGACTATACCACATTATGTTTATCCAGTCATCAGGTAATGAGCATTTGGATTATTTTAATTTTGGGGCTATTATGACTGCTTTTAACATTAACACATAGTTTTTTACGTGGACATGTGTTTTCATTTCTTTTGGGTGGTATATACCTAGAAGTGGAATTACTGGGCCATATGGTAACGCTGAGTTTAACATTTTGAAGAACTCCCAGACTCTCTTCAAAAGTGGCTACTATTTTACATTCCTACTACCAATGTATGAGTAGCCCAATTTCTCCACATACTTGTCAACACTTGTCGTTTGTCTTTTTTATTATAGCCATCTTAGTGGTTTAATGTTGAATAATAAATATATGGCATAAATAAGTCTATGGAAAACAAGTGTGAAAGGCTTAGACTATTATTCTTTTGCCTCAGAAATGGTCTTGCCAGGAATTCCTTCTTTTTTTCTTTCCCTTTGGGGTATTGCTGTTTTATTTCCTCATATTGAAAAGTAAGGTGAGGGATCAGGGATCTGCTAAACCAGATTTTAGCACTTTTCTGATTCAGCATGAGGTGGTCATAAGAAAACACACTTAAACACTGGGCCTTGAGAGGGCATGGAAAATTCTAGAAATATGTCATTTCACAGCGTCTGTGCAGAAACCACTTCTGTGCCAGTGTGTTACATTTGAAACTGCTTTTTGTGCATGCTCAACTTTAGCACAGATCTTGAGAAAATGAAATTGAATTTTATGCCTCTTTAATTTGATTTGAGACCATGACCAGGCCATTTCTTTATAATAATTACAAGAATGTATCCAATATATGGCTTTCATCTTATAGTAATTACAACCATTTACCATTTATAGAACACATAGTTTAGGATGCCGTACGTCACATTTCATGCTAATCACTTTTCTGAAAATAAAGGGTTCTGTTGTACAAATCCCAGCCAATGATAGGAGGAGAAGAAAATCAAGTGATAAGCCACATCAAAGAGGAGATCAAAATGAAGACATCATATATATGCCCAAAGCTCTCATAAATTACAAGTTGTAAACCCACCCCAAACTTTATTTTCAGGCAAATAAAATATCTCAAAAACTGATTGTAAAAGCTACTTCAAAGATGATTTCGTGTGACAGTATTTTCCCTAAGGCTCTGCCTGTTTTACACGCCAGAGGCTTCCCATGTGAGCAGAGTTCTGGGGGGTGCAAGTCGAAGCAACCAACTTATACTTCAAGATCTGAGCCTTCCTTGAAGGACAAGAAGCCCATTAAAAAAAATCTGCTTCCCATTTCCTTCTTTTGTGAATAACTGTAGGATTAAAAGTCTTCTTCCTTTCTCAAGCTGTATGCAGGACACAAAGACAGGGCTTCAGCAGCTGCTGTTTGTCATTCCATAGAAGAAAAAGATTTCTAAGCTGAAAAATATCCCCACATCCTCTAGTGAGCTCTTAACAATTCTCACTTATATTTTCCCTTCTTACTAACAGATTTGCCTCCTCCCCCTCCTTTGTAGGTGTTAAATATAATACAGTGTTCATTAGAAAATAAGTTTCAAAATCCAGAAAATATAAAAAAAGAAAAGAAAAATCACCAGCAGTCTCACCACGCACAAATCCCCATTTGGGTTTACGTCCTTATACTCTTTGTTTCCTTACATCATTCATTCATTCTTTCACTTGAAAAATATTTACTAAGCATCTACTCTGTGCCATACACTGTTAGGATATACATTACACATACTCATGGACCTCATTTTCTTTATAATAATGTTTATAATTGTATCATAAATGTCCCCTGTTGTACTTTAAAATCCAGTACCCTCTTATTCACCAAACATCATGTGATGATCATTTACCATGCCATTAAATATTCTTTCAATATAGTATTTTTAATGGCTGGATAATATTCTACCTATTTATGTTTCCCTAGCGTGAGTGGGTTATGATAACTCCCTTTTTTATCTCTTGTAATTAACACAGTTATAAACATGTCAAAGAATAAACACATTTTTATGGCTTTTGTTACATCAGACACAAATAGCTCTCTAGAAGGGCTATACCAATTTGATCACCTACTAGCAGTGTATGAGTATTTCTCAGATGCAATTAAAGAAAGTTACAAAATGGAAGCCCATTTTGCTGAAGTTACCTAGTTCATCCCTTCGTCCTCAAGCAGAGTCAAAACACCACCGCCACCACCAGAGAGGAAAGCAGTTTGTTTAGAATTCAGAAACACTAAGAAAATCTGTCTCGATTTAGCAGCATGGGGATTTGGAGCCCAAATAGGAAGCTGTCCACATTGTGTGTTTACATACATTTATGAGTTATCTCTACAGAGCTAAGAGTAAGCTAGAGAAATGTTGACAAATACCTAGTAGCAATCCAAATGTTTATCAATTCTCTACCTTATGTCAGAGCCCAGGTTAGGTGCTGTGAGTAATGCAAAGATGAAGTAAACATGGACTTTGCTTCAAAGGGGTTCACATCCTGTAGTAGGGAAAAGTGTGGGCTTTGGAATCTGAAAGACCTGGGTTCGAGTTCCGATTCTGCTACTAATATCTGCAGTGACCGTGGGGAGGTTTATTTTTCTCTTTCTTCGTCTGTGAAGCATAGTTAATAATAGAGTTGTTTTAAGAAGGAAGTGAGATAATGTGTTTTAAAGTGCTTAGCAGAGTGCCTGGCATGTAATGCAGGAGTGTTCAGAAAAAAAGAGCTACTATTGCTTTGGTTATTATTTTTCCTATCTTCAAGTGGTTTTCTGGGATTAAATGAACTAATATATGCCAAACACTTGGTACTTCTCCCACATCAAATGAAGATGGTGATGATGATGATAGGGACAACCCTTTTATGAAGAACAAGAAAATATATCATAAGTAAATTGTACTAATCGTCGAAGAGCAACGAGAGACTAGGTGTCCCTGTTTCAGAAAAGGTGAGACTGGGCACGTATTGGTCAGCCAAAAGGGGTGCTGATGCAAAGTAACAGAACTCTGTTGGCTTTTTTAAAGGGTATTTATTTGGGGTAGAAGCTTACAGTCACAAGGCCATAAAGAGTCCAACTCAAGGTACCATAAGAAGTACTTTCTCACCAAAATCTCTTGCCATGTGTTGAAGCAAGATGGTTGCCCGTTTCTGCGAGGGTTCAACCTTCCTCTTCCTCTTAAGGCTTCACGGGCCCAGCTTCTTCCGATCTCAGCTGTAGGCTGGAGGGCTCTTTCTTTCCAGGCCTTCTCAGCTGCTCAGGGCTCTGGTCTCTTCAACTGCAAACTATCAGGAGAATGACTCATCACTCCCTGAGGCTTTAGCTGTTTGTGCCTTCTCCTTTCTGTCACATGGCAAGACTGAAATGACCAAGTTCTCTCCTCTTCTGTGATATGACAAAGTTCTCTCCTCTTCTCTTTCTATGGAGCACTCTTTCTTCCTGTGCCTTCTTCTGTGTCTCTTTTTGAGTGAGTGTCCATTTATATAGCCCACCAAGGGGTGGGACTTAAGTTGAGTTACACCCTACTGACATGATCAAATCAAAGCCCTAATCTTAATGTCATTTAATAAAAGACATCGCAGCTTCGCAGCTGGGTCTAATACAATCAAAAGGGATCATGCCCAGAGAAACAGACCAGTTTATGATCATAATCTCGCCTTTTGGAATTCATAAATAATCTCAAACTGCCACAGCATGTATTGCTGCCGAGGATGCTGTTGGCTCTCCTGGTCCTAGGCACCAAGACTAAGGAAGATCGGCTGCTCTAAGCCATTGCAGGTGCAGATCCACTCTGTTGTTGATCATCTCTGTCCTTTGCACTCCCCTCCACTGGGGCTCCTGGAGTGCATTTTGTCTTGGCAGAATTTGAGGGCACACTTATTCCTAGCTTTTTAGTAGTGTGCAGTATTTGTCTTTGATGCCATCTCTGAAAAATGGCTCTGGTAGTTTGAAGTTTGACAGGGCATTCAGGAGCTCTACATGTCTGGCAAAAGAAGTCAGTGGCTGGAAAAGCTGCAGTCAATGTCTCTGAAATGAAATTGATGAACAGGCTATTTCCCCCTGAGCCACTTTTCCTCTTACAGGGAGGAAGCTGGTCTATTTCAGTGATGTGTGCTGACTTCTCCCCTCCTGGAGCCCACACAGTCAGCGCCCCAGGTTTAAAAAGAATGAGGACAAATTAACTGTTGGTCCAAAGGTACTTGTGCTGCAGGCCCTGGTGAAATAAAACCTTTGCTGAATGGAAAATATTATTGTCTTCCCACTTTCAAAAGTTTCTTGTTTACCTGTTGCTCATAAAGCACTGGGTAATTCGTGGTCAGGAAAAGGCATTCTTCGCCTGATGGGTTTCATTTCAGCACCATAGTCTTCCTTGAAGATTGCAAAGCTATTCTATCGCTACACATTTATAGAGCTCACCCTGAGGAAGGAAAATGAGTGTCTGCTAACACCTTCCTGCCTGCCAATTTTACCTCACCGATTCAACCTTTAGAGCTGATCTAATCAGCAGATCAGCACATTATTCAAAGGGGGAAATGTTATTATGAAGGGTTTCACAAGGGTTGGTGATTCATATAGGCACTATTCAGGACTTTTAATCACACCACATAAAAGAAGCAAATTTGAATGTTGCTTATGTCTGGAATTTTGATGAAAAGTAAAATATTAAGGAGCTCCAGGAGAAGCCTATGACTTGGATTTATATTTGCAGACATTTCTCCTGAGAAAGAATACAGAGAAAGTTCTAGAATAAGGACCTGCAAAAACCAAAATTATGTGAATGGGCAAGTTTAATGAAAGTGAGAGATGATAGGTCCAAAGTGATAAGGAAGCTGAAGCACTGTGCCAGGTATCTGATGGTCAGTGTGGTCCACTGGTAAAGCCCCACCCAGCTTTGGTGACAGAGAGCCCTGGGTTTGTGTTTTAGTTTCCCAGCTGCTAAAACAAATACTGTACAATCCGTTGGCTTAACAAGAGGAAAATATTGGCTCATAGTTTCAGAGGCTAGAAGGCTTGCTCCCTCCCAGGGTCAGTATCTCCTGGATGGCTGGCAGTCTTATGGGTTCCTTTGTTTTTCTGTAGTGTGGCAATGCATATGGCGGCAATTTTTCCTTTCTCTTCCAGGTTCTGTTGGCTTCCAGTTCTGGCTGTTCCCCATGGCTTTTCTTTCTGTGTCCAATTTTCTTTGTTTCCAAGGACTTCAGCCATATTGGATGAAAGCCCAGTCTCATTTAGTTTGTTCTCACCTTAACTAATAGCATCTTCAAAGTTTCTATTTACAAATGGATTCATACCCACAGGACCTGGGGTTGGGACTTGAATATGCCTTTAGTGGGGGACATGAATCAATCTCCAACAGTTTGCATAGACCACTTGTGGGGCAAGAAAAAGTCTCTGACCCTTATTTTCCTCGTCTACCAAATGAGATTAGTTGTATTTACTTCACAGGGTGTTTGTGAGAATTGTGATAATAAATGTTTTGTCTGTTTTTATGTTCTGCATGGAACTTACAAGTACGTGCTCTTTTAATTTTCTTCATTATAAATTTTATTGAAGTATGTCATAATACAGGAACATACATAAACAACAAATGTGTAGTAAAAGTTGTGTACTTACAAAACAATCATGTATGTCATTCTAAAATGTTCCCATACATACATCACCCCACCACAAACGCCTTGCATTGTTGTGAAAGATGCTGGTTTTAACCATTTTCGGACTGTACTTTTCTCTTTATTGGCTCTAGATAGGGTATTTCTATATTATTTTTCTGGGTTATGCATCACCACTCTACTTCTGTAAGTTAAGTGACTGAATCTTGGCCATTTACACACTTTTAAGATTCGAATTTACTTATAAAACCTAGGCCTGATCTTTGAATATATGTTACAGAATTAGAGAGCCACAAGTCAGCAAGTCTTCTCAGATAGGTGTTTGTCACTGTTCATTTTCAGGAAATTTTCATATTTCTATTATGCAAAATTTCCAGTGTATACAAAAGTAAAAAAAAAAGTATAATGAATGCATATGCATTCATTATTCCCCTTCAACAAATATCAATGATTGGCCAATTTTCTTGGATCTATACTTTTACCCACTACCTTACCACTCCCCATTTGGAAAATCCCAGACATTGTAACATTTATTTGAGGGCATATATATGTATATATTTTTAAATTTATTGAAGTATATCACTAATACATAAACATACATAAACAATAAGTATATGGTGACAGTTGAGAAATTACAAAACAAACATATATAACATCATATTGGGCTCTCATATCTCACCTTACTCTACCAACAATACGTTGCATTGCTGTGAAATAGTTTTAACTAATGATGAAAGAGCATCATCAACATATTATTAGTAACCAAAGGATCTTACATTTGGTGTATTTCCTTCCCAACCCACCCTATTATTATTATTTTTTAAATATAGTTTGTACATGAACATACATAAACAATAAGTGTATATCAAAAGTTGTAAACTTACAAAGCAAACATGTATAATGGGTGTCACATATCAACCTACCCCCAACACCATGCATTGTTGTGAGAAATTTGTTACAAATTATAAAGAATATCGTCAAAATCTTACTACTAACTATAGTCCATATCTTACATTTGGTGCATTTCCCCCCAACCTGCCCTATTATTATTATTTAAATATATTTTTATTACAGAAGTTGTGAGCTTACAAAACCTTCATGCATATATGTAGAATTCCCATATGACACCCCTCATATCAACATAACATGGTGGAACATTTGTTACAGATTATGAGGTAATATCACCAGACTATTACCACTAACCATGGTCCATAGTGTACATTTGACACACTTTTTCCATAGTCACCCATTATCAACATAGTACATCTTTGGCATAGATGCATGAATATTACAGTACTGCTGTTAATCACAGCCCATAGGTTACACCAATTGTGTTTTTCCCATGCTTCTGCACATTCCCACCACCCTTCAATAGTGATGTACATCTGCTCTACCTCACAAAGGACACTTTTGCATCTATGCCATCAACCACATTTCTCATCCACCTCTGGGTTTATTGTGCTATTCAGTCCCTAGATTATTCTTTAGGTTCTTTCAATTAACATTTACATCCCTACCCTTTCCAGCCACATTCCAATTATAAACAAGCTGTTACTCACTATAATGTGTCACCATCAAATCTGTACATTTCCACACTTATACAGTAAAGTTAATGAAAACTTCAACATGCATTAAGCATCAGTAGTCCATCACAGTCCTCTTATCTCCTCTAAGAATCCATGAGCTTCCACCAGGTCTTGAAGATGTTTTCCTACATTTTCTTCTGGTTCTTGCTTTTATATTTAGGTTTTTTATCCATTTTGAGTTAATTTTTGTGTAAGGTGTGAGATAGGTGTCTTCTTTCTTTCTTTTGGCTATGGATATAGAGTTCTCCCAGCACTGTTTGTGGAATGGACTGCTCTGCCCAAGCTGGGTGGGTTTGATAGGCTAGTCAAAAATCACTTTACTGTACATGTGAGGGTCTGTTTCCAAACCGTCAATTCAGTTTCATTGGTCTATGTTTCTGTATTTATGCCAGTACCATGCTGTTTTTATCACTGTAGCTAGGTAATATGTTTTAAAGTCCAGAAGTGAGAGTCCTTCAATTTTGCTTTTCCTTTTTAAGACATTTCTGGCTATTTGGGATCCCTTACCCTTCCAACTAAATTTAATAATTGTGTTTTCAATTTATTTTAAAAAATGCTGCTGGGATTCATATCAGGATTGCATTGAATCTGTATGTCAATTTGCGTAGAATTGACATCTTTTTAAAAAAGATTTATTTATTTATTTATTTCTCTCCCCTTCCCTGCCCCTCCCCTAGTTGTCTGCTCTCTGTGTCCATTCACTGCGTATTCTTCTGTGTCCACTTGTATTTTTGTCAGTGGCACCCAGAATCAGTGTCTCTTTTTGTTGCATCATCTTGCTGCGTCAGCTCTCCCTGTGTGTGGTGCAATTCCTGGGCTGCACTTTTTCGTGCTGGGAGGCTCTCCTTATGGGGTGCACTCCTTGCACGTTGGGCTTCCCTACATGGGGGATAACCCTGCGTGGCATGGCACTCCTTGCGCACATCAGTGGTGCGTGTGGGCCAGCTCATCACATGGGTCAGGAGGCCCTGGGTTTGAACCTTGGATCTCCCATGTGGTAGGCGGATGCCCTATCCACTGGGCCAAATCCACTTCCCTTGAATTGACATCTTAATGATATTTATTCTTCCAATCCGTGAGCATGGAATGTTCTTCCAATTATTTAGGTCTTTTTAAATTTCTTTTAACAGTGCATTTTAGTTTTCTGAATATAAGTGCTTCACATCCTTGGTTAAGTTTATTCCTAATTATTTGATTCTTTTAGTCGCTGTTGTAAATGGACTTTCTTCCCTTACTTCCTCCTCAGACTGTGCATTACTAGGACCTCAACCCCACCACCCCCACCCCACCACTCCCCCCCCCAGCAACACTCATTCCCATCATCATGACACATCCATTGCATTTGGTAAATACATCTCTGGGCACCTCTGCACCTCATGGTCAATGGTCCACAAAGTCCATTTCCCTGATATAAGTATAGGTACTCTGGCTTTCTTTTTCCTGGTTATTGCATGCATGGAATATCTTTTTCCAGCCTTTCACTTTTAATCTCTTGGTATCCTTGGGTCTAAGGTAAGTCTCTTGCAGACATATTTTCTTATCCATTCTGCCAAGGTGTATCTTTAGATTGGAGAGGTTAATCCCTTAGCATTCAATGTTATTACTGTAAAGGCAGTAGTTCTTTCACCCATTTTGACCTTTAGATTTTATCTTTCATATTTTATTTTCATCACTCTTTGAGACTTTTAGTTACTTTTACTGATATAATCTTCATTTCTAGACTCTCTTCCAAGCCTCTCTCCTATGTTTTCATTTCAGATTGTAGCACATCCTTTAGTATTTCTGCAAGGTCAGTCTCTTTGTTGTCAACTCTCTTGGGTACTGTTTATCCATGAATATTCTAAACTTGCTTTCATTTTTGAAAGACAATCCCTGGATATAAGATTCTTGACTCAAAGTTTTTCTTTTGCAATATCTTAAATATATCATACCACTATCTTCTTGACTCCATGGTTTCTGATGGAAAATTGGCACTTAATTTTATTGGGTATCACTTATATATGGTATCCTTTGCTTTTCTCTCACCTTTCTCAGAATTCTCTCTTTGCCTTTGGCATTTGACATACTGATTAGTATGTTTCTTGGAGTTGGTCATTTAGATTTATTAGGATGGGAGTATGTTGTGCTTTTTGGACACAGGAATCTATGTCCTTCAATAGGGTTGGGAAATTTTCTACTATTATTTCTTCAAATATTCCTTCTGCCCCTTTTCCCTTCTCTTCTCCTTCTGGGACACCCATGACACATATGTTTCCATGTCTCTTGCTGTCATTTAGTTCTCTGAGACCTTGTTCAATTTTTTCCATTCTTTTCTCCATGTATTCTTTTGTATTTTCACTTTGGGAAGCCATGTCTTCAAGGTCACCAATCCTTTGTTCAGACTCCTCAAATATGCTGTTATATGACTCCAGTGTACTTTTAATTTCATTTATTTCACCTTTCATTCCCGTAAGATATGTTATTTTTCTATGTATGCTTTCACATTCTTCTTTGTGCTCCTTCAATGTCTTCTTAATATCCTTAATCTCTTTAGCTAACTCATTGAATTTATTAAGGAGATTTGTTTGAATATCTATGATTAATTGTCTCAACTCCTTTGTCATCTGGAAGCTTATGTTGTTCCTTTAATGGGGCCATATCTTACTGTTTCTTGGTGTGAATTATAATTTTTTGTTGTTTTCTTGGCATCTGGTTTACTAGAGTATTTATTCTGGGTGCCATTTCTCTCTTTAGTTTAGGAATTTCTTGCCCTTTCTCCCTTGCTGGTTGTGTAGTAGGATGTATTTGGTGCTATAAGTTATGGAGGCTCAAGCTGCCCTCATTGCCCCAGGGACCAATGAAGCTTCTCCTAACTTTCTCCTTTTCCAGGCAAAGGGACAGATCCACAGCCATGTGTAATAATCCAAGATGTGCAGGCCTAGACGGCAGTTGCCCAGAAAGACTGATGAAACTTCAGGCCCCTTTTTCTCCTGCCTGGGGTGGAGATGGAGCTGCATTGGTGGGCAGCAATTTATGCCATGTATGTCTAAAATGATTGTAGTTGCTCTGGTAGACTTCTGACTGTTGAGTCTGTGTCATCCAAATGTACCTGCAGTTACCAAGAGAGGCTGGTGCAGGTCCCCCAGCTTCCGCTCTGCCAGATGTGGGGCTATAGCCTAGGCTAGGGATGAAGGCCTATCTGGATGGGATGAAGCCAGTCCTTACCATCACTGTGATTTTCAGTCAGCCTGGTTTCCCCTCATAGCAGTGGTGGAGTCACAGTGGCAGCTACCAGCTTTTTTCTGACTTGGACAAGTTCAAACTTTTAGCTGTTCTTAGGGTTATACTTTAGCCAGCCCAGTTTACTAATTGGTAGCTGAAGTCAGTGGCCTACAGTCTTTCCTCCCATGTTTTTGGGAAATGGAACTTTCAACTCCAGCCACAGAATAGCTTCTGAGGTGACTTGTGCCACCAGAGTAGGATGATCACTAGCTTCTGCCTCATGGCCTGTACTTTCCTGGAGAGGCTGGCACAGGTCCCCCTAGTTTCCTCCCTGTTGGAGATGGCTGGGGCTTAGGCTAGAACTGCAGTCCAATCTGGATGGAAAGAAGCCAGTTCCTACCTGCACTGTGATTTTCGGTCTACCACACTCCCCGTCATGCTGGGATCATAGTTAAAATGGTGGCTACCATCCTCTTTTTAACTTGGACAATTTCGAACTTTAGTTGTTCTTAGAATTATATTTTAGCCCGCCAAATTTACTAATCAGAAACTGAAGTTGGTGCCCAACCATCTCTTCCTCTCCAGTTTTTGGGAAGTGGAGCTTGCAATTCCAGCCACAGAATAGTTCCCGAGGCGTCTTGTGCCACCAGTGGAGGATGGGCATCAACCTCTTTGGTGTTGCATACTCTACTTATAAATCTTCTCTGCAGATGGGCAGTTTCCTTCTTCTGTTCTTTCAAGGATGTTGCAGGATGCTTTTTTGGTTTCATGGAGCCTCCAAACAGGTGATTTAGATAGCTCTGGGTGATTCCTAACTGCCCTGTAACACAAGCTGATTCTAGGAGATCCCTACTCTGCCACCATATTTCTGGTTCTTTTCCTTTAAATTTTTAAAAACTTTTTAATTGGAAATAATTTCAAATTACAAGACAGTTGCAAAAATAATTTAAAAAAATACAGAAGACTCCAACCTACCCCTTACCCCCAGATCCAGCAATTTTAACATTTTGGCATTTTTGCTGGTTCATTGTATATACCACCCATCTCTAAATTGATCAGTCTATTTTCTGAACATTTGAAAGCAGGTTGCACACATCATAATCCTTGAACACATAATACTTCCATATACAGTTCCTCTGAGCAAGAATATTCCCTTTTGTAATTACCTCAAGAGCTGTTACCAAATTCAAGAAAATTAACATTGATATAAAACCTAAATTCTGTATTCCCATTGTTTCTTACATCCTAGTAGTGTACTTTTGAGCTTTCTTTCCTCCATTCTTAGATCCCAACCATTATCATGTATTGCATTTAATTGTTATTATTTCTGTAGCTTCTCTTTCTTTCCTTTTTAATTATGGAAACATATATACAACATAAATCTTCCCATTCCACCCCTACCCTAACATACCATTGAGGGACATTAATCACATTCTCAATGTTGCAATTCCTTCACCAACTTTTATTACTAGAACTTACTCTTCACCTCAAACAGAAACCTTGCATTTTGAATTAACTCTCCATTGCCCCTACCACCCACCCCTGGTAACTTGTACTCTCCTTTCTATCTCTATGAATTTTACATATTTTCCAATATTTTCTTCTTGGTTACCATGGAGCTTAAATATAACATCCTAAATCTATAATAATCCCCTTTGCTCTGATGCCAACTTAACTTTGATAGCATATATAAATGATGTTTCTATATCCCTCCATTCCCTCACCTTTGTGTAGTTCTTGTAACAAATTATTTATTTATACATTTTGACTCCAAAATTGATTTATCATTACATTTTATGCATTTACCTTTTACATTCTGTAGGAAGTAAAAAATTGAATTACAAATAAAAAATACAATTGAACTGGTATTTATGTTGACCCATGTCACTATCTTTACTGAAGATCTTTGTTTTGTCATGTGGTTTCAGTCAGTTGTCTGCTGTCCTTTCAACCTGCAGAACTCCCTTTAGCATTTCTTGTAGGGCTGGTCTAGTGGTGATGAAGTCCCTCAGCTTTTGTTCATCTGGGAATGTTTAATTCCTCCCTCATTTTGAACAACACTTTTGCCAAAGATAGAATTCTTGGTTGGCAAAATTTTTGCTTTAACACTTTAAATGTATGTTCCCACTGCCTTCTTTCCTCCAGTGATGGTTTCTGATGAGAAATTGCACATAATCTTAGTAAGTCTTCTCCCTTGAAATTGATATGTTGCTTCTCTCATGTCTTTCAGAATTCGCTTGTTATTACTATCATTCATCAGTTTGATTTTAATATGCTGTGGTGTGGATCTATTTGTGTTTATCATGTTTGGAATTTATTGAGTGTCTTGAATGTGTATATTCATGTTGTTTTAGTTTTCTAGGCTGCAAAAATACCAGAAATGGGTTGGTTTTTATAGTGAGGATTTATTAGTTTATAAGCTTATAGTTCTGAGGCTGTGAAAATATCCAA
Source organism: Dasypus novemcinctus (assembly GCF_030445035.2). Classification (NCBI taxonomy): domain Eukaryota; kingdom Metazoa; phylum Chordata; class Mammalia; order Cingulata; family Dasypodidae; genus Dasypus; species Dasypus novemcinctus. The sequence goes on along the minus strand of NC_080704.1, from coordinate 151,260,894 downwards.
ATCAAAGCACCACCAGGAGATGCTTTCTCTCTAAAGACTGGCTACTGATCATCCCGGACTCCTATCATCATCTGGCAAGGCACATGGCAGCATCTGCTGGAATCTCCCTCCTGTTCTGTTTTTTTTTTTCCTTTCAGCTTCTGATTTCCTGGCTTCCTCTCATTTCTCTCACGATGGCTGCTGACTTTCTGACCTGAATCGAAGGGGAAATGGAAAGGACAAATGAGTTTATATGGCTGTGAGTCTCCAGAAAGGGCTGGGAGGTTATCAGAGGGGTTGCCCTTATGCACACTTCAGCAGAGTCCTAGAGACAGATAAAGTAGATACAACCCCGGGTATAGTTTCTTCTGAGGACTACAGAGACCCACAGGTTCTATGGTCATGGCAGATGGAGTTCAGTGCCATGTTAGTTGGCCCTTCTTTGGAGTTTGTGTTTCTGTGTGATGGAGCTGGACTCAGATGTGATCGTTTTTCACAAGCCTCTCCTATTACTTTTACCAGAACTGTAGTTGGTGCTGGGGTTTAATATATACCCAGGGATCTGAATCTCTGGGCTGACCATATGATAGTCAGGCCCTGAGTCTGAACAGACTTCAGCTCCTACACTCTGGTTTGTTGGACTTACCCCACTCAGCTAACATGGAGGTGAAGAAGGTCAACCACCACACCATGGAGCGACGAGTGCCTACAACTGAAAGCAGGAGAATTGCATCTAGCATCCATGTGGAATCTAAGCCCCCTTCTGATATAGATGTAGAGTGGACACAACCATTCCAAGGTCCACAGGATGGAGGAATAGCATATGGATTAGAGTGGACTTACTGATATTCTGTTCATGAACTATTATGATTAGTAATCGAAGAAAATGTGGCATTGGTGTGGATAAAGTGGCCATGGTGGCTGCTGGGGATGGGGAATTGGAGGAAGAGATGAGATGTGGAGGCATTTTCTGAACTCGGAGTTGTCCTGGGTGATGCTGCAGGGACAGTTACCGGGCATTGTATACCCTCCCATGGCCCACTGGATGGAATGTGGGAGAGTGTGGGCTATGATGTGGACCATTGACCATGAGGTACAGTGGTGCTTAGAGATGTATTCACCAAATGCAATGAATGTCTCATGATGATGGAGGAGATTGTTGTTATGGGGGGAGGAGTGGGGTTAGGGGGGTGGGGAGATTATGGGGACCTCATTTTTTGAATGTAATATTAAAAAAATAAATGAAACAAACAAACAAAAAATGGCTGCTGACGTCTACAAGGGTTCAGGCTTCCTCTCTTCCTGGATTTGTTTCTCTCTGGACTCAGCTGCTCTGCTCACTCAACAAGGCCAACTGTACACTATCAGGCAAATGGCTCATCTCTCTTCCCAGGGCCTCTTCCATATCTAGTGAAGCCTTCTTTCCTTCCTGATGTATCTGCTTCTCTATGTGTTTACTTCCCAGGCTCCAGGATCAAAATTCCAACCTCCCCTCTCTGCAGTGTTGTTTCTCTGTGAGTCCCCACCTCCTTGGTGGATGGGGACTCATTCTACTGAGTTGCCCAATTAAAGCCATAATCATTATTCAATCAAGTAAAAGTGAAACCTCTGAATTCAATATAATCTAATATGCCCAGAGGAAGAGACCAGTTCACAAACAATCCAATATCTATTTTTTGAATTCATAAATAAGGCCAAACTGCTACATACCCATAAGAATAAAGAACATAATTTTCTGGGGTTCATCCAGCTTCAAACCATCATCAGACATGTCTTTTGTTAAATTTTGGAAGTTTTCCATCATTATTTCTTTGAATATTCCTTCTCTTCCTTTCTTTCTCCTGGGATTCCCACAATTCACATATTGGTACACTTAAAAGTGTCCCTCAGAATTGTCAAGCTGTGTTAACTTTTCATCTTTCTTTCTACTTTCTGCTCCACCAACTAGATAATTTCAGTTATCACATCTACAGGTAAACTGACTATTTCTTCTGCCAGCTCCAATCTGCTGTTAACCCTTCTAGGAAATTTTCAGTTTCTGTTACTGTGAACTTTGCCGTTTGTTCATTTTCATAATTTCCATGTATCTATTGATATAATCTTTTTATTCATTTATTGTTTTTCTGATTTCCTTTAGTTCTTTTTCCATGTTTCCCTTAGCTCTTGGGCCACATTTAGAACCATTTTTAAAATTTTTTGATGTGACATTTTCTGTGATCTATGTACCTTTTAAAAATAAATTTTAAAAATACATATAAAAAATCTTTGAAATGTCCCATGTCTGATCCTTCTCATTGATAGTTACTAATGATTTAATTTTCTCCTTTGCCCGGGCCATCACTTACTTTTTCTTTGTATGTTTGCTAATTTTTGTTGAAACCAGGATATTTTAATATTTTAAAGTGTTATCACTGGAATTTAGACTCTGAGGACCCTGTTCCCTTAGCTTATATCCAGTTGCTGTTATGACAGATATCCTTGAATGCCAGGAGCCAGCAACAACAACAACAAATAAATCAAAGAAGGAAAAACAGAAAACGTCTTTCCCAGTCTTTTTCGATTGACCTCTGCTTCAGAGTTTATCCATATAGGGAGTTCAGAGAACAGTTCCAGGCCAAAGGATAGGGGCATCCCTAGTCTTTTCTGTGTATGCATCTGATCTTGGACATGCATGCTGGGCTGTAGGCATTTCTCCATTTACCTGGTTACAAATATCCCCTCTTCCATAGGAAACAGTTTCCTTATGGTCCAGGTCATTGCAGTCTATGTCCCACACTCAGCAATCCCTTGCCACAGGTAGCAAGACTTAAGTGCTGTCCTATAGTATTCTGTAGTAGAGCTCAGTAAAACACCTTCTAAACCAAGGGCAAGTTGTGGCATAGTGAGTCTTTCAGGTCATCACAGATTGGGCCAGACATATATGCTCCCAGCATGTGCATGAGGGTTACTCTTTTCCTTCTGGAATCAGGACCAGGGATCCGAACTGGAACATGGGTGCCTCTGAACCCAGCTGGTGAGGGGTGGGGAGGGTTCAGCCAGGGTGCCATGAGATCTTACCACTTTTAAGTAGCCTTTATCTTGGTCTAGTGCTTTCCTTATTTCTGCAGTGCTTCAACTTCTTTCTGGACCTTCAAGAAAGGTGTTTCTCCCATTTGTTGCTTCTTGTTGAAGGCATCTGTGGGGTGATGGAGCCCTGAAGCTTCCCGTGCCTCTATCTTGATTTAGGCAGGGTTCCTTTTAATTTTAAAATGGTTTAACTCCTGAAACTAGAATCTAAATTCCAGGGAGATGGTGCTGTAAATATTCAGCATGTTGTTTTGTTTTGTTTTTTACCATGAAGTTCCCACTCAACATGAGGGTAAACCCAATTGAGCCCACTGTAGGTACTGAGGCCTTGTACCATTACCAAAGCCTTCTGGGTAGAGAAGAAAACCTCTCATCTCTAGAAAAGCTGGGCTGGGTCTGCTCAGTTATGTGGAAATACCACAGCATCATGGTTCAAAGCATGGGCTTTCCATTCAACTAGGTGTGTGTTTGAATTTTGCCCCCACCCCACCCCTAGATCTACTGCTTATTATATGTATAATCTTGGGCCAGTCGCTTCAACTCTCTGTGCTTCAGTTTCCTCATTTGGAAAGTGAGGAGAATAATACTGTCTCAAAGTGGACCAGTGGGGATGAAATGAGATCAAGTACTCAAAGCATGGAGCAGCATGCCTGGCGTAGAGGCTCAGAAAGGGCAGCTGGGAGGAGTGGCAGCATTACCCCTTGATGAAATAAGGCCTTGGTCGTCTGACGTCCACTGGAGCAATAGCTGCATTGGTATTCTCTTTGAGGCATCTACATACCCAGTCCCTACCTTTTACTGCCCGCCTGGAACCCTGCTGACTTGTACTGACTACCAAGGAAGGCCTTTGTAATTAGGCCTTTCAGGTCAGACCAACTCGAGTTTCAACCTTGGCTGGGTCATTTTCCAATTATGTGACACCAGGAAAGTTAAATTATTAAACTTGTTCTTTTCTGTAAAATGATAATGAAAAGAATTATTTACTGCCCATGGCTGTTGAGAGAATGACATGGGATGATCCATGCAAAAGTATTTCTCTCAGTAGCGAGAACACGAAATGGACCCAAGAAAGGTATCTTCTGAGACATGGAGGCAGGATTGCATTCTGTGCAGAATCATTTTAGAACTGAACTCATTTCATTGTATTTAAATCATCTGAGAATTGATTAGTACACGGCAACCACATCACCACAGAATACTCACTGGCATAGAACTGTTCATTTTCTAGCCATTACAAACAAAGAGGTGCTTCAAATAGCCATTAAGGTCTGTGGATTCATGATATAAAGAGAATGGGCTACCTTACTACTCAAATTATGTTCCGTTGACCAAGTACATGGGCATTACCTGAGACCTTGTGAGAAATGTCAGGTCTGAGCCTCCACCCCAGACCTACTGAATCAGAAGCGTATCTTAATAATAAGATTGCTGGGTGGTTTGCCTCTAATCCTAAAATGTCATTATTACAGTGTTCATCTTCTCATTCCCTCTTAGGATACTCTTACCCGATGGCCACCGTGCTCTGGTTTCTTGGGCTACATATGCTACATACTCTCCTTCTTTTCAAAGAGGGAAGTCAGCCCTAGTGAAGCCGAGGGTTTTGCTGTAGGTCAAATGGCCTACTTAGTGGCAGGAGCAGGATTAGGCTATTGAGGAGTCTACTGTCTGACACTATCCTCCAAAACCATTGCCCTTACATTCTAATCCTCTTTCCTTTCTCTAATGTTTGCCATCTACTTATCACTTTTTTCCTGAATCCCAGATGACTAATCTTTTAGGGCCACCTTTCTTAGATATGTTATTACCCATATTAAGGCAAAATCTAAATAACTTCATAAATTAATGATAATATTAGCTACTGTTTCTGTGTTTTGAAACCCTTGTAGTAAATATTCCAGCTTTCTCAGTGTGAATGCATGCTGTTATACAGTAGTTTTCAAACTTTAGTTGCATTAGCTTTACCTGGGGAGCTTGTGTACAATTCAGATTCTTAGGTCCCACACCCAGCTTCCTGCGTTTGGACAGGAGCTCAGGATCTGGACTTTTTATTTTTTTAAAGAGGTACCAGGGATTGAACCCAGGACATTGTACATAGGAAACAGGTGCTCAACTACTTGAGCTACATCTCCTCCCCAGGATCTGAAATTTGAACAAACTCCTAAATGATTCTAAGGCTGATGGTAAACAGAGCTCACTTTTAGAAAACTGCTTGAGATTTGAGTCAGACTGCCTGGCTTCAAATCAGGGCTCTGCCACTGACTAGCTAGAAATTCTTAGACCTTGGTTCCCGTTTCCTTGACTTTAAAAAGGAAATAATGATACCTACTAGTCAACTCAAGGTTACTAAGATGACTACATGAGATAGTAAATGTGAAGTATCAAGCATAGTGTTGAACCCACAGTTTGCACTCAAGAAATGTTAGCTAATATTATTTCTGGCTATAAAATGGTCATCACCATTAAAGGAAAATTCTCCCTGCCTTGACACACCTGTAACTCCAAATAGATGGAATCATACTTTAAAGCAAGGGTTCTTAACAAGTCTCAATGAGCTTGAATTTAAATTAAAAAATAAAACAACAAACATTCTTGTGTTGGTGTGGGTGTGATATTTTATTAAATATAGTGTGGACTTAGTAAGGGGTCCATAGTTTTCACCTGACTGGCAAAGGTAAAGAACCCCTACTTTATTATTTTTTAAATTGTTACATTCAAAAAAATATGAGGTCCCCATATACCCCCCTACCCCCCTCACCCCACTCCTCCCATCACAACAACCTCCTCCATCATCATGGGACATTCATTGCATTTGGTGAATACATCTCTGAGCACTGCTGTACCACATGGTCAATGGTCCACATTATAGTTTACGCTCTCCCCCAGTCCACCAAGGGGGCCATGGGAGGACATACAATGTCTGGTAACTGTCCCTGTAGTACCACCCAGGACAACTCCAAGTCCTGAAAATGCCCCCACATCATATCTCTTCTTCCCTCTCCCTACCCTCAGCAGCTACCGTGGCCATTTTCTCCACATCAATGCTACATTTACTTCCATTAATAATCACAATAGTTCCATAGTAGAATATCAGTAAGTCCACTCTAATCCATACTCTATTCCTCCATTCTTTGGACCCTGGGATGGTTATGTCCACTCAACCTCTATATCGAGAGGATGCTTAGACTGGGGGTCTTTTGGATCTTCTTCCCAATTGGAATAATTTTTCCTCTTACAGCTCTTACTTGTGCCTACTGGAGGAGACATTTCATTCCACAATAAATCCTAATAAGAAGCTTGTATGTCTCTCTCATGAGTTTACAAGTCCCTTAAGGATAGGGACAGGTTATCGTCATCCTTGCATTCCCACTCCCCCTCCACACAGCCACAGGCTATGCAGTGCTTAGTACTCAGTAGCACTCAAAACAAATCACTTTGTGATGGTTTCAAGTTCATTATGAATCCCAAGAGAAAGATTATGTTTGTGAAAGAATCCATTCCTGCATGTCTGAGACCCTTTTGATTGAACTATATCAGTGAAGCATGACTCAGGTTGTGTCGTTGCCCTCTTACTGGATCTGATATAAGCATAGACACAGAGAGAGACACACAGAGAGAAAAAAGGAAGCCACCATATTGATCCTGCCATGTGAGAGAGAGGACTGCAGGAAAACAGAAGTCCTGAGGGCTGAGAGAGGTCCCAGAGTCTGGAACCAGCAGAGCACAGAGACATGGAAAGAGGCCGTCAAGAGGCTGGGCCCATAAAGCAGCTCAAGGCTGAAGACACGAGCCACATACCTGATAGCTCACAGTTTAACTCAGGAAGAAAGCAGAGCGGCCAAGACTATGAGAGAAGGCTGAGTAAGAGACAAGCCTTATGCCCGGTTGCCCTCAGCTGAACTCTGGGAGATGGTAGATTCTTGGGGGGGAGGCAGAGACCTCCACAGCGATCACCCACCACCTTAATTTACCATGTGGCAACATGCCAGGGTCAACGGTAGGTGACTTTGGTGAGAAAGAGTCTCTGCTGATACCTTGATTTGGACATTTCACAGCCTCAGAATGGTAAGCTTTTACCCTAAATAAATTTCCCATTATAAACGCCAACCCAGGAAACAGATGTGGCTCAAGTGATTATTGGGCTTCCATCTACTATATCAGAGATTCCGGGTTTGGTTCCTGGGGCCTCCTGGTGAAGGCGAACTGGCCTGCATGGCAAGCTGACGCAACAAGATGACACAACAAAGAGGAGACACAGAGGAAAGACAATGAGAGACACAACACACCAGGGAGCTGAGGTGACTCAAGTGATTGCCTCTCACCCACAACAGAAGGTCCTGCGATTGGTTCCTGGCACCTCCTAAAGAGAAGATGAAAAGAGAAGAGACAGACACAGAAAGATGCATAGTGAATGGACACAGAGCAGAAAGCAAGTGCAAGCAGCAAGGAGGGGTATAAATAAATAAATAAAATAAATCATAAAAAAAAAAGCCAACCCATCTCTGGTATTTTGCATCATTGGCCCTGTGGGAAACTAAGACAGATGTATTGACCTGAAGTTCTTCTAGTGAGAAGCCTCACCTGAAAGATTCCAGACAAGAACCTCTCTATACTTCCACGCCTGGGCACATGGGAGGTGACAGAATAAGATGGGCAGATGTAGGGCTGTCTCTGGCTTGTTTCCTCTTCAGTGAGACTAGCGGGGGGGAATGCTCATGAAAGGTGAGGCTGGAAGGAACACTACTGAAACTACCCCAACAATTAATGTCACTTGAAAAAATCATAATCAGATGGAGCACGTTTCTTGAAATTGTACATTTGGTTCTTAAGGGAAGAAAAAGGCCCTCCCTATGAGTGGGTGTGGCAGATTGAGATTATTTTTCAATCCCCCAAAAAGATTATGTTTGTAAACTAATCTATTCCTCTGGGTGTGATACCCTTTGAATGCGTTAGATTCAGTTAACATGTCTTGATTAAATTGCCTGTTAGGATTGGGGCTTTGATCTGACCACATTAGTAGGGTGTGACTCAGGGTTGAGTCCCCACCCCCTTGGTGGGCCCCAATATAAACGGACACCCACTCAAGAAAGACACACAGGAAGAGAGAGCTCTGTCATGACTGATCCTGGGGCCCTGGGGAGAGATGAGCCATTTGCCTAGTAGTTTGCAGCTGAAGAGACCAGAGCAGTGGAGCAGCTGAGAAGGCCTGGAAAGAAACAAACCCCTGCCAAAGACTAATACAGGAAGCCCTGAGAGACCAGGCATATAGATCACCTGCCCTCTTGCTTCAACACGTGGCAGCTGACTTTGGTGAGAAAGCAGCCTTGAGATGGACTCTCTATGGCCTGGTACCTGTAAGCCTTTGCCCCAAATAAATACCCTTTATAAAAGCCAACAGATTTCTGGTACTTTGCTTTGGCACCCCTTTGGCTCACTAATTCAGCGGGTCTCCATGAACTTGGTGGCTGGGGGTTAATTTTCCCTTGAAGGTTTTTGCATGGACACTCAACAAACTATTTAAAAAGGAGGGACACTTCTTTCTTGACATGAAGCAACGGGCTGGTTGAATTTCCTACTTTTCAACTGGCTGCTTAGGGGTTTTTAGACAACTCATAGTTCCAGATCCATCAATCCATAGAGCGGGGCTTTGATTCTTGAAAGATGAAGTGGAAATGTCACATCATACGCTCAGGGACTGTCAATGCTGAAGGGATTTTAGTGATCTTCTACAATAAGAAGTGAGGAGCACACGTCTTTGTTCTTTTAGTGTTTTGGCAAGAACACTAGTGGTTGTTCAGATATGTTTAATTGCTTGTTTCCTGCATTATATCTGCCACTGACAAGCTGTGTGCCTTTGAACAAGTCACTTCCCATCTTAGGAGGCATGGGCCTCAGTTCCTTCTTTAAAAGGAGAAGACTGGGGTGAAAGATTTTTTAGGTCCCAAATAGGAGAGAGTCTCCCAGGAATAGAATTGTACAGCATCTTTTGTTGGAAAATCCATTCTTTACTAATATTGAAATGCTGGCCACCCAGAAAGTCAGATAACCATGCTGTAAGAATCATCTCACAGACTCTAAGAAGGTAAGAGGCAAGGGCATATTCTGAAGTGTGTTTCTTCTATTAAATCTCTTTTGGTATTCCAAGTGACATTTGTTCTGCACAGCTCACATTCCACACCAACATGCTATCTGGCAGGGCACATGCTGATTAAGACCTGTTCTCAGAAAACATATTCTCTCTGATTGAAATCCAAATGTATTGATTGTTTTATCTCCATCAGGAGTGATCGCTTTCTCTGTGGTGATGGATGACAATTCTCCACGCCACTTCATCTGCCAACTGAACAGGAAGTGACACAGGCAGCTTCCAAGTCTTGTGGGCCAAGCCATTAACTGTGACAGGAAGCTCCAAGCCCTCAGTCACACTGTTGTGGCCCTAGCATGGTCAAAGTGAGGGAGATTAGACATGTCACAGCTGCAAGGTGATGCCTAAAATAAATGGCTTGGTGGCACGAGCCTTTAAGAGTGACAGACCCAACTAAAAGCTCCTGTGCAGGATGGGAGCTGGAGAGATTTGAGAGCAGAGCACAGCCCCTGGCAGGGAGAATTCTAGGATCTGAACTGTATACTGCTTCTCCACCCCACAGTATGTTAAGCAAAAAGGCCCAGAAGGGTTAAAACGCAAATGTTTTATGAGCTAAATATAACACGTGTCACTCTCTAGCTCTCTCTGGGAATGCCCAAGGAGAATAGCACTTACATTTCCATAGAATGCTTAATGCTTGCCTGTCCCAAAGTACTCTCAAATGCATTAGCCCATTTGCTCCTTAAAACTTTAATCATGGCAAATGAATAGGTCCTGTGCTTTTACTGTGTAACAGATGACAAATCAGACATGCCCTGTCATCTCTGGCACCTGGCCCCATAACTCACTCTTTGCAGGGTCAAGACTTGAACTCGGGGAAGTACTGTATATTGTATATATGAATTTCGGTGATCTAAGACACTTGTGAAGCTGATATTATGTTGGGATTCACTTTACAGGAAGTTTTGGATCACAGAGTGGTTCAACAATGGCAGCGGAGGAATACTGATATAGGAATGTTATTGACACGACATATATGGCTGACAGGGAGTTAAACAGGGCATATGCCCAGGGTATATAGTAATGTCTAGATATACTCATAGTGGAAACAATTAAAAACAACAGCTGGGGGGGTACTGGGCCCCTGGCCGGGGGGTCACTGTCATGGACCCTGGGGGAGCAGCGTCAATCCCCCAGGTGCAACGGCAAGAACCAGGAAGGAAGGAGGGCCCAACAGTGGGCTCCTGATACTAATGGCTATGCTTTTGAGCCTATACACCTGCAATAAGAACAAGGCCTAGAGTAGCACTATGCCTGGGAGTTTCCTCCTGACAGCCTTCGTGTTACTCAAATGTGGCCACTCTCACAGCCAAACTCAGCATGTAGATGCAGTGCATTCCCCCCAGCGTAGGACATGACACCCGGGGATGAGCCTCCCTGGCACCGAGGGATCACTACCACATACCAGCTGAAGATGCAACTAGAAAATGACCTTGAATTAAAGGTTCAATACGGATCAGCAGAATATCCCTGTCTACATATAATAACATGACTTCAAAATGCTGTTTGACCTAATGTAAGGGGGAAATGGAAAGGAGAAATGAGATTATAAGGCTATGAGTCTCTAAAAAAGAGTCTGGAGGTTGTCAGAAGGAATGCCCTTATGCACAACTGAGCAGAGTCTAAGAGACAGATAAAGTAGATACAACCCCAGGTATTGGTTCTTTTGAGGGATAAAGAGACCCATGGATTCTATGGTCATGGCAGATGGGGTTCACTGCCATGGCAGATGGCCCTTCTTTGGAGCTGGTGTTTCTGCATGATGGAATTGGACTCAGATGGGATCTCTTCTCACAAGACTTGCATGCTACATTATTGGAATTGTAGTTGGTGCTGGGGTTTAAGATATATTTAGGGGATTTGAATCTCTGGACTGATAATAAGACACCCAGGCCCAGAGCCTCAACAGACTTCAGCTCCTACACTTTGATTTATTGGACTTACCCCACTCAGCTAACATGGAGTTGAAGAAGGTCAACCACCACACCATGGAGCCTAGAGTGTCTACAACTGAAAGCAGGAGGATTGCATCCAGTATCCATGTGGAATCTAAGCCCCCACTTGACATAGATGTGCAATGGACACAACCAATCCAATGTCCACAGAGAAAATGTGGAATGGGTGTGGGAAGGGTGGCCATGGTGGCTGCTGGGTTTGGGGAATGGGAGGAAGAGATGAGATGTGGAGGCGTTTTCGGGACATGGAGTTGTCCTGGGTCGTGCTTCACGGACAATTACGGGACATTGTAGATCCCCCCAGGGCCCACTGGATGGAACGTGGGAGAGTGTGGGCTATGATGTGGACCATTGACTACGGAGTGCAGTGATGTTCAGAGATGTACTTACCGGGTGCAATGGATGTGTCACTGTGGGGGGAGTGGGGGGTGGGCGCGGTGGCGTTGATTGGGACCTCATATTTTTTTATGTAATTTTAAAAAATAAATAATTTTTTTAAAAAAAGACTTGAACTCATGGCTCCTAGTCCAGGATTCTTTCCACTATTCTGAGCCACTAGGTTATCCAAGCCTATGGCTAATGCCCGTGGACCAAGAAATCAGAGCAGCTCACATTTTTTGAGCTCTTAGTATATGCCAGGCACTGTATGTAATTCTTATTTATTCCTCAAAACAATCATATGAGGATACCCCCATCTTACAGTGGAGGGACGCGAAGCTCAGAGAGGTTAAGAAACATGTTGAGGGAAGTGGATTTGGCTCAACTGATAGAGCGTTCGCCTACCACATGGGAGGTCCAGGGCTCAAACCCAGGGTCTCCTGACCCATGTGGTAAGCTGGCCCTTGAGCAGTGCTGATGCGTGCGAGGAGTTCCTTACCATGCAGGGGTGTTCCCTGTGTAGGGAAGCCCCATGTGCAAGGAGTGCACCCTGTAAGGAAAGCCGCCCTGCGCAAAAAAAACGCAACCTGCCCAGGAATGGTGCTGCACGTACGGAGAGATGATGCAGCAAGATTACGCAGCAAAAAAGAGACACAGATTCCCGGTGCTGCCTATAAGAATACAAGGAGACACAGAAGAACACACAACGAATTGACACAGAGAGCAGACAACTTGGGGAAGGGGTGGTGAGAGAAATAAATAAACAATAAATCTTCAAAAAAAAAGAAACATGTCAAGGGTTTGCGACAGTAAGTGACAGAATTGAGTCTCAATCCCAAGGATTGTGGCTTCAGAATCCATCTTCTTAACCATGATGCAATACTGCTGGCAACTTTTTGCCCCTACCCTTATACAAAACAGACAAGCATGGGAAGAAAAGAGGACTGACTTTTGCTTCCTGGGCCATGCTAGAAACAGAGACCCAAGAGGAAGTGCTGTTCTAAGCCAGCCTTCTGGACAGGGTCGGTAGGAGCTGATGTCAGTATGTCGGTATAGTCCATTATGCCCACAGACCCATTTTTGGGTCCTCTCAGTCATCTGCCCCTTTGGCTCCTCTCTCCGGCCTCCACCTTCCTTCCAGATGTGGATCATTTGGATACTCAGCCATGTTCCCACCCTTCTCTGGACATGCACTGCTCTCTCCCTTGTAGGTGAGATGTGTAGGATTATTTTAAAGGAGTATTGCTGATTTAGTATTACACATCCTTCCACCTACTTCTACAAAGGATCTTAGGACGTTCCCAATAAAATCTTTGTATTATTAAGTAATTTGAACTTGATGAAGCGATCTGAAACCCTGTAGAAGAAAGAAAGAAAAGTGGAAGGTGATTCTATCAAGAACTTGGGATGAAAATCATTTCACATGATTAGTAGGAACTGTGAGCCTGGCCTAGGACTGCCACTAAGAATACAGAACTGATTAAAACATGGCCCCCATCCTCAAGGAGCTTAAAGTCTAGTAGCATTAGAATGATTACTGAACTTTAGCAATTTGTCTTTGAATTCAAGCAAAAACAAGTGAAACATGATGGATTATATAGCACTCTGATAAATGGAGTCGTATCTTGTTTTCAGAGAAAGCAAGCTTCTTTATAATGCTGACTAGTAATAAATTATTATTTTTTATCTGTAACTGCCAGTATTTCTGGATTGCTCCCCATGGGCCAGCTACTGTGTCAATCCCTTTGCATGCATTAATCCTCACAAATACCGCTATGATGTAAGCCTAATTACCCCAATTGCACAGATGAGGAAATGAAGGTAAAGAGGAACTGCCACATGGGCCCAAATGCAACAGAAGGGGCCATATTGTAAAAGTAGTTTTTGCAGAGGATTCAGTCCGGCCTTTTGTGAGGCTGGAGCACATATCACTCTGCCATTTCTGACTATCCTGTCATTCTGTAGGAAGTGGCCATGACTATATTGTTCTCCAAAGCAAGTGACTGCAGCCATTGTGCTTCCGTATTGCCATTTGAAACCTGACGTTTTGGAAGATGTTATAACTCTCTATGTGTGGACCAATTACATAAAAAAACTCAAAATCAAAAAAACCTTTTGAAAGCAACAGCCTGAGCCAGAACATGCACTCTATTATTTACCTCTGCCCACGGGGAAGTAGTGGGCTGGTGAGAGGATGACTGGCCTGGGAAATGGTAGGACTGAGGATCCACGTGTTCAGGGTCAAAGACCATCCTGCCCGCTTCCAGAATTGGCTTCCCAGGATGCATTGGTGCTGGCTAGCCCCCTGCTGCGGTGGGCTCCTGGGGTTTCTCTCCCAGTGGGATCCCCTTGGCAGCCTCCTGCCCTCCCATGGCAGCAGCAGGCCTATTGACTTCTGGGCATTCATTTCCCAGGGCCCTTTCAGTCCGTGAGAACCAGAAGTTCCTTTCATTCTGGGAGTTTGCAGATGGCGTTGCACCAAGGAGAATAGATGTACTTTCCCTGTGGAGTTCTTTAATCTAGTGAATTGCACTCAGACAGGTAAAAGGTAATTTAGCTTTTTTCCCTGTACCTTTCTGAAAGTTCCTGGGGTCAATTAGACAGGGCTCTGCAGGCTTCCTGGCTCCAAAGAAGTCCTTTTTCCCGTTATTTTGGCATGAGTTGGAAGACTCTTCTGTAGAAACTGATTTTTTTCTCTGTCTCATTCCAGGAAAAAAGCTCCCCCCCCCTTTTTAAAATAACTTCTCATTATAGTAACATAAACACAACTCAAAATTCCCCATTTTAAACACTTTTTAAGTGCATTCACAACATTATGCCAGTATCACTGATATTCATTCTTTTTAGTTAAGCTGCTTTAAGTACAGACCACATCACCCCAAGTGGAGTCTTGTTAGTTTATTGAGATTTTTTTTCTATTGGTTACACATAGAGAGTTTTCTTAAAAAGACAGTACCTTTGGCCTGAGGCTCAATTTCCCCTTCTAGTCTAAGAGGCACACTTAGAAGTGAAGGGTGCCCACACTTTAATGGGAGAAAGGTATTTGTGTGTTGAGGCAGGGTGGGAAGATGAATATTTAGCAAACCTGTTCCCCTCCACTGGTCCTAACAGTTCTTGTTTATTCTCTCTCTCTCTCTCTCTCTCTCTCTCTCTCTCTCTCTCTCTCTCTCTCTCTCTCTCTCTCTCTCTCTCTCTTTCTCCTTGCTAACACTTTTCCTCACTTTGAGTGCATACTTCCCCCCACCTCTACATTATTACTTTTGGTTGCCAGTGCAGCTGTCTTCCTATCTCCTTCTGCTTTTTCTGGTATGTACCATTTCAAGGAGCTCATCCTACACACCTCAGTTTCCATTCAATGAAATTGAGTTTCTAAAGACAGAAAGAACACTTTGTCTCCTGTATGCAAACTCACTGGTCATGGCTCCCCTTGAGAGGTGTCTGTTGAGAACAGTACGCACTGTGGAGTCAGATAACCGTGCAATGGAGCGAAGTCCTTACTTATTTGCTGTGTGACCTTGAGCATATCACTTGACTTCTCTGAGTCTCAGTCTCCTCAGTGCATGATAAATAGAACCTACTTTATAGTATTGTGGCCTGGGGATTCAGTGATGTAAGGCATGCAACTTACTTAGCATACTGTCGGACCTATAGGAATCAAATGTTGGCTCTTGGATTGTGATCTTAGCTATTTTTGTTGTTTAGGTTTTTATATCTTCTTGGCTCTGCTTTGTTTTGCAGCTCAGGAGCAAGCTTCTCCATCATGAAATCATTTGCTTTTTTAATTTATTGCGGCAAAATCCATATAATATAAAATTAACCATTTTATAGGGGACAGTTCTGTGGCATTTAGTATATTCCCTATGTTGTGCAACTGCCACCTCTCTCTAGTTCCAAGATATTTTCATCCTCCCTTTCATAAAGGGAAACTCCATTAAACCAAATTATTTGTTTTTTTGTCTTTATTTTTTTAACGTTTCATTAAACAAATATGAGGTCCCCATATACCCCCCATCCCCCTCACCCGACTCCTCCCCCCATAACAACAATCTCCTCTGTCATCATAAGACATTCATTGCATTTGGTGAATACATCTCTGAGCACCACTGCACCTCATGGTCAGTGGTCCACACCATAGCCCACACTCTCCCACTGTCCACCCAGTGTGCCGTGGGAGGACATACAATTCTTTCATATCATGAGCCTTTTAGAAACCTGAAGAGTTCAGGGCACTGAATTCTAGATAGTAAGGTTTCCCCAAAGGTCATTCAGCTACACATTCCTAAACAGAAGAAATATATACTGTACCTTGGCATCCTAGGACAGCCTTCTCAGAGAACAGGTTGAAAAATCAGAAGTAGTAGTTTGTCATTCTAGCCAACACAGAAATTGTCCCTTCGATGCTTGTCTGCCTTACTTAAAATTATTTTCTTTGCCTTGTGGCTAAGAGGGAAAAGAGACTTGAATATGGTGTGGGCAGAGACAGAGTTTCTAAAACCTCTGTAAACAAATGATGGCAACGCCCAGGCAGAATGTTCACAGGACAGCCTCTTGGCATTCAATTTTCATCCTGCCACATTCCAAGAGAGGAATTTAAATCTTTGGGAGGTATGTTCCAGATAACCCCCAAGGGAAATGCAACTCTTTGAAGTTTCTGATTGTCTGTTTCTGCAGCTGTTGATTTCCTCGCACCACCCAGGTTGGAGGGGCCCAGTTCATCTGTGGTCAGGGTCACCTCACTTGGGGTAGGACTGTTTATAGGCTTCCTCTATAAGACTGTGAGGAGGTGGCAGGGCTGATGAGTCAGCTGCAAAGGATAAAGGAAGGAAACTCCAATAGACCTGGTACTCTAAAGGAAGAATTGGGAAGAACAAATGATTAAGACATTTTGTTGGTAAAAAATACTAGTGGATTTGACAAATGTGTGTGAAGGCCTGTTTGTTTGGAGGAGCCATGGCCTCTCTGACACATCTCCTATTGCCCTTGGAAGTTGGAGGGCAGAGTCTTTCCTCATCAGGTGTCTGGACTCTCGAGTGACTCTTTGTTTGGCCAAGTAGAAGGCCAGCTTTCTCCTTGGGTGGAGTTTGAGGCTTCTAGTGGGGTCACTTTGTTCTCCATGTCCTCTTTTAAAGAGCACCTTCATCCTAGGAAACCATGTTCCTGTCCTGTGTAACGTTACCTCAATTTTAAGAACAGAAGAAGGAGTAAAGACCAACACACTTTGGCAACCTTGCTTTGATAGGTAGTTAATGGGGTTGCTTGCCCTAATTCTAGAAGAAGACTGCTACATAAGGTATGTCTGTAACTTCAGTTGTTTTCCTCGGTTGTGTCTTGCTCTAAGTCAGTGGTTCTCACACTTTAGTTGGCATCAGAATCACTTGAGATGTTCGTTTCAGATTCCTGAGTCCCACCCTTCTTGAATTAGAATCTTTGGTGGGACCAGGGAAATAAACCTTGAGCAAGCATCACCAAGTGATTCTGATCCAATTTGTCTTTGAACTTAATGTGGAGAATTACTGCTCTAAGGAGTTTTATGGTGGGAAGAGTCAAATAATCTGGTGAGTCATGAAAGTTATATGATGAAGACACACTGATAACGGGTGACTGTTTATGTACAGTTCCTACTTTCTTTACCAAGAGACTTTTAAATGATGCCATTATGTGAAATTAAAAGTACATTAATTAAATTGTAGGATAAGCTTTATTTTAACAGTTGTAGCTTAAACTTCAACTATGAGATTGAATTTCAAAAGTATCCTTGAAGACTCATCTTTGAGTTTTAATAAATGGACATTTCCAAAGGTAATTTCTCCGGGTATGTCATCTTTAAATGATCGGCCAAATTTGGGAAGAATCAATTTTGCCTTCTCTTCACAGGGTAAAAGATTCAGTGACTCTTATTGAATTATCCCTTTCTAAAGTGGCTGAAGTGGAGGAAAGTGTTTAATAAACATCAGGCTGCATCCTGGAAGCCGAATGATTTTTTCTTTTGTTACATTTAGATGGATTCCTATAAATGAACCCAAAACATACTGGTTAATTTTCTCTTAACGGGCAAAATATTTCTCACAAAGGGCTGTGTTTCTGAGCAGCCCAAGTCTTGTTTTGGCGGCTGGCCTGTTTGTCTGCAGAAGACTTTGAGGAGTGTCACAAAACATGAGGGCATGACTTCCACTTATGGGAAGGTGGGGGGAGGGGGCAAGTGAGCGTGAGACCAACCCCCACCTGAGGCCCCCTCCCTTCCCCCCCATTGCCCTCTCCAGGATGTCCCCCCTCATTCTGCAGGCTCACCTCATCCATACATGTCCCAGCATCTGCCCAGGTGCAATACAAACTCTACCTCAACTCTGCTCCCTGGCAGAGAGCAGCTCAGAGAGAAGTTTCTGGAGGTGATTAAGTGTGTCTCCTACACTGTGCCTTGGTGCCAGAAATCAGAGGCTTGTGCAGTGACTCCATACTTCAGCCTTGCTGCTTAAATCTGCTAGCATATCTGCAAGAAGCTGCTCCTCTCTGCTGGCCGTGTCTCAGAGATGCTGGCCTTTCTATGCTGGGAAATGCTTTTTGCTGGTGAAACATCTGAGGTGAGTTAAAAAGTCTGCCTCAGCCGCAGCTTCCTGGCCCCAATGGCATTTTCCTTGCTGTGGATGGAAACAGCCTTTCCTGTTTTCCCCCATAGAGCTGGCCTAGTTCTGCAGCTCTGGGGGTACTCTGTGTTTAGGGAAATGACTCTTGGTTCCGAAAAGGCGCACACACGACATGCACGAGGGAATGAGAAAACAAGCGAGTGAGAGAAAGAGCAACATGGAGAGAGCGAGGGGAGGGAGGAAGAAAGCAAGCATAAGCCAGAGGAAGGAAGCAAGATCACAGCCACGGGTGTGCACCAAGACGAAAGGAGAGTGTGTGGGGGAGAGGGAGAGAGAGCAGGCAAGAGGGTTATCACACTACGGATCACCAGCAATAGTGAGACAGGAGGCTGCGCTGGTGAGGACAAAGAGAACAAGAGGGAGCAAGAAAGAGCAAGAGGGAAAAGAGACGGAAAGAGGGGTAAGAAGAGGAGAGAGGGAGAACTCGAGGGTCAAATGAGCTCAGGAGGTCAGCAAATACCTGTGGGCTGAGAGACCAAAATGAGGAGCAGCTGTTCCACGCCCCACCCCCCACACACACACACTCTTGTTAAGTGAGTGTGAGAGGAAGAGAAGATGCTCAGGGCACAGATTCAGTCTAGCTTCCCTGGATCCAAAAGGGAATTTCTGGGACCTCCAGACACACTCCCTCACGATCAATATCCCACAGCCACTTTAGCAACCCGCATTCCAATTGGGGCCACACATATACCAGCCCCCTTTAATACTACTTAAAAATTTAAAACAAATGCCATTATTAAACACAAATGAGAGCATGTGATTTTAGAATATGCTTTCTTCAAATCATCTACCCATCCACAGACGTTCACTGGATGGCTTAAAATTAATGGCTCCCAAACATCAGCACTGGTGTCACACAGGATAAGCGTGTACTCCTTCTTGTTGCAATGTCAGGTTCCTGGACCCCTCTCTCAGAAAGACTGATTCAGGACAACTGGGATGAGGCCTGGAAATCTATCATTTTAATACACAGCTCTACTTGGAGATTCAGATCCCCAGCCAGATGAAGGCCTAAAATTGCCCCCTTTCTCATGAAGCAATCACAAGTTCAGCTGGATCACTAACCCTGAACCAGATTGTTCTCTAACAAGGGCTCCATCTAAGGTGAGGTGCGTGAGGCACTCACCTTGGGAGCAAAATGTAAGGGGGTGCCCTAAACCTCAGTAATCAAGATAATGTTTTAAAGCAGTTATATTTTTAAAGCCAAAATTAAGGTAAAAACCACAAATATCCAAATTTAAATAAAGGCAGGCCCAATTCTTAACTTGCACAACATGCCTCACTTGCCTCACTCTAATCCTGGCCCTGATGCCAATAAAATCTTATTTACAAAAACAGGTAGCCACTCCGTCCATAGTTTGCTGATTTGATTTTCTGAAATATTGCATTAAAGCATTATTTATCCAACCAACATCCAAATCTTGGTTTCTGATACCATTCTCCAATAAAAGGGAAGAGAGCTCCTTGGAGAAATGGTTGATTCTAGGACTGGGGTGAAAAATATACAAACTGAGCCTGGAGCATCTTGTAATGCCAGAAAGTATGGAAGCACTAAAATCAAACCAAAAAAAAAAAAAAAAACCCTACAATGATGGGGATACAGAAGCACCAACTTAAAGATTCCTAATGGCCAAAACTAGAACAATTTGAGCAAAAAAATAAATAACCCAAAGTATAAAATAAATATCCTCGAGACATACTGATATAAATAAAGATTGACTAAATAAAGAAATGCAGGAGAATTCTAAATAATTTATGTAGATACTCTGCCCTCAAAGAAGAAGAGCATAACTCCCCACTCATTAAGTAAGGACTTAATGTTCTTTAAGGCTGAGCAAAGTGACTTCCTTCCAAAGCGTACAGTGTTGGAAAGGTAGGAAAGAGTAACTTTACAGTGGAGCAACCTAACCAACAGCACCTCAGCCAAGTGATCAAAGTAACATCAACAATGATAAGGCATGTGGGTAGTATATATCCTTGACATGAGGTGTTGAGAATGGTGTTTTACCTCTGTGGTCTTCCCCCAAACCCATAACCCCATTCTATCTATGAGGAAAACGTCACACAAATCCCAATAGAGAGGCATCCTATGAAACACTTGATCAGTACTTCTGAAAAATGTCAAGGTCCCCCAAAACAAGGGAAGTCCAAGAAATTGTCATAGCCGTGTGACAGCTAAATGTATGGTGATATCCTGGTTGGGATCCTGGAACTGACAACAATCAAAACTAAGGAAATGGGAAGCAGATGTGGCTCAAGTGATATGGCTTCCACCTACTATATGGGAGGACCTGGGTTTGATCCCTGGGGCCTCCTGGTGAAAAAAAAGAGAAAGCGTGCCTGAGTAGCAAGCCAGTGCCCACATGGCGAGCTGAGTGCCCACACAGTGAGCTGAGTGCCCACGTGGGTACCTGTGTGGTGAGCCGAGTGCTCATGTGGTGAGCCAGTACCTGCACAAGTGAGTCACGCAGCAAGATGATGACGTGAAAAAAGAGAGACAAAGGGGAGAGCCAAGGTGAAGCACAGCAGAGACCAGGAACTGAGGTGGCACAATTGACAGGGAACTTTCTCCACCTCAGAGGTCCCCAGGATCAAATCTCAGTGAATCCTAGAGGAGAAAAAATGAGAAGAGGTAACAAAAAGAGAAATGGATACAGAAGATCACACAACGAATGGACACAGACAGCAAAAACAGCAGGGGGGGAGGGGAAGGGAGGGGGGAGTGAAAAATAAATAAAGGCTGGAAACTAATAAAGATACTTTTTTAAAAAAGTAAAAAAAAAACCTAAGGAAACATGAATAAAGTATGGACTTTAATAACAACATATCAATATTGACTCAATTGTCACTAAGGTACCATGGGGGAAGTTGGGTGCAGAGCATAGGGGCACTCTCTTTATTGTTTTTACAATTTTTCTGTGACTCTAAAGTGATTCTTAAAAAATGAGCATTTAAGAAGGAAAAAAAAATCATTATCTTGAGTACTGTTTCGGCTCCTGCTTAAATTTTACTCCTGAGGTGAGTGCCTCACTTACCACACCCTAGTCCCAGCTCTTCTATCTATATGGGAAACAAATAGACCTTATTCCTCGCACTAGGTTCCCTGGGAGAGAACCATACACACTGCTCTAATAGCCTGAATTCTCTTTATGTGTATATAAATAAAGCCGCCTTTCCCCACAACCTTCTCCATAGAGTGATCTGAATGACAGTTCTTGGCTTCTGGCAAGGAATGGCTGTAGGAAAAACTTGCTGTGCACCCCACAGTTGCAGAGGCAAAGCAGTGGCTGGTAGGCTAAGCCACAGAAACTGCCGTGCAAGGAAAGGCCGCCATTCTGCGCCCGGCCAACCAGAGCTTCTCCCTCAAAGTAAAGGCAACTTCACAAGGAGTACTTACCCTCTTTGCTGCCTTGGCCTGCCTCTCATGTAAAGCACCGGAAACTTGGACCTTGGTCCCAGAACTGGCAAGGCCAAAGTAGGTTTCTTTCCTCCTGTTGAGCTCTTCCTTTCCCTCTTTTCATATCAGTTCTGGTAAGAAAGGACAAGGGTCCCATTTATGGCCTCAAGTCATTGATGTAGAGCTCTCCCCCACTCTTCCCCTCCCCTCCAGACACCACTGCTTTCATTCATTCCCTCAGGTGAAATCACATCCATGCAAACACAATATTGAGTTGTCTTGAGCTTTTCTGGTCTCTGACTTGATTTTGGTGGAAAGATTTGTTTTGAGTGGAGCTGGGATCCGGGAGTAGGTGACTCTGACACTCACAGAATGCGCCATCTCATCTTTGACGGGCATCTCTGTAAGAAGATCCCTCAAAGCCCGACAGTTTGATTCCCTTTAGAATTAGTGGCTGCATCCGATGTCTGTTCTTTAAGGGCTCTGCCACTTTAGTAGGGGAAGTGCTAGAAAGTGAATGCCTGAGTTTCCGTCTGGTTCCACGTACAAGAGCATCGGCTCCAGCCTCAGACAAACTTGGGCTTGCATCCCAGTTTGAGCCTCTCTGAATTGTGCAACTGGGGCAGGAGACCTAGCCCCACAGAACCTCAGTTTCCTCATCTGTAAAATGGGGATGCTAGGAGAGTTGATGTGAAATTCACTGAGCTCATCACTCAGCCCAGCACCTGGCACAGGAAAGGTGCCTAATAGATGGTAGCCATCATCACAGAAACTAGCCCTTGGGGTGGGTGTGGGGGAGGGGTACTTCTACTAGAGGTCCACCCCAGGAGTTACTCTGGAGACATGTGGCAGGAGGCCTGCCAGCTTTTCAGAGGTGCCTCCTTCATGCCCAATGAGAAATGTAGAATGGCTCAAGAACAAAAGATTGCTCTTGGGAGAATCCTGGCAGAGGCAGCCTGGAAAATAATGGTTTTCCAAGGTGGTGTCCCACACAACTGAGGGTTTTTGTCCTCCTTGACCAAGGAGGGGTTTCCAGAGGAGAGCAACTCTGGGGGTGGGTCCCTCCTTTCTCCCCTGTCTGGCCAGGCTACATTGAATTCTTAGCATTTGCACTGTGCAGTGAGCCCCACCTAACTTTGCACTCCGGTCTCAGGCAGCCAGGGGGAGAGGAAGTTTAGTTTTTTAATAACAATCATAACTTGATTGGACTACTCTTGACTTTTTTTTTGGATTGTGTAGCTGAAGACTAGATGACCTCATTGAGAAGTGGGACATGGGGTGGGGGGTGAGAAGCAGCTGTTGCCACAGGAAGCAAGTACACCCTCCCCTTAAGGAGGGCACACTGCTCCTATGGGTTCTCTGTGAGATAGGGTGGATCCAGAATGGCAGCTGTCCTCCACCCAGATCTTTCTTTGTGTACCCAGGGGTTGGGCTGAGCTGTGGGTGACTAGACTGTGGATTAAGAAACCATGTGGAGCGTTTCCAAAACAAATTCTTGGCCTGTGAAATCTTTATCGAGCTTGTTCTACAAGGACTTCTGTGTCTGCTCTGGGCTTCCTCTCCCCTTTTGGATTTTTTGGCTGTCCTGGACCTCATCCCTTGCTCAGCCCACCATCCCTTTCACAGCCTACCTGGAGCTGGTCACCAAATCCTCAGGGAACTGAGGAACCAAAGATCATACCCCTGGTGTTTGTGATGTATTCTATTAATGAGGCTCATTGAATAAAAAGAGTCAAGAAATATGTGCTAGACCTTCAAGCACGGGGTAAATACTTATGCCAAAGGCTTGATAGACTAATGGTGTAATTTTAGATACCAGCTGCAGGTTGGGGGTGGCAGTGAGGGATGGGGGATTTCGGGACAGGAGAATTTTCCTGGGGACTGGTTAAATCAGCATTTTGAGATCTTTTTCTTCTGTGGACAGTGTTATGCCTACTTGGGCATATTATTCTGCCCAATGTGTACATGCATGTTATTCTACCCAATGCTCAGACCCTTGGCCCATTACACCACAGAAATAAAGTACTGGAGCCAAAGAAACCCCAAACAGATGTCTGTGGATAAAACCAAAGCGAGCCGCACTACTGTACAACCCACATATTGTTGTAGTTTCAAAAATAGGTGGTTGTTCACTATAGTTCCACACCAGACTTGAGACCAGAGGCCCCTTCCCCTTGAAAAGAGGCTATAAAGGGTAGATGCCAACTGGGGCAAAGGGGTCCTGGCTTCACAGGAAGCTCTGGGCCTGAGGAAGTGGGTGAAGAACAGAGCATCTGAGCCACACGTTGTGTGAGATTCCCCAATATGATCACGGAGCAAAAGCAACAAAATGTACAACACAGAGTGAACCCTAATATGAACTGTGGACTATAGTTACTAGTATAATTCTAATAATATCATTTTGTCAATTGTAACAAAAGTACCACACCCAGGCAAAGTGTTAATAATAGGGAAAACTGTGTGTGTGTGGGGGGGTGAATATGGAAACTATTTTCTGCGTGATTTTTCTGTAAACCTACAACTTCTCTTAAGAAAAAAATAATAATAATTTAAAAGAATAAGGGTTCACTGGCTCTCACTCCTTACCCCTTTTCATGTTGGCTTGATAACCAACCTGGCAAAGAGACTTGCAATGTTTCTGTTGGTTCTTTTTAGTTGATTGGCATCTTTCACTTTTAAAACAAACCAAAACCAAAACACAACCCCCACTCCAGAAGTTCCAGTCAGTCAACATTTATTGAGCACCTACCAGGTTCACCATCTTGTTCTCGGTGCTGGAATTGGAGGGGATTGTCACTAGCACACATGCCCCAATGGGACCCTGTCCAGTTTGGAGGTTAGACCCAGCCCGCACAGATTATGGTGGGAGACTGACTGGCTGGGAAGAGGCTGTTGGCTCCTGATGTTTCACAGGAAACTTCAAGAAGGGAATTCTGAGGAGTGTGGCCTCCTAAGCTCCTTGCCTGAGTTAATTTGCTTTGTTTCTTAAACACCACTGACCAGGATCCAACTGGGCCTAGCTCATGTTCATGGCTACGTGCTGAAACTTCATAGTTCTTTTCAAAGCCCTTTTCCTATTGGGATAGAGGTTCCTCTTAACACTGCCAGTTTCCTTGAAAAGTTTGTCAGCTGCTCCTGATAGAATCACTTCAAATTAAAATGCCTCATTCCAAGGGATATTTTATTTACAGTCAAGCAACTGTAACTAGAGGCTCTCCCCACCCCCACCAGGCCACAGTGACTATAGATTTTTGATACTGCAGAATGAATCTGCCAGGGTTCCAATTTGCTTTTATACAAGTGAATTGCACTCTTCACCAGGCTGCCTTGCTCTTTCCTCCCCACCCCCACCACCCATTATCCGGGTCCCTGTAGCTTGTAGCCCACACTTCCTGAGCTGTCAGTCAGTGCGGGGTCTGCTCAGCCCAAATGTATCCAGGTGGTTCCACCTTAACCAACGATTGCTTGAGCTTGATTGAAAAGCATCTGGTGAGTTTAGTTAAGCAAATGGTTATTTCCATACCAGTCTCCTGTGGCCAGAGGATGTACCTACTGGAGCAAATATGCCTGTGAATCCCATTTCATATTTTAGAGTCAGAGCATTTAAAGCTCTAAGGGAGCCTTTTATGATTTCACTGCTAAAGGTTGCATTTTGTCCCCCATTCGGTTCGCATTCTGGAAGCTTTATGGGCTGGGCCCAGGGCTGAGTGTCCCAATCTCAGTTGTGGCCCCTGTCCTCAAGAGGCTCACAGTCTCACAGGGGTGACAGGCAGGTCACCAGCTGGCTCTCCTGTAATGTAATCAGGGCCATGAGAGCGGCAAGAACAAAGTGTGCTATCAGGATCTAAAGGAAGGAAGGATTACTTCTGCTTGGGAGGGGAGAAGGTCAGGAAAGGCGGCTCAGAGTTGATATTTGAGCCGGGTCAGATGGAAAAGCTATTCCAAGCAGATAGAACTGAGTGAACAAAGACACAAATGTATTTGGTCTATTCAGGGGAACCTTGAGTTCTTGTCTTGGGTGGTCGAGAGATGAGAGGCCTCCCATGGTCAGTGGTTTTCAGGAAAATGAATTGAAGAGCACCCTGCAGTAGAAAGGTTCTTCCCAGCTGCTGTTCGTTTAGGCCCGGCCCTGTCCTGGTCAGCATTTGTAGATGGGCAAGTGTGTGTAACTGTGGATGGCTCTTCCTTGGGCACCAAAGGTCGGTATATAGCCACCTACCCTTAAATGGTGGCAGCAGTGTTGGCCGCCAAGGACGGCAGCTTTGTGGGAGAGAGGAGTTAAATCTGAGGTTTATTTTGGTCCCAGTACCCGTAGTCCCTTTCTGAGTGAGGCTTCACAAAAGGCAAACTCCTAACAAACTCCTGAGTATCACCGAAGTGTTGAGGGTTGGCATGAAAAGCCAAAGGAGATGAAAAGAAAGAAAGAAATCAAAGGACCCTTCAAAAGAAAAGAGGTGGACGGTAATGGCTCTAGGATTTGGAATCGCTTTTTCCCTGATTGGCAGGTTGGAACTGAGGCTTAGTGATGCCAAAGGATGGCTCCCCTTTAATGCTATTATTGATACTAGACCCTCTCTTCCCACAGAGAGAGAGCTATGTTGGGGGACAAAGAAAATATTTGATGTCGAATTCATGGGCCTGTGGCCCGTGCATTGTGGCGGGGAGCAGCAGCTTTATTTTGAACAAATGTCACCCTGTTTCCTTCATTTTTTTTTAAACCAGTGAAAGTAATGTGGGATTTTTGTCCTTAAATGGCGTGCCTTTCATGTGGCTTTATTTTCCAGGCCTTGTGTGCCTGCTGTTTCCTCACCCTAGCTGGGTGGAGAGTGTCAGCCTCCAAGCCAGAGGGCAGGAGCCTCGAAGACCAGCGTCCACGAAGAGATGACAGGCGACGGCGCTGACTGGCTGGGTTTTCGTTTTTGACCCATGTCTGTCTAGCCTCGGGTAAGCAAAGGATCCAAGAGCAGCATCAGAGCTGGAAGGGCCCTGAGAGCCCTGAGCACAACCCTTTCTTATCCAGATGGGGAAACCAAGGCCCAGGGCGAGGAAGGGACTTGCTCATGGTGACACAGCTCATGAAGGCCAAGAACTCAGTGCTCTTTCTCCTAGTCATCTTTGCACCAACCACAGCCTGCAATCTCTCTGAGAAACAGGTTGGAACAGCAGATTATTCTCCTGGAAGGGCCCGGAAGTGCTCTAATTGCTGCCAATACCAAGAAGTATGGAGAGGAGGGACAGACCTACTTACTGCCCCTGCCCTCCAGGTAAAAATGACTCATCTCTTTCTAGTTATGGTTCCCTACCAGGGAGATGTGCCAATTTCATATGCTTTTTAACTAGAGAATCAATTAGCTTCCTTAGTTACAGAGGAGATTTAGGTGGACAAAGTAATGTTACAGACCCAAGCCCCGCTTTGACACTGGTTTTGTCCTCAAACCGCCAGTGTGGGAAGAAGTCGTCTGCCTGGTTTGGGCATCACCTTTTCCAGGAAGCCTTCCCTGATCTCTAAGACTGAACTGCACCCCTCTCCCTTAGCCCTTACCACACCCTTTGTCATTGTTTATTCATCTGTCTCCCTGTCCTGGACTATGCGCTCCTTGAGGACAAAGACCATGTCTTCTCTCTGTCCTCAGGATCTGGTCTGCAGTAGACAGTAAAGGTTTCTTGAAAGGCTGAGGCCTCGGATGCCCATGGTAACAAAGGTTGACTCTGTTTTCCTCAGAGAATTCAAAAACACAAAAACAAAAAACAACCCAAACCACTCCAGGGAGAGAAACAGGAAATCCAAATGAGCTCTTTGTTATTTGCTGGGCATGATACTTCCTGGGACTCTGCTAGCTCAAAGCCTGAATAGACCTTCTCTGTGGTGGTTTGTCTGCCAGGGGAACACCAGGACAATCCATTTTGTGTGTGTGTGTATGTGTGTGTGTTTTGGGGTGCTTGTGACTGTAGACTTCAGGAGATGAGATGTGGTTTATTCGATAGATTTCAGTTATACCCAAGGGCCATGGCTGACGTCTCTTGTCCTTCACCCAAACATGAAGCTCCAGAGGCATTTTCCAAGGAGGAGGGGGCGGGGTGGGGGTGGGTTCAGTGCAAGCAGACCAGAGCCTCAGGTCAGAATACATCTTGTCTCTTGATTAAATGAGGCCTGGTGTTGATTCTCTGGCCTTGAAGTGAGCACTCTGGCTTTGCATCTACCAGTATTCTTATTCCTGTTTCTAAAAGCCAGAGACCTGCAGGATTCTGGGTCTTCAGGGGTAGTGTCGTTGGCTTAGACTCGTTTGCTCCAGGAAAACGGGCAAAGCCTCTTCTTGCACTGCAGCCAGGGCTGTAATAGACAGTGACAGCTGATGATGGGCTGGAAGAGACAAATAGCTTGCTTTCAATTGCTTACTGGTTTGTGCCAGTCATTCTCAACGCTTACTGCACATTCAAAGCTTTTTACTAAAAATTGAAAATTAACAGGGGATTTTAGGTGAGAAAAAATAAAAACTGATAACAGAGTTCATAGGGAAAAAAATTAATGTTCAGGCCCATCCAGACCAATTGCATCAGAAGTTATGGAGTTGGGCCTGGGCACCAGTGTGTGTGTGTGTGTGTGTGTGTGTGTGTGTGTGTGTGTGTGTGTTTATATATATCATGGTGATCAGGGCAGCAGGCAGCATTAGTATTTTTAAAAGCTCTCTAGATGATTCTGACGTGTAACCAGGGTCGAGAACTATGGCTCTAAGTAGAAGGTGAAAATGTGTTGTTCCTTATTCATTAGTTACTTTCTATGGGTTTCTAAAAGCAGGTGACCCTGTAAACCAGAACTCTCAGGATTTCTCCCCAGCTCTGTAAAGGTTTGAGATACAACAAACCTTGAGAGAGAGGCCAATTCTGGTCTCACCTCGAGCTTTGCTTTTGGCTGAGTTGTGTCTGAATGGTGATCAAGCTTGGAACAGAGGGTAATGGTACAAAGCATCCAAGAGAGGCAATTGTCTCTTCCCACCATGACTTACATGCTCACCAGGCACTCATGTTTTGTATTTGACTTTACTGCTCAGGTAGAGCATTTTCCATCTACTTTTTTAAAAAAGTTTTATTTTTATTCATTTATCTCTCCCCATCCCCTTGTTATTTGTACTTGCTGTGTCTGTATGTCTTTGTTTCTTTAGGAGGCACCAGGAACCAAACCCAGGGCCTCAGATGTGGGAGGGAGGCACCTAATCTCTTAAGCCACCTCTAATCCCTGCCTTTTGTTGTTGTTGTTTTGTCTCTCATTACGTTTTTCCTTGTGTCTCTTTTTGCATCATCTTGTTGTGTCAGTTCACCATGCCTGCCTGTTGCACTAGCTCACCATCCTGCTCATCTTCTTTAGGAGGCACTGGGAACCACGGTTCCTGCTTTGTTGTCTCTCATGTTTTTCTTCTTGTGTTGCATCAGCTTGCCATGCCTGCCTGTTGTGCCAACTCAGTGTCTTCTTTAGGAGGTACCAGAAACTGAACCACAGACCTCCCATGTGGTAGGCAGGAGCCCAATCGCCTAAGCCACATCTGCTTCCCCTCCCATCTACTTTTTTAAAGATTTACTATTTATTTATTTATTTTTCTCCCCTTCCTTGCACTCCCCTCCAGTTGTCTGCTCTCTCTGTCCATTCGCTGTTTGTTCTTCTGTGTCTGCTTGTATTCATGTCAGCAGCACCCAGAATCTGTGTCATTTTGTTGCGTCATCTTGCTGCATCAGCTCTCCGTGTGTGCGGCGCCACTCCTGGGCAGGCTGCACTTTTTTCGCCCTGGGCAGCTCTCCTTACAGGGTGCACTCCTTGCGCATGGGGCTCCCCTACGTGGGGGGCACCTCTGCATGGCACAGCACTCCTTTTGTGCATCAGCACTTCGCGTGGGCCAGCTCATCACATGGGTCAGGAGACCCGGGGTTTGAAACGTGGACCTCCCATGTGGTAGGTGGATGCCCTATCCGTTGGGCCAAATCTGCTCTCCCCTCCCATCTACTTTTAAAATGTGCTTCCCAAAATGGACGTTAAATGTGTGGAACCAAAGTAAATGGGGGGTAAGAGAGGAGTTTCTTGAGAGTACACAAGGATGGATATAAAACATGTAATATTACACCATAACATATAGGAGATGACAGACTGATAATGTAAACCATAATGTAAAACATAGGATAACTAAAAATGTAAAGAACTGTGTATCCTAAAGTATGCACCATAATGTAAACACAGATGTCACCTTGTTAGAAAGCTAATGTCTCAGACTCTGTACATCACTTTAAGTAAATATGATATGAATAGGGCGTAAGAGTATCACTGTGGAAGGGAAAAGGTTTTCTGGTGGATGTGTGGGAGTGCTGTATATTATATATATACATTGCTGTGGTCTAGGACTCCTGTGAAGAAAAGCTGAATAATTGGGGGGGGGGGGGGGGGGGGAAAAGAAAAAAATAGGATGTGGAATTTTTTCAAGTCAACATTCTTTATCTAAGTTCTTTATCTAACTTTATCCAAGTTCTTTATCTATCCTTTAAACTCATCGCTATATGCCATTCCCTAGTAAGGGACCATGACATTATATTGGGCTTCAAATTTCGGGGAGTTCTGGATCACAGAGTGTTTCAACAATGGCAATGGAGGGATACTGGTATGGGATACCAATGACAGGTGATATATGACTGACAGGGAGCTGTACAGAACACATGTCCAGGGTGCATGGTAATGTTTGGATATACTCATAGTGGCAACAATTAAAAACCACAGTAGGGGGGGGTACTGGGTTCCTGGCCAGTGGTGCTCTGTCGTGGTCCCTAGGGGAGCAGCGACAGTCTCCCAGGTACAGTGGTGGGGACCGGGAGGGAGTGAGGGTTCAACAGTGAGCCCCTGATACTAATGACTATGCTTGTGAGCTGATAAACCCAAAATAATAACAAGGCCTAGAGCAACTTTGTGCCTGGGAATTTCCTTCTGTCAGCCTTCATGTTACTCAAATGTGGCCAGTCTCGAAGCCAAACTCAGCATGTAAATGCAATGCCTTCCCCCCAGCGTGGGACATGACACCCGGGGATGAGCCTCCCTGGCAACGAGGGACCACTATCAACTACCAACTGATGATGCAACTGGAAAATGACCTTATACGGAAGGTTCAATGCGGATCAGCAGAATATCCATGTCTACATAAAATACCATGACTTTAAAATGCTGTTTGACCTAAAGTAAGGGGGAAATGGAAAGGAGAAATGAGTTTATATGGCTACGAGTTTCTAAAAAAGAGTCTGGAGGCTGGCAGAAGGTTTGCCCTCTTGCACAACTGAGCAGAGTCAGAGAGACAGATAAAGCAGATACAACCCCCAGATATTGGTTCCTTTGAGGGCTAAAGAGACCCATGGGAGTTATGGTCATGGCCGATGGGGTTAACTACCAGGGCAGATGGCCCCTCTTTGGAAATGGTGTTTATGTGTGATGAATCTGGACTCAGATGGGATCTCCCTTCATAAGACTTTCATGCTAATGTGCTGGAGGTGCAGTTAATGTTGGGGTTTAAGATATATTTAGGGGATTTGAATCTCTGGACTGACAATGTGATAGCCAGATCCTGAGCCTCAACAGACTCCAGCACCTACAATCTGATTTATTGGACTTACCACACTCAGCTAAGATGGAGGTGAAGAAGGACAACCACCACACCATGGAGCCTAGAGTGATTACAACTGAAAATGGGAGGATTGCATCCAGCATCCAGGTGGAATCTGAGCCTCCTCTTGACATAAAGGTGCAATGGACACAACCAAACCAGTGTCCACATAGAAGAGGTGGCATTGGATTGGGAAAAGTGGACATAATGGACAAAGGGTATGGGGAAAGGCAGGAAGAGATGAGAGGTGGAGGCGTCTTCGGGACATGGAGCTGCCCTGGATGGTGCTTCAGAGGTAATCACCGGACATTGTAAATCCTCACAGGGCCTACATGATGGAATAGAGGAGAGTATGGGCCATGATGTGAACCAATGTATATGAGGTGCAGAGGTGCCCAAAGATGTACTTACCAAATCCAATGGATGTGTCAGGATGATGGGAACGAGTGTTGTTGGGGGGGGGGAGAGGGGGGGTGGGGGGGTGGGGTTGAATGGGACCTCACATATATATTTTTAATGTAATATTATTACAAAGTCAATAAAAAAAAATTAAAAAAAAATAAAATAAAATAAAATGTGCTTCCCAAGTACATTCAGAACAATAGAGCCAAAGCAGTTTTGTGGCAAATTTTAAGTAACTTTAAAGTTTGCCAGAGTACCTGTTGCCTGCCGTAGAGCCCTCCATTTATGTGTTTCTTTGGTCCAAATGTGTGGTGGGCACTTGGTAGAAGCAAATCTTTGACTTTGGGGCTTTGGGGGTTTTGGCTTACCAGAAGAGCTCTGGGCAGGGAGTCTGTATTTCTGTAACCCCGAGGCAGCCTGTCAATGTAGTCTGTGCAGTCAAACTAGCCAGTGGAGTGAAAAAGCAATCCAGCCAACTGACTGATGATCTGAGTGGTTATTTGATTGACTGGGCTAGTGCAGACCCTCAGGAAGGCTAATCCACAGCCACTATAGCTTAGGAGGCCAGACAAGCGATGCCTAAAGCATCTACTTAGCAATCATTAGAGTCCAGTTGGCTCAAGCCACTGGAAGCAGATTTAAATAAAGACATCAAGTATACTGGGTCAACACAAGAATGGATGGATCTTCTTCCTTGTCATACTGCAGTCCTTCAAATTCTTGGAGCCTCATAACTGATTACCCCCCAAGTGTCCTCTGGAGGAAGGAGAGAGGAAAGTCCAGCTCTGGAGTCAGATTCTGCAACTTCTTAGCTGGGTGAACTTGAGCAAGTGACTTGACCTCCCTGAGCCTCAGTTTTTTCTTCTATCCCTAGGACTAGAGATATTACCTACTTCATAATATTGTTGGGTGGGTTAAATCAAATTAGGGATGGAAAATGCTTTAAAAAGTTCTTGATGCATTTACATAGAAAGCATCCAATAAATGGTAGCCCTGATGCTTCTGATTAAAGATAATGCTACAATGGGCACAGTGGCTAGGACACAGACTTTGGCGTCAGGTGAACTATGTTGGAATTCCAGCTCTACCACTGCCAGGCTGGGTGGCTTGGATAAGTCAGGTTTCTATCCCTTGGTGGACCCCACTTCCTTGCCTTCTGCTAACAGCTGACAAGTGAAGTAGGTTGATGTAGTTAGCATCGTGCCTGGTACATCAGTGGTCAATATAGGATGGTTATCATTATTATTGATCACTACCATCATCATGACTGCTACTAGGAAACTGCCCTAGTTCTTTGGCTACTCCTCAGTGGAGCATGCTTTTTTGTTATTCCAGTCCTTTCTTTCAGCTGTGCTTCAGCTTGTCAGTTTCTCTCCCAGGTGGTAGAAGGTACAAAATGGCCCCTAGACACATACCCTGGAGCCCGACCCTCTCATAACATGGCCTCACCCATCCTTCCTGTTTGCTGCTGCTCAGCTTCCTGTCAACCAAATCCTCAAGTTCCTCCTGCATGGACTGCTGGGAAACCAGGTCTCCTCCCAGCTTCTATTGCCTTTGTGTTCTAAAACCTCCATTCCATTTGCAGCTTTACCTTTTTCCTTAGTAAATATCACAGGCATGGACCCATTATTCCAGCCAGTCACCAGCTCTTTGTCTTCTGCTTTCCTGATTATTTTGGTTTAGCTTTGGTTAGGCACTGTTGCACTGATATTTATCTTGACCTCTTGCTGTGATGCTCCTCATGCCACTATTTTCCCTTTGATCTCCGTAGTTTTTGTGAATCTTGAATTGACCTACCTACTTCTCGCTGGGCCATACTGAGAACCTGGACTGATAGACCTATGTCCTCAAATAGGCACTCCTGTTCATCTGGTGACATGTATGTGAAATATTGCCATTGTGCCTAGAAGAGGGTTCTGGGGGCTTACCTTGCACCCCTAAATCCTTCAAGTGTTGGAGAAAATCAGAATTTCATCTGATTTTAATCATTGGCCTGGGCCTCTTAAAATGAAGAAGACAAACAGCTGCACACAAAAATTATTTAGAGCCATGGAAAACCAGATGTCCACACGTGACTTTTGGATTATCCACCGAATTGATTCCTTAAATTGGTGCATTAAAAAAAGTGAGAGTCGATTTTGAATGAGCAGAAGCACAAACAAAGCCCATATTGTCACCTGTTGTTGGGGAAATTTGGCAACATATGTTGAAGCTAGAAAGAAGGGTATGTGACAACGACTCACCCAAATTTGGGATAATCCTTGTTTGGCCTTCATTTATGTAATAGACCCTATAAAGAACCAGCCATGTGGTGGGCTGTCTGAGGGGCAGGATACAGTAGGGAAAGCCTCCCATGCTCTGACCTTGGAGTCTAAAACGCATTTGCTGTTACGTCACTGACTCTCTCTGTGACTTGGACAAACCATCGCTTATCCCTGGGTCTCAGTTTCCAGAAGAGGTTGAATGGATTCAAATGTTCCCTCCAGAGTTGACCTTTGACTAGACTAGGCTTCCAGAGGGACAGCCAGGTCAACGGGTGAACTTCTGTCTCAAACTTGGGCCTTTAAAAAGAACTCAAAGCACATTGTAGACAAATGGCACATGGTTTTAAATAGCATGCTCCCCCTTTGGATTGTGTCCTGTGATAGCTCCCGAGAATGCCCACTCTCACATCTACCTAGCTTCTTGAACAACACCTAGTTCTGTGGATGAGGACAATTCCATCTCAGCAGTAGACATGCAAGTATGTTCTCTCGACTGAGCTCTCTGAAGGTGGAGGAGAGCTTTTATAGACTACTCTTACAGCTGCTACTTCTAGCGCCTACCAGTGGCTGAATGTTCTCTGTGTTAGGCACTGTGCTATGTGCCTTAACATCCATTTTCTCTTTGAATGCTCATGAAACCCTATGGAATAGTTATTATTATTATCCTCTTTTACAGACAGGTATCTAAGGTAGCAAAACGGAATGACTTACTGAAACTAACACACAGCGAATAAATTGTGGATCCTCACTATATAGACCTGGGGCTGGCTACTCTTAACACGAGGGTCTCAATGACTCATATGTACTGCCTTTTGTATCCCTGGTTGGAACTAGGACATAACAGTGAAAACAGTAGCAACAATATTTATTGTAGCTGTGAGGTTCGTCATACGTTTTTATCCTCCATTTTGCAGACACCAATCTGCAGGAAGATGATGTAACTTGCCCCAAATCACACACCTATAAGCATCTAAGCGACCGAAGCCGTTTGACTCAAGCCTGTGCTGTTTCTCTTATATCATGCAGCCTTAGGGTTTAGCACAAGTCACAAAGTGGCTTGTGAGCTTGCTTTCAATTCTCTGCTTCTAGAAACTTCATGCATGTTTTCCTGGACAGCCCCGCCAGCACAGCCGGCCAGGCTTGGGCAACTCAAGTCTCTACTGTTCAGTAGCACCTACCCACTATAGCTCCTGAGAAGCGCACAGTACTGACTGACAAAAACAAGCCAAATGTAGGTCATTTTGATTTGATGGGTGCAAAGAAGTAAATAAAATGATACGCAAAATAGAGCAGAGGAAAAGAAGGAATAAATGAAGCGCTAAAAGTATCCCCCTTTCTCTAACCCTCCTCAGCCAATTTCCATTGTATATAACACATAATCCTTGCTTTTCATCTCCTGCCACACCAACAGTCCATGTTCCCAGTGGCAGCTAAAGGCCATCTGTACTGAACTGGTAGCTGCTTTGAAGTGCCTGTCTCTCAATTTCAGTAGCTGCTTCCTCAGTTTCCCTAGCCTTGGGAACTATTAGCTTTCTGCCTAACCAATGGAGGATTGCCATCTCCTGGTAGATCTTGCAAACTGCATGTGTAAGTCTGATTTTTTTTTTCTCCCTGAAATCCTAGTTAAGGGATTAACTGTGCCCTTTCTTCTCTTTTTTCTTAGTCTTTTGTCAGCTTTGCTGCTCATTAGCTCTTATACAAGAAGCATAGCAGGAGAATCAAATGCAGGGAAACACAAATCACTGGCGGATTTCAGTCCGTCCCCCCCACCCCCGGCCATTGTGAGTGGCTTGCTGGGAGAGACGCTCTGGGAGCTTCTGATGGGGTCGGGCTCATTCAGAACACCCCTGTTCCCTTTTGGTATTGATGGCTCAGAACTGATTACATCTGCAGAGCGATGTGAATTGTAGGCCCTAAAAGGGGCTAATACAAAGGACAATTCACAACGGATTATGTACAAATAGCTAATAAACAAAAGGCAAAAATCAACTTCACTAGTAATCAATGAACTGTAAATTAAAACTCACAATGGAAATTATTTTTATGTGTAAAATTGGCTGAGAAGTGTTAAAATCAAAATTCCCAGGGTTGAAGAGGTTTCAGTGGAATGGCTGTTTTTTATACATGACTGGTAGGAGTCATCAATTACCCACAGCATTTTTCGAGGAAATTAAAAAAATGCTTATGTGCTTTGGCCATGTAACTTTACCACTAGAAATTTCACCTAAAGAAACAATCAGTACTACATCAATGCAAGGTGTTATTAGATAATAAGGTGGTATATGGGAATTCTGTATTTTATGCATGATCATTCTGTAAATCCAGAACTTCTCTAATTTAAAAATAAATGAAAAAAGAAACAATAGTACACAAATATTTAAGTACAAGGGCTTACATTAAAGCATTACTTAGAAGAAATTTGCAAGAATTTAAATGGCTAAAAATGTTTTTAAAAAATTCCCTTTACTTTATAGTATAAACATAGACTAGGATACTGCTTAGCTAATTGTGAAAAATCATGTTCTTAAGGAATCTTTAAGGATTTTAGGTTATAGGAAAATGCTTATGACATAATATTTTTAAAACCTCTCAAGTTACAAAACTCATCATATCCCCATTTTGGAAAATATCTCCATTTTGGAAAAAAAGAACAAAATGCATAGAAAAATGATTGGAAGTAAATTTACCATGTTAAACATGAATTATCTCTAGAAGGCAGTTTATTAGTGAGTTCTCTTTTCTTTTTTATACTTTTAAGTAGTCACCAAATTTTCTATAATAAGCATATATTAATTTTATAATGAGGGGGAAAACCTGTTAAAGACAAAAATGAGGCTAGGAGAATGAGAACTCAGCACAAACCTATGGTCACCACCAGGAAACTAAAAGTCTGTACATTCCCAACTCTTAGAGACTTAGAGCTTTTAAAAGGACCTTGGACTTCGTCTTGTCTCAATCCCACCAAGGCCACCAAAATCCCTTCAGTGATTTCATGGCACACATGCTCAGTCAGCCTCCCCTTAAATCGGGGGTTCTTAACCAGGGGTCCGTGATCTTGAGTTGAAATAAAAAAAATACATTTTTCTTGTGGGGACATGTTGGTGTAGGTGTGATATATTTATTAAAGAATACACAGTATAGTGTGGACTTAGTAAAGGGTCCATGGTTTTCACCTGACTGGCAAAGGGGTTCGTGGAACAAAAAAAATTAAGAACCCTTGCCTTAAATGCTCTGCTTTAGGAACTGGCTGCCTCCGGCAACTACTCCTTCAGAGTGTTAAATTAGTGCAAACCCCTTATGTGCATCTAGTGCTTTATTGTCTATGAGGCATTGAAAGGTAACTTTCTGTCTCAGAAGTGACCCTGGCAGATGGATAAGGCAAATACAACACTTTGCATTTTCCAGATGAGGTTGCTGGAGTTGAAATGGCCTCCAGTGGTAAAGTGACATGTCGCTTTGCTAGTCCAATAGCAAAGGCAGGACTGAAATTCCAGTTTCCTGACACCCAGTCTGAGGGCCGTTCTGTCTCTCCACAGTGGCCAGTGTCTAGTTTCAAGCAAGTCTCTCCTTTTATTGAGCTTATATTGGCCTTGCTATAACTCTGCCCCCTCCCCGCAGCACCTCCTATATAGTCCCTCGGTCCCTGGAAGGTGTGTCTGGGTATGAGGGCTACAAGCTAGCCAAGTCCCAGGGTGGGGCAAACATGGAAAGAGCTCAGGGGAGATTGAGGAAACCAGGGATTCCTCCTTGCAGGTCTCCACCAGGAATCTGCCACTATATTTATGAAACGTTGTTTTCATAAACTGCTGGCTGTTCAATAAGGCATAAAATAGCCAGTATATGATAGTTATTTGCACTACAAAATCGTTGTTGCAACACAGCTTCAATGTCATAGCAGTTACTGGGTTTCGTTTAGTTTCCTAAGAGATGGGACACAGTAGATTAACTGTTGAGATCAAACTGCTGAAGTTCCCTTTGAGCTGTCAGCAATCTTGTGCCATTCTTTTCCCACACCTCTGCTTCCCGCTTTAGCAAAGCATTTGTACCCTGCTCCTGCGAGGTCTAGTCACAGATCCATATGTTTGCCAACGTCATCAAAAGGCAACAGGAAGGAAGACAACTTTCTTTGACATTGGGCAATGGGATCCAGATGGAGATTGAGGCGCCGATGGGTGATCTCTGTACACAGATGGTCCCCATTCCTTCCCAGGCCCTGTGAGGATATAAGAAAGGGTAAGAAAGACAACGTGGAGTTTTCCATCTAGCTGAGGAGACAAGACACAGGAAGGGAAGAACAAGCCAGAAAAGACAGTATGGATGGGCGACTCTGTGCGGGGAGCTTTCCATGAGGGAGGTGACTCACTGAGGGCAGACAGTTCAGGTCAGGACTCGGTCAGAAACCCTCTCTGGCTTAGGCCCAAGGATTGTTGGAGAACAGAGCCTATTTAGTGGGTTTGAAAACAGGACCGGCACTGGCAGCCAGAGCCAACATAGTGAGACCCCGATCACACCCTGCTGGTGGCTTGCCTGGCTCAGAGCC
Organism: Dasypus novemcinctus; assembly: GCF_030445035.2. Taxonomy (NCBI): domain Eukaryota; kingdom Metazoa; phylum Chordata; class Mammalia; order Cingulata; family Dasypodidae; genus Dasypus; species Dasypus novemcinctus. Next base: position 151,222,504 of record NC_080704.1, on the reverse strand, counting down.
AGCTCCTTCACGGACTCAGTCTTAGAACTCGAACTCACAGGAGGTTCTGCCAGCCCTTCCAGGTCTAATCAGCCTGCTGCTACTGTCAGAGCTTTCCTGCCCTGGGTCTGGGGCCTTCACTCTTGCCCTAGGGGGCAAGGTATGGTCTAGCCAGGGGATCGCCCAAACAGCCGTGCTTACCCCCATCAACTGGTTTGACTGTTTTCCCAGCATTGACCTGAGGGATTCAGCAAAATGATTCAGATAAATGACTGATTCTTTTAGAAAATGAGTCAAACTGGCGTTTAGGCTGAATTTATTATGGAAGATAATAAAGACTACCATGGTTCTCAACCATCTCGCTAAAGGTGGGAGAAGTGGAGAGGAAAAGGGACGCCCCAGTCAAGCAGCTGGAGACAGAAACCTGAGTTTTATGCATGTTTGCTGCCAATCGCTGCTGTTGCCCCACTACCTCCTTCTCCTTCCTCCCCCGTTAGCACCAGCCTTGCTCAGTATGTTGTCATGACCATACTGCCCTTTTCTTCTTGAGAATGCTGGAACCCGTTTTCTATCGGATACAAAGATACCGAAAGGGTCAAGGGGTTTACAAACAAGGGGCCTGCAGGCCCATACATGGATCTGGAGACCAGCTTTGGAGCCATTTTCACTATGTTCCTTTGTTTGTCTAGGTTCCCAGAGTTGGGGTTATTCTAAGATTCTTTTGCTTGGCTCCCACAGTCTACCCATTTGATCTTGGCCAAGTGATGTCTCCCTTCTGAAGAAGGCCCCATTGTTTCCAAATGTAAAATGAGAGAGCTAAGCCAGGTGAACTCTGTGGTACCTTATGGCTCAGCTATTTATTTGTGTCCAGGTTTGCCTTCTTTGCTCAGATGCCCCACAAGTCTCATCTCCTAACAATATTCTTATGAATGCAATTCTTTTCTGTCTTCTTTTTCCCCTACCAGTCTGAACATTGGGATCTTCTTTGTTCCTTTCACAAAGGGAATCTTCTGCATTGAGGTTTCTTTTCAACCAGGGCAAGGAGGAATCTTGCACTTACCGAAGACACTCAGACCCATACCTTAATACCATCCTTCCCTCTTAGATTTTTTTGAACATTCATTCATTTATATATTCATTTGTTTGTACTCTCATTCAGCAGTATCAACGGAGTACCTGATTTGTGCCTGGTAACGGTTTGCACATGCATAAGAAAATGCAATGCAATCAGTTTTGTAAACTGGGAGGAGATTTGCAATGAACCCTTGCTGCCGTCTTGGGTTGTCACCCTGCTGGCATCTGCACTAATACATACCATCTCTGCCAGGGTCTACTATCTGTATTTAGCAGTGTTGCAAATGATTGATTTAAAGGCTAAACCATCTAGAATAGAGCTTACACAAAGGGTGTTAAACCTAAAACAAAAAAAGAATAGTGAGCGAATCAGTTAATAGAAGCTCTATGTGTGTTTTTATTCCCATGATGGAATGTTACAGAGGATTTCCCACTTGGTTGACTTTTGAGTATCAGACCTAGTGTTATCGGGACTGTTCTTTTGTCTTTGGACTATTGGTTAATATTGGAGTCAGCCACTTACAAGGATATTCTAGTCTGATTCCTACCCCATTACCCATTGCATAGCAAGGGAATTGGAGGCCATGTGTGACCTTTACTGTGGTGCCTGGTTTCTCAGAACATGGTCAAAGTGTTGCAAAGTCCTTTATTTAGGGAGCTGGTGATCGGTGTCCAAACATGCATTATCAGGGAAAGTCACAAAGCCCCGCCTCTCCAGCTTCCTTCTGTATGGTGCCCTCAGACCCAAACCCAGCAATATCCCATCTCCCTTTAGACTGCCATAGAATTCATAAATGGAAGAAGCCTCAAAACCAGGCTTCCTATTTAAGCTCTGACATTTGGTGCCAAGGACCCCCGTCAACTCACCTGTGTTCCAGATCGCTTGCCTGTTCAGACCTTTACAACCTGCTTGACCCCATAGGCCTGATTATCTAAATTCCTTGTCACTGGCCGGTTTCTGCCCCCTGGTATCTTAAACACCTTTTTCCTTGGAACCTTCTGGCATCTTAACATGTTCCTGACACCTGCTTTGACTTTCTAAATCCTTAATCTCTTGCCATCTGATTTCTGATACCCAAGTGGCACTGAAACACATGTCTTGCTTCCAGGAGCCTATATACCCAGCCTTGCCTCACATCTGCTGCCATGATGCCATCCCCATCCAGTGTAATAATGACCATTCTGTGCACATACAAGCCTCCTTCCAGGGAAGCAGGAGCATCAAATGACAGCTGTGTGTGAGGGGTGGCTCAGTTGACAGCTGATTCAAGACCTTGACAAGATCTCATTATTTTTCTGCTCCTGTGTTTACATCTTTCAGATGTGTTTGAAAAATCAGGAAAACAATACAATTTAATCTCCCAAAAGGAAAAGAGAATGAAATTGCCTTTTTATTTCTTTTTTGTTTTTTCATCTTTTACCAGGCCTCTTCTCTCTACCTCCACCCCACCTCCCTACCAACTTTCTCTCTGGAAAAGACATGCTCCATTGTAACTGTGCTGAGCTCAGTGCACATCTATTATCTTCCCACGTCTTCCTGTCACTGTCTTTTCTGTTCCAATTCACAGATGACACAGCTAGCAATGTTATCCAGGCCTTTGCAGGTTTCATGAAAATGGGCAATGGAGGATTTCTTGGCATATTCTTTACATAAAAGTTCTGTGTTCATTGGCAACTACTTTGCTCCTGCCTCTCTGCCATCCAGAAGGTCCGTTGCCTTGGCCTGTCAAGAGACAGCCTGTAGGAATATGGTGATTCAAACTAGTCAGTCCAGTATGATTTGGTCGAATGGAAAAACCTTGATTGCCTACTACATCCGGATATTCAGAGAAAAGTGGGTCTTAGTCCTTGCCTTGGGAGCCCATGTGGAGTGAGGACTTAACTTCACAGATGAGGGAGGCTGTGAGGTTCAAGAGCAGGAGTGATTTAGCCACCCCACTTCACGTCCCATTTTGAAATCCTATCTTTCCTTGGCTTGATTGACTTTGTGCTGTCTATATTTTCTCTATTTTGGTTTTCCTTTGTGGCTACATCTTCCTTTTCCATCCTCTAACTGAAATTTCTCAGAGTCTCAAGGCTCTGCTCTTTGCCTTTCTTTCTCTCTACATTCCTTTAGAGATCTCACTGACTATCCCTTCCAGGAGCTCTCATTCTCTCCAGCCTAGACTGGTATCCCAAGTTCCAATCCAGAGGCCTCATAGACATTCTTTTTTTTTTTTTTTAATTGACTTTGTAATAATATTACATTAAAAATATATATGTGAGGTCCCATTCAACCCCACCCCCCCACCCCACCTCTCCCCCCCCCCCCAACAACACTCGTTCCCATCATCATGACACATCCATTGGATTTGGTAAGTACATCTTTGGGCACCTCTGCACCTCATAGACAATGGTCCACATCATGGCCCATACTCTCCTCCATTCCATCCAGTGGGCCCTGTGAGGATTTACAATGTCCGGTGATTACCTCTGAAGCACCATCCAGGGCAGCTCCATGTCCCAAAGACGCCTCCACCTCTCATCTCTTCCTGCCTTTCCCCATACCCATCGTCCACCATGTCCACTTTTCCCAATCCAATGCCACCTCTTCTATGTGGACATTGGATTGGTTGTGTCCATTGCACCTCTATGTCATAGACATTCTTATAGGCATGAATTGCCAACCTTACATGCTACCAATTTAAAACCAAACTCATAATCATATCCTGCCTTTTAAACTTAAAAAAAAATGACAATAAAAATCTGTTTCAGAAGGGATACCTCAAAAAACATCTTGGACTATTCCATCACCATCATCTCTCCCCCATCTACATGGCTAATCGATTGGCGATTTTACTTGATTCTATTGAGGATTAAAGAATTTTAGAACTGGCAGTAAACCTTTAAGTTATCTAGTATAGACTTTCCATTCAGAGAGTCACACAGAGGGTTTGTAATAAGGCTGAGACTATAACTATGGTTTGAAGATTCCTAGCCTGTAGTTTTCTTGGTACTATACTATCTTGCCCTTTCATAGGCCCTAGAAATAAATGACTGGTTTCAAATCCCCACTCAACTCTGATTTTTGTTAGCTCTGACCTTGGGTAAGTAGCTTAATCTTTCTGTGCCTGTCTGTAAAATGGAGATGATAATCTTTTATCTTGAGGTATTATTGTTAGACTTAAATGAGAAGATACCATAAAAGTACTTAGCATTAGCCGGGGTCCATCATCTCAGTTCCAGATCCACTGCTGACACTGTACTAGAGTTTTCCACATTCTGACTGTTAAATCTTGTCCAGTCTTTCTAGTATCAAAACTGTAGACTCCTAACATTTTTCCTTGCTCTAAATCCTACCCAATTATTTAAGAAATTGAAACTGAACCAGAATTTAACACATCTTGAAAAAGAGAGCTGCTACAAAATTAATACCTCTGATTAGAGCGAAGAAAAACAGTTAACCCATTAATAAGTACTTATGGGTTAACTTCTAGGACCCTGCTTTGTTAACTGTGAGGGGCAAGACCTGAACTAGTCTAGACTTATGCCTTATCAGAAAGAGTGGGCTGATTAATTTACTTGTGAAGGTGGGAGGAATAGTGTCAGGCTCTATGTCCGGTTTAACAACCTCCTTTTTAAAATTTAAAAATAGATCTTGGTCATGTTTTGTCAATGAGCAATTTCCTCCCTTAGGAGCTCTAATAGTTAATAGTCCAAATATAAAAGAGGCAGGTATACTAGGGGAACCCTCAGACACTGGATGGTGTATGAGACGAGCAGATTTCTGGGACTAGAGATGTGTCTAAAAGCACCGGAATAATCTTGGAGCCATTGAGAAAGAGGCTGGAACAACTGGCATCTTTCTAGGTGCAGAAGGGACAGAGAAAACAAAGCCGGGGGGGGGGGGGGAGTTGCTTAAGGACCCACGCATTGGTCTATGATCCCTGCTGAATGCTTAACCTAAAGGACTTCAGAACTTGTCAGCTGCTTTCTAAGACACATCAGTATCATTTAATATCACCTGCAGGGTTAGGGCTCAATGTCTCGTTACCTCATATTGTCAAGAGTGTGAGCGAACTTGAGAAACATAGAGGAAACGGAGGCTCAGAAAGCAGAGGGAAGAGTTCACAGTAATCCCAGTGGTTCAATCCATAATGCCATAATGAGCACCGTTTAGCTGGCTTTTCTGTGTGGAGAGGGCACAGGTGAATCGTTTGTATTATCATATCCATGCCTAAAGGAATTAAGACACCTGCGTACTTAAGACAATGAGAACCCAAAGCTTGATTTTTGCCTTTAAGTCCATGGCTAAACTGGAATTGCAAGCCTACTTTGCTGACCTTTTTAGCTTTGATAAAGGCAACCTTGATTCATGATGCATGAGCCTGGGTCTTTGAAACTGATAAGAAATGGTTTGCTCATTGAACATGCAAACAAATTACTTTCCAAGGGCTGAGACTTAAACTGACATTAAAATTCAAGAACATCTATATTTAATTATACATAAAGGCCAGAAAACAATTTGTAACCTTAAAAGAGTGAAATGAAAAGAGAAGTCCCACCTATGCAAATAATTTATTTCATCGCAAAACTTCCTTTTAGTATTGCCATCATTTGTCTACATTAGCAGCTCTGGTTTCACCAACATTTTCCAGGGCATCCCTGAAATATGAGCCTGGATGAGAAACAAGCACTCATACTCCCAGGGAAGGCTGAGGCTATAGAACCAGGTAATGTGCTGGCTTCTAACAAAATTTACCTCCTAGTAGGAGGAAGAATAAAGAAGTACAATCTATAATAATATATATTTCTCAGGATGGAACTTAGGAGGTCAAAATGTAGTGGAGGGAACACAAGCAAGGAAACACAGGGATTGGGTTGGGGTCTTCAATCCAACACAGGGCAATTCCTGTCACCAGTCCGGCTCTCATGTTACTCGTCTATAAAGTAAGAGACTTGAAACTGCTGGTCAGGCTGGAAGAAAAGGGGGAGTGGGAACTGAAAAGCACAAATCGATTGAAAGCGGCTTGGTTATTTAAATGCCCACCCTGCCACCCCTCTGCAACAGGCAAGCGTACTCGAGCTCTCTTCCTTTCAATTGAGCACAGCCTGGTGTTGTGGAAAGAGTCCTGGCCTGGGGGTCAGGATACCTGGCTTCTCATCTCAGCTGCTTCTTGAACTCTCTGTGTGTTTTTAGGCAAAGCTCTTTCCCTCTCTGTCTCTCAGTTTCCCTGTCTGCCAAGTGCAGGCGTTGGGCTTTCAATGGTTTCCCACCAGGAGAGTCCATCATAATACCAAAGCAGGATTCCCTCTGGGGTAGGAGCCTGCAGGCCTGTGTGTTTTGAATAGCTGTCCAGGTGATTCTTTTAGTGCCCTGGCTAGCCAGTCTCTGTGGGCCCTCTCAGCTCTGCCATTCTGGGAGTTGGGTGAGATTTTTTTTTGTCTTTTTCAGGCACTGTGTGTACTGCTGCTGCCACCCCAGTGGTGCAGTGATTAGCCCCACAGTATTTCCCACTTGCCTCTTACCAGCAGATTCTTTTCAGAGGACGGGAGGTGTGTGTAGGGCAGGAGGCACAAAAGCACAATGTGTGGAGTCGCCACATGGCAAGCTGCCAAGACATTGCTCTTAACTTCCCATTTGTTACCCATGTGGGCCTTTCTTGAACTATACAGGAGCCCGATGAAATAAATTGATTCCTGGCTTTTTAAAAATCCCCTCTCTGGTGGGTTGCATACTGTTTCTCAAGATGTGCCCAGGAAACTGGTGCCAGGCTGAATTCTTTGTGCTGAGAAGGCCGAGATTAATGTAGTAGGGCAGGGAGGGTAGCCTGTTGCCTGCTTTTCTCTCATTGTTGCTTTAGCAAACACAGAACATTATGTGTGCAAGAATAAATGTGCTTGCAAAGTGGAAAAAGGAAGAAATGGCAGTCACCGAATCTGGATTTTAGAAAGGTAAAGTGCTTAGCTAGGTGCCGAGCTCAGAAGGGGAGCTCAACAATGGTAGCGGCTATGGTTATTTTAGTGGCGGCCTAAGGTAGGGGGCAGAGAGGCTTCCTGAACCACTGGCAGAAGACCCAGATGTAACCTTACCAGCTTGATTCTTGACTTGCAAATCTGTAACCTTCTCTTGCCCTAAGTTTCCTCATCGCTGAATGAGGGACCTGGACTCTATCAGTTGATTTTAAACTTGTGCCCTCAGGGTTCTGAGAAGGTGCTCTGAGAGCTGCCTCAGGGGCATGGAAGGTGGGAGAGGAGGCTGAGCAGGCAGGACTCCAACCAACTAACCCACCACTAGAGCCTCCTGCTTTGCACGACATTCACATCATAGTCTATGTCAGTGATTCCCAAATTTTTCGGTCTCAGGATTCCATTACACTCTTAACAAAATTATTGAAGGCTTGAAAGAGTTCTTGTTTATGCGCGTTGTTATCTATTGAAATTTACTGTATTCGAATTGGAAGCTGAGGAATTGTTTTAAATGTATTAATTTGTTTAAAAATAATGATGCACATATTATATGTGAACATAAATAAGAGATTTTTATGAAAAATTATCAGGCTTTCCCAAACAAAAACATTTTAGTGAAAAGACTAGCCTTGTTTTTTTCTCTTTTTTAAAAAAATGTTTTTGAATTTGAAATAAAGTTTGAATAAAAACAATTAAAGATGAATGAGTGACTAGCCTTGTTTTATATCTTGCAAATCTTTTTGATATCTACCTTCAGAGAAGATAGCTGGACTCTCACGCATATCGACTTCTGCATTCAGTGTGTCACAATATGTGGTTTTGGTGGAAGGATATGAAGAAAATCCAGCCTCGCACAGACATGTAGTTGCCAGTAGGAGAACCTCGTGAGCCCCTTGAGTAGGTCTCAGGGACCTCTAGCATCGTTTTTTAAATTTTATTAAATTTTCTTTTTTTAAAAAGATACATAGATCACAAGAAAATGTTACATTAAAAAATGTAAGAGGTTCTCACATACCCCACCCCCCCACTGCTCCGACATCAACAACCTCTTTCATCATTGTGGCACATTCATTGCATTTGGTGAATACATTTTGGAGCACTGCTGCACCGCATGAATTATAGTTTACATTGTAGTTGACACACTCTACCAGTTCATTCAGTGTGTTATGGCAGGATATACAATGTCTAGCATCTGTTCCTGCAATATCTGATGCTTTGAGAATTACCGGTCTACATGAAGGTGCTCCCGGGTATGTACAGTCCCACCCAGTGTGCCCCACACGTGGCAGTTCTGCGCTCCCCCCTCCCCACTTCACCGCATCCCCTCTTCTTTTTTTTTAAATATTTATTTATTTATTTAATTTCCCCCCCCTCCCCTGGTTGTCTGCTCTCGGTGTCCACTTGCTGCGTCTTGTTTCCTTGTCCACTTCTGTTGTCGTCAGCGGCACGGGAAGTGTGGGCGGCGCCATTCCTGGGCAGGCTGCTCTTTCTTTTCACGCTGGGCGGCTTTCCTCACGGGCGCACTCCTTGCGCGTGGGGCTCCCCCACACGGGGGACACCCCTGCGTGGCACGGCACTCCTTGCGCGCATCAGCGCTGCGCATGGCCAGTTCCACACGGGTCAAGGAGGCCCGGGGCTTGAACCGCGGACCTCCCATATGGTAGATGGATGCCCTAACCACTGGGCCAAAGTCCGTTTCCCCCGCATCCCCTCTTTAATTAGAGCTGCACTCCTGCTCTGTGCTAGCGTTCTCTAAGACTGTGTTTGCAAAGGGGTCTCTTCCTCTTAAAATGTTTGAAATCCACCCACTTACATGATAGGTTATTCACAATCCAAGAATTTGGGAGCTGATCAGGATCCCTGAGACCCCTTCCCCAGGCCTCCTCGTCCCCTAAGGACCCCTACAGCTCTCAAACTCTCAGGCCTTCAGGAGGGGGCTTTGGGATCGTGCCTCAGCAATTTCTGGATGGTCGCCTGTCATCACGACAGTGGCAATGTCAGCCCCGGGAAAATGGCATCGGAATATTTAATGCCACTTCAGAATGAGGCTGACTTGATCAGGGAGGGATATAAGTAGGCTGGAGGAGGAGTGGATTCAGTGTTTGCTGAGCTCTCTGATCCCTAGAAAAGAGAGACATTCCTCATTGTTATCTTATTTTCTAGATTTATGACAAACCTTTATTCCATGGGACAGAAGCCAGTGCCGAATGCCACTGGCTCTAAGTGCCCTCCCAACCCATTGACATGTCTTTCAATTTCTTGGGTAATAGAGAAGTTCATGCTGTTCTTTCCCTTACTGCCAGAGTCATTATTGATTTAATGTCATTTCTTTCATAAAATCACCTCCTGGGCCTTGCTGGCTTGGCTGTCTTAGCTAAGAAGGTTCTCCTCTCAGTCCTCCACTGGACCTGATGCTGTTGGTGAGCATGCACAGAGGCATTCCAGAACAATGGATACCCTGATTAGTGCCTCCTTATTGCCCAGGTGGGCAGCCTGAGCAGCCAGAGGTGGTGCCACTAGTACTTGTGGGGAGATGATAAAGCCCTCTGAGGTTTGAGGGAGTTGATGACTTCCTATTTTCCTTTGGCCCTGAGGATGAGGGCAGTCAGAAGGTGCTCCTCCAATTTTGACGACGCCTGGGCCAGGAACTAGCCAAGGCTTTGCTGAACCTCAGTTTGCAGATGAGGGCTCATTCTATTTTTGTTGCAACTGCAAATGATGCACATGTGAAAACTCGCCTGCAACTTAAGGAACGTCCTTTCCATTTGGGAGATAGCCACAAAGAAATTAGGGGGCCAAAACATACCTAGGGTAAAAGGTATATTGGTTCTGGCATATGATAGTTTGAAGTTTTGTGAATCCCAGAAAAGATTATGTTCTTGGAACTAATCCATTCTAGTGGATGCAGTGGGGGGGGGGGGGGGGGGGCGCAGGGGGTATGGGGTTTTGATTGCATTAGATTCAGTCAAGAGGCCTTTTGATTAGATCACTTGATTAGATTGCTGTAGGGCCTTTGTTTAGACTACATCCATGAGGCATGACCCAGGTTGAGTCTCCATCATCGTCCTGGGGTCTTGTATAAACAGAGAACTGAAAGCAGAAACACAAAGAGAAAGGCAGCCACCATTTTGACCCTACCATGTAAGAGAAAAGACACTAGGAAGGCCAAGAAACCCTAGGAGGCCAAAGGCTGGAATCAGCAGAGCAGGCCCAAAGAGAGGAGAAGGCAGAGACCCAGGTGGAGAGCCACCGTTTTGCCTTGCCATGTGACAGGACTCTAGTATCTGCCAGCAGCCAACCTTCAGTGAAAAAGCATCTCTGATGATGCCTTTATTTGGGTACTTTCACAGCCTTGGGACTGTAAGTTTTTACCCTAATAAATCCCCATTATAAAAACCAACCCATTTCTGGTAATTTTGCATTGGCAGCCTTTGGCAAACTAAAACATGGCATGAGACCAATGTTCAAGTCCCATTATTTATTAGCTGCCTGACTATAACTGTTTGGTATTATTTATGAATTCTAAAAGTAGATATTGGGTTATGTTTGTAAATTGGTCTTTTCCTCTGTTGTATTAGCTTGTATTAAAATCAGAGGTTTCATTTTTACTTGATTAAATAATGCTTAAGGCTCTGGTTGGGCCACATCAGTAGGATGTTGAGTCCCCGCCCCCTTGGTGGGCAGGGACTTACAGAGAAAATGACAGGGTAGAGGAGTTAGTAGGAGTTTTGGATGCTGGAACCTTGGGAAGTAGACACACAGGATAAGAACACAGAGAAATAGAGACAACTCCATAGACATGGCAGAGGCCCCCAGGAAGAGAGAGAGCCTGATAGTCTACAGCTGACCTTGTGGAGAGAGCAGAGCAGCTGATCCCAGAGAGGAATGAGCCATGGGAGAGAGAGGAGACTTATCCCAGCCTACAGCTGATATTGAAAGGAGCTGGGACCACAGAGCCTTAAGAGGAAGAGGAAGCCTGAATCCTTGCAGAAGTCAGCAGCCATCTTGCTCCAACATGTGGCAACAGACTTTGGTGAGGGAAGTAACTTATACTTTATGGCCTGGGATAAGCTTCTACCTCAAATAAATACCCTTTATAAAAGCCAACAGATTTCTGGTATTTTGCATCAGCACCCCTTTGACTGATTAATACACCAACCATGGGCAAACTACTTCATCTCTCTGAGTCTCAATCTCCTCACCTGTGGAAGGAGATAGGAAAGACCATTTTACAGGTTTTATGAAGCCTAGTCTTCCTGCTTAGATCCCTGGGGCAGGCTCTCAACTATACTTTTTACCCTCATCCCTCTAGCATCAACCGCCACATTTCTTTTCCTGTAGAGGACCCTGATGCTTATAAGAGTCCTAAAGTGGAAGTTGTGAGATCTAGGAGATGCCTATGGCCCTGTTATAAAATAACTCTGTGACCTTGGACAAGACCATTTCTCTCTCAGGACCTATAAAATGCAGAAATTGGGCTTGATGGACTCTAATGATACTGCCCAAATTTAAGAGATTTTTATGCTAGGTCAAGGTCAAATTGTGAATGACCTGACTTACCATGCTAAAGAATGGACTTGATCATTTTGTTAGCACAACTCTTTCCCAAGGCAGGAATGTTCCTTTTACCACTGTAATGGACTGGGCCTTCTTGGAAGGAGGCAGCTATTCTGATTTAGTGCCCTTTTTTCTTAGTCACCTTGCCTTGGAATTTCTGGATTTTGTCTATATCTAATTTATTTACATTTTCTTATACTAGGAAATATAGGTATAACAGCAAGAAGCCCATCCCACTGTAGAGAGAGAACTGATCTGCCTGCCAACTTCCCTTTCCCTGCATGCCCCTGCCCACCCACTGCCACCTGATTTATTTCCCAGGGGAGCAGCATAGCCATGGTGCAGATTCACAACAGGTTTTCATCCTCAAATGAGCTACTACCTCTGCTCTTTGTGTATTCAAATGCATGGCACTCTTACTCAGCAAGTTTATCTGGGAACTCAAAATGAAAAATAGCCCCATGAGGAGTTTGAAGAGAAGTGTATAAGAAAGCACTTCAGAGCATGCTGCAGCCTTGTACAGTAAGCGAGGGCACAGGCCTCATCTCTCAGTAGAGGTGTGATAGGCACAGGCAGATTACCTATAGTGAACCTTTCCACATTAGTGCCTTGTGGGAGCATGGCACACGGTGCAGCGGAGAAGCCATAGGATTCAGAGTCAGGGAAAATCAAACATTCCCATCTCAGCACCTTCACTTACTATAGCTGCGCAACCTCGAGCAAATTACCTTCTGAGCCTCAGCTGACATGGCTGCAAAATGAGAAGGGCGAGGCCTACATCACCGGGTTGTTGTGCAGTTAAAATGAGATCTAGGTGGATTGTACAAAGCATGGCACTGTCTTAACACAAGGAATCCTGGGGTGGAGGATGGACTGTGGTTAACAGTACAAATGTGAGACCGTAACAAACATGTAATACTAATACAGAGTTAATAATCGGGTGGGTTGGGGGAAAATAGACCAAATGTAAGATGTGGGCTATAGTTAGTAGTAATATTTTGAGGATGCTCTTTCATAGTTTGTAAATGTTTCACAACAATGCAAGGTGTTGGTGGTGGGATGATGTATGGGAGCCCTGTATGATGATAAGCATGCTTGTTTTGTTAAGTACACAGCTTTTACTATACACTTGTTGTTAATGTATGTTTATGTGGAGTGATATGCTTCAATAGAAAAAATGAACATTCCAAACCAATGAATTCTAGGTTGTATAGCTCAGAGACTAATGAGGTTGGGTGCTGGTATCATACAGGTCTAAATTGGAATCTAGACTCTACCAACTTAATTGTATAAATCCCTCTGAGCCTCACTTTTCTCATCTATCCAATGAGTATAATTTTGTTCAGGATGAAACTAGATAATTTCAGTAAATGTGCTTAGCATGGTGCCTAGCATATAGGAAGCACTTGTTAAATATTAGCTTAATGGTATGACTGTTGTTTGTCATTTAGGTCTAATTTCCAGTGAACTAAGTAAAGCTATTCTGAGCACTACTACTACGGATGATTTGGCACTCTTGTCCCAAATTTTATATTCTTAGGGCAGAAGTAGTACTTGGTTTTGGAATTTAAGTTAAGACTTTAAACTGAAAAGCCTACAATAAAGGGAGACCTGTTTCCTCACTGAAACAAAGGCTTGATCCTAATAGTGGTACTACATCTTCACACTGAAAGATGTCCAAAGCCCTTAGAGCTGTTGAAACGGTTGTGATTTTTCAAAAACAGCACAACCATCAATAGCAGCAGGGTAAATCTAATTATGAATGTATGTTACACCCTGCCGAACAGAAAGAATTGTTTAGCCAGGGTTGTCAGGCACAGCCTGACATTTGGCTTTTGTCATATTGAAAAAAAATTTTTTTTACATGATAGAAGCCAGATGTTGAACGGAGTCTAGAAAGGCATTTGTGGGCAAAACAGCAGTAGCTTAAAGTCTCTATCTCAGATTTGAGACAATGAAGTGCATTAACTCAGTGTTTCATCATCTACTTGACCCCCAACACTTAGATCTTTAGAAACATCTGGACAAGGGGTGTCATGTTTCGTTTTTGTGGGGGTTTTTTTTGTAATTGTTGTTCATCAAAATTGTGGCTATGCTAAGTTCAATAGGTTTTCCTGAGCACCTGGTTTGTGCTCTGTGTCAGGTGTTAGAAGAGAATAAAAGAGGTCACAGTTTTTTGAGAAAAATGAGACTGACAGCTTTCAAGCAACCAAAGAAAAGTGGAGGAGCTGGAATTTGAGCACAGGTCCCCGGAGCTGGTGCCCATTCCCTCTAGCATACTCCCTCTTAATACACCCACCATTTCACCCTTTGTTTTAGGCTGGCTTGAGGGACAGTTTCAGACCAAGCCAGTGGTTCTCCTTATGCTTTCACTTCAGCAGAGACCTACACTCCTTACAGAAAGCAGGTGACCTATGTCCAGAAAGAACTATTCCATATGTCTCTCTGCTGTCTGTGATCCCATTAATGACTTTGCTGAATATTTCTTGAGAAAAATCGCTATTCCTATTTTAGCACTGGCCAAATCATTACTTGTTAGGGACATCATTTATGCTCTGTGTTGTAAACATAGTAAAATGTGAATGAAGCAGTTTTATTTTGCACTGACAGTTTTCCATCCCCTGCCTATTTTAGCATAAAATGTTTGGGAGACAAGAAAGTAGTAGCACCTTGTGAGGTGAATGTAGAAGGGGCAGTGGAAACCTTCTCTGCTGATTTGAACAAATGCTGAAACATAGCATTCATAGTGGACCTTCCAGACTCAGAAATCTGAAACAGGAAAACAAAATAGGACAAAATAAGCTACACATACACTATATATCAGGTCCATATTAATTGACAGCAAGCCCTTTTATACATGGAGAATTCCTAAGGGATTCTTATTTATTTATTTATTTTTATAGAAGCTTCAGATTACGTAAATGCTACATCAGAAATATAGGGGATTCCCATATGCCCCACCCCTCCCCTCCCACACTTTGCCCCATTAACAACATCCCTCATTAGTTTGGTACATTTGTTACAAATGATACACACATTTTGAAGCATTGCTACTAAACATGGTCTATAGTTTATATTATAGTTTACACTATGCACCCCATAATTTTATAGGTTTTGACAGAATGTATAATGGCCTGTGTCCATCATGGCAATATCATGCAGAACAATCCCAATGTCCCCAAAATGCCCCATGTTACACCTATTCTTCCCTTTCTCTCCCCTCAGAAACTCTGGTAGCCACTGCGTTTATATCAATGATATAAGTTCTTCCATCACCAGAATAATAATAAGTCTAATTAGTCCATAGTTGCATTCCCCACCTTATATTTGTTCATTCTTCAACTTTGAGGATTTCATCCTTCATAGAAAAAGTAAATATATGGTCAAACTGAGAAAATGCATGGGTGGAAACTGCCATACGAATACAGATGTTTGCATTTGGAAAACCCTAAATATAAATGAAAATCAATGTCAACTTTCACTTGATGGAGCCTGCGAATGAGCACCTTACCAAACTGTGTCCCACATCAAGAGAGGGAATGCTTTTCAGGAAGGAAAACAAACAAGCCACGGTTTTCTTTGATGGCCCTCCATTGTTTTGTTATGCTTTGCTTTGCTTTGCTTGTACGATGGCAAAACACTCTTTTCACTGCTTTCTGAAACACTAAATTGTCAAGTAGGTGGTGTGAAAATGCTTTGAGAAAGACTATATCCTGCCATAGCCAAGGACAAGTTAGAGCCAAACCCATTTGCCATGAAAACAGGAATGCCCCAGTCTCCAGCTTATTAATTAGATCAGCACTAGAGGGCACTCTCATAATGTCGAAATGGGAGAATGTTATTAAATCTGGTGGGAAGGGGTGGGGGGACTGGGGGAACAGTTACTGTAACTACTGCAGACAGCAAACAAACAGCCTGGAGGTGACATGTGCAACTGAGAATTGACTCGCTTGCCAGCAGATTAGAAAACACTACTTGAAAAGGGCTGTTACGAAATCTTCCTCGTCAGATCCACTTTGTTTTCACAATGGGATTGGTGCTTCCACAATACCCGGCCCGGGTAATTGGCATTATTTCTCAAAATGAAAAGAATGTAAGAATCACTGATTACCACGTGGTGCAGTACAAGCACATTTGGGCAGTAAACAAAATGTGAGAGAAAGGCTTAGGAAAATGTGTTTACAATTGAACAGCTACTAGAAAAAGAATAATTTAAAGTCCTTGGGATCTCTTATGGTGGTCTTCCCAGTCCTTCGCAGCTTTTGCTCTTCAGTTGTCCTGAAGGATTGTGGAGATTGGGTCTGGGAGAGCAGATGTCTTCTCACCCACTGCCCCTTGGCCGGCTCTGGTGAGCACAGGGTGGATGCTGTACTCTTAGACAAAAGTCCTGGTCTTGGCTCTGCCACTGATATGCTCTGTGACCTGTGGCAAGTTCTTGCCCCTCTCAGGCTCTCAGAGTCTGGAAAGGGTTGGGCAGCGCTAAGTGGTCTCTAAAATATCACTGATAGATATCTGCCAACCCTCAGCATCTGTGATTGATGACGGTGGAAAGACCTTCAAATATCACTTGCTTATAGCAACTGCTTGTGTCCTGAGTCAAACAAGGTATGATAGGCACCTTGAGATGGAAGGTGACTCCATGATGTCATTAGAGACAGTCCTGGAAGAGTTGGTCTGCCCATATTAGCCACTCCTTTAGATTTAAGGCCCAGTCCAAATAATATATCTCAGAGAGTTACCACACTATGCCATCTCTAGCTCCCCCCAAAATGGCTTATCACCCCCCAGGCAGGTGATTTCTGTATTGTACAGGCCAGAATCTCAAACATGCTCAAATACCATTTCCTAAGGCGCCAGTTAGGCTCTGGGGGCTCCTGAAGACACATTTGCCTTTGATCCCAGGGGCCCTTGGAACAATGCAGGAGTGTGTCCTGTTAGGAATTGTTTTATAAGAATGTTCCTTAATGAATCAAATTTATTTTAAATTCTTGGAATATCATAGTGAACAGGGACCTTTTGAAGAGTACCTGGTCTGAGCCCCTCATTCTATAGCTGTGGAAACTGAGCATCATCTTCCTCATTTGGGAATGGGGTTGCCCAGGGTTACTCAGCCAGTTAGTGGCAGAGCTGGCATGAGGACCTTGGTATTTTGACTTCCAGTCCAGGCCTCTTTCCATTACCTTGTGCTGCCTTTGTCTCTCCCCATCCACACTGACTTCAGGGAATGAAAGACCAGTGGCTACTAACCAAAGGGCTTCTGCCATGATTAGAATACCGCTGTTTTAAGTATTGTGTCCTTTAGGTAGTATAAATGGAGAACTGTAGAAACAAATACCTATCAAAAAGATGCCCCTTCTAATGTCATAGAGGTTGAACCATTAGAAGGCCATTCCTTTGGGTCTAGGAGGCTTTGTAATCTTTTTTTTTTAATTTTTAAAATTTTTGTGTGTTTTTATTTTTATTTTGGTGATTGATTGGTGCTCTCAACCTTTGATACTTATTTGAAGCCCAGCACATACTAAGTGTTTATTAATATTGGCCACACTGGTAATGTTTTATGCTTTATAAAGGAGTTTGGCCAGGGTTTGGACATATCCTTGGTCACCTTCTTCAAAATAGAGGATCTGAAAATTAATCATTTAATTCGTTCAAAGATGCATTGTGGATACTGCCAATTATTGCTTAATCAGGTCTCAGAATACTTCTTGAGTAAAACAGATCATCCTGTTGAACATAAATTTGTGTCTTCCAATTTTAAAAAGTAAGACTATAATTTACTAATATTTGAGGCTGCTTTACAAAACTTTCAGTGATATTTTTAAAAATATTTATATATTTCTCTCCACCTCATCATTGTTTTGCACTTGCCATGTCTTTTCATCTTCCTTGTTTTCTTAGGAGGCACCAGGAACCAAACCCTGGACCTCTGATATGGAGGGAAGCATGTAATCACTTGAGTCACCTCTAATCCCTGCTTTGGTGTGTCTCTCATTAGGTTTTTCCTCCTGTGTCTCTTGTTGCATCATCTTGTAGTGTGAGCTTGCTGCAGCTGCCCATTGTGCCAGCTCCGTGTCTTGTTTAGGAGGCACCAGGAACTAAACCAGAGGCCTCCCATGTGGTAGGAAGGAGCCAAATTGCTTGAGCCACCTCTGCGTCCCTTTCAGTGGTATTTAAATAGAATTCTAGGGAAAACGGACTTGGCCCAGTGGTTAGGGCGTCTGTCTACCACATAGGAGGTCCGCGGTTCAAACCCCGGGCCTCCTTGACCCGTGTGGAGCTGGCCCATGTGCAGTGCTAATGCGCGCAAGGAGTGCCCTGCCACGCAGGGGTGTCCCCCGCGTAGGGGAGCCCCACGTGCAAGGAGTGCGCCCCATAAGGAGAGCCGCCCAGCGCGAAAGAAAGTTCAGCCTGCCCAGGAATGGCGCCGCACACACTTCCCGTGCCGCTGACGACAACAGAAGTGGACAAAGAAACAAGACGCAGCAAATAGACACAGAGAACAGACAACCAGGGGAGGGGGGGCAGAATTAAATAAATAAATAAAATCTTTTAAAAAAAGAAAGAATTCTATGAGAGATTCTATAGTAAGGTAAAGAGTTTCCTGTTACTGTACGTTATCAAGTTTTATGTCATTTGATTGATAGACCAGTCTTGTTTTGAAACTCTTTAAGATCTGGTCAATTTGTAGTAAAGAAATTCTATTCTCACTGGTGCATCTTTCAAAAGCAATAATTTCATGTCTTCCATATAACCAGGATAGTATCATAATCAGTATAATTCTGTACACTCTTGCCCTCCATTGCCTTAAAACAACTGATCTTTGTGGCCACTACCCACTTCCTTCGGGTCTAGAAGACTTTGTAATCTTAAAATGTTTTTGCCCACAGGCAAGGATTGAAATACTTGTCATCAGTCAGGGAAAGAAAGGGGGGTTCTGGATTCCAGACTCACTTATCTTGGGGCTGGGGGCACTGGGAAAGGAGGGGTCAGGATAAACTCAGAGGACTTCATGACTGTGCCAAAAGCTGGTCCTCAAGAAATTAAAAAAAAAAAAACTTTCCACGAATAAAAGTTGGAAAGGATGTTTTTCTAGTGGGCTTGGCATGAAACAAAGAAGGAAGCAGGCCAAACAGGAAAACGTAGATGTTCATATCAACACATGTGGTTTCCTTCAGCTGGTCCTCTCCTTGCAGGTGTTTCTGGGCACTGGCTTTGAATAGCAGGTGCCCTTCCCAGGATAGCAAGATAGCTCAATAACTGTGGGCTGAGTGTCCTGTCTCTGGCCTACTACAGACTCACTGTCCTTTTGGGGCAATTTTCTTATGGGTCGTCTTCTCTAGAGAAAAAAGAATTCTGCATAGAATTTGTCAAGGGCTGACACTGGACCGAACACCCTGCTATAAGCTCTAGGCACACGATCTCATCTAATCCTCACAAGCTGACCCACCCATACAGGTTGTTTGCAGTTGTTTTCTGCTCCACTTGGTCTGGCTTCTGTTCTGATCAGTCAAGTGCTGGTGCCAGATTTTTAAATAGGTTGACTGGTCTAGGCACTATACTTGCCATTTTTTTTCAGATGCAGAAAGCAAGATTGAGAGGTTAAGGAAACTTTGCGGTGCCACTGAGTTAGTAAATGCAAGAGTCTGGTCTATAGAACCTAGATGTAGTGGGTTGAATAGTGTCTCCAAAAAAAGATATGCCCAGTCCTACTGCCCAATCCCTATGGATGTGACCTTATGTGGAAAAAAGTTCTTGCCAGACATGATTAAGGATCTCAAGATGAGATTATCCTGGCTTAACTGGGAAGGCCCTAAATCTAATCACCAGTGTCCTTATAAAAGGAAAAGTCACAGGCAGAAGGAGAGGACACAGAGATACAGAAAGAGGTCATATGCAGAGGGAAGCAAGAATTGGAGTGTTACTGCCATAAGCCAAAAATTGCTGGGAGCCACTAGAAGCTAGAAGAGGTAAGGAGGATGCTTCCCTAGAGCCTTCAGAGAGAACATGGCCCTACTGACACTTGGATTCAAGCCTGGTGGCCTCCTAAACTGTGAGAGAATAAGTTTCTGTTGTTTTAAGTCAGCCAGTTTGTGGTAATTTGTTATGGCAGCCATAGGAAGTTAAGACATCAGTTCTGTGTGATACCTGGGCTTTTATCACCTCACATACCCATCCATAGCAGGCAAAAGGCTGAAGCCACACATTTTTAACACTTGGCAAGTAAAGAAAGCATGTAGCCTGTAGTTGCATCCAGCCTTGAGAAGCATCCAGGCCTTTTATTCCCCTTTGGATACATGAGACCCATTCCCATTTAGGGAGTCCAGATTTGGCATGCAGAATGGTAACCTTTATCCCCAGGAAATGCTGCATTTGGCCTTCAGAGAGCAAATGGGGAATGTGACCTAAGATACCAAAAGAGGTAGCAGGTAATTGAGCAACTGTATACTAGGCCAGGCCAGGACGAGGGTGGAAGGGCATCCTGAATGGGGAGGAGGTGGGAAATCAAAGGCACAAGGACTCTTGGTGTGGAAGAGGTATGCGACCCAGCATCCGAAACTAGAGAGGTCAAGGAGGCCATTTGCAGGCAGCTCTGGAATAGTGGTAGGTAATTGCTTCCTACAGTGTGTATTATCTCCCACAGATTTACAATTGAACAGAAACCGTGTTGGCACGACTCTTTTTCTTTTTATCCGGCCTTTAACAAAACCTGAATGTGAATCTTGTGTTTATCTGAGAGTGCATGGCTGTGGAGGTCTCTGCTGATGGACAGCTGTCACCAGCATCTCAGGATCCTGACAGATGAAGAAGGTGCAGAGCAGAAAGAGAAGCAGGGGGTCAGTTGTTCGTCAATTTGATTTTCCTTGTTAATCTCAATTACGTCTCCATGTACACCTTTTCCATCACAAAGAACCGACCACTGCCTCCTTGCCTCCATGGTTTCAGATGAGATATCAGCACTTAATCTTATGGAGCTTCCCTTGTATGTGATGGTTTTCTTTTCTCTTGCTGCTTTTAGGAGGGAACTGTATCTCTCGAGAGAAAGGGTGGCTCCCAGGGCATTGGGGCAGCTGAGCAAGTTAGGACCTGAACACTGTTGCAAGTATCTCTGGATGTGGCTCCTCGGGAAACGGAGGTTGGCTGTCACTGTGGGCACCAAGGGGATGGGAAAATGGATGTTAAATGTGTGAAACCAAGGTAAATGGGGGGTAAGAGAGGAGTTTCGTGAGAGTACACAAGGATGGATATAAAATATGTAATATTACATCATAAACATATAGGGGAAGACAGAATGATAATGTAAACCATAATGTAAAACATAGGATAACTAAAAATGTTAGAAAACTGCGTATCCTAAAGTATGCACCACAATGTAAGCACAGATGTCACCTTGTTTGAAAGCTATTGTCTCAGACTCTGTACATCACTTTAAGTAAATATGTTGTGAATAGGTTGTAAGAGTATCGCTGTGGAAGGGAAAAGGTTTTGTGGTGGATGTGTGGGAGTGCTGTATATTGTATACATGAATTGCTGTGGTCTAGGGCTCTTGTGAAGAGAAGTTCAATAATTAAGGGAAAAAAAAGGAAAAGAAAAAGATAGGATGTAGAATTTTTCCAAGTCAACACGTATTCTATATCTAACCTTTAAACCCATTCCTATATCCCATTTTGCTAGTAAGAGATCCTGACATTATATTGGGGCTTCAATATTCAGGAAGTTCTGGATCCCAGAGTGGTCCAACAATGGCAGCGGAGGAATACTGGTATAGGATACTATTGACAGGGGATATATGGCTGACAGGGAGCTATACAGGGCATATGTCCAGGGTGCATGGTAATGTTTGGATATACTCATAGTGGCAACAATTAAAAACTACAGCTGGGGGGGTACTGGGTCCCTGGCCGGGGATGCTGTGCCGTGGTCCCTAGGGGAGCAGCGGCAGTCCCCCAAGTGCAGCGGCAAGGACCGAGAAGGAATGAGGGTCCAACAGTGAGCCCCTGATACTAATGACTATGCTTGTGAGCCTATATGCCTGAAATAAGAACAAGGCCTAGAGAAGCACTGTGCCTAGGAATTTCCTCCTGACAGCCTTCATGTTACTCAAATGTGGACAGTCTTGAAGCCTAACTCAGCATCTAAATGCAATGCCTTCCACCAGCGTGGGACATGACACCCGGGGATGAGCCTCCCTGGCACCGAGGGATCACTATCACGTAACAACTGATAATGCAACTGGAAAATGACCTTGAATTGAAGGTTCGATGCGGATCAGCAGAATATCCCTGTCTACATAGAATAATATGACTTTAAAATGCTGTTTGACCTAATGTAAGGGGGAAATAGAAAGGAGAAATGAGTTTATATGGCTATGAGTTTCTAAAAAAAAAAGAGTCTGGAGGCTGTCAGAAGGATTGCCCTTATGCACAACTGAGCAGAGTCTAAGAGACAGATAAAGTAGATACAATCCCCAGGTATTGGTTCCTTTGAGGGCTAAAGGGACCCACGGGTTCTATGGTCATGGCAGATAGGGTTCACTGCCATGTCAGATGGCCCTTCTTTGGAGCTGGTGTTTCTGCGTGATGAAACTGGACCCAGAGGGGATCTCTTTTCATAAGACTATCATGCTACTTCACTGGAATTGTAGTTGGTATTGGGGTTTAAGATATATTTAGGGGATTGAATCTTTTTACTGACAATATGATAGCCAGAACCTGAGCCTCAACAGACTCCAGCTCCTACAATCTGATTTATTGGACTCACCTCACTCAGCTAAGATGGAGTTGGAGAAGGACAACCACCACACCATGGAGCCTAGAGTGCCTACAACTGAAAGCAGGAGGATTGCATCCAGTAACCATGTGGAATCTGAGCCTCCTCTTGACATAGAGGTGCAACGGACATAACCAATCCAAGGTCCACAGAGAAAAGGTGGCATTGGAGTGGGAAAAGTGGACATGGTGGCTGATGGGTATGGAGAATGGCAGGAAGAGATGAGATGTGGAGGCACCTTTGGGACTTGGAGTTGCCCTGGATGGTGCTTCAGGGGCAATCACCATACATTATAAATCCTCCCAGGGCCCACTGGATGGAATGGGGGAGAGTGTGGGCCATGATGTGGACCAATGACCATGAGGTGCAGAGATACCCAGAGATGTACTTACCAAATGCAATGGATGTGTCATGATGATGGGAGTGAGTGTTGCTGGGGGGGAAGGGATGCGGTGGGGGTGGTGGGGTTGAATGGGACCTCATATTTTTTTAATGTAATATTTTTACAAAATCAATAAAAAAAATTGTTATAAAAAAAAAAAGAACCGACCACTCTATATTTCAAATAAACAAAGCTGTTTCCCCAGATGGAACCATATTCGGCGGCATTTCAATGTGGCTATTATTGTGTGGGCCAAGTCTCATTTACTCATAAGCTCAGAATACTGGGCTACAGGCTCTCTGAACTACTAATGTCATGTTTTACTGAGAAAATGACTAGAGATTGGTGTTCTTTTAACTAACTTGGCACCAAAAAGAAAGGCAAAGCTATTAGAGAGTTGCAGAACATTGGAACTGGAGAGATTTTTAGGAACCACCTTGTCAAACACCAACATTTTATACAGCTCCCTGAGAGAGTGGGCAGAGGAATTTGCCCAAGATCAATGAGTCCTTGGCAAAATCTGGTATAGATGCCAGGCCTCCTGATGTCCAGGCAAGGGCTTTCAGGTTTTCCCACCAACCTGCTTTAACTAAGTCTTGATTGGGGCCCTTAATATCAGGGTGAATAACATTATTTTTATTCCTATTTCCTTAAGCAGCAACCCAGGGAATTCAAGTGCCAGGGAATGGAAGAGTTAGCTTATGTCCTCATCTGGAGTTTTGGGGTTTCCAAGTCCCCCTCAAGTTCCCATTACTCCAGGAGTACATAGGTACACCCTTCATTTTCAGCTTTTTCCTCTGTCTGCTTTTTTTTTTCAAATTCTACTCAATTTATTCATTTTTTAAAAAATATTACATTAAAAAAATATGAGGTCCCCATTCACCCCCACCGCCCCCACCCCACCACTCCCCCCACAGTAACACTCTCCCCCATCATCATGACACACCCATTGCATCTAGTGAGTACATCTCTGGGCATCGCTGCACCCCATGGCCTGTGGTCCACACCATAGCCCACACTCTCCCTGTCTGCTAATTTTGGCGTTTAGGTAGCAGCTGTCATTTGGGGGATATTCTCATCACATCTTCTCGAACCTGGGACAAGAGAAAGGTTGCTTCTCCCCCTTCTTCTCCAGCCAATATCTGACTCGTGTGCATAATAACCACAGTTCCTGGTACCCACTTAAGGCTGTTGCTTTGCCAGGCTGTGGCTTGCCAAGGGGGAATGAATCCAATCTTGGAGTGTCACCTGGCCAGCTGATACAAAAACACCACAGCAACCAGCGAGAGTAAATCTGTCAAGATGAGGGACTGCCATATGATGAAACTTCCATCTATAGGCTTCATGTTTTTATGCCTTTTCAAGGTGCAAGCACGTGGTGATTTGTGGGCAGCAAATGGCCCAACTGAAAAGAAACCTGCCTTAGCCTTTGGGGGCAAGGAGGCTTCCCACAAGGAGAAATCATGAATGTTTGATTCTCTTCCTGTGGGGACATGTATATTTGGCTTAATTCTGCCAAATATAAATGCTGACTCTGATGCCATTGAGATGTTTTCCATACATAAATGAAGACATAAATAAAATGGGGGGAGAGATCTTTCCTAAAGTTAATAACATACAGTGTATTCCTGCAGAGCTCTTTTCCAAGAGATGGCCTGAAGAATGTTCTACAAGATTGTAAGCTCTATGAGGGCAGGGCATTTTGCGAGTTTTATTCT
Organism: Dasypus novemcinctus; assembly: GCF_030445035.2. Lineage (NCBI taxonomy): Eukaryota > Metazoa > Chordata > Mammalia > Cingulata > Dasypodidae > Dasypus > Dasypus novemcinctus. The sequence continues at coordinate 151,198,078 of NC_080704.1, read as the reverse complement.
CTGCCATATCTCCAGTATTTACAGCAATGCCTGGCACATAATAGATAACAAGCGTATTTTAAATGAATTGCATCATGACTAAAAGGCCTTTTTTAAAAATCCCATTTAAGAACCTTCTCAAAGAGCATATGTGTGCATTGTGCATGGTTATGTATAAAATGGGTTCTTAAATTTTAATTCATTTTTTTCTAATCAGTATGCCTCTCCTTTTTTTTTTTTTAACCTTCTTCCCATGGCCATTGCTCCACTGCTAATGATCACCAACCCCTTTGATTGATGCACTCTAACGTCTTCATGGATCATCATTGAACACCCCACCTCTGGCAATCTGTACTCACAGGTAAGGCAAAGAGCTTCCAAAAGTCTTCTCAGTATGAGAAGTTTACATAGGAATTCAAAAAATCAAGCTCAAGTGACAATAGTTCTCCCAATTAAAGTTAAATTTGTCCCAGTCCCCATATCAATCAATTATCCTACATACTTATGTTGTTTGGGGTTTTCTGTCAGGACAGTGGCATGAAAATTACAGTTTGAGAAGTGTTACATATTTACTTTGAGATTTTCCAACTCCAAGAATCGATTGTGGCTTTAAGCTGTGTTATCTTGCGTTCATTAGCACAAACACAGTAGAAGGGGCCCTAGCCTCTCTTCATTATGTAGGGAATCTAAGTCACCTGATAAGTTAGTTTAATTTGGCTGACTTCTTTCTTGAGGTTGGAATGGAAGAGGAGCACGTTAGGCCTTGGATGGTAAGTATTGTTTTAAAAGAATGGATGTTAGGGTTCACCAAGGACATCACTTTGGTTTCTCAAGACAGTGTCTTCCTCAGCGGTAATAGCAGCTCACAGAACCAAGGAAGGGAGATAGCCATCACAAGAACCAATGACAAATTTTCTTATATTGGGACTCAAATGATGATTGAAGGGCTCTGCTGCTACCCATGCTCTTGAAAGACTATTTTCACTCCCTGATAAAGCTGCCAGGCATATTTGATAAAGAGAAACATTTTTCCCCCAGAAAATACACAGCCATTTAACCTGCTTTGGGTACAAAAATGTTATGACATTGTAATATCCCTTGCTGTGGCTTAATGTAAAACAAAAGGCTAACAGAGCCCATTTTAACCCTCCTATCAGCAAATGACCCTTGTAGAACTTCACATTCACTGATAATACCAGAAATCCATGTAGTAGAATTACCGTTTTGTGACTCTCAAGGCATAGATCATGAAAACAGCTAAGCAAAAATTTTTTTAATAGAGAGGTGCCCTTACTTTGATTGATGATGAAGTTGGGTAGAAGGGACTGGAGTAATGATTCCTATATCACTTTGTACATTCTTTGAATTTTCATCTTTGTGAAGAGCATCAGCAAAGCCTTAGTTGTTCTTTATCTTTTCTTTTCCTTTTGTTCTTTGTGTTTCGTATATTCCTGGTAATGTGAAAAGCCTCTGCAAATCACTGCTGTGTCCTTTCAATCAGATATTGCCATTTCAGAGATGCCACAGGGTTTGGTTTGTTTAGGATTTTGGCTCATAGGCTTTGGCTTTTTCCTTAGACGGTCCCTTCGCTTTGTGAAAGGGAATGGAAATAGCGTGAGTAAGTGGTAGATCTATCATTCTCAGCCCATAGCCATCCAGAGGTCTCACTCTCAGTGCTGCCCTGTCCCTTTCAGCACCCTGACTCAGAATCCCCACACTACTGGGAAGAGCTAATGGGGAGCATACTTGTGGGAGCCATCCATGAGCTGTTCCCTTGCAGTTTGGGTGGCGGGAAAAATATGCCATTAAGGCAAAATGGGGAAACTGATTATTTGACTCATCTCTTAACCAAGCTCTTGCTAGCGACTGGTTTTACTGTTCCTTTAACAGGTGGAGGATTTTTCAGATTCTAGAAGCTGCTCGGTAAGTGACAATGCATTTTCAGTTTAACTGAACTCAAGCAAGCTAGAGATGAAAAGGCTCTGTAGTTGCCTATGAGCTTAATTTCACCTCAGTGAACAGTTAGGCTTTTGGCCAGGATAAATTATTGTCAGGGCTCTTTTTTAGTTTGAAACAACTGAAAATTACCCAGGCATATGGTCTCAGGCCTGAAAGTTGGCCTAGTTCAGAAGTGGAATGTATGTTCAGGACCAGCAGCCCAGACATTTGGGCAATAGATCATTAGCTCTTTTTCCTCTTTTTGCTGAAACAGGATGACACATTCGAGGGTGTTGCTAAGAAGACACCACCATTGACAAAGTGTTCTTCACAGTGCTTCAGGCACGCCTGCCTCTCACGAGGCTGCTTGAGTTTAGAAAGCAACCAGACCAGCATTTCCTTGAAGGGAAATCTCTCCTTTGAAAATAGCAGAGCTTTGAAAGTATGGAAATGTATAGACCTGCAAGGTAGACTGATCCCGTAGTCCAGCGGCCTTTATGACATGAACCCTGCAGCATAGCGAATCTAATCCTATGTCAGAAAGTCCATCACTGTGGGGGAGGGAGCAGCACTGAGGTGGCTCCAGGATGGGGCCCTGGCAGGTGCCACCTGTTGCCATGAGTGATGCCCTCATATTACTGGTGGTGCTGAAGAGGCTAGTGCAAATCATTAGCCATTTTGTAAAGGTCTGTTCCAGTCATGTGACAATGAGCCTGGCACCTGTTTCCTAAGGTCATGATGTTCACTAGTACTATATTTGTCCTGTTGTATGCTTATTGGCTCCAGAAATATTTACCAGAGACTCTGCTTTCTCTTCCTACCCACCTACATCCCATCCTGTGCTCTCTGGTCAAAGAGGGTAGCAAGAGAAAGGCTATAGCCTTAGGATTCACCTACAAGAGCAGATCCCCATTAAAGTAGAATAGATGGCACTGTCTTTTAAGTGCCCAGTTTGTCTTTCAGTGCCGGCCTCCCTTTTTGCATTAGGTCCCCAGGAGATTTATTTGACATCTGAGAACAGTAGTTTAATTTCATAGGCAGATTACCATTTATTTAGGTAAATGATATATAGATACACATAGACACTGACTCACACAACAGTAGTATGGGGAAGGCATTTAAAGGACATAAATGGGATATGGCATGGTGGTAAGAGTACTAAGTTCTGCTCCTTACGCAGAATGACTTTGATCAATCCCATCCCTCCTATGAGCCGTGATTTCTTGTCTGTAAAGTAAAATGGAGTGGATGAGAAAACATGCCTTTTATGTCTATAATTCCTTTTACCATGCAAGTGTTAAGAAATTTATTTTGTTTTTGCTTTCAAATTTGCTACTCAATGGTACCATCTCTCCGTAATGGTTTAAAATAAGAAAGCAAGTCCTGACACATCTTTATGTTTATTATGGTGCTGATCAGTTTGACCAGAAATTATATCAGAGCAATTTATACCCGGTATTAGTGAGAAAGGAAGAAAGACGTCAAGGTGGTGAGGTGGGAAAGAAACGGCTTTGGTAAATGTTGGGGCCTAACTTTGAATTACAGTGGACTGAATGAATGATGTATGAAAACTATTTGCAAGGCTAGCATACTTTTCAACCACTAGTAAAATGATTTAGAAAAAAACACAATTCATTCGGTAATCCCCATTGTACATGCAATTTCATAAATATACAAGATTATGATGATTTCTGCCTCATAATTAACAATTTGCATAACTACATGCTATTATTTAGTTGTCTGAATATATTCTTATGATCTAGAGAAAGAAAGGAACAATCAGTGGAAGCCATCCCAAATGCCTAGTGTTATTGCTATGCATATGCACAATTAACAGCAATTCTAATTGTTTCAGACCAGAACTTCATTTGTTTTTCTATAGAGAATGGGAAGATTAATTGCCAGCATGTTTGTCACTCTCTCTCTCTGTTATAGCCAGTTGTACCCACAAGGTCTGTTGTAAGCAAATTATTCAGTTGGATTTGCAGTGTATCATTTAACAGTAAAGTTCCCAAGCTTCTGTTTAAGCATGTTATCAATGTCTTTAACAGCCAAAAACTATTTTTATAATATTATAACATCAGGCCTCTATATATTTATGAAATTAAAGGAGGCTGATTTGCCAACCAGTTCTGTTGCTGCTGCATTTACATCACTCTTCATATTCCATATCTTTAAAATTGTTGGCATTAGATGTGCATATAAGAATAGTAGAATATCAGGGTTGGAGGGGGCCTTTAAGATTATCCTAATTTCCTCATTTTCCAGATGAATTTGTTTGTTAATAATTTGAACGTCAGTAACAACCACCAAATCAAGGGCACCGCCCTTTTTTCAGCTTTCAAACCATTGAGAGCTACATTTGCTTTATACTAGTTGCTCTAGAATCATATCGCTTTGACTTCTTTTCCAAAGAGTGGAATCAGAATTCTTCAAATCCACTTTCATAAGGTGTACCTAAACCTGGCCATAATGTTGATGGCATTATGTGGGAAAGGAGGTGTTCTAGGAGAAGTGCCTGGCAATAGGAGACTCCCAAACAGTATCTGCTCTCTACACCTCATGTGGAGATTACAATGAGCATTAGCATAGTGGAAGTATTACTGCAATGACTGAGAATGTGAGCTTTCCCAATCACCAGCCACAGGTCCAGTTCTGGCCCTGCCCATTTCTAGACGTGTGGCCTTGGGCAATTTATTTAACCTCTGTGGACCTCAGTTTCCTCATACAAAATAAGGTTGTAGTGGCCTCATTGAGTTTTTGGAAGAATTGAAACAAGACCCTGGGGAGTGGAGGTAGCTCAAGTGGTTGCACGCCTGCTTCCCACGTATGTGGTTCCGTGTTTAATTCCCAGTACCTCCTAAAAAACAAAACAAAACAACTCTCACTGAGGAGCGGATGTAGTTCAGTGATTGAGTGCCTGCCTCCTGTGTATGAGATCCTGGGTTCATTCCTGAGTTCCTCCTACAAAACAAACCAACAAACAAAAAAAAACGAAGACCCTGTACAGGAAGTGTTTATTAACACTGTGCCTGGCACATAGTCAACAGTCAATAATGGTGGCAGGTACATCCAACACCAGCCTCATTCAATACGAGCATTTGATCTTAATGGTGGTTTTGAGAACATGCATATACAACTATATACATCCATGTGCGTGCATGCAAAGTCTACAGAAATAGCATCAGGAAGTCTGCTTTCTCAAAGGTTATCTGCAACAGCTGTGCTTTAGAAGCTAGTGGCTTCTTCTGCCTGAGTCATCTTGACCTCTTTGGAAGTGTTCTGGCACTTACGCATAACTTCTGTTACTTGAAAGTATCCCCTCTCTTGGCTTTCTCATTACTCTTAATTTATCTTGGTTCCCCTCCTGTTTTGCCAACACTTCTTAGGTCTCCATTGTTGGGATTATTTTTTACACATGCACACGCATACACACGTACACAGTCCTCTCACTCCCCCTTGCCCCTTTAAATGGAGGAATTCCCAAGGCCCTGTCATTGATCTGCTTCTCTTCCCTAGTTATTTTCTCTCTCTGGGTAATTTCATCTCCTCATATAACTTCACCTTTCACCTCTACAATAATGACTCCCAAATTGACCTCTTAAATCCTTAATTCATTCTGAAGCTCCAGGCTAACTCCAATTTCCAGTTGCCTGCTGAGTATCTCCAGGGCAGGATATCCTAGGAGTCTGCAAGTGTAGCCTGGCTTTTGTCATCCTGCCTCAGGGATGCAGATGAGGGAATCTATAGCTTCCAAAGTACTCAGAATTGAAAATAAAGAAGAGCTGGGAACTAGTCTGAGAAGAAGTACAAGTGGTCTAAGTTAGGAAAGTGGTTCAAAACGGACTTCCCAGGGAAAGCATGATGGGCAAGTTGTGGAATTCCATTCTTATGATCTCACTGGACATTTAAATGGGCAATTGAATCTTTTAAAAGCCTTAAGTTTCCTAGGGAGAAGGGAACAGCTTTTCTAGTGAAAATTAATTTCAATTTTTTGATCCTGGAAGATTGGTGTATTGGGGGGCAATATTAATTAAAATCATCTTTCTTGGGACAATTATTGTGGTTACATTTGTTTTAGTGTTTCATTACACAAAGACACGACAAGGGGAATGAATAGTGTATTCAACCTGAAGAATGAGCATGCAGGCAAATGTTGAGGACTTTTGAGAGCATGTGCATGCACAGAAAGAGGCTGGACGACATACGCCTGAGATTTTGAAGGTGTGCAAATAATTCCTATCAGAGGCAGGAGAGAATTTTTTCTTTCATGCATTCCACAGATATTTACTTAATATCTACTAGATGCTGGGGTGTCTTTGGGGCAATGGAAATGTGAATATAGAATATATAGTGTTTCTATCCTCAAGTGGAACATGAGATTTCCTTTTTATGCACGTACGTTGAGAGTGAATTTGGTCTAGATATATCCACAGCATGTGACAAATTGTTCAATGATTAAAACCTTGCTGACAATCTTAATGACCAAAGAAGAACTTAAAGAAAACAAGACCGTGCTGAAGTGGGAAAAGAATGTACATAAATTTGAATTAAGAGTTGATTCCTTCACTTTACATTGAGTAAATGTTGAATTACTTTGGGGTTTTACGTATCAAATTGACTTGTCAGTGTTTCAGGGCAGAGTGAGAACGATTATGTCTAACCCTAAAATGTAATTAGAGGAAAGGGATAGATGAATCTTGGTCATTGTGTATAACTGTCTTTAGGAGAAAGAAGTCTTTGTAAACTAGCTATTCCTGCAAACTGCAGACCTAGGGCTGATATCTTTAGCAAAGATGATCAAATCACTTTTGCAGAAAGGTGATCCCATTCTCTGCCTTCCCAATATTCAGTACAGTCACTTCCAATTGAGTTATTACCCTATGGAATATTTCCTTAAAATTGGACTTGCCTAATTCTGGGAGAGTCCCTTGCCTTCGTGGGGGCACCCCAACGTCCCCTTTAGAAATTAAGAGCGGCTCCTTTTTTTGCGAGTCTTAATCTAGAGGATTCTCTGTCCCGGCTGTCAATTGTAAGGTCCCCATTCACAATCACTCTCAGGCATGAAGGATCCCTTTTTTTTTTTTTTCAAATTGATTTTGTAAAAATATTACATTAAAAAAATATATGAGGTCCCATTCAACCCCACCACACTCCACCACTCCCCCCCAGCAACACTCATTCCCATCATTATGACACATCCATTGCATTTGGTAAGTACATCTCTGGGCATCGCTGCACCTCAAGGTCATTGGTCCACATCATGGCCCATACTCTCCCCCATTCCATCTAGTGGATCCTGTGAGGATTTACAATGTCCGGTGATTGCCCCTGAAGCACCTTCCAGGGCAGCTCCAAGTCCCAAAGACACCTCCACATCTCATCTCTTCCTGCCATTCCCCATACCCATCAGCCACCATGTCCACTTTCCCCACTCCAATGCCACCTTTTCTCTGTGGTCCTTGGATTGGTTGTGTCTATTGTACCTCTATGTCAAGAGGAGGCTCAGACAACACATGGATACTGGATGCAATCCTCCTGCTTTCAGTTGTAGGCACTCTAGGCTCCATGGTGTGGTGGTTGTCCTTCTTCAACTCCATCTTAGCTGAGTGAGGTGAGTCCAATAAATCAGATTGAGGCTCAGGGCCTGGCTATCACATTGTCAGTCCAGAGATTCAAATCCCCTAAATATATCTTAAACCCCAACACCAACTACAACTCCAGCACAGTAGCATGAAAGTCTTATGAAGAGAGATCCCATCTGAGCCCAGATTCATCACGCATAAACACCTGTTCCAAAGAAGGGCCATCTGACATGGCAGTTAACCCCATCTGCCATGACCATAGCACCCATGGATCTCTTTAGCCCTCAAAGGAACCATTACCTGGGGGTTGTATCTACTTTATCTGTCTCTTAGACTCTGCTCAGTTGTGCATAAGGGCAATCCTTCTGACAGCCTCCAGACTCTTTTTTAGAGACTCACAGCCATATAAACTCATTTCTCCTTTCCATTTCCCCCTTACATTAGGTCAAACAGCATTTTAAAGTCATGTTATTTTATGTAGACAGGGATATTCTGCTGATCCACATTGAACCTTCCATTCAAGGTCATTTTCCAGTTGCATCATCAGTTGGTAGTTGATAGTGATCCCTCCGTGCCAGGGAGGCTCATCCCCGGGTGTCATGTCCCACGCTGGGGGGAAGGCATTGCATTTACATGCTGAGTTTGGCTTCGAGACTGGCCACATTTGAGTAACATGAAGGCTATCAGGAGGAAATTCCCAGGCACAATGCTGCTCTAGGCCTTGTTCTTATTTCAGGCATATCAGCTCACAAGCATAGTCATTAGCGTCAGGGGCTCACTTTGGACCCTCATTCCTTCCCAGTCCTTGCCGCTGCATCTGGGAGACTGTAGCTGCTCCCCTAGGAACCCCGACAGAGCACCACCGGCCAGGAACCCAGTCCCCCCCCAGCTGTGGTTTTTAATTTTTGCCACTATGAGATATATCCAAACATTACCATGCACCCTGGACTTATGTCCTGTATAGCTCCCTGTCAGCCATATATCACATATCAATAGTATCCTATACCAGTATTCCTCCGTTGCCATTGTTGAACCACTCTGTGATCCAGAACTTCCTGAAAATTGAAGCCCAATATAATGCCAGGATCCCTTACTAGCAAAATGGCATATAGCGATGGGTTTAAAGGTTATATATGGAATACGTGTTGACTTGGGAAAAATTCTACATCCTATCTTTTTCTTTTTTTTTCCCCCTAATTATTGAACTTCTCTTCACAAGAGTCCTAGACCACAGCAATTCATATATATAATATACCACACTCCCACACATCCACTACAAAACGTTTTCCCTTCCACAGCGATACTCTTACACCCTATTCACATCATATTTACTTAAACTGATGTACAGAGTCTGAGCCAATAGCTTTCAAACAAGGTGACATCTGTGCTTACATTGTGGTGCATACTTTAGGATACACAGTTTTCTAAATTTTTAGTTATCCTATGTTTTACATTATGGTTTACATTGTCAGTCTGTCGTCTCCTATATGTTATGGTGTAATATTACATGTTTTATATCCATCCTTGTGTACTCTCAAGAAACTTCTCTCTTACCCCCCATTTACTTTGGTTCCACACATTTAACATCCATTTTCCCATCCACCTTGGTGCCCACAGTGACAGCCAACCTCCGTTTCCCGAGGAGCCACGTCCAGAGATAGTTGGAATAGTGTCCAGGGCCTAAGTTGCTCAACTGCCCCAATGCCCTGGGAGCCACCCTTTCTCTCGAGACATACAGTTCCCTCTATTTGATGGCATTAGTCCTCCCCAGGATGTGTGTCCACCCCCACTCTCACTACTTGGGTCTCTACCCAATGGTGCCACCCACTCTGGCAAAATGAGCATTCAGACATTCCCCAGGAGTCCGTCCCGCATCAGACCATCCCCTCCAAGCATTCTAAACAGGTAACCCTTAATTATATTTTGATACGATTTTCTCGGCATTTTACTCTCCACCAACACCTGACACTCTCCTATGTTCATATGCTACCCCTCCCTCCCCCCAGTTTTGGGCAATATTACCCATCCGCCCATCCCCAGCCACCCTCAAACCTGCAAAGCCCCACGCAAAGACAACCCCTTGCCCCCATTTTATCTCTTCTTTGTGTTCATACTTACCACGAGCTCGTCATAAATTCCACCACTGCACACGTCGGCTCACATCCTTCCTCCACCCCCCGATTTCCTGTAAGCCTGTCGTTCAGTCTCTTGCTCTCTGAGGCAGCTTGCTTATTTCATATCATTGAGGTCATGTAGTATTTGTCCTTCAATGCCTGGGTTGCTTCACTCAACATAAGGTTCTCAAGACTCATCCATGTTATCACGTGTGTTTGTAGTGTATTTGTTCTTACAGCCGAGTAGTATTCCATTGTGTGTATATACCACATTTTATTGATCCACTCATCTGTTGATGGGCATTTGGGTTGATTCCAACTTTTGGCGATAGTGAACAATGCTGCTATGAACATTGGTGTACATATATCGGTTTGTGTCCTTGTTTTCAGTTCTGCTGGGTATATACCCAGCAGTGGTATTGCTGGGTCATATGGCAAATCTATGGCTAGTTTTTTGAGAAACCGCCATACTGTCCTCCAGAATGGTTGGATCCTTCTGCATTCCCACCAGCAGTGGATGACTGTTCCCCTTTCTTCACATCCTCTCCAGCATTTGTATTCTTCTGTTTTTTTCATAGCTGCCAATCTTACGGGTGTAAGATAGTATCTCATTGTAGTTTTGATTTGCATTTCCCTGATAGCTAGAGATTTGGAGCATTTTTTCATGTGCTTTTTAGCCATTTGTATTTCTTCTTTGGAGAAGTGTCTGTTTAAATCTTTTTCCCATTTTTTAAATGGGTTGTTTATCTTTTTATTTTCAAGATATAGGAGTTCTTTATATATGCAAGTTATAACTTTCTTATCAGATATATGGTTGCCAAATATTTTCTCCCACTGTGTGGGCTCCCTTTTTACTTTCTTGACAAACTCCTTTGAGGTGCAGAAGGCTTTAATTTTAAGGAAGTCCCATTTATCTATTAGTTCTTTTGCTGCTCGTGCTTTTGGTGTGATATCATGAATCCATTTCCTATTACAAGGTCCTGTAGATGTTTCCCAACACTGCTTTCTAAGGTTTTTATGGTCTTGGCTCTTATATTTAGGTCTTTGATCCACCTTGAGTTGATCTTTGTATAAGGTGTGAGATGGTAATCCTCTTTCATTCTTCTACATATGGCTATCCAGTTCTCCAGACACCATTTGTTGAATAGGCCACTCTCTCCCAGTTGAGAGGGTTTGGTGGCTTTATCGAATATTTTATGTTATATGGCTATATATGTGAGGTTCTATATCAGAGCTTTCAATTCAATTCCATTGGTCTGTGTGTCTCTCCTTATGCCAATACCATGCTGTTTTCACCACCGTAGCTTTGTAGTATGTTTTGAAGTCAGGTAGTGTGATTCCTCCAATTTCGTTTTTCTTTTTCAGTATGTCTTTGGCTATTCGGGGTCTCTTTCCTTTCCAAATAAATTTCATAGTTAGTTTTTCTAGTTCCTTAAAGAAGTCTGTGTTGATTTTTATTGGGATTGCATTGAATGTGTAGATCAGTTTTGGTAGGATAGACATCTTAATAATATTTAGTCTTCCTATCCATGAACAGGGAATATTCTTCCATTTATTTAGGTCTTCTTTGATTTCCTTGAACTGTCTTGTATAGTTCTCGGTGTATAATTTTTTTACCTCTTTAGTTAAATTTATTCCTAAATATTTGATTTTTTTATTTACTATTGTGAATGGTATTTGTTTCTTGATTTCCTCCTGATCTTGCTCATTATTGGTGTACAGAAATGCTACTGATTTTTGTGCATTGATCTTATAACCTGCGACTTTACTAAACTCATTTATGAGTTTTAGAAGTTTTGTTGTAGATCTCTCAGGGTTTGCTATGTATAGGATCATGTCATCTGCAAATAATGAAATTTTGACTTCTTCCTTTCCAATTTGAATGCCTTTTATTTCTGGTTCTTGCCTCAGTGCTCGAGCAAGTACTTCTAAGACAATATTAAATAGGAGCGGAGACAATGGGCATCCTTGTCTTGTTCCTGAGTTTAGAGGGAAGGATTCTAGGATTTCTCCATTGTAAACAATGTTGGCTTTTGGTTTTTCGTATATACTCTTTATCATATTCAAAAAATTTCCTTGTATTCCAATCTTTTGGAGTGTTTTTATCAAGAAAGCATTTGTCAAATGCTTTTTCTGCATCTATAGATATAATCATGTGATTTTTTTTCTTCAATCTGTTTATATGGTGTATTACGTTGATTGATTTTCTTATGTTGAACCATCCTTGCATACCTGGGATGAATCCCACTTGGTCGTGGTGTATAATTCGTTTAATGTGTTGTTGAATACGATTAGCAAGTATTTTGTTAAGTATTTTGCGTCTAGGCTCATTAGAGAAATTGGTCTGTAATTTTCCTTTCTTGTGGTGTCTTTGTTTGGCTTTGGTACTAGGGTAATGTTGGCATCATAGAAGGAGTTCGGCAATGTTCTTTCTGTTTCGATTTTTTGGAATAGTTTCAGCAGGATTGGTGTCAGTTCTTTCCGGAATGTTTTGTAGAATTCACCTGTGAAGCCATCTGGCCCTGGGCTCTTCTTAGTTGGGAGATTTTTAATAACTGATTCTATCTCTATGCTTGTGATTGGTTTGTTAAGATCATCAATTTCTTCTTTTGTCAATATGGGCTGCTTATGTGTTTCTAGGAATTTGTCCATTTCCTCTAAATTGTCATTTTTGTTGGAATATAGTTTTTCAAAGTATCCTCTTATGATAGTCTTTATTTCTGTGGGGTCAGTGGTGATATTGCCTTTCTCATTTCTTATTTTGTGTATTTGCATCTTCTCTCTTTTTTTCTTTGTTAGTCTCGCTAAAGGTTTGTCAATTTTGTTGATCTTCTCAAAAAACCAGCTCTTGGTCTTGTTTATCTTTTCAAGTGCTTTCTTATTTTCTTTTTCATTTAGTTCTGCTCTTATCTTTGTTATTTCCTTCCTTCTTCTTCCTGTTGGGTTACTTTGTTGTTGCATTTCTAATTCCTTCAAATGTGCAGTTAGGTCTTCAATTTTCCCTCTTTCTTCTTTTTTGATGTATGAATTTACAGCTATAAATTTCCCTCTCAATACTGCTTTTGCTGCATCCCATAAATTTTGGTATGTTGTGTTATCCTTATCATTTGTTTCAAGGTAGTCATTGATTTCTTTTGAGGTTTCCTCTTTGACCCACTGTTTTTCTAAGAGTGTGCTTTTTAATTTCCAAATTGTGGTGTGAAGTCTGGGCCTCCGTCCCTTGCGAATTTCCAGCTTCACTCCACTGTGGTCAGAGATATTGTTTTGTATGATTTCAATCTTTCTGAATTCATTCAGCCTTTCTTTGTGGCCTAGCGTATGGTCTATGTTGGAGAATGATCCATGTGAGCTTGAGAAAAATGTATATCCTGCTGTGTTTGGGTGTAATGATCTATATATGTCTATTAGATCGAGCTCCTCTAATATACTGTTCAAATGCTTTATTTCTTTAGTGATTCTCTTTTGAGATGTTCTGTCCAGAGTTGATAGTGGTGTATTAAAATCCCCCACTATAATTGTAGATGCATCTATTGTTTCACTTAGTTTTTCCAGTGTTTGCCTCACGTATTTAGAGGCACCCTTGTTAGGAGCATACATATTTATGATTGTTCAATCTTCTTGACAGATTTTCCCTTTCACTAAAATGTAGTATCCTTCTTTGTCTCTCACAATTTTTTCACATTTAAAGTCTATTTTGTCTGATATTAATATAGCTACTCCTGCCTTTTTTTAGTTATTGTTTGCTTGTATGATTGTTTTCCAGCCATTCACTTTCAATGTCCATGCGTCTCTAGGTCTAAGATGTGTCTCTTGTAGACAGCATATGGATGGGTCATATTTCCTTATCCAATGTCCCAGTCTGAATCTTTTGATAGGTGAGTTTAATCCGTTGACATTCAGTGTTATTACTTTCAAGGAATTATTTGTGTTAGCCATATTTTGATTGGATTTGTGTTTGTCATATTTTGTTTGTATTTTTTTCCCCTTCTCTTTTTGTCTTTTTTTGTTGTTGTTGTTGCTCTTATACTCTCCTCCAACTCTGCCTGTCCTATTTTTTTCTTTCTTCCTGCAAAACTCCCTTTAGAATTTCTTGAAGGGGAGGTTTCTTGTTGGTATACTCTTTCACTTTCTGTTTATCTGTGAATATTTTGAACTCTCAATCATGTTTGAATGCTAGTTTAGCTGGATAGAGTATTCTTGGTTGGAAATTTTTTTCCTTTAGTACCCTGACTATATCATACCCCTGCCTTCTTGCCTCCATGGTTTCAGATGAGAAATCAGCACTTAATCTAATGGAGCTTCCCTTGTATCCTCATTGCTTTTGTAATCTTGGTGACTCACCTTGATGCCTTAGAGCTCCTGCTGTGGGTATGTGGATGGCGCCACCCTTCCTTCCCCTATGCCAGCACTCCTTCAAGACCCTCATGACAACAAAGTCTATCGGAATAAGGATGCATGTATTGACCAGGGTTCTTGTATCCTTTGTGCTGAATGAGTTAGAGACTTTGAGATCACTTCTCTTATTCTGATTGGAAGTAAAAATAATGAAAATATTATTGAAAATATCCTGTACTTGTCACAAAGGTCTGGAATAACCTTATCCTTGTATTTTGCATCAGCCATCATCTAACTTCTTTTACCTTTCTCAGGTTCATTTATTCAGTATGCATGTATTGAGCACATGCTATGTTCCAGGCACTGTTCTAGACACTCAGGACAATAAGACAGACAAGGCTGCTATTCTTGTGGTGTGTATGTGTAGGAGACTGGAAGTAAGTATGCAAGTAAATAAACAAGCTAATCTCAGAGAGTGATAAGTGCTATGGGAAAAAAACACAATGGGATAGAGGATGATTGGATTGGTTTTTCAGTATATTAGAACCGCTTAGATTAAGCATACATTTTTCAGCAAGAGCCAGCTTTACAGTTCTTGTAAGTGGCACAAGAAGTTAAAACATTGCCTCTTCTTTTAACCTCTGCCAGCTACAGCCAGAATTCTCCACTGCAGATGTAATTGTCACCTTCTTAAATGCAAATATCTGAAACTGCTTTTTATTGTGGCCACAGGAAATCTTCTAAAGAACCCAATATTATAATTAAGGAAGGCATTCTACGTTGGTGTCAAAATGACATGGCATCGTTGTTACCTGCTAGTGAGTTCAGTGCTAAGAAAAAGCATCCTGACTCTTAGAAGGCCACTCTGGGTTCTTCCAGCCAACTTGTGTTGTTTCCTTCCCCATGTAGCTGAAGCCCAGTTACGAATGGAGGTAGGAGGTAGAAGACTTGCCTTCTCTAACTTTCCCCACACCTTCCTAAATCTGTCACACTGAGCTCTGCAGGAAAAGATGGGAAAATTGGAAGGGTGGGCTGGAGAAAGTTGCCAACATCCAAAGTACTCTCTTTTTTAAAAATATTATTATATATATTTTGTATTTTAGAGTTACCAGGGATTGAACCTGGGATCTTGTACATGGGAAGCAGGCGCTCAACCACTGAGCTATACCTGCTCTCCCCATTCAAAGTACTCTTACATCTCCATTCCTTAAAAATCTCATGTTGAATATGTGATTACACCAAATACCATTGATTGTACACTTTGGATGGGTTTATGCTTTATTAATATGTATCAATAAAATTGATTTGTAAAAAAAATCTTGTGCTGACACTATTCCAGTTATTATTCAAATACTTGGCCATGTTCTAAATGCAAAAATTGGTTCTGTGACAATTGTAGAAAGGAAGTATTAGAAAAATCCAATGAAAAGCCAGGCATGATTCTGTGATAAGAGACTTTAAAGGAGAAGAGGAGCTCCAAGAGAGATTGGAGACTCTCAAGAATGCAACTCTCATTTACAGTCACTGAGGATCTTGACATAGAAAAAAGTGGGGCTTATGGAAAGAAGTAAGGAAGAAAGCACAGGGAGCTCCTGCGGGCTCTAATGTAAAAGGACCATTATATTTTGCAGGTGAGGAAATAGATACCCACCCAACACAGTGACTTATCTAAGCACACTCACCTAGTTAGTAGCAGACCCAGGACAAAACCCAGGTCAACTGCATCCTGTCCTGAACCTTGATTTGTCATTATCTATGCTAGCTAGTAGTTTTTGCTTGCTTTTGCTGTTTAATTCTCTTTTTTTTACATTAAAAAATATAAGAGGGTCTCATATATCCCACTCCCCACACCCGCCACTCTTTCCACATCAAAAACTTCTTTCATTAGTGTGGTACATTCATTCCATTTGATGAATACAATTTAGAGCATTGCTACACAGCATGTATTATAGTTTACATGGTAGTTTACACTCTCCCCCAGTCCATTTAGTGGTTTATGGCAGGATATATAATGTCCTGCATCTGTCCCTGCAATATCATTCAGGACAACTCCAAGCCCCGAAAATGCCCTCTTATCACACCTCTTCTTCCCTCTCCCTGCCCTTAGCAACTCCTGTGACCACTGTCTCCACATCAATGATATAATTTCTTCCATTGCTAGAATCACAATAAATTCTATAGTAGAATGTTGTGGGCGATTAAGGCAGCATGCATAGAATCTACCTTTCAGCAATGCCGGTAACATGGCCGCCCGAGCTGATACAACAATAGCTTAGGTCACCCTCCCCCCTTCTTTATAGAACCAGTTCCTGCCAAAAGTTCTTACCTCAGATCTGCCTCCCGCCCTAGCAACAGCAGTGGCCAATCCCAGACCGCCACCTATCCTTACCCACCACCCCCCCTCCTCCCTAGAGTATATATGCTCAGTCCCCTCAATAAAGTTTTGCAGCTTGATCAGAATACTGTCTTGCTGTCGTTCCTTGTGTCTCTCTTGTCCCATACCATTCTTTCCCTCCTAGGATCCGGAGCTCCCGTTGATTGTCCCGCTGGCCGGGACAGTAGAATACCAGTAAGTGCACTCTAATCCATATTTTATTCCTCTGTTCTGAGGACCCTGGGATGGCGATGCCCACTCCACCTCTAAATTGAGAGGGGGCTTAGATCCCACTGCTGTTTAATTCTTGGTGCTGCTTCTGTTCCCAACACTTTTTATTCATTATTCTCAAAGATCTTTATCAACAAATACAAACACAATCCCTCAGGAATAAGAAAAGCATCTTTTGTTTTGATGGGTTGGGACTGGCTAACAGATCATACAAAGACACATGGAGGAGATTGTGACTGGATTGAAAATCGAGTCTAAAACTCAAGACTGTTGAAATGAAAGAGGATATGGCTGTATACTGGGAATCCAACATTAAATGTATGCATCATCTCTTTAATACTCATTACAACTGTAGCCCATTCACCAGCAAAAGGTTAAAATATCTTTTATTTTAGGTTTGCAGGCTTTTGAAGCTTTTTCCAGGGCTATTCTTTCTATTTCTCTATTCTAAATGTTTTTTTCTATAGTATTTTCCTTTAGTTTTGGCCTCACTGTCTTGTCCAGGGCATACACAGTACAACTATATATCATAGATCTTACTTGCACATAAAATGGAGAACACTATTTAACACATTAGAAATTACTAGATTATTTCTGGAGTTGAAATAATTTCCTGCTTGGTAAATGGCACTTCTCCAAAATCCTAAAATTGCACCCAGGGAATGAATACCTGTCAGAGTGGCACCATAGGGCTTTGTGCCCCTTCACTTTCATTGGCCTACCATGCAGTTTCCTTCACTGGTTTCCCAGACAGCCACACATTGCCTCATCAGCCAGACACTGGAATTATAAGGGGGCTTCATCAAGGACTTGTGTGGTTTGAAAACTTTTCAACTTTCAGGATTTGGGCTGTGGGTATGCTAGCAGCCATCTGTAAATTGCATTTGGCAGTGCATCAGTCTTTCTTCTCACGGATTCTCCAATTTCCAACTTGATTTCTGCTCGCCACAGGGCACAGTTTACCTTCTCTTCTCTAGGAGCTCTTGTTCATTTGTCAGGAGATCTAAAAGAAGGCTGCTCATAACAGGGCGGAATGTCAGCATCATCCCAAACTGGCATAAGTGGGCCTTTAAATGGCCTTTACTGATTGTTTCTATATTAAAATGTAAATGCACATGAGGCTTTATGAGGAGCCATTTTTTTTCATATGAATTGATTCGACGTCATAAATGATGCATGGTGCAAAATAAAGAGTTCCTCAAGCCCATTACAGCCTTTTTGCATGAAAAGGAATAAAAGCCATGGTGAGGAAATGAACATTATGTGCTGCTTTAGGCGGGAGCCATTTTCTGACTCCTCACCTTTTAGACGATAGCCTCCCTTCTAAACCTGTACAGTGGAGACTGGTCACTGTGACTTTCTTTTGTTTTTTCTCAAATAACCTTTCCTGACTAATTAATGAGAAGTATCTTCTAGTTCCACAGGAGGCACAGAGGTTTTCTGAAGTTCCTAAGTGGTGAAATAAACTGAGAGCCTCAAAAACTAGTTATCATTAAAAAGGCTGGCATCTTATATGAGTTCATTGAATAGGATAGGTGGGCAGGAAGATAGGAGCTTTGTGAAGAAGATTCCCTCATAACCACACAGTGCATCTTTAAAGAGCCATGAGATATAGTACTCAGGGGATCATGAAATCGCTTGTAAAACCACCCTTCGGGGGAGTTTTTCTGGACCTCATTTACTTCTCTCTGGGTGAGCACCTTCAGTGTCTCTTTTCCAAGGCTAGTAAAATATTTTTAAATAAAATAAAACTCTTGGGGTTGATGTTAAATTCAACTCACATGATCTGCAGTGTTATGTGTAAGTACCTGAGGGTAACCTTTACAATGTGAGTGCAGAGTGATAGCAGGACACAAGAGGGGATGTTGCTCTTTCTGGCCTCTGTCCTGCAACATCCCAAGCACAGGATCTCTGGCTTGTCCTTCTCATGAAGGAGATATTTTGCATCTTGGCAATGGGTACTCTTGCTCAGTTTCTTTGCATAGCCTGCAACCATAGGTTGGTGGGTACTGAGTCATATTAAGCCTGAGGGAAATGGGTAACAACCTTCAGTAAGCTTGAGGAAACTAGCAGGGGGCCGCCCAACTTGGTCATTACCCAGTGCTGTGACTGAGGATTTATTATTAATTGATTTATCCATTCAGTCATTCCAGATGTATTTTTTGAGTACCTACCATGTCTTAGCACTCTTCTTAGTGCTAGGGTTATGACAGTTAACTAAGACAGGTAAAATTTCTGCTCTCAGTGAGCTTACAGTCTAGTGGTGGAGATCGACAACCCAAAGTAAACAAGTCAATAGAACATGTACAAATTGTGATAATGTTATGGATGTAATAAGCAGAGTGCTTGATAGAGAATGTAGAGCCTTTGGAATAACCTGAGTTGGGGTAAAAATGTATCCACTGTGAATGGATTTGATTTTTTGAAGCATCCAAAGATGATATGGCACCAGGTCTCCTAGATATAGTGGAAGATCAATTTGATTGATAATGGATTTGACCCTAAATGAGGGTTATATTTAATTAACTTAATATTTTTGAGTGTCAATAGAATATATAGAATGCTAAGTAGTGATAAACACTTCCATGTTTTTAAATGCTGCGAAAGAGCTCAGGAAATGGTTGCTGTCCTTCGACAATCATTCAGACATCTGTACTTATCAGCAGCACTGTTGCAATTTCCCTGTCTCTCTTTAATTCCGGTCAGTCCTCTTTATCATTAGCCATGGTACTTTATTTATGTTGGTAAAAGTTATAATAAGATTGGGAGTTGGGAGTGGATTTAAAAATAAGCATTTAGAGATATTCAAAATTGTGTAGTACAAATGGAATACATAACATTTGATTATGACAGCTTATAATTTAATCCTTTCATTTTATTAGCCCAAATAAAGCAAAATCTCATGCTGTTTTGTTTCAAGAAAATCTGTGGAATGTGAATATACTCCTCTTTATGAGAGACTGTCAATATGAGTCCAGAACCAGAGAAAACATTTATAAGCAATAATGTTAAGATGGAGATGATGGATAAGGGGAACCATGATAGGAAAATCAAAAACCCTTTGTGCTCCTTCCTTCACCCAACTTAAATCATTCCTACCACTTACTGTTTAGTAATTCCATTTGCTGTAGAAAAGTTGATTGTGCACCCACTAAAACAGAGCTGGTTAAGATGGTTTTATAAAATGAGAGGAAGTCAATAATTGCCAGTTCATTACGCCTTTAGTGTGATTTTAGCTCTTACCTTTGAGAAGCATTGATCTGCTAAGTGGGTGGTTACGTTAGCCACCACTATGTTCTAGAGACTGTCTGTGCCAGGCACTTGAGCTTCAGAGGTAAGATAAAGAGATACTGCCTTTATGGAACTCACCGTCGGATTAGGGAGACATAAATTAACATTGTGATTGAATATGGTGCATAGTAATATAAAGGTACCTATTCAGTACCCCCAAAGAGTCTGCTCTAGGTTGCGGCGGTTGGGTCCAGAAGCTGCTGTGAATTGCTAAAGTAAGTGATGGAGCACGTATGCTCATTTTCTTTACCTCAAATATAAAATCTCTTTTGAGCCTGGGCTTGATGCCACTGCATACGTATTAAATGCATTTCCCAGTTTTTTAAACCAGATAGAATGGTGGGGACTAGCTTCAAAATAAGTAGTGTTTATAGAGACTAGTCAGTTTTCCCTTGACTATAGAACCAGCCACCAGGTCAGAAGAACTCTCGTCTTCTTGTGAGGACCTGGCCTTGATTTCTTCTTTTCTTTTCTTTCTTTTTTTCCCTTTTGCAACACCAGTTCCTTTTCTAGCAGCCACTGCAGCTGAGTCAAAAATGCAAATTCATTATCTATTTGCATAAGACTCTAAATAAGCACTGGACAGAGAACCAAGATAGCCCTGTCTTCTGGGAGTTTGTAATCTAAAACAGACCATACACTAGAAAGAATATCCATCATGCCTGATATGTTCATTTCCCTTCTCATATAAATTCAAAGAAAACAGAAAGTGGCGAGTAACATTCTACAGGATTTATAAAAGCCCTTAGAGAGTATTCACTCTCTTTTTTGTGACTTTTACAATTGAAAGCAATTTCATACGCAAAATGCATACAAAAAATGTTAATTTTAGCAGTGGGAGTGAGAAAGCAAGCAACATTCTTTTTTGTTTTGTATTCTTTTGCTATCAACAAGTTACACTGGAAGGTATGGATCAAATTAAAAGTGGATTCTTGTTTTTTCATGGGAAAATGTGTGCAGTGTTTCAAATAATCTAAGGTCAGATCAACTCTGGGGGAGAAGTGGTATCATAAAAATTAAGAAAGTTAGCCTTGAGATATTTCCTATGTGTTATCATCCCTCAGGAGAAGGAACATCTGTGACATAATAAAGGCACTTAATGTGACTATTTTAGAGAAAGGAGAGATTAAGGTGGCCAAAGTTGGGTCTGAGGCAGTGCGGTAAAATGTTATAGGGATGTGATCATTTGTGAGACAATGGTGAATAAGTAGGTCATGTGCCAAACCAAGATTAATTTCCCAAAGTATGTGTGTGTGTGTGTGCAAGAGAGACATATGGACAGAGAGACAGGAACAGAGAGAAGAACAGAAATGCAGAGATAAAGAGCCGGAAGAGGCAGAAAAAATAATAAGATGCTGAGCCAGAGATGGACAGAGACTGCCAACCTGAAAATCAGCCAACCTAGAATCATACTCCAAACTCTGCCATTAAATTCACTGTGAGATCTTGGTCAGTTCACTTCTCTCTGGGCTTCTGTTTCTCCATCTGTAAAATGAGGGGGTATACGAGAAGATGACACTAAACAACTTACCAATGTTCCCTTCCTACTCTTAGGTGCCAGGTAAATAGAAATAGATACAGTGCTCCAAAATGTATTCACCAAATGCAATGAATGTGCCACAATGATGAAAGAGGTTGTTGATGTGGGAGGAGTTGGGGGTGTGGGGTGTGGGGTATATGGGAACCTCTTATATTTTTTAATGTAACTTTTTTTGTGATCTATGTAGTTTCAAAAAAATACAATCAATGAATAAATTAATATTTTAAAAGGCAGGCAGGTGGGTAAGAAATAGATAGGCAAGTAGGCCTGCAGACAGAAAGATAGGCTGAGTATGTGCAAAAAGAGGACAAGACTCAAAACCTGGTGGGCCAGTGGACCGTGCAACACAAAGAACACCAGCCAGGTCCCCAAAATTGTCTCATCTCTTTTGATATTGCCATGGCAAAGTGAGGAATTGCCAGTTTCCTCTGCCTGGCACTCGCCCAGAATTCTGGAGGCTACACGGGAGTCATTTTCTCATAGCCTTGACTGATGTTTTTTCCTCCACATACTCAGACACATAAATAACCTCTGATGCCCAAGTGGAAGGATAACACAGCTAATGACCACTGGCCTAACTCCCCTAATACTCTTTCCTACCGGAAAAAGAGGTTGAGATAGTACCTACTCCTTTTTTATTTGTATTTTTTGAGGTAGCTGGGGCCAGGGATTGAACCTGGGACCTCATATGTGGGAAGCCAGTGTTCAATAACTGGGCCACATCGGCTTCCCTGAGATGGTTTTTTATTTGTTTTGCTTGTTGTTTGCTTTTGTTTTTTTCAGGAGGCACTGGGAACCGAACCTAGGTCCTCCCATGTGGGAGGCAGGCACTCAGCCACTTGAGCCACATCTGCTCCTACCTATTCTTTTAACTCCAATAATCCACCATGTGTGTTTTGGCCCAGCTCCATGTCTGGATACCAGTGTATTTTGGTAAAACTCCATGGATAATTTTGAGCATGCTGTGTCCCCCAGATCTTCCAATTTTACACTTTTTAAAAACATGTGTGTCTGGTTGGCAGGGTCAGGGATTAGATGAGAATTAGTACTTGTCAAACCCCCAACCAGCAAGTGATGTTAGTAAAGAGCTAACAATCTACCTAGTGAACAAACTGATTACAGCAAGAAGATGAGGCTTCACTGAAAGATTTTAGTGTTTGGTTTATTTTACTTTCATTGGTTTTTGCAAGAAAACACACACACACTGACTTTATCACTTTGGCTGCTTGCAGTTTACCAACCCCCATTCCAAATAGCCTAATAGTTTAACCTGAGGGCATATGGGCTAATAGTAAGTCTCATTCCAAGTGAATATGATAGGGAATTGGACTTTCCAGAAACTTCAGTGGCACCTAGGGCACAATTTTGAATTAGTCCAGATCTTCACATTCTGGTGCTAGTACATGTCAGGAGGTTATATGTAAAGTAACTCCATCAAAAGTGTGTTTCCTCAGTAAAAGATGGCTCATCAGGATAACAGAATCCATAGCACACCCATCACTATAATACTTTCTTAAGAGGCCTTTGCCATCACAAGAATTATGCCATTATTCCGGGCCCAGTGAGCCCTGAGTACAAAGGCCATGGTTGAGCATATTGTGTGAGGAAGATGATAAGGCGGCTAGGCCGGCTGCCAGCCCAGCTTGCCCTTCCATTAAGTGGCCGCTAGTATTGGTGGAGTCATGTGAACCCTGCTTTGGGTGGACACTGACAGGCAGGCAGAGAGGCTTAGCTTCCACCTGCTTCTCCAGCCTAACCTCTCCTCTGGCCTCCAGACTATGTAACCAACATCCCACTTCCATCTCCATTGGAAAGTTCATTTGGTTTCCAAACAAATACCTTCCAAGCTTCCCCTGCTTCCAGACAAACACTTCACTTACCCCAAACTTATTCCCCCCACAGTCTTTCCCATCTCAGTAAATGGCAACTCTGTCCTCCCACTTGCTCAGGCCAAAACCCTCAGAGGGTTTGTTACACTTCTTTTTCTCCCCTAAGCCACATCCAAGCCATTAGCAAACTCTGTCTACTCTTCTTTCAAAACCAGAATTTGACCACTTCTTACCACCGTCACTTCTGCTCCCCTCATCCAAGCCATCATTTCTTCTACAGGCCACTGTATACCATTTGACTGGTTTTCCACTTCCACCATTGGCCTCCTGCTTTCACTTTGCCATGTAGCATCTACGGCAATGGTCCCTTTAAAAAAAAGTTTCATTCAGGGTAGCCGATGTGGCTCAATTTTTGAGCGCTGGCTTCCCACATACGAGGTCCTGGGTTCAATCCCTGGCCCCAGTGCCTCAAAAAAAAAAAAAAAAAAAGAAATTCATCCAGATCTTGTTGCTTCTCACTTCACATCTGTGCAGTGGTTCCCCATCTCACTCAGAATACAAGTCAGAGGTCGCCCAGTGCTCTGCAGGGCACTGCGGTCTGACCCCTGTTCCCTCTCTGGCCTCATAGCTTATGCCTCTGCCCCAGGCATGTCTCTCACATCACACCAGGCTCCCTGCTGTTCCTCAAATACACCAGGCCCATGGCTTCCTTGGGTCTTTTGGCCTTGCTGCTCTCTCTGCCTGGAAAGTTCTTCCTCTGGATATCTACATGCCTCAGCCTTCCACTCAGTTAGGTCTTTCATTAAATGTCACAGGATTGAGATTGCCAAGGAGTCTTGCTAATTGAAAAGCAGTCACTGGTCTTGGCTAGCAGGAGGTCGCTGATGACCTTTAAAGTAGTTCAGTGGGTGGAAGATGAGCCAGGTTGCTTTGGCAGCCATCCGTGTCCCTCACTAGACTGGGCACTGCTTGAGCTCAATGCTGTCGTCTCATTCGCCCTGATGTCTCCAGCATCCTGCACTTTGTCTGGTAGTGGGTCGGTACTCAGGGAATGCTCCTGGAATAAAAGCAGGAGTCTTATTTTTAAACAGTTGGTTATGTTAAAACACATTGAGATTGCCGCCTTGGTTCTTGAACTCAGAGCACACTGTTGGAAAATAAGTTCTGTGCATCCATTGCTGGCCCATTTCCCAAGTACCTACATGTAACACAGTGCTAAACAGATGATTACTAGGTTTTTGGTGCACATGCTGTTGGGGGAAGGGGGAGATGGCACCATCCTAGGTTTCTTAGGGCGATAAAGTTCAATCTCTACCTATATATTAACTGGCTCGTTTCTCTTTTAACATCCCCCTTACAGATACTGGACGGGTTCTTTAAATCCAAAAGCTAGTCTTGGGGTCTAGCAAAATCTTAATGATTTTAGAAACCTTCAGAATGTTAACACTCAGCTGGTGGTGGGAAATATACATTAACCTGGGATCCCTAATAATCCCCCCCCTTATTTAAGAATGGTGCTGGAGTTCAAAACACACTAGTAGGATTGGCTTTTCTGCTCGTAGGTTGCTCCCTCTCTCAGGCTCTGTGCTCTGCCATCTTTCCCTAGACACCAGTTAGAGCAGTTTGGCCTTCCCTGCCACTCTTGACTCCTAGGGCCTGTTGACATCAACCATAAATCCTGCTTTCCTTTGCTTCTAGGAATGGCATGATGGTCACTTCTGCGGCATGGGTTTCCTGGGCCCTATAAGTCAATGGCTGGGAAGTCTTGGCCAGACTCTGCTCCCATTTCTAGCATTACTCTTAAAGCAGCTCTGCCTGCAAATGTCAGAACTCTAGACTTCAAACCCTTTGTTTCCTCAAAGCGATAGTGGTTTGTGACCTGCCTCAGTCCCCAGGGGCTGCCCTGACCTGATGTCTACCTTACTTACCATGGGAGACATTTGCATGTATGAGAGGAAAGCTGTTGCCACAAGTGTGGCCAAGAATAAGGAGCCTCTCTATGGCCTTCTGAGTCATTTCATACTCCTACAAAAGAGAATTTTTTCCGCAACTCCCTCTGTGGTAATGCAAATGCATACTAAATAGTCGTATGCCAGCCACACGCATCCATCCACTTATTCAACAAACACTTGCAGAGTACCACTCAGCCTGGGTGCAGAGGAGGTGGGGGAAATGCAGAGATGAAACTACAGTCCACACTCCTGCCAAAAGCTTATGATCTGCCGAAGGTGGAAAGAGAGATAAATGTGTGGGCAGATCTTCTGATTCAATGTTGTGTAATCAGGGTGGAACAAAGAAAAGCCAAGAAGAAGGGACGGATGATGCGACCTAGGGCTAAAGTTAAGGCTGCATGGCAGAAAAGGCAACTGTAGGCTTTGAAAGACAAGCAGGAGCTTGCAGTGAGGAGAAGATGGGGAAGGGCAAGGCAGGTAGAGAAAAGAGCTTGGTAAAGGCAGGGAGGCAAGGACATGCACAAGGAGTATTTGGGAAGGGCAGCGGTATGGCGTTTGGAGAATGTGTAAGGATGAATTTGATCATGAAGGGTCTCAGAAGCCTTGCTGAGGTGTAGACCTGGTTTTGGTAGGCAGTCAAGGGGCTTCTAAAATTATCAAGCAGAGCAGAGGTGAGATAGCCGCTTTTTCCCATGGTAATCCTGGCACAAGTGTGGCATGTAGAAGGGAGAGAGCTAACGCTGTGGTGGTGATTATCATATACCTCACTATCACCACGCTGACCACACTGAAGAGAAAAAACACTACTAGCGAGAAAGTGCAAAGAGCTGTGTTGCTGGGTCAGAAGAGCTGCAATCCTGGTTCTTGCCCTGATCTTTTTTTATTCTGGAGTGTGGAATTGAGAACACCTTGTTCCCGGACAAAAGCCGTCTGTAAGGGACTGTAATCATACCCAAAATGACTTCATTATTGGAACTTGTGTTTGATCTGTGATTAGGAGCTGGATTAAGAAATCAGGTAATCAACCATTGAAATTGTAACCATAAATTGCTCTATAAACAACCAGCTTCCCCTGCCTCCTCCCCCAACTCCAAGCAGAACACTTAAAAACAGATGCTTTTCCTATTGTTGTTTTTTTCCTTTTCTCCACCGGTTCTAGCCAGTGCTTTACAGCGTTGCACTAGTTAGAGAGCAATGCCTGCCAGCCACAATACCCCTTTTTCCTCACATGTGGATCTCTTGCTTTGTGCCTTGCCAAATTGAGACAAGACACCCAAGGGCGAGGGAACAGTTAAAAATATGCATTTTATTAAGACTCGCCCAGTCAAAAGTGAAGAGGTTTACTTTTAACAGAAGGAGGAGAAACTGAGCCTGGACTTTAAGATGAAAAGTAGTTAAAATCCTCAGAGATTGTTGTCTTCTGAGTGATTTGTTGAAGTTTCTTTTGTCCTGAAGGGTTTTATTCTAGCGAAAGGCATTCAAATACTACAGTCCATGCAGATAGGTATTTCCATAAAACCACCTTAGGGCTTATTTACTTTTTCTTGACTAGGACTGCTTGTGCTTAACCTTCTGGGCTTGTAATAAATAGTTACAAATTATAAGAAAGTTCTAAGTTTCATTTTGGAAAGACTGTAGCCGAAATTGAGGCAACCACGTTGCACAAAGCTACTGACTGCAAGAAAAGTACAAAGTTGGCTCCCATCATCCCCAGGGATGCTATAGGAGCAGCTTGAGGTGTTTTCTGGTTTGATTGTTTCTCTGATGGTTAGAGGTAGCACTATTGTGGCTCAACAAGTTTCACTTTCTTCCTCCCTCATTATCATTTGCAGCTGAGACACTTAGGAATCATAGCATGAAAGGGTCCTGAGAGACCTGTCCCAAACCTTCCACTTCATGAAATGAGGATGAAGGCTCCTAGAAGTTAGGTGACTTAACTCTTAGTCCTCAGCTAGTTGTCAGCAGAAGCAGAGTGAAAATCAGGTCAATAACCCAGGTGTTTTTTTGTTTATTCAATGAGAACAACCCTTCATCGCTTCATCTACCCCTTGGGAATAACTCCATATGCCCAGAAATAACACTGCTTCTTTCACAAAAAATCACTTTGATGAGTAAACATCTTTAGCCCTTGGCATAATGATACCAATAATTGTAGCTAACGCTTGGATAGCACTTTATATAGTGTGCAAAGTGCTTTTCACCATAACATCTTGAGTGTTAACTCCCAGGGTTGTCAATGACTTTTAAAAATTTTTTTCCCTCTATTTTAAAGAAGTTTTAGACTACACAAAAGTTAACTCAGAACTGTAGGGGCTATCTGTATACTCACCCCTCCCCCTCCCACATCATCCCCTGTCAACAATATCTTTCCTTAGTGTGGTATATTTGTTACAATTGATAAACATTGAAGCTTTGCTTGTTAGTGGCATTTTAAATGATAGTATACTGTCTCTGAAGAGGAGTTTGAACTCTTTTAAGAGGACTGAGAAGGTGTTGTTTTATGTTCTCATTTCCTAAAGGATTTGTGAATTAAAACCTTAAAATACGAATATGAAATGACACTACCTCAGAATTGGAATGGACTAAGGTGCATGCACAGCTCTAGGTGACACATCAGTGAAAGATTCTAGGCCAGAAATAAATGCTGATAACTGGATTTCCGGGTTCTTTTAATGAATTCTAAAGAAACTGTGGTTACTGGGGGGAAAAAATGGAAGAAAGAAGTTAAAGGGAAGAGACTGAAGAGAAACCTCAGAATCAGGTTGGAACTAACCGAAGCTATGTCTCTTTTTTTACCCAAAAGTATACTGAGGTAAGCAGTTTTTGAACCAAAAACGCCTAAATCTCCAAGAGCTTCAACTGTTTTCTGCATGGAAGTTAGGGAAACTGAGGATTCTTTCCACTTCTTAGGCAAGTTGCTGATTTAGCACTCTAAATCAAGTGTGGGCAAATTATGGTCACTGGGGCCAAATCTGGTCTGCAGCGTATTTTTATATGGCCTTTGAGCTCAGAATGGTTTTTACATTTTTAAATGGTGGAAAAGATTAAGAAAAAGTATTTTTGACCTTGAAGACTATATGAAGTTCAAATTTCAATGCCTGTAAATAAAGTTGTTTTGGAACACAGCCATGCTCATTCGTTTACCTGTTATCTATGTCTGCTTTTGTGTTACAGAGTGCAAATTGGAAAATATTTACTATTTGAGTATTTGCTAAAATGTTCGTCAAGTCCTGCTTTAAATGGAAGGATGTAACTTCATGATCTAAAAGCATTAAACAAATTTCTCTGGGGCCCAGCTCTTAACCAAAGAGGAGCTGAAAGACTGTGTTACTCTGGTTCAATATAACCTAATTCAGTGACTTTCACTCTTAACCACCATACTTTTAGAATTGAATTAGAAGAATGGAACCTTGTGCTTACAATCTAACTATATAAATTGTATTCTACAGAGGTGTGTCAGATGCTTAATTTTTCCAATATTTGATATTAAGTTTCCATATAATTCCAAATGAGATCAGGAGGCAATGTTACCACCTGCCCTTTGCAACCACCTGCTTCACATAAATAGTAGCAAACAATTTCGGGGCTGCAGGCTGTTTGAGAACACGTTTTATACCAATAAGCTGTAGTTTAGGCCTGAATGGTTAAGTCAGCAGTTTGACTTCAAGAAAAAAAAACACAAAACTGTAGATTCTAATACCTCTCCAGCAGCATCTTTGCTCTTGGGCAAATTGTGGGGACAGGTTTTGTTAGTGTGGGCTTCTAGTTAATTACTAATCTATTCGTTGTGGCACCTCCTACCAAAGTGTCATACCAGGCCGGGCTTTCCAAGGACATTTTTGAATAATGAAATTTAAGCAGGAATTGAAATGCTCACCTAAAGCTTCTCTCTGACTCTCTTCACTAAGGGTGAAGGAAGGTTAATCCTGGCTTGGGACAGAAGGCCAGGAGATAAATGAAGGGGCTGAGGATGAGCACTAGGTCAGGAAAGGCGCATTTTGCACATTAGGGCATTCAACTTATGAATCATTTCTCACACAATTTAAAGGCGTATTTTACATTGCTTAACTGTCAGTTCAACCAATACAGTTCAGGCAGTTTTCTGATTTCTACTTCTTTCCTGAGTGCCTGTATTAGTTGCAGCTTAGTATTAAGAGAGAGAGAGAAAAAAAGCTGTATTCTGTGCCTAGCTGAAAATTATTCTGCTAGCTAAGAGGGCGAAGGGCCTTACAGCTTCTCTTTTCCTTTACTGCCTCTTTGAACTAGATTATTTTGATGAGTTCCATACTTCGTAATTTCCTCATTGACTTCTTATATTCCTAATCAATAGTTTCACACAATTATGAACTTCCATTTCCAATTATATTTTATTTTGAAGGTGCTTGCCACTTTTTCATAGGTTTCTATAGCTGTCTTGCTTTGGGCTTTTGTGAAGTCTAGGAGAAACTTCTCCCCCCCTCCCTCACCTCCATCCCCTTGGCTTTTCTGCTCTGCTAAAACCTCAGGAGCCAACTGAACTGTGTATTTCAGGAGATTTCTCTGAAATCAAAACAAAAGCAATTGTCTGAAGAGTCTGGTTGCTAGACTGAAGATTTGTATGAGGATTCTCAGAAATGTCATCTGCTGATGTCTGTCTGGGCAGGTTACAGACAATGCAGCTCTAGTCGTGGAGCTTGTACGGCCACTGGTTTAAATGCCAAATGTTTCCCCTGAACACTCTTGAAACTGTCATTTAGTTGATAACATTGAATGATTTCTAGTCAGTCCCTCCTTATCCCAAAGGAATGTCACTTCCAATGAAATTCATTCAGAGAAGTATTGATTCTCCACCAGCAGAAAGAGTGTCCTTCATGGGGCTGGAACGCTCAGAGTGCCTCTATGTACAGCTGTTTATTCAGCAAGGGCCTTCATTAAGCCAAGCAAAACTGTAAGGTAATGAGGCTGCTGCTTTAATGAAAACAGCTGAACTTATACATCCAAATGAGTTGTGGCTCCCTGGCTCCCTGGCTCTCCTTTCCCATCACCTTGCCCCTTCCTGGGAGAAAGTAATAAGTCGAGGATCCATCCCAAGCTGACCCTCTCCCCCTCCCCTCCTGCTGAGTTCCCCCAAGAGACCTGTCCACAATTCCTGTTCCTGGTGGTCCAGAGAGGGATAGAGGGCATCCAGGTAGCAGGGAAAACAAGCCCAAGAATGGCAGAGATGGGATACCCCTGAAAAAAAATGGGGAGGAAAGAGGGATTCCATTGGTAATTGAGGGCTGCCAAAGCCAGACTGGTGTGAGCTAATTATTCTTTCATTTCTCCTAAATGCAGTGTGTCTGAGCTTCAAAGGGCAAGGAACAGAGTTCATTTGAGTGTCTGATTTGATAGCACAATTCAATCACTTCTTTGGGAGTAGCGAGCACATAACAGACATCTTTGTATCATTAGAGTTTTGCCGATAGCACGAGGCAAGTGGGTTGTTGAAGTAACGGTAGATTAGAGCCGTGACTTTGTACAGTAAGACTCATACTACTCTAATGAGCATAAAACCTGAGCCATCACCGCATATTAATTATAAAAATAGTTATTATCACCTGCCAATTCTCATTTATCAGCATCATTGCTCTGTGAAGTCACATGGCAAGATTGTGTTGTTTTTACCCCCATTTTTCACCAAGGCATACCAATCAATTGAGAGAGTGATGCAGTGACTTAGAACAAGAGCCTGAGTTTTCCAACTCTCCACGTGGCACTTCTCCCAACAATCTGGATAAAATCAGGAGAAAGTATCGTTCATGGGTGTTAGTTACAAAAGTCTAATTAATACCTCTCACTCTCTAATGAGATACTTCTCTTGATTCTATAGACCAGCAGAGCCAAGCAAGTGACGTCAGAATGCCAGAGTGAATTATTGGGCTTGTGTCAGTGCAGGCAGGGATGAAAAATCACTCCAGTGAACTTAATCCACGAGCAATCAAAGGGCCAAAGTTTTAATTAGTGAGGGTGGTGATTTACATTTGCATTTGGCATTCTAAGATTCTACATTCATCTTCAAACTCCTGCACTTCTCTGGTTGTTGCTTGACACTGGTTAGGATAGTTAATGTGCTTTTAAATAACATTATTTTTAATGAACCTTTGAAGGCACTGATGTATGAATCTGTTTCCTCACCTGCCAGCAGAGTTATTTCCATTAGATAAGTCAGTGAAAGATCCTAGGTTGGGAGGAACTAAAAAAGATGGGAGGCATTTCAGTTTGATACCTGGTTCATTTACTTTTAGCCACTAAGAAAACTCAAAACTCACAGTAAAAAATTATCTAGAACTACCGATACCAGTATTCTTTTCTAACAAAAGGAAGAATGACTCCCAAGCACTCTAGAAAATAAAATAAATGCAACAGATTTATTTTTATCAAACATAGCAGAACCAATATATGGAAAAGGGTGCTGGTTTCTTCAAAATATTCAACCTTTCCCTGTTGCTGTTTTGGTGACTACATTTGACAGCTGTAAACATGGTCTCTTGATTCTTCTCATTGGAGAGATATCTTTGTATTTTGAGGGTGGATTGTATTTTTGGAATCAGTCAAATGTCATCAGAAGGTAATTAAGATGCATTCATGGGATGATCAAGCTGGATCCTGTGGTTGAGGCCAGAAGTGAGGTGGTATTTCTCATGTGTTGCGTAACTGTCTGTGAAGGCAGTTTCCAGAGAAGTGCTCTGGAGATGTTGTCAACACCAGCAGAATCCTTGGACTCTGTAAATAGCAACCCCCTCCAGGTGAGAACTTTAAGGGGGCCAGCATGCATTGGGTATTATATTGGTCTGGGTAGGTTTGCCAAAGATCTCTTTCATGCCTTTGTCTCGTCACCTACGTTGAGTCCTCATTTACCAAGTAACTCTGAGCACGGTTCTCCTTCCAACGATCTGAATGGGGCTAGCATCTTTCATGAGTGTAAATTTGCAGAAGTCTAATTAATACCCCTTACTTGATAATGAATTCCTCCTTTGGACTCCATAGACCGGCAAGGCCAAATACGTGATGTCAGACTTCCCTCCATAAATTACTGAGCTTGTGACAACCTGGGTTGGAATGAAAAATCACCTCAGTCTATTTAATCCAGGAGCAATCAAAGAGCCAAAGTATTAATTAATGTAGGTTGTAATTTGTTGGGGTCTTGAAAGAGGGAGCTTCTTTATTTGTTCTGGTGCCTTTTTTGTGTGTGTCCTCTTTGATTACAGGTAAGTATGCCTTTGGGGAAAGATATCTGTTTCCTCACTCTGTTCCTTGGTAACCTCTAGGTAAGAAAGAAAGTGGGCTCCAAGTCTGCAAAGTGCAGGGAATCATTGGATTTGTGGACCACGTGTTGGGCCAGTGCCCTGCCTGAGGAACACCTTCCTGAGGCTTTGGTAGGAGGCACAGAGGAAGAATCGCATATCGTGGAGCAGGTGATGATAGATGGTGCTGGAGTTTGATGAGAAAGCAGTGCCTCCAGAGTCGTAACCAAAGATTTTGAAAGAGGCTCAAGGGGAATCGGAAGAAGTGCTTCTTTGCATCTTCTGGCAGAATCTCCCTAGCTCCCCAAAGAGTGTAGACAGCAGATATAACTGCTGATATGGCTGCAAGATCCAGTTGGTGAGCTGTGTTAGGAAAGGGGCTGCCAAGGAAAGCCCCAAGCCCAGTGGCACAAAACAACTCGATGGGAGCAATCCTTCCTGCCAGCCAATGTGCAGGTGGTTTGGGGAACCACTGCTCCAAGGCCTGTGCACATGTTCATGCATCTAAGTTTCCTGTCCTCTTCCCCAGAATCAAGTTAGATCACCAGAAAGTCGGCACCTACACCACATTAGCTCAGCCGCCTACAGAATGCTGTCACTGGCTTACCTTCTAATACAGTAGTCTCAACCGCTATTGAAAAGGAAACACTTTTGATCATGAACTTTACTGCATGGAAATTATACCTCAATCAACTTGACTTTTAAAATAAGATTCTACATTAGACACTGTCCTGCAGAGAATGCTTCTACGTATCCTGTGAAAGCGGTGTTTCTTAGACTTTAGCACCAGGAATAAGTTTGTCTCTCCTGACAAAATAACACTTCTTTTTTGAGCAAAAAGAATGCTATTACCCAGCATGTTTGCCTTATGGTCTTGGTTACGGGGAAACTCAGAGCTAACTCTAGCACTCAGTTTCAGTAACTCTCTTGTCCAAGATTTGGGGTATTTTAAAATCTTTCTATTAATCATGTTTTTCTTTGGGGTCATATTATAGGCATACTGTAGGATACATTACCTCCAATTTGGGAGAATAAGTGGGCTAAAAATTATGAAAAATATTGCTCTGGCCTAGTCTGGGATGGTCTAACACTAACCTTGGCCCATTGTATTAGATCTGACCTGGCACTCTTAGAATAAGAGTTACTGTTAGCCAAAGCCCTGCTTTTCACACTAGATTTGAAGCTTTTCTTCTGTCAATCTTAAATCATAATTTCTATCTCCCCTCCCCCTCCCCATTGTCAGAAGAGTAGGGTGGGGGACACCAAGCAACATACATCTCCCTGGATTTATTTTTATCTCTGGAGCCAGTTGTATAAAATGCCCAAGAAGGAAATTTCCAGTTAAACCAGAGACATCCAGTCTAGAGATTGCTGAACATGTCATAAGTACTGATCCTAGGATCATTTTAGTTGATGCCTTCTTTTAGTTTACGACCACCACTTGACAGAATTAAAAATTGTTCTCTATGCTCCTTTCTTGAAGGGGACAATCTGTTCTAGAAGAGATGTTGTCCAGGAAGCAAAGACTCTGTACTGTGCCCAGAAATCAAAACTGGAAGGGCCAGACCCTACGCCTGCAAGCTGTTAGGTTCCTGCGGCTCATGGCGATGGATCATATTTCTTTAGAACCAGGGGCATTTGGACAATGTGCCTTGACAAAGGTCTGACTGAGTTTTGACTTCCTGGCAAGCAGGTGGTAAAGGACATGCATGACCCCTTAATTTAAACAAAACTCCCACCCAAGTATGCAAGGGGTGAATAGAGCAAGAGCTTCTAAGGGAAAGTGAAACAATGACAACAAAATATCTTTTTGAGTGTAAGAGGGTCACACTTTCCCTCTCAGATTCTATCTCCTTCTTGAGTTTCTGGAATTTGGTGTTAAACTGCCCTTCCACAAACCCTAGACAAGCTGAGAATGTCAAGAGTAACTTTAATAAGTGACACTAATAAAAGAGAGAAATCATAACTACTAGAGAATAGATGAAATTGCCAAATCCATTTCTAAGCATCTCAGGAGAAGCTTAGAATGGCTTTTTAAAGCACATTTTCTTTGCCCTTTAGCCACAAAGGATTGTTTCTAACCCTTTGAGGCAGCTCTCTGGGTACCTTCTCCTAATTCTGGGTCTCCCTGAGATAAATACCATTTTGTTTCACCTTAAATTTCAACCCTACTTTCCCTGGTTGGACTCTGGTGTGCTATTTCCAGGGTCCTCTCATTCAAGTTCCAGTCTGAAAAAAAAGTTTTTAATTTGGAGAGCTGTTCTACTTCCCAAGAGCATGATGATTGACTGACCTTCTTGAGCACCGGTGAAAGTTCTAGCTCTTCGCAGCTTGTCTGCCTCTCTCATAGAATCTTTTCCTATAATCCGTCAATGAGGTGTCCTAAACCATATGCTCCCCATTGGGGGGTATCAGTTTCATACATGATCATTTGTGGCATCATTTAATAGATAGACTGTATCAGTCACAAAGTGAAGATGGTCATTTTCCCTCAAGGGTTGAAGAATGGACATAAGGGACATGTCAGGCCCTTCCAACTGTAGGATCTTTCCCAGGCTAGTAATGAGGACATTCCCTGCAAGGACTTTGTTCTTTACCTTTGACAGTAATAAGCTTCATGTCTGACTTAGTAATTTTACCCTCTGTCATTTCCTTCCCCTCCTTTCTCCATTTCCCTTAAGCTTAGAAGTGTCCCAGACAGTGAGAGCTTGCCTTGTGATTGCAGTCTTTGCTATAGAGAAAAGGATGTATACCCAATTTATACAGGTTCAAAGTATTTCTTAAATAGGAAGCTGACCGTTTAGTGGCTTGGGAGAATCACAGGGCAGTGGCTTCAAAACATAGAACCTATATTACAGAGAAGTGACAGAGATGATATCTTGACTCTCAGAAAGCCCAGAGCTTCCTAAGAGCAAAAAAAAACTGGGTCTTGGCATGAGGCTGACTTGAGTTCTGATTATTTGAGAGCCAAGATTCTCTTGACGTGTTGAAGCCAGGGGATGGAAATAAGGCCCCATTTCTACTTTTGCATATATTAGAAGCAGCAAACAACAGGAACTGTAATCAAATCAAATACATTGTTG
Organism: Dasypus novemcinctus; assembly: GCF_030445035.2. Lineage (NCBI taxonomy): Eukaryota > Metazoa > Chordata > Mammalia > Cingulata > Dasypodidae > Dasypus > Dasypus novemcinctus. Next base: position 151,162,565 of record NC_080704.1, on the reverse strand, counting down.
CTTGGGAAGATTATAACCACATTTGACTAAATTTTAGTAGTGTTGGTGTATCTAGTTCAGTCACTAAAACAGTTTCTTACTTTATTGGTCTTTGTTGCAATAAAGAAGACCAGACTTGAAAAGTATATCAAAACCTATGATTATAGATTTGTTTAGCACAAGATGCTCCCATCCACATACTTCAGAGCATCCGTGCCAGGAATTGATGAGAACAGCTTGCATGTGATCGAGAAGTCTTCTCTAGCGAATACTCTTAGCATTATGAAGGACAGCATAACTGGTGAAATACCACAACTAATCTGAAACGTGCCCTAAGAGAAAGATACATGTAGTGGTTGGAAATCCAAGACACAAACAGTCTTTTAATCAGTGAATGACTCTTGTGATTGGAATACTCATGCCCTCAGATCCAGTTTCTCCTTTGGCATACATTCTCCACTTTTTCTTCTCTGGCTTGTCCTTATTAATATTCTTCCCAGGCTCTTCTCTTCTTACCCTAGGCCCTCCTCTTGGGTAATCTCTTCTACTCTAAGGGTTTCAATGACCACCCTCAATGCTGAAGACTCCTAAATCTTTGGAGACCATGTTTCAGCTGAGATCGGTCTAGCCCGCAAAGCTTTGCTTCCACAGGCACCCAAAACTCAACATACCTCAAAACGGAATCTGTCATCTCCTTCTACCACCACCAGCCTACCAAAAGGTGCCCCCAACTTCTTCTTGTACCACTTATTTTTTAAAATGGTGCCACAATTCATTCATGCTATCCCATCTTTGATCTCAAGCCTTCCAGCCTTGTTCTGCATACCATGGAAGCTCTGGCCCTGTCAGGCAAGTTTTATCATTATCTAAATGTTATAACCTTGGCCACATTCCTTGGCTACATCCCTTCTTCTCTCTGGACTTTACTTTTCTATTTCTATGGACCTTTCCAGCTCCATATTCCTATAAGTCTTTTCCTTGTTTGAGGTGGCCTATATTCAACAAACAGCCTCAATCTTTGGCTTAGCAAAGTGTCTTGGGTCTAACTTGATTGTCATTACAAACTCATTTAAGTAGAAAGAAGTATATTGTTGTAAATTATACAAGGCCTAGTATTTAACAATGATTAGTAGGCGATATGGGACAAGATGTGTTTGTTTCCTTGAATTGTCAGGATTTTAATCCTCTGTGAATATGTATGCTAAAATAATGCACATTTTTCCAAATTTTCACACATCAGATAGGAGCTTACTATTGAGTTTCATTCGGAAAAGGACATACATTAAAAGTAGTCTAAAAAAAAAAAGTAGTCTAAACGGCTAATAGAAAAAATAACACTGGCAAAAGAGAATCTACTTAGAAATAGCATGCGTTCAAACAAATGTGTGATGGCTGCACAGTTTAAAATTGAAAATATTTTCAAGATTTATCTGCCTGTCTAAATATAAATGAAGAGAAAGTATAAACAACTTTGGTTTAGAGACTCAGTGCTGTTAAGAGAACATGAAGCATGGCTTAGGGAACTTTTCTTTCCTTACTTCCCAAAGAAGCGTTGTCAACACTTTGTTCAGATGGTCCTTCTACTTGATTTCTAAGGAGCCAGCTGCCCTTTTAAATCTTGGACACATTTGCCCCCTTAGAAAGCACTTTTAAGAGACTGAGTTCAGCCACAAGGAGATATTTCAATGCTCCTGGCTTTGAATGCCAAAATTCAGCTAGTGAATTGGTGCCCTGCAGCCCCAGGTTTGAGGTCAGAGGCTTTAGTTGGGCAGGAACAATACTGTCTAGATGACCCACTTTGCCTAAGATCCTATAGCTAGTACAAAGACTAAGTTAAACCCAAGTTTTGCCTGATTCCAGTGTCCAGTCTCTTTCTGCAGCCCCAGAGCTGCCTCCTGTTAGTTTGCCAACCCCATTTCTCCAAAGTTGCTGACCCCTGTGAATTTTACTCAAGTTGAGTTGCATATCTCTGGGCACCAGAGCTCAGAAATGCTACTGCATTGGGCTCTCACCATTTTTAGGTGCACCGTGTAATCTGACATAAGTCATTTGAATCCAAAACAAAGCCACATGACTGTTTATAAAACCTCTAACCTAATATGTGTCAATCAGGCAGTTCAATTCAGCAAGCGTATACTAGAAGCCAAATTTATCAGGTATGGTTGGTAGTCAATAGGTAATGAAAACCTTCTATATGATAAATGTTATGAGAGACTTTGTGAGCAGATATGAACACAATTTGCCTTTGTCCTCAAAGAAGGTGCTATGTAATGTGCAGGCAAAGTGGGCATTCTTGAAAATTCCATAAGAACATACTCAGTAGAAAGTAAAAACAATCACAGTGATGATTTACCAGGGAAAATGAAATGAATAAATAAATGAGCAGCTTCCCCCATAGCACCCTTGGTTCAAATCATTCTTCAGTATACTGTCAGAATCTCACTTCCAAGTCATTGGGCTAACTGACTTTTCTTTTATCTCTGGGTGCTAATCCCTCCTGCAGTAGTTGGTTCCTTTGGCTTTTCCTAAAGAGTTCACTGAGACTTTTCTGGCCTACTCTGGGGACTCCCTAATGTATAATGTTCACCAACTAGGCTCCATTTATGAATTCTTAATTATTCCAGATCATTTTCAGTAAACAGAACTTCGGGCTCAATTAATGCTGTCAAATCCAATTTTTGTCTCACCTGCTATTGAGCTCCACTCTGTGGTGTTTGCAGTAATTGCCACTTCCTCAGGAAAGAGGAGTTTCTCCAGAGATGGATGTCGACAGTCCTTTGCATCCTCATCTCTCCTATATGATAGAGATACTTCATCCAGCAGCTTCTAATTGTGTTTTCTGGAGGGTAGGGACAAGGGATACAGCGGATTCTTTTCTCTCTCAGTTTACACAAAATGTGGTTGTCCCATGCATCTTGTGAGACAGTGGTTCTCCAACTGTGTCCCCAAAACAGCAACAATAGCTTCACCCAGAAACATGTTAGAAGGGCATGTTCTCAGGCCACATCCTAGACCAAATGAATCAGAAATTCTGGTGGTGTGTGCCCTAGCAATTTACATTTTAACAAGTCTGCCAGGGGATTCTGGTATATGATTAAGCTTGAGAGCCACTATTGAGAAATAGCTGTTTCAGACTAAGAATAAGCATAAGTTCATTCTAATTTATGAAAACGCTCATAACCCAGAGTTTATTTTCCAATTTACAATCTCTTAACACCCTCCGGAAATCATAATTTTCTTAATAGTAACTCGCCTTTACCTTGCCTTCCCTGATTCCCCTGGGCATAGGCCGTTGTTCCCCATTCTATTTCCATAGCAGCTTTTCATACTTGTTTTATCCCATTTGGTACACTGGGTTGTTATATATCTGGTCGCTGGACTTTGGGCCACTTCTCACTGTCATCATTGTATCCCCAAGGCCCACTGTGATGAAGAAAGAACACAGAGTAAACCATACAGTAAATGTTAACATTTAGGTGAACATTGGTTTATCATTTTCTAATTCTCAAAACTATGTGTGACCTTAAGTAGGACTGACAGATGAGGAAACTGAAGCCCAGAAAAGCGAAGTGATTCCTTGGGTACTTTGCTGAGCCAGGGCTAAAGGCCAAAGCTTACCTCAGTTTGGGACAGCTAATGGCCCCATGTCCCTGAACAGGCCCTATTGAACTAAACTCAACTGAAAAAGTCTGGGATGCTTTCGTTCTTCAAGGGTGAAAGCCTCGATTTGCTCCCAAGCCGGCTGCCCCCACCCTCTGCTGTGGTTATGCTACTACCTGTGACATCCCCGTACCACTGAGGATACTAAGAAAGGGTGGCTGAAGATTCCAGTTAGCAAGACACAGTGCAGGGATTGAGAAGAAGAAAAGGGAAGGGAATCATGTACAAAAATAGGGGTGGATTTTGCCACTAGAGGAGGTACAGTCTTTTACCAAGAACTATTTAGTTAGTTCTTGGCCCATGGGAGCAAGAAAGAAAGGAGGTGAGCTGCAACTGAAGCCAAGGTTTAAATCTCACTTTTGTTCAGCTGTCAGGATGCCCTCCTTCCATCAAGGTGACAAGAGCATGAAATGTACTTTGTGAGGTGTTTCTGTTATGGGAATGGATTGACAATGATGGCCAGCCACATCTTGACACCCAGCTACCTTGTCATCTGCAAGCCATCTGGCTGGGCTAGGAGAACTGGGAGAAACAGGGATGAAAAAAGTCACTGGCCCACACATGGGTCAAGATCTGTACTTTTCCTCATTAACCTTAGTGTTGAACTTCATGCAACTGAATTAACTGGCCCAGGCTCTCTTTCTTGGAACCCTGGGATATAAGACTTTGGAACACACTTGTAAATCTTCACAAACTGGGATGGAAGAGAACAGATTCTGGCATATGCTGCCCTGAAATGTCTGATCATTAATCACAATGGGTGAATGTCCCATCAGGCCTCACCACTTACTTCATGGCTTTAACTACCACTTCAGAGCAGTGACTGTACATTGGACCCTGTCTGTTTTCTTCAGTTCCAGTGCCATCTCTCTAATTGCTTGCTGGCTACTGTCCATCAATACCCCAACTCGATATGCTCCAAACTCAATTCATCATCTTTGCCTCAAGTCCCAATCCTCCTCTCCTCTAATCTGTCTCTGTCTCTAGCACCTGTGTTTTCCCAGGAGTTAGCTTCCAAGCCTTCTCAGCATCTTTCATCTGTGCTTTATTCTTATTTCCCAGGTGTAGTCCAATCCCTAAGTTCCATCATATTTTCTTTTGATATGTTGTGCATGGTTTCCTCTTTTCCACCCCCATAGTTACCATTCCAGTCCGGGCTCCCATCATATTTCAGGTTTCAATCACTCCCCACCATCCAAGTGTGATTTTTGTGCTCCTCAATCCCCACCTGATAAAGGAGCCCAGAGCTAGGTGTGAATGCCATAGTATGACACCAGCTCCGTTGAATTTACAAGTGGCCTCTGATAGTCTGTAAGCAAGATACAAACTCTTGGTAAATAAATAAGTGATTAGCCAACTTAATTGGAAAAATAATGTTATGTAGAAACTGGCTCATTGTTTTTCCTTGAGCCCATTGAGGCATTCAGGGATGTGACCACCACACCCTGAGCATAAACACCATGTACCAAGAGGTGAAAAGATCAATAATCAATGGGCTTTGGGCTGTCCCTCATGTCCTGTGGTGAGCTGTTCGAGTGAAGAGGTAATGGAAGGGGAAAGGGCAGGATAATGTGCGTGCCCTGTCTGCCTTTTCCAAGGACTATGCAGTTACTGTGGAATTGTGAGCTTATCTGTGTACGCTTTGCCTGTTTAATTTCTTGCTTTGTAGATGAGAATCCTAAAACAGCAAGAAGTTAAATGCCTTGCTGGCACTTAGGATTAGAACTCAGGATTCCTGAATAAATGCTTTGGATTGAGGAGGTCACTTCTGTGAGAGCATAGCTATAGGGGCTCCATAGCAATGAGCATGAGCTTTTGCCTTCTCCTTAAAGACCTTGGTCATTATCCATAGTGAAGCAAAAGGAAGCAAGAGAAGGCAGCTAAAAGAAAGCACTTCTCAGCAAACTGAACTTTCTTAACGGAAATAAAGAAAATGAGTGCAGGACACTTAAAAGGGCATGGACTCGAATTTAGACACTTTGGGGTTGAAGAAAATGAAAAACGTTTAGAATAAAGAAAGAAAACCTCTCAGGACATAGCCTAGCAAGATAGAAAAATGAAATAAAGAAGGCTCATCAGCTCTAATTAAAGGAAATCAATATTTGAAGAGCTGTCTTCTCAGTAACAGAACAAGGGCAAAAATACTTCAGAAATGTGAGCCTCTGGGAAAATAGAAAAGCAGACTTTTAGGGGAAGCAATCATGATTTAAAAGCCTTCCGAAAGATAACCGCTTGCTGGATGTGTTGTAGAGGGTTTTCAAGCACCTGTTGGGGAGGCAGACTAGATGAACTTCAAGTCCCTTCTGTACCTAATAGAATCTATGCATTTTAAGTGTATTTCCTGATCCTGGGAACTTTCAGGCACCGAGGGTCATCTCTAGAGCAGTTACTATTTTCCCAAAGAGAGATCCAATAGCCTGGGTTTCATCTCAATTATCACGTACAGGAACACAGGTCAGAAAACATTAAGAGCTGTACAAATGCAGCAGATTTATTGTTATTCAAAAGCCACATCTGGCCTTCCAAGAAAGCTTGCTTGAGAAGCCAATCTAAGCCCACCTGTCTTTGTGATCTACCTCATGATTAACCTTCAGTAACTAGAATCCAGTGCTCCTGGATGGAACATATGACATGTTACTACTTTAATCTCATATCGGCAGCAGGCATTGATAATCAGTCATCTCACTCCTTTTTATTGAGTCCAGATTCAGCATTTTCATTAATTTGTCCAGTGACTATTGAGTGCCCACTTAAAAGCCAGTTGGGGAGATGGATAAACAATAAGATGTAAGCAACACTACAAACACCATATGCCATGTTCCAAAGGAAAAAAATATAGAAGCAGTAAATATTATATCCCAACTGTCTCCCCTGAAATACAATTTCAATTTCCAAGGACCCTGAAAATTAATTTGGAAAATTTCACCACCGTTGTAGGTAGAACAACAAACCTATCTTTCATAGGGACAGAGATGAATTCCAAAGAGCGCTTACAAATTACGGGAAGAAAGGCAGAAGTTTCTGTAGGCTACCCATCAGGAAAGTGAGTCAGTTGAGTGTGTGTTTTAAACCACTAAGTTCTTCTCCCTCAAGTACCTCTCTGACCTAAGAGAAAAATCCAGATTGGAGTGCATCTGATTGCCATCTTGGTTTAAGTACACCGGATGCCATTTCAGCATCAGATTATTCAATCAGAAACACTGTGAAAATGCTCAGGGGCCTTGTGAGTCAAAGTTCTCCCACCTGAATACAATGTGCATAATATGTCAGGATTTTTTTTTCACTTTTCTGGTTTGGGAGACATTTATGGAGCCTGTGGAAAATGCCTGGCTTGATCAGTGGACATGGGCAGCCAACCACGTAGACAGAATGAGGGCTGGCATTCATTAAATTTTCCTGGTAGAATTTTTTTTCATAGGCCTTTTTTTTAATATAGTTTAAAAATTTTTTAAAGATACTTAGATTACATAAATGTTTCATAAAAATGTAGGCGATTCCTATATGCCCAACTCCCTCCCCCTCCCAACACTTTGCCACATTAACAACATCCTTCATTAGTGAAGTGCATTTGTTAAAATGAATGATCACATTTTGGAGCATTGCCACTAAGTGTGGATTATACCTTACAATATAGTTTAAACTCTCTCCCACACAATTTTGTACATTATGACAAGATACATAATGGCCTGTATCTGTCATTGCAACATCATTCAGGACAATTCCCATGTCCCATAACGGCCCCCATATTACACCTATTTTCTGCTTTCCTTCCCCTCAGAACTTTCATAGGCCTTTGATGAGGCTTGATCATGAGGCACTAGAGAGGAAATACTCATCCTCAGAAGAGGCTAGCTCCTCTGGGAGACTCAGGTGGAGTGGAGAAAGCCTGGGATTTTAGGCCACAGCCCTCAAGATTCCAACTCAAAGAGAAAATGAAAGTGAAGATGGCTGATGAGTGATCTAGTGCCAGACCAATCAAAATAAGGACAACTGTGTATGTGCTGGGCTAAGTCTGTTGCAAAAATGGCAGTTAGGAACTAGCTTTAATAGAAGGCAGTCCCCCAATCTCATGTACCCTAAATTACTTGTTCCTGTAAATCCCTGGGATTACTGGATGTTTCTGAGGCCAGGGTGCTTGGCAGCATCTTATATTCTGGGTGCCAGACCTGTGTCTTCCAGATCTCTGAGGCTCCCGGACAGTCGGCAGCTGCAGGATTTTCTCTTTATCTTTCATAGGCTCCTGGAATACTCAGAATCCTTGGCAGCACTGCTTTAGATCTTCTGTTTCAAGGTTTCTGAATATCTTGTATGGATGGGCATACCCATCCAGACTGGATCTTTGGCCGGGGGTGGGTACGGGACGACAATGACTCTGTACCTCAATGGGAATGTTCCGCAAACTTTTCTAGATAACAGTCCTTAAAGGTATGTCTACAAAGTTAAACTCTGGAGATCTAAGCCTGCCACAAGTTCTGCTTGATTTTCTTTTTCCCCTTTCATATACATTCTGCCACTGCGAGTGGATCTGTTATCTGACCAGATATTTTGAGTAATTTGATTACTTTCTGCCCCAGTCTTTAAAAATTTTTTTCTTAATTTTAAAAGAAGCTTTAGCTTGCATAAATGGTACATCAAAAATACAGGGAATTCCCATATACCTCAACCCCTTCCTCTCCCACACTTTCCTCCATTAACAACATTTTTCATTAGTGTGGTACATTTGTTAGAATTGATGAAAACATACTGAAGCATCGCTACTAACCATGGTCTATAGTGTACATTATGGTTTACCCTTTGCACTGCACAATTTTATAGGTTTTGACAAAATGTATAATGGCCCATATCCATCATTGCAGTGTAATGCAGGACAATTCCAATGTCCCAAAAATGCCCCATGTTACACCTATTCTTCCCTCTTCCTCCCCTCAGAACCTCTGGTGACCACTCTCTATATCAATGATATAAGTTCTTCCATTGCTAGAATAAGTCTACTTTACTTCATGGTTGCATTCCCCCTTATGTTTGTTCAGTCCTCATTCTTGAGGATTTTGGAATGGTGATGTCCACTCTGCTTCTGATTGAGAGGGTCAGCCCCTATCTTGATGCCACACTTTCCACGTGTGATTTTTCCCTGAGAGTCCTTTGGTTTTTATTCTGCTCAGATCTGTACTCACAGAATTTGGTAGTAGGTCCAAGGGTTCCTCATTCCTATCTTTTATTTATTTTTAAAAATATTTTCTATTGAAGTATATCATCCATACATGAACCTATATAAATAATAAGTGCATAGTGAACATTGTAAACTTACAAGATAAACATGCACAATGTGATACAGGGGTCCCATATATCACCCCTCCACCAACACCTTTCATTGTTGTGATAGATTTCTTACAAACTGTGCAAGAGCATTGTCAAAATATTACTACTAACTATAGTTGGTATCTTACATTTTGCATATTTTTCCCCCAACCCATCCTATTTTTTTAACAAATCAATTTTATAGATACATATTAATAAAGCATACAATTTACCTAAAGTGCACAATCAATGGTATTTGGCATAATCATCTACTTGTGCATTCATCAATCATTATTAAAGCATTTTCATTATACCAATAATAATAAACAAAAAAACAGACAAACAAGGAAATTCCTCCCCTCTCAAACTCTCTGTTTCCCCTGCTGTACATACCTGCTACTTCTGGCTAGTCATACACAAGTATTTATTTGTTTATTAAGCACTTTTATTGAGATAGATTCACTTACTGTATTGGTCAGCCAAAGGGCTGTGCTCACACAAAATACCGGAAATCTGTTGGTTTTTATAAAGGGTACTTATTTGGGGTAGAAGCTTATAGTCACAAAGCCATAAAGCATAAGTTACTTCCCTCACCAAAGTCCATTGCCATGTGTTGGAACAAGATGGCTGCCAGTCTCTGCATATTTCCAGCCTTCTTCTTCCTCTTAAGTCCCCGTGGTCCCAGCTTCTTCCAGTTATCAGCTGTAGGCTGGGACAAGTCTTGTCTCTTTCCCAGCACTTGTTCCTCTCTGGGCTTAGCTGCTCTGCTCTCTCCACAAGGTCAGCTGTAGATGATCAGGGTCTCTCTCCTCCCTGGGCCTCTGCCTTGTTTATGGAGCCATCTGTTCCTTTGTGTTCTTCTCCTGTGTATTTACTTTCCAGGGCTCCAGCTCAAAAACTCCTCTATTCCTGTCTTTTTAAAAAATTTTTATTTCTCTCCCTTCCCCCCCATTGTCTGTTCTCTGTGTCCACTTGCTGTGTGTTCTTCTGTGTCCACTTGCACCCTTGGCGGCACCGGGAAACTGCATCTCTTTTTTTTGTTGTTGTGTCAACTTCCTGCATTATCTCTCCATGTGTGCGGTCCCACTCCTGGGCAGGCTGCACTTTTTTCAAGAGGGGCGGCTCTTCTTGCAGAACACACTCCTTACGTGTGGTGCACCCCCACGCAGGGGCACCGCTGAGTGGCACGGCATTTCTTGAACTTCCTGTCTTTTAAAGAGCTGCTGCTCCCAACCACCAATGCCAGCTGACAGCTTTCCCTCTTGTCCTACGCTGCCCTGCCTTGTGCTCAACTGGAGTTGCTTTAAGATGAAGGTTATGGAGGGCCCTCAAGCCCAGAGCACAGGCAATGGGAATTCAGCAGTGGGAATAGGTTTCTCTTTTATTTATTTATTTCTTTAAAAAGGATACCCATGGTTAATGACTCTGTGAATCTTAAATGACCACCTACTCTGAGTCCAGCAAAATATCCAAGAATCCCCTCTTTCTAAGTGCTTCTATTAATGTCGCCCACTGCTTACCATTTGTGTGAGGGGCTGGAAAGAGGAAGACTCATAGCCATGGTCCAGGATATGGAAGTGAGGAAGTTGAGACCTTCTTGTATTTTGCAGCCCATAGCAGAGTGTGTCCTTTGCCTCAGGTTCTGGGCTCTGCTAAATTCACCCTACTCCCATGTTACGTGCCAGCCTCCTAGAAGAGTCTATTTTGAATTCTTCTGAGTTATAGGCTCCCCCACCCCCCAATTGTCTGGTATTGTCACTTGGTTTCTGAGCTTGCTTCTGGGTAAGGCGGTCTATGTACAGCTAAAGAGTTCTTTGCCAGGAGGTTATAATGGCTGGGCAGGGTAATGGTCCACGGATTCTGCCAGAATCTCAGCAGACTTTCTACATCTCCTCCTGGTTAGAGTATACGCCCACACTCTCCAGACCCAGTCACCCAGCAGGCAGCCTGTGCCTCAAGATCAGAGCTCATCTTGGTATGTCCCAATTCACAGAGCTGCTTTTTGAACCTCCTGGACATTGAATCCTACCAGCTGGGACTTTTGTGACCTGTCTGGCTCTTCCTGATTAGCCTTTTTTCTGTGCCCACACACATCATTATTACCTTTGCAATCAACAGAGACCCATGATTATCTCTTGTTCCAGTCACATTCAAGTAGCTATTTGAAATTGATGGGTCCGGGGCAGAACATCTTTTGCCAGCCTCCACCTCAAACTCCGCTCCCCCGCACACACATATAAATACCACTCCTTACAGACACCTATTTCTGAGGTACTTAAAAGGTTCATAAATATCTGGCAACCTCTGACATTCTCTGAGACAATATTCTGTGCCATTGAGGGCTCTATTATACAAATTAAAAGCCAAGATACGCATTTCTTTTTTTACCTTTCACTTTTTATAAAAGGTTATGCTGACGTTGATCTTATTAACCAAAAACAAAACAAAACAAAACAAAACCTTTCTAATGAAATGAGGATAAATAATTCTACACATCATCAAGTGGAGAGAAAGGCTTTGAATTGGTTTCCATGGAAATTTGAAGATGAAGTAAAGTAATAATTTCAAGGCAGAGCAGCCGAATTGAAGATAATGGTAAAATAGTTTGATAAAGGAAATAGAATAAAGTAATCAAGAAGACTCCAATCAATTATTCCTTTTTGTTTACCTTCAGGTGATTAATTTGTCTGCGTTTCTTAACCTGATGAGATTAAGCAGCCCTTCCTTGTGATTTATTTCGTAATTGTTTCCAAGGTTTGACATAAGCTGTGGAGTTATTGAAGGTGGAGATTTAAATTCAATTACTCATGAAGCAGGTGGTGCTTCTCCTGAAAGAATATCTGAATTCACGGCCTTCCTATGTTAACATTATGAGTGAAAATTATTAATTCATCTGATAGTATCTCCCAAAGACTTTTAGAAGTCATTTGGCATGCACATACTTCAGTAAAAGTCAGCAGCTTCAGAACTGAACTTGTAATATAGAGGATCCCGTAGCTGCAAATAAAAGATTTCGAGTTAAAGACTATTCTTTTTTACGGTATTTCTTTTTACCAGAGCCCCCTTTGGGACCTGAGCTGTGGTGCTATCATTAATGGAATCCACCAGCTCAAGCACTGAATGCCAAAAGCGTGTTTCTTTGAAGTTGACAATGGTTCCTACCCTCTTCACCTTTGAAGGGCACCACTGGAAAAGAACATAATTCATTCTGACATGCAAGAGAGGGAGGGGGGAGGGGAGGGAGAGAGAGAGAGAGAGAGAGAGAGAGAGAGAGAGAGAGAGAGAGAGAGAGAGAGAGAGAGACCCTGAAATTCTTCAAATGATGTGACTAATTGCTTTTTGTCTCTGTGGTCATTGATATTTTTTTTTCTATTATTTTCCCTTTTGGTGTAGTAAAGATATACAGGGTTCTCCAAATACTAATCCAGCCACCAACTCTCCATCATCCACAAAGGCCCGGAACACATCTAAGAGTGGGAAGTAAGTGAAAAGTGCCCCACACATTCGACATAACTATCAAAAAGCCATAACTTGTCCTCATTTTGTCATTTATTAATATTCATTCAACAAAGATTTGCTGAATGCCTTCTGTGTTCCTACATTGGGCTAGTCAGTGGGGAATTGAAATGAGTAAGGCATGAGTCCATAATATTAGGGTGCATGAAGAACTAATGAACAGGAGGTGAGTTTGGAAAGATAGATTGGTGCCAATTATGGAGGGCAAGGACTTATGACAATGTACAATTTGGAATGAGTATCAAAAATTAAGGAAAGCAGCAGCACTGAGTAATCATTTGATGATTTGCAAAATCCATGAAAATCTGGCTTTGATCCATACGTTGAGATTTAGGGGTTATGTTAGAAAACTCTGAAAAGCCACCCCAAGAATATAAAGTAGATTTACATTTTCAGCTGTGTCACTACATGCAATGTATCTTCTTTTCCTGGTAACTAGCTTATACCAATTCCTCTAAGAAATTGTATTTTTGTTATTGCCAAACTTTGTATTAGCTAAATATTTGCAATATTAGATTTAGCTCTTTGGACTTATTTCGGATGCTGGTCTTGACTTATCTCTCTTGCATTCAACAGAGCAGGGCTATCTGAGGCAGGTGGCTCCCATGCAGATGACTTACTTCCAGTTAGGCACTTGGAAGTAGATGCAGCCCTTTGGTGAATGGAATCGAGTTCTCTGAGCATTTTCTCTCTCATGAGTGTGGGGCATTTTGACAGGGAGAAGAACACAGTGCAGAAAGAGCAGCTAGCCTGCATCTAGAAGAAGATGAAAAATGCCTTCATCATGCTAAAAGCTCTAATCTAGCAGTAAGATATGTCGCTACAAGAGCACAGCATTGCAATGAAAAGCTAATTTGTAATGGTCATATATTTTATGTATTCAGCAGTGGATAGTAAATGCTGCACTTTGAATATGATCTTATATTCAGTTCCCAAAGTGAAAGATCTCTTGGCTTCCTTTTTTCCTTCCCCTCCTCCTGAATACCATTTCAGGTTTGCATATAAAGTTGAATGGGGGCTATCTTGGAGAATATAAAAAACGGTGGTGAAGACATAAGACTAAATCTCAGAGCAGTTAGAAATCATTTCAGTTATTTATTGCCGAGCACCACAATCAAAATGCTGTATAAATTATAAAGGAAGGGAATTGATGCACACATTCCCAAGCAGCTGAACGTTTCCAAATTAGTCCCAATTCATCGTCAAAGTGCACTCTCTGTTAACAGAGATGGCAGTGCAGAATCACTTTGAACTCCATGTGGGCGGGAATGGCAAGCCTTGTCTGGGCACTTGGTACACACTTGTCATGCTGATAACTGCAAGGTACAGTCTCCGTTCATTAGACCCTGATGTGTCGTTGTGGATATTTGTGATTTGCTGTTTAATTTTGAAAGGGGCATTGTTTTGTTTCTTTTGCCTTTGCCAGGAACCCAGTCTCTTACCTCCTGAGTGGAGAATCTCAGTGTAAGCTGCCAAAGGAGCAGTTGGTAGCACTGGAGTTAAGATGACATAGAGAATGCGTACCTAATTCTATACCCAGGTGGTTAACAGTGGGAGGCCTGAATAAATACATTGTTAAATAGATAAACCTGATCCTATATCACACTGGCTCTATTTGGACACATCCCTAGCTTCTGCCATCCATGGTGAGGGCCTCCCTCTTGAATTCTCTGAGCCAGATCTTTTTTATTTGCCACGTGTAGAACATCTCAGATCAAGCAAGTTCTTTCTAAATTCTTTGCTATTTTTTTGTTGTTGAGTGAAAAGTAGAAAGTTCTGCCCCCAAATCCTCTTCTTGGATATGTGTGCCAGTTTCCCTTGTACTGCCCCCTCCTCATACTTATTTCTCATCAGCTTTCAGCAACATGGCTTGTTTTTCTTTCCTCTGCACATTTTCTCTTTCACAGGATATCTTCGTCAACAGGAGGAGCACTGGCCCTGCATAAATGTGGTGAGATGTTCGGGGGCATATTTCACACTTTATAGGACTATGTCTATCAGTGTAGAGGCACTGACATTCTATTTCCCAGACAGTTGTTATTTATGGTTCTTCTTATGTGGCCTATTTATTTCCTTGGTTTGGGTGTGAGTGGTGGTTGGGGGAGGGGGATAAATTTCCATACCCCGGGGCTTTTTCCCGTGGTGCATTTTCACATCACCAGCATGGCGGGTGCTGTTCTGTTTTTGCTTTTTGCTTTTTTTTTTTTTTTTAATGTTATTTGACCTAATGACAGTAGGATGTGGAGCAGTTTTAAGAGTTACTCTGTATTGATTTGAGGCCAGATAAAGTGTGGGAGATAGGAGTGTATATTTTTTTCTCTGAAAAGAAATTGGGTCTTCTCTTTCTGAACAAATAAAAAATGCAAAAGTCAAGCAGCTTCAGAGATACAGCATGGCTAAAAATAACAACATCTAGTATGATTTGAGTGAGTGCAATGGGCCAGCCTTCCTACTGAGCACTTGATACATTTTGTCTCATTAATCTTCACCCACCAAAAGCTCACCAAATAGGTGCTATTATTATTTCCATTTTACAAATCAGGATGTATATGATGTGCCTACATGGGCTCTCGAAATGAGCAATTTTGGTAAAAGCCTTCTTCAGCACTACTAATACTAATTCTAGTAATTATAATAATTATTTGTGACATTGTGCTAGACCCAGGGGCCACACAGACAAATATAAGATACAATAGCAGTGCTCAAAAAGCTCACAGGGTCCCACCTGCATCAAGATGGTACAATTAAGACACTTCAGAGCTCATCCCCTAACTAAAACATTAAACAACCAGCAAGATCTGACAGAAACAACTTTCTCAAAGCTCTAGAAAACAGTTAAAGGACTGCCTGTAAGAGCACAGGCTCCTAATCAAGAAAAAGGCCACCATCGCCTGTCACCTTGGCTGGCCATTCTCCCTCCCCTCACTGGCAACAGCATGGAGCCTGCCTGGTGCTCCCAGTGCGGATTCCTGGTCCCAGCTCTGGAGGAAGCAGAGGAGCCCTCGTACACTTAAAAAATACATACTCATGTATTTTTTATACCTGTATGCCTGGCCCATTCCCTCTGGAGGTGGCCTGAGGGACTTGCCATGCCAGAAGTCGCCCTGTGAGTAAAAGGCCCCTCATGGAGCTCTCCTACAGAAAGCTGAGGGAGAGCAGTCAAATCATGCTGCCTGGGGCAACGAACTCCTAAGTGTAGGACAGTGCAGCGCCAGGTGGTGAGGAATCTGTTTCCTAGAGAATAGGTGGCATTCATATACCTGTAAATGGGGAATTCCTAGGGCCATTCCCCCATGCCCAAGATAAGCATGGGAGGCCCCTATGCTTTGGCCTGGAGCTATTCTCTAAACTCTTTTTGTGGCTAAGCCCTGAAGTAGAGCACACACACAGGTCAATCTGCAAAGACTGGGAAAGCTGTTTTCTTATTTTCCTTCTAATTATTTTTTGTTAGCTCCTGACATTTAAGGAAAGTTCTGGCATAACACTAACAATATAACCCAAAGGAACAGATACATCTGAGACTAAATTCCAGCAATATCATATTAAAATATCAAAATATCCCCATTTCAACAAAAGATTACAAAATGTACAAATACATAGGAAACAATGACCCAGGCAAAGGAAATGAAAACATTAGAAACCATCAATGAGAAGGACCAGACCGTGGACATACCAGAGAAAGACTTTAAAAAATGGTCCTGGGAAGCAGATATGGCTCAAGCAATTGGGCTCCCATCTACCATATAGGAGGTCCAGGGTTTGATTCCCAGGGCCTCCTGGTGAAAGCAAGCTGGCCCATGTGGTGAGCTGGACCATGCAGACTGCTCGCCCGTGCAGAGTACTGCCCCGCACAGGAGTGCTACCCCATGCACGAGTGCTGGCCCATGCAGAGAGCTGGTGCAGCAAGATGATGCCACAAAAAGAGACAAAGAGGAGGGATAATAAGAGACACAGCAGATCAGGGAGCACAGGTGGCACAAGAGAATGATCACCTCTCTTCCACTCCGGAAGGTCCTAGGATCTGTTCCCAGAGCTGCCTAATGAGAAGACAAGCAGACACAGAAGAACACAAAGCGAACGGACACAGAGAGTGGACAATGGTGTGTGTGTGTGTATGTTTATGTGTGTGTGTAGATAAATAAATAAATACATAAATAAATAAATAAGTCTTTTTTAAAAAATGGTCCTCAGTATGCTCAAAGAGCTAAAGGAAAACATGGACAAACTACTAAAGGAAATCAGAAAAATGATAAATGAACACAAAAAGAATATCAATAGAGAGATGGAAATTTGTGAAAAGGAGCCAAACTGAACTGAAGACCATGCAACAACAGAAATTAAAGATTCCCTAGAGGGCTCAACAGCAGATTGGAGTTGGCAGAATAAATGATCAGAGAACTTGAAGCTAAGACAATTGAAATCATTCTGTCCACAGAGGGAAAAGTCTGAGGATCCTGTGGGACACCAACAAGCATACTAATCTAAGCAAATCATGATCAACACGTGATCCCTAAAGGGATCTAGCAAAGAAAAAGAAAAGGCTCAAAGGGCATTATTGGGCATATTAAAAATAAGAATAAAGATCATAAGCGTTATGTCAATATTAAATGTCTTGAACTTGATAACTACACTTAAGGTAGTTACCTAATTGAATATCCTTGTTTTAAGGAAATGCACATGGCAGTATTAAGAGTTCAAGAGCACAATTTATATCACCTACACGCAAGTGTTTGGAAAATTGATTGATAAATAGACATGGAAGGGAGCGAGGGAGATAGAGAAAGAGGGAAGGTAAGGGAAAATGCAGCAAGATGTTAAAATTGGTGGATCTGAGTGTCTGGGGGTAGGAGTATTTTGGATTTATCTATATGGGAGTTGTGTTATTTTGTAACTGTCCTATTCATTTGAAAGTGTTTCAAAATAAAAAGTAAAAAAAAGAGAGTTAAAAGAATGTCCTGGAAGGGTCAATCTGGAAGGAAAAAATGCTTACACTCTTATTAGGGAAGATGGGAGATGATAATGCAGTGCTTAAAAGTTACAATGATGTGATTTACAGAGTGCTATTGGAGCCAGAATAATCACCCCTCACTATTGCTGGGGATGGGATGGGGAAAGTGTCATGTGAGGATATCAGTAAAGATTGGGATGGGGATGCAGTCATGTGAGGATATCAGTGAGAAGTACCCCCTGAACCTTTTAATTTTAAACACTTACCTCTCAGGTAGGAAGCCTGGGTCACCGAGGTAAAATGCAAGTCAGTCACTCAGGTGGACGGAATCTTCTATAGGTTGGTCAGAAGATATTCAAGTTGTGGGTAAGGTCAAAGCTAAAATGGAATGATCAATTCTGCCTTTCTTTCTCACCTTCAGCCCATTTGGCGGCTGACTGAGATGCAGTATAGTTTGCCGAGTAGCTTAAGAGGCGTAGTCTTAAAAGTTGTGTCAGTTCTGCTTGCTCTGTTTCATTGTCTGGATCTGAAGCTGGTTAGCCCTCTGTTTCAGGGAGGAACAGATGGAATGGGATATGTCTGAGCAGTGGAGCCAGACTACCCTGGCAGTGATTTTCAAGGAGGAATGAACAGTTTCCTCTATGCCACGAGTGAGCTAAATTGACAAGACAGGAACAAAAAATATTGGTGCAGAGTTGTACCATTGAGATCAGAAAGCATAAGTTTTATAAAGGTTGACCCATGGCCAACCAGGCCAAGTAATCGCATTTAGCTTCACACTTGGTAATGTGAATCTGCTCTTCTGTCCCGCACAGCAGGCCGCAGTCAGTCCATTTGCTCACCCATTGCATTGTCCCCAGAAAGCACTTAAACTGGAAAGGCTGAGCATTCTATGTAGCCTTAAGGAGTCTTTGTGAATTTTCAGCTTTGTAGCAGAAAATTTTCATCCTTCCATGAAATCAGCCCTCTGCAGAACAGATTAGGATACTGAGGCTCAGGAAGGGTAAATAATTTCCTCAGACTCACATAACTGGTTGGTAGCAGAGGTCAGCCTAGAATCCTGGTCTTCTAATACCTTGCCCAGTGCCCTTTCCGTTACATTATATGCTACAGCTCTTCTCCCAAACAGCAAGATACTTCAGCTAATCACTCCAAAGGAGTCTTGGAGCCAGGTCACAGGATGTCCAGCCCAGTGTTCTTCTCTCTGTATTCCACAATGCCTCTGTGGGTGGGTTCTGTCAGCCACTGCAAGAATCGAGGCTTTTTGGAGAATTTAGAATCTTTCCAATTAAAAAAAAGCCAAAAACAAAACAAAACAAAAAAACAATAATAGTGATGAAAGAGAAGAAAAGGTATGCATTTTTTAAACCCTTCACTTTTTCTTTAAAATAACCTGATCCTAGTTAGGTTTGGACAGTCACACTTTCTCAACATTATTTTTGAGCTGTCTGGAGCCTTGAACACCCCTTCGTCAAGGAAGCAATGAAGAGAACTTATAGATCACAACAGCTCCCTTGAATCAGCCAACCAAGGCTGAAGATCCAGATACATACACATACATGGAACAGTTGGAGGCATCAATTTAAAAGTTAGATTGCAGGCAGTTGCTGATGATGATGGAAATCAATCACTCCTTTCAGCCTTTTCTCATAGGCTGACGCTAAGGACTGACAAGAACCAAGTCCAATTGTAAAATACTAGTGAAGGCCATGAATGTGACAGGGTCAGGGCAGAGCACCCATGCACAGTGCCTGATAAATTATACCATAAATGGTGGATTAAGTATCATAAATGTTGGCATAAATGAACTAACCTATGCAACTGGAGGGGCGCTAAAATGGAGAAAAAGGATTACAGAACAGGAATGTGAGATGGCAGAGGCAAACCTTACTTCACAAATCCACCAGGGATCGACCCTTGTAGCCGATGCCACAGGGAGACTGGCTCCAACCTGGTCTCTGCCAAAATTGCCTCAGAGCAAACAGACCTATTTATGTCTTTGGTAGCCCCCATAGTCAGGAGTGCCTGGGCTCACAAATAAACCAAACACACCGATGCCCCTTTGGTTTTGGTTGGCAAGAGCCAAATGAAAAACTTGCCTGCTTTAAGAAAGAAGAGGTGAAGTCTTGCTTGTTCTGTATGGACTCAGCATGGTGCAGTTTTATGTTCAGATCCAGCTGTTCATATGCTCACCGCTAGAGTCAGAGCCCTGCATATTTCAATACAATGATTAGATTATGCTGTTTCCTCTCATTTAGAGTCATGCACTTCTTCTAGAATGGTAGCCTGCAACCATTGTTAAAACACCTAGTGTTGTCTCTTTGTGGACTTTCACTTCAAAATGGTTGTATGCCGGTGGAACATAGCAATCAAATGGGCAAATACTCAATTTTTCAAATAGTTGCGGTAGTTCTATGTGATACCATGTCAATAGTGCCTTAGTTTAGCTATTCGACTAAGTCTAATATCACAAAGGCTTATGACAAACCAAAGCATTGCACTATTTATTATTTCTTTATTAGAGAAATTACTTTATGCATGATTGTTTACAGAACAATCATGCATAAAGTACAGTGTTCCCACATACCACCCTATCATTAACACCTTGCATTGGTGTGGAACATTTGCTACAATTGATGAAAGCACATTTTTGTAAATTTGCTATTAACTATACTCCACAGTTTAACTTAGGGGTCACTGTTTGTGTAGTGCAATTTCATGGATTTTTAAAAAATTTTATTCTATTCCTATATATCTAGCCTAATGCTTTTAACCACATTCATATATATATGTGTATATATATATATATATATATATATATATATTTCAGTGCTGCTAACTAAGTTTACAATAATGTGTTACCATCACCACCATTCATCACCAAAACCTTTCCATACAATTATAATTTTTTGGCAATTGCTTCTGTGGAGATAAGGACAAATGATAAAAAACATAAACTGGTGCCAGAATGTTTTCCTGAAAATGGCTTTTAGTAAAGTATACTTGGGGATCATTTCACTTCTGGCCTAATTGTTTTTTCCTTCAATTTTCCCTGCCCAGGACAGGATGAGACCTTGTGTCACAAGATAAAAAGTCTTATCTATCCAGGGAAGTGCATTGGTTCCTAAGATGGGAAAGTAGCCCAAGACATTTGAAAAAGACTTTCAGTGACAAGGAGGTAAATAGCATAGGCTTGTCAGGCTCTGTGGTTTGACCTCGGACTAACCAGCTGCAGCACAGGGCTCTTCAAAGAGCTCTTTAAATAAATTAATCATGCAGCCTTGTGTGTATTTGAAAGAGCATCGGCTCTGAGGTCAGAGAAACCTAGATTTGGATCCTGGCTCCCCCTCTTGCTTGCTCTTTACCTACCTCACTGGGCTGTTGTGAGGATTAAATGCCATAATCCAAGGAAGACTCTCACAATGCCTGGCACATGACCACTGCTCAATAAATGTCAGCTAGCGATGATACTTGCTTTTAGCTGCCAATGGATTGCAGCTGGGGACAGCATGGCTTGGCCAGTATGCTTCTGACCAAATGAGAGCTCTGGTTGGCTCAGCTTGCCCAGCTATTTGTTTTGCCAGCTCCTGAAGTGGAGCAGCAGAAGTCCCCAGCACCACCAGCACAACACAAATAATGTCCACAAGTTGGATGAGACAAGGAAATTAGTGGCAGATCCAGGAAGGGACTGTCCTGGCATGGAACATCTCCTTAGCAGGTGCACGTGCCTCTCTGCAATGGTTAGGCTCTAGGGTGTTGTTACCAGCATAGTAAATGCCCGGCCTATATGTGACTGTCCATGCAGGTCCCTCAGGTCCAACAGCTAAGTCAAGAAGAGTGTTCTGTTAAGAGAGCCTTGGAAAGCAAGAGCTGTTATTCTCCCTTCACACCTGCCCTTCAAAATCATGAGCCAATGTCATGTTCTCTAGAACAAGGGTCCTCAGTGACTCATTATTTTCCCTGTGACATACGTGGTTGAGAATTTGCATAAGCATGGCAACGCTCTGGTGGAGTTCAGGGTCATGTGCAGCTACTAGGTGGAATTCTACCTTCTCTCTTCCACTTGAAGAAAGAGTGATGCTGAACAGATTTAGGACTCCTCCATTTTACCTCAAATGATAAACATGTCTCTCTCTCACACCTTCTGTCCATCAAGCGATCTGTCAATGCATCCATCTATCCATTCACCCCAACATTTTTTCTCTCAGCCCAGTGCTTTCTGGGCTGAGGGAATTACAGAGGCTAAATAAATGGCAGCATTTATTGCCTCTGAGTTGAATCTGTAGGTTTTCGGACACTTAACTAATTAAACATGGCCCACTATGGTGTGCAATACTAGGAGAGTGTGGAAAGATAGGACAAAACTGATGCTCTGTACAAATAATTATTATGAATCCAAAATTGATTAAATGTCTAGGTATAGAAGCATTTAAAGGTAGAGAAGTTTTTATTATGATGAAGTCCAATTTATCATTTTTTTCTTTTGTGCATTTGGTATCCTAGCTAAGAAATCGTTGCCTAATCCACAGTTGCGAAGGTTTTCTCCTATGGTATCTTCTAGAAGTTTTATGGTTTTAGGTTTTACATTTAGGCCAGTTATCCATTTTGAGTTAATTTTTGTATATCTCACTAGGATCTTACAAAGGTTGGATCGGTGTTTGTTTTTTTTTAAACTTCTTATGGATATCCAGTTATTACAGCACAATTTCTTGAGAAGAATATCCTTTCTCCCTTGAACTGTCTTGACTCGTTTGTCTATATATATGTATGTGAATATATACATATATATGTCTATTTCTGGACTTTACTCTATTCCATTTATCTATTTGTCTCCCTTTATGCCAATGTCACCCTGTCTTGATTACTGTAGCTCTATATGTATTGAAATTGGTACTGTTATTCCTCCACTTCATTCCTATTTTGTTTTTAGTTCTGCCTATTCTAGGTGCTTCTCATTTCCATATGAGTTTTAGAATTAGCTTGTAAATTTCTACCCCCCACAAAAAGAGCCTACTGGGATTTTTGGCAGAGAATGTGTTGAATTAAATGTCACATTTTGAAGAACTGACATCTTAACAATATTGAGCCTTCCAACACGTGAAAAAGGTTTCTTTCTCCATTTATTTAGGTCTTGTTTTGTATGAAAGAAAAGATTATTAGTACTCACAGGCCATAGAATGGAGAGGAATGACACATTTCATGGGGTCACTCGGAGTAACACGTCAGGAGTATAGGCTCAGCCAAGCAGGCAAGGAGCAAAAGGTTCCAGTGAACATGGGGGTTATGCTTTAATAATGTCCCCTGGGTGGAGCTCTAGAAGTTAGTGAAGCAAGAATGGAGATCAGGAGTCCGTTTATGACTGTCATGGGAAAGGAGAACCAAGGCAGGATGTGGGTAAGAGAAGGTTTATCTTATATAAGCAGGTGTTAGGGGTGATCATTGAGAGATCTAACAGCAGGGTCTAAGATGCTGGGGCATTGTGTCACTACAAGGCCCGTAGGCTACTAACGACAGAGTCTGAGAAGCTGAAGCATTGTGTCTGTGCAAAAGCCCAGATATTATTTTAATTCACTACAATGGCACATTTTGTTTACCTGGTCATCTGTTAATGGATACTCAGGTTGTTTCTACCTCTTGGTTGTTGTCAATAATGCCAGTTGGTGTGCCTGTATCTGTTTTGAGTCTGTGCTTTCAGTTCTTTTAGGTATATAACTTGGAGTGGAATTGCTGGGTCATAAGTAATTCTTTGTTTAACTCTTTGAAGAACCGCCAAATTTTTTTTTTTCATAACGGCCTGAAAAAATACACTTCTTTGGGCTCTGAAAATATATTGTCCTAGTTTTCATGCTACCTCTCTGGCTATTCCTTCTAATCATCTTTTTTTAAAAAGTTTTAATGCTTTTTTTAATTTGAGAAGTTTTGAGTTTACAAAACAATCATGGATACAGGATTCCCATACATTGCCCCACCACCAACATCTTACATTGTGATGAAAAATTTGTTACAACTGATGAAAGAACATCGTCATAATATTACTGCTATCTATAATCCATAGCTTATATTTGGTGTGTTTTTCCCACACCATCCTATTATTCACACTCTTTATTAATATTGTATATTCATTACAGTTCATGAGAAAATGTTCGTATATTTGTACTGTTAACCACAGTCCATCATTCACCATGGAGTTCACTGTGTTATACTGTCCCTTGTCTTGTAAATTCATCCAAAGTGTATACTCGGTGGCTCTCATTTTCATCACAGTTGTGTTGTCATCATCTCAGTCAATTTTAGAACATTTTCATTACTCCAAAAGGAAGTCTCCCATATCCCTTTACATGCCTCTATTATTGACTCTCAGCATTGATATAGTACCTTCTGTGCCATTGCTGTGAAAACATTACAATATTACCATTAACCATAGTCTATATGTTACATTAGTTGTATTTTTCCATGTATCTCTATATTCTTAACACAGTGTAATAGAGGAACATTCTTGTGTTTGTACTAATAACCACAATCAACATCCCCCATTGAAATAACTATGTTATACATTCCCTAGGTTATCCTCTAGATTTCTCTCAATTGACATTGACCTCCCTAGACTACACCATTATAATCACTATATTGTGTCACCATCAACTCGATCCATTTCCCCACATTTACAATCCACCTTATTAAATATTCTACATACATTCAGCATCAGCTCCCCCTTCTCAACCTACATTCCATCTCCTAATAATCTATACTCTACCATTTAAATCCATGAGTGTACTCACTGGATTTAGTTTATATAGTGAGATCATACAATATTTCTCCTTTTGTGTCTGGCTTTTCCACTCAACATAACGTCCTCAAGGATCATCCATGTTATCGTATGCATCCCTACTGCATTTCTTCTTACAATTGAATAGAACTCTAACTTGTGTATATACCACATTTTGTTTATCCATTCGTTGGCTGATGGAAACTTGGGTTGTTTCCATCTTTTTCCAGTTGTGAATAATGCTGCTGTGAACATTGCTGTGCAAATGTCTGTTTGTGCCTTTCCTTACCCTTCTTCTGAATATATTCCTAGCAGGATTGCCCAATCATATTGCATTTCTAAATATAGCTGCCCAAGGAACTGCCAAACTGTCCTCCACAGAGGCTCACCATTTTCCATTCTCACCAACAGTGAAAGAGTGCTCTGATTCCTCCACATTCTCTCCAGGACTTGTCATTTTCCATTTTTTAAATAAGGCCATGTAAGTCATGAAATGTTATCTCATTGTAGTTTTTATCTGCATTTCCCTAATAGCTAGTGATGTTGAGCATCTTATCATGTGCTTTATGGCCATTTGCATTTCTTTGGAAAAATGTCTGTTCAAGTCTTTTGCCCATTTTTAAAATTGGGTTGCTTGTTTTTTTATTGTTGTGGTGTGTGATCTCTTTATAACATGAAAAAATTTCTCCCAATGAGTAGGCTGCCTTTTCACCTTCTTAACAAAGTCATTTGAAGCACAAAAGGTTTTTTTTTTGTTGTTTTGAGGAAGTCCCATTCATCAATTTTCTCTTTCATTGCTTGTGAATTGGGTGTAAGGTTTAAGAAACTACCACCTACCACAAGATCTTGAAGATATTTTCTTCTAGGTGTTTTATGGTTTTAGCTTTTCTATTTGGGTCCTTGATCCATTTTGAGTTCATTTTTGTATAAGCTGTGAGATAAGGGTCCTTTTTTTTCTTTTACCTTTGGATACCCAGTTTTCCCAGCACCACTTGTTGAATAGATTGTTTTGACCCAGGTGGGTTAGTTTGAGAACCTTGTTGAAAAACATGTGAGGGTCTAATTCCAAATTCTCAATTCAATTCCATTGGTCAAAATGTCTGTCTTCATGCCAGCACCATGCCGTTTTTGCCACTAAAGCTAAGGAATATGCTTTAAAGTCAGTTAGTGTGAGTCCTCCAAATTTGTCTTTTTAAAAACATTTTTGTCTATCCAAATAAATTTGAAGTTGGCATTTCCATTTCTGTAAAAAAGGCCACTGGGATTTTTATTGGGATTTTGTTTACTCTGTAAATCCATTTGAGTAGAATGGACATCTTAACAATATTTAGTCTTCTAATCCATGAATATGGAATGTCCTTCCATTTATTTATGTTTTCTTTGATTTCTTTTAGCAATGTTTTGCAGTTTTCTGAATACAGGTCCTTTGTGTCCTTGAGTAAGTTTATTCCTAAATACTTGATTCTTTTAGTCACTATTGTAAATGGAATTTTTCTGGCTTTTTCCTCAGATTGCTCATCAGTAATATATAGAAATGCTACTAATTTTGGCATACTAATCTTTTATCCTGCCACTTTGCTGAATTCATTTATTAGTTCTAGTAGCTTTGTTGTGGATATTTCAGAATTTTCTAGATATAGAATCATATCATCAGTTAATAGCACAACTTTTACTTCTTCCTTTCCTATTTCAGTACCATTTATTTCTTTTTCTTGTCTAATTGCTCTTTCAGTCTTTTACTGTTGAGTAAAATGTTAGCTGTGGTTTTTTTCATATTTGCACTTTACTGTGTTGAGAAAGCTTCCTTTTTTCCCTATATTTTGGAGTGTTTTTATCAGGAAAGAATGCTGTATTTTGTCAAATGCTTTTTCTGTGTCAATCAAGATGATCATGTGATTTTTTCACCTTCAATTTATTAGTGTGATTTATTACACTAGTTGATTTTCTTGTGTTGAAAAACCCTGCATACCTGATATAAAATCCACTTGTTCATGCTGTATTATTGTTTTAATGTGCTTTCGGATTCAGTTAGCAAGTCTGTTTTGAGGATATTACATCTATACTCATTAGAGAAATTGGTTTCTAATCTTTTTACGTATTACCTTTATCTGGCTTTGGTATTAGGGTGTTTTGGCTTCATTGAATGAATTTATAGTGTTCCTTCCTATCTAGTTTTTTGGAAAAGCTTGAGCAAGATTGGTATTAGATCATCTTTGAACTGTTGATAGAATTCACCTATGAAGTCATCTGGTCCTGGACTTTTCATTTTGGGGAAGTTGTTGGTGACTGTTTCAATCTTATTAATTATGATTGGTTTGTTGAGGACTTCCATTTCTTCTAGGTTTGGTGTAGTAGTTTGTGTATTTTTAGGAATTTGTCTATTTCATCTTTGTTGTCTAGATTGTCAGTGCACAGTTGTTCATAGTATCCTCTTATGGTCTCTCTTATTTCCGCAGGGTCAGTGGTGATGTCACCCTTTCATCTCTGATTTTATTTGCATCTTCTCACTTTTTTCTTTGTCAGTCTATTTAAGGGTTTGTCAATTTTGTTGATCTTCTTGAAGAACCATCCTTTGATCTTGTTGTTCTCTCTATTGTTTTTTTGCTCAATTTCATTTATTTCTACCCTGTTCTTTATTATTTCTTTCTTTCAGCTTGATTTGGGATTAGTTTACTGTTCTTCTCTTAGTATCTCCAGGTATGCAGCTAGGTCTTCAAATTCTGCTCTTTTTTCTTTTTAATGTAAGCATTGAGGGCAATAAATTTCCCTTTCGGCACTGCCTTTGCTGTATCCATAGGCTTTTTATGTTGTTTTCACTCATCTCATGATATTTACTAATTTCTCTTGCATTTTCTTCTTTGACCCATGGATTATTTAAGAGTGGGTTGTTTACTCTCCATATGTTTGTGTTTCCCTTTTCTCCAACCATTGTTGATTTCTAGCTTCATTCCATTGTGATCAGAGAAAGTGCTTTGTATAATTTCAATCTTTTTCAAATGTATTGAGGCCTGTCTTGTGACTCAACATATGGTCTATCCTGGAGAAGGATCTATGAGCACTTGAGAAGAATATATCCTGCTGTTTGGGGGTATAATGCTCTATAAATATCTGTTAAGTCTAGCTCAAATATCATATTATTCAAGGTCTCTGTTTCCTTATTTATCCTCTGTCCAGATGTTCTAGCCATTGCTGAGACTGGTGTATTGAAGTCTCCAACTATTATTGTAGAAACATACATTTCAGTTTTGCCAGTGTGTGTCTCATGTGTCCTGGGGCCTCCAGGTTAGGTGCATAAGTATTTATTGTAGTTATTTCTTCTTGATAAATTGCCCTTTTTATTAATAAAATATATAATGACTGTCTTTATCTCTTATAACATTTTGCATTTAAATCTGTTTCCCCAAGGATTAGTGTTGCTACTCCAGATCTTTTTTGATTACTATTTGTGTGGAATATCTATTTCCAACCTTTCATTTTCAGCCTGATTGTGTCCTTACATCTGAAGTGAATCTCTTGTAGACATCATATAGATGGCTCATAGTTTTTTATCTATTCTGTCAGTCTACATCTTTTGATTGGGGAGTTCAAATCATTAACATTCTATGTTACTACTGTAAAGGCATTATTTACTGAGTCCATTTTATTCTTTGGCTTTCCATTGTCATATCTTATGATTGTCTGTCTTTTTACCCTTGAAGTTACTCTTGCTAATAATAATCTTCATTTCTTCACTCTTTTCCAAGTCTCACTCTTTTTTTTTCCTTTCAGACTGTAGCACTGCCTCTAGTGTCTCTTGTAAATCTGGTCTTTTAGTAAAATACTCTCTCAGGTTTTGTTTTATTTAAAGTCTTTAAACTCACTCTCATTTTTGAAAGACAGTTTTGCCAGATAAAGAGTTCTTGGTTGGCAGTTTTTCCTTCTCAGAACCTTAAATACATCATACCACTGCCTTTACACCCCAGTGGTTTCTGATTAGAGATTGCACTTACTCTATTGAACTTCCCTTGTATGTGATGCATTGCTTTTCTCTTGTTGCTTTCAGAATTCTCTACCTCTGGTATTTGTCATTCTGAATAGTAGATCTACCCATATTTATTTTGTTTGGGCTGAATTGTTGTTCTTGGATATTTATATTTATGTCTTTCATATGGGTTGGAAAATTATCAGTCATTATTTCCTCAAATATTCTTTCTGCCCCTTTTCTATTCTCTTCTCCTTCTGGGACACCTATAAATGAATGTGTTTGTGCATTTCATGTTGTCATTTGATTCCTTGAGATCCAGTTCATTTTCTTTCCATCCTTTTCTCTGTCTATTCTCCTGTCTTTTAAAGTTCAGATGTTCTATCCTCAGTTTCACTTATTCATTCTTCTCCAATTTCAAAGCTGATGTTATACACCTCTAATGTATTTTTTTTCCCTTTTATTTTTTTTTTTAATTTTTTTATTTTTTATTGACTTTGTAATAATATTACATTAAAAATATATATGTGAGGTCCCATTCAACCCCACCCCCCCACACCTCTAATGTATTTTTAATCTCATCCATTTTGTCTTTCCTTCCCATAAGCTCTCATACTTTTCTTTGCAGTCTTTTAAAACATTCCTTATGTTCACCCAGTGTCTTTTTAATATGCTTGATCTCTCTAGTCATATTTTCCTTCAACTTCTTCAATTGATTTAGGAGACTTTCTGTGATTATCATTGATTAGTTGTCTTAAATCCTGTGTCTTGTCAGGATTTTTTATTTGTTACTTTCACTAGACCATCTTTTCCTATTTCTTAGCATGACTTGTAATTTTTTGCTGATGTTTATGCATTTGGTTATTTTGGTGAATTGATTCTGGCAGTCAATTTCTCTTTCCTAGTAGTTTTGTTTCGCAGCTTTTCTGTGATACTTGGTTCAATTTATTCTAAGTCTTTAAAATTGCTCTGGTTTCATTATCAAAATAGGGCCTGGGACCCCCTAATGGGGTGCAGATCAGATCCAATGGGTCTGGGACATGAGAGACTCCAAGAAGCATTTTTTTTTCTTCCTGCAGTTTCCCAGCCTGCTAGCAGACAGTGCTGTTTGGTGACTCTTTCCACAGAAGTGTCTTTTTAAACGTCCACTTGCCTATGATTCTCGTCTGGCCAGAGCTGAGATATGAAGTCAGCTCTGCTGACCAAACTCACTGAAGAGAAACCACTCTCCACCCTCCTCTGAACCCTACATCTTCCCACAGAGAAAAGTGTCTGTTCCCATCTCAGTTGGTTATGGTGAGCTGCAGGTTTTACCCAGGCTGTTTGCCTTGAGAGTGCAGGATGAGTGCCGTTTCCTGCCACAGGAGCTAGTAACTCATGTTTTTGGTTGGGTTTTTCATCTCACTGTCCCCCGCCCTCCTGGATGATTCACAGCACTGGCCTATAGATCCCCAGAAAGGCTCTTCAGTCAGATTTTTGCCCTTACTCCATTATTTTTAGGAGAAAGTTGAGCCCTGCCTACATACTTCAACACCATCTTCTCAGAAGTTAACCCTCCCATTTAGGTCTTTTAAGTTTTTTCTCAACAATGTTTTGTGGTTTTCAGTGTATAGGTCTTTCCTATCTTCTGTCAGATTTTTCCCTAAGTATGTTATATTTTTATGCTATGGTAAAAGTATTGCATTGTTTCAATTTAAGATTGTTCATTTCTAGTAGAAATACAATAGATTTTGCATACTTGTCTTGTCTCCTGCAAACCTGCTAAGTTCATTTATTAGTTCCAATAGGTTTTTCATAGATTCCATTGAATTTTCTACATAGACGATCATGTCATTTGTGAACAAAGACAACTTTATTCTTCCTTCCTAATATGGATGCTTTTTTTAAAAAAAATGATTTATTGCAATGGCTAAAATGTCCAGTAAAATATTGTATGTGTCTCTCTTTCTCAGTTTCTGTCTTTTCATGAGTTCTTTAAAAGAGGCAGTAAACTCTGGTTTAAATGCTTCATCCATCCTATAATTTTTATTGAGTTTATGGTAAAATTATATTTTACATAATTTATTTAGCAGTTACCAAGTACTATTCTAGGCACTGGAGATATAGCGAGAACAAAAGAGTCCAAATTCCCTGCTCTTGTGCCCATTCTAGTGTAGGAATACAGTCAAACAAATAAGTAAATTACATAGTATTTTAAAAGGGAAAAATTGTAAGACAGAAATAAAGCAGTAGAGGAGGTTAAAGAGTACATGGGGACAGGAAATGTGTATATTTATATAAAGTGGTTAGGGAAGACCTCACTGAAATATGACCTTTAAGCAAAGACTTGGTTTATTTATATGAGTTAATACACACAATGCAATTAAAACAGTTCCTTACATATAGCAAACATAGGAAATGCTTTTTTTCAAATACTATTTCCTAAACGCATTCTATGAGGCAAGCCTTGTGCAAGGTGCTTTACATATTATCTCGCTTAGTCATTACAATAGCCCT
This sequence comes from Dasypus novemcinctus, assembly GCF_030445035.2. Taxonomy (NCBI): domain Eukaryota; kingdom Metazoa; phylum Chordata; class Mammalia; order Cingulata; family Dasypodidae; genus Dasypus; species Dasypus novemcinctus. Next base: position 151,131,941 of record NC_080704.1, on the reverse strand, counting down.
ATAAAGCAAAGATTATTTTTAGCACTTTTGACTGATGATGAATCTGAGGTGATATTGACTTATCCACGAGGACATATTGAGTCAGTGATGGGCCAGGACTAATGTGGGCCTGTCCCATGAGGACTAGTTCATTTTTTACTCATCCATCCTTTCTGGAGATACACTGGGTGTTTTGAGACTGTCTTAGACCTGGAGTCACAAAGTTCAGAAGACTGGTCGGTCCTTGTTGCTAGAAGACTTAGTTAGGGGCAGTGCTATTGTGGGGACTGAAGGCTTGGCATGGAATTTGTGGGATCTCAAAATTTCACCCGCTCCTTAATATTTCACCTTGAGAGGAAGGGTGGTCTAGCCTGGGACTCTACTATCAGCTCATGGCTCTGGCACATTCATTAGTGTGTGTGTTGTGCACACACATATACATCCTGAGGATGGGAGAGTGAGTAGGACAAGGATAGAACTATATTTTTGGTCAGTGGCTATTACCTCATTACAGAAGAGGCTTTGGATTTTCAGGATGGCTGCTTGCTAAAGTTTAAACTAAAAAAGAAAAATGAGGCAGAACTCAGCTCACTGGTGAGTGAACTATAAATTTTGCCTGGTAAATGCTGGCGATGCTATAAAATTCAGGCCACCATCTGGTAGTGCTTACTTGAAGTAGCTTTTGTACTGAATAATTAAGATGTCACATGCATTTGAAGCACAAATCATCAGTGCACAGGTGCCTAGCATCCCTGGGAAGACAGTGCTTGGTGAAGATGGCCTGTGAAGAACATCATTTTGCGTGAAGGATATGTTTATGTGATATCACAGGAACCATTTTGTGGGTGTCCCTCAAGTGGGGCTGGGTGGAGAAAGAGACAGGGACAACTGAGGAAATGTCTTGCTTGAGTTGACTGGATGATTTCATCAGAATGATCAATTGGCCAGCTCTGCGCATTCTGACAGGACTCATATATGTTTGGCCATCACAGTCTACAAAGCTGGGCGTGAACTGGGAGATATATTTGAGAGAGAAGAGAGGCAACTCTGGTTAGGGCTGAAATGCCTAATAATAATAAAAATTATGACTTGTATAATATTTTACGGTTTGCTAAGAGCCTACTCCCTCATTATCTCATTTAGTTTTACCAAGAATCCTAGGAGGCCAGGGATTGTATCTACATTGTTCAGATGAAGAAACTGAGGCTCGGTGAAATGACATCACTTACCCAAAGCCACACATACAGTGAATGGCATAGGCATTATTGAAACTAGAGCCCATTTAATTTCCCTACTCCCTAGGGCACAAGAGCGGGCCACTCAGAAATCTGAGTCAACGAATTTCAGGATAGCTGACAAAAAAAAAAAAAAAGACCAAACCAAAACACACCACACTTTTACATGTGAACTTACAGATTTCATTTGTAACAAAGGTGGTAAAAGTGTCCAATATAATTAGGGCCAAGAATGTGGAAATAATAAGCAGTAACATTTATTGAGTGCTTTCTATGAACCAAACTCTGTTCTAAGTGCTTTATTTTTTTTTTAGTAAATTTTTTTATTGACTTTGTAATAATATTACATTAAAAAAATATATATATGAGGTCCCATTCAACCCCACCACCCCCACCCCACCTCTCCCCCCCCCCCCCCCCCCCAGCAACACTCATTCCCATCATCATGACACATCCATTGCATTTGGCAAGTACATCTTTGGGCACCTCTGCACCTCATGGTCAATGGTCCACATCATGGCCCATACTCTCCCCCATTCCATCCAGTGGGCCCTGTGAGGATTTACAATGTCCGGTGATTGCCCCTGAAGCACCATCCAGGGCAGCTCCATGTCCCAAAGACGCCTCCACCTCTCATCTCTTCCTGCCTTTCCCCATACCCATCAGCCATCATGTCCACTTTTCCCAATCCAATGCACCTGTTCTAAGTGCTTTAAATGCATGCATTAGCTCATTTAATCCTGAAAATAACCTCACCATGTTGCTCGGATGCTGTGGACCATCTCAGATCCTGAGAGTTCCCAGTCAGCATGAATTTCCACACACCTTCTGCAGAGACAGGCTCTTAGCATGACTGGATTGTGGAGCTGAGCCAGAGTCGTGATTCTCCAAGCTTGGCTCCTAAAGAAGTTCGCTTTTTGGCATCAGAGATCCTAATTTATGGAATCAGAGACTCTGGGCTTGCTTCCAAGTGGCTCCTCGAGAGTGTCCCTCTTTTTCGTCATTGTCAGGGAGGAGATGAGGGCTGCAGAAGTGTCAAGGAGATGCTCTCTACACAGCGTCTGCATGTTTACCTCCATTTCCCCCCTCCATGGATGAACAAGCTATTTTGTGTGTTTCCTCAGTAGGCACCAGGACTCCTGCCTCAGTTGTGACCTTTGTGTGAAAATAGTGGGCCAACACTACCCACCCGCAGGAACCTCCCAGGCCTGCTCCCCATTCTTCTGTGACGTGCAGATAATTACTCTTGTCACTTCTCCAGGCATCACCAGGAGGATGTGAAAACAAGTAATACCATGTCTCTAAAGACCTTGCCAAAAATAACTAGTCACATGTACTCTCACTCTGGTGGTTTTCCAGAACTTTGGAATAAGGTACATCTCCACATAAGCAAAACTGACAGGCTCATACACTTTTGTCCGAGAATGTCTTCTTGCCATCCTTATGCCAGGGCTGCCCTGCTTGCCCCAGTTATCCCACGGACTTATTTACGCTTTCGCAACCATGTGCCTGGGGACGTCACCAACTACTTACTCCTCAACGACCCTTCTTTATCAGCCATCTTCCAGGGACTACTTAGACCTAACCAGCTTGTGTCCTTGTTAACACATCAAGACTGGGGACTGTGGCGTTCTTTATCTGAGTTTCTGGGTCTCTGTTGCTTGCTTGGTGGCAGTGAAGTAACAAAAATACACAGTATTGCGGATGACTGTTTTCTGGCTTTTTAAAATTTGTTCTTTCTTGTAATTGGGAGTCAGCATTACCATTCACAACCAATGCCTACAATGGGCAGGCACTTTTTTTGCTAAGCAAGAGGAACAACAAGTAAAGAAGCTGATTCTCCCTCTTCCCCTCCCCACACCCTGCAGACTCCTCCTGATGGGGAAATGGACCCAGTTGCCGTTCTCTGTCTCCTCTTGGGCTTCCAGCAGAAAGAGGTCTTAAGAATCCCCCCTGGATTGATAGAGCCATTGCATTGCACTGACTGCACCTTTCCTTTGTGTAGACCAGTGGTTTTCAATTTTTGTTCTGTACAGCTCTTGGGTTCTGAGGCAGGACCTCAGGGCCGGTCAGAAGTGGGGCTGATGGTGAATCTGAAGTGTTGAGTAGATGAAACTCCAGGTCTGCACGCCACCTCTTCCTGAGTGACTCCATCTGCATCTATTTTAAATTTGGGACTCTGCCTAGATTTCATTTTTAAAAGCCCCGTTGTTCACAATGAGCTTGATATTCACTGGTGTAGACCCTGCCTGACACTCTCAGGGAGCAGAGTAAGGGAAGTGATGGCAGCCTTTCTCCACCATGCCCCAGCAACTCAGTGACAGTCAAAGCAGCCCTGTCTATTGGGCAGTCTTGCTGTTCCCTTTCTCCGTTCTATAAGCTATCAAAAAATAAAGAAGAAAAGAAAAGAAAAAGAAATTCTTCCTGTCATATGGCCAAATTGCTCTGAACATCTAGATGAAAAGGACAGACTGACAGGTGATTGTTCTCTGAGATAACAGCCTAAACCCAGGCTGAACCTGCAGCACTTGCAGAGGGGAAAAAAAAATACACCACAGGTTTTTGAGTAATGCTCCCCATGGGCTGCAGCTCTGAAGACTAAATGAACACACATCATTTCTACTCCGTTTCCTTTAAAGTGGCCTCTGTGCCAGGTTGTAATGAAACCTGTAGGGGAAAAAAAGCACACATTAGCTCAGGGAGAGGATTATTTTAGTTGCTTAAGCCCACCTCTTCTGGAAAATCGCCAGGTTGTTGTTTAGGTCAAGGTGGACATCATCATTAATTTAAAAGCCAACTTTAGAAGGCCCATTGCAGGTATTTTTCTATAATGCTCTCAACAATTTTGTTATAACTTTTAAACCTTTTCTTTCCAATGTTTTACAGTCTGTTCACTGATTAATCCAGCCTTATCACTAACTCCATGGCATCCTTGTCAGCCCCAACCCTCCCCTGGGTTATATTACTCTCCTCCTTGTCTTTCAAGTACCCTTCATTCCATACCATTTTTCCCTATCCTGAATGACCTCCAGCCTTCAAACAGCCCTGTTGAAGCCTAGTTTATTGAAAAGAATGCAGCCTTTCAACTTAGATAGCCATGGGTTTGGCTCGCAGCTCTAGGACCTTGGACAAGCTACTTAACTTCTTTGAGCTTCACTTTCCTCATCTGTCAAATGGGGATAGTCGATGGGTCTTTCTACGAGATTCCTTGAGGACTTAGTGAGGTAACTGCCGCAAATTGTCTAGTTTATATTGGTGCTCAGGGAATGCAATGATTATTATTACTAACATTTCAAAAAGCAATAAAAAAAATTACCTTCTCCACCATATCTTCCTGATGCAGCCTGAGGGCAGTCCTGCCTCCTCTAAATAGCATCCAGTTAGCATTTGACCAGGCACTGATATGTGTCCTTCATTTGATCATTAATTCAGTCAGCAGTTGTTTGTTGTGCACCTAGTATGTGAAGGGCACAGTACCAGATGCTGCACGGGGGTGGGAATAGAGAGTTGGAAGTGAAAGAAGGAGGAGAGTGGGACTGGAGCTAGCACAAATTCCACCCCAGCTCTTAAGCATCTTATTTCTTTGTAGAGAAGCGTCTCATCTACACAAATAACTAGAATATAAGGAATGAAGCATTGTGTTTTGTATGGAAGGTGCAGCTGGAGGCACAGCTGGAGGAGTGCGGATGCTGGGCAATGAAAGACCAAGTTGTGGGAACATCACCTCTTTTCTTTATTGGTAACTTTCCCCCTGTTTGCTTGTCTTGCTTGCTAAGTTATGGCTATGGCTCCATAAGGAAGAGTGAGTGGAATTATTTTATCTTCCACAGAACCTACCACAGGGCATAATGGGCTCTGAGTATATGCACTGATGTGAGACGCGTCTGTAAAGTGCCTGTAGTAAACAGCCTCACGTGTCTTCAACACGCCCTGGAAAAGAACACCTATTCTCTTGCTTCCTCTTATGGCCAGAGCAGAAAAGGAAGCACACCGGAACTTGATATGTGAAAAATTAAAATTACTTATTTATATATGTATGTAAGCATGCATGTATGTATGCATGTATTTATTTAGGAAGGCAGGCAGGCAGGAAGGATGGAATTAAAAACCTCAGTTCAACTATAAAGATTCTTTGGCTTATTCTAAACAAAGAGCATTGTGTTGGGGATTTGGATATTAAAGAAAGGCTAGGCCTCATTGCACGCCCTGGCACCCATGATGCTGCAGACAAGTGCAGAGATCACTTCCTGGGATGCTTTTACCGAACAGTCCTCTCTGTTTTAACCTACCGCTTGTCCCTGCCTTTCCCATCTGGTGTCTGGGAAATCATGCCTGATAGTGCTTTGGATGCATGTTAGAACCGTCATTCCTGGCCTGGCTTCCACCATAGAAGGCAGTCACAGCGCCTGTTGGAAGTTGAATCCTTCGGTCTATCTCAGCACCAAGCTCCCCACTCCTGGACATTTTCCTCCACCCCCTGCCCTCACAAGAGACCTTTCATTACACACAACACTTTTGTTGGCACTTTCTGCTAGCAGTAACTCAATGCAGACCAAGTCGATTATTCACTAGTGTACTATCCCTTTAAGGCAGATTCCAGTGACTTGGAATTTGTCCTAAATGGAGCTGGACTGGACACAAGCAGCAGTGGTGAGAGGCAAAAAAGAATAAAACAAAACAAAAACAAAAACCTGGGAGTCGAAAGATTGGGCTTCTAGCCCCAAAGCTCCTAAGGAGCTCTGCTACCTTGAGAGAGCCACGACTCTCTCTGAATCTCCGTTTCCTCTGCTGTTAAATGAGGGAGCTGGCTTTGCTGACGAAAGTAGAAACACACAGCTCTACAACCCCTCGTCACTGCTAGCCAAACAAATAATGGAGCCAGAAACACGAGATCCTTTACAGGTAATTTACTAATTTATTACTGCTGCATTTTAAGGTGGGCTGGGAAGATGGGTTTTAAAGGGGAGAGAAAAGTAATTCACCTCTCCCAAGCTGAGTGTTTATAATGGTCTGTTAAGAACACATTTACAAGAAATCATCTAATTCTGTCGTCCTGGATCCAGGTCAGCAGGCCAGTTCACTCAGAATATTTTTTGGATAGGCCTTCAGCCAACCTCTTTCAGTGCAGCCTACAGCTGCTTTGCCGAAAGCAGAAAAGTGGAGTTGTCCCCTGATGCATTTAAAAACGGTCACTTCACCATTGCCAGACTTCATTACCACTCCCAAGAGCTAAAGCTTTGAGATTAATGATCCTCTTCCCAAACAGGAGGCAGTGACTGCTTACATGCCGTTTACAACTCTGCATTCTTTGAGAATTAATGTCAATAATACTGTTGCAACACTTTTCAAAATAAAGGTTGCTGTTTTCTTAATGAGCGGGCAAAAAAAATCAAATACTCCAAGTCTGAATCCCCAGAGAAGAAACCCGAGTTTAAATCATTAACACCACAAATCTCTGATAATTGCGGAGTGTTTGCAAGTGCCTTGATCAGGATAGTATGTTTGAGTGGCCCATTTCAATTTGCTCACACTGCTTAAGTTTCTGTAGCTAATATATGTTGCATTTCCAATTCTATTAAATGAGAATCTTCTGCCATTACCAGATACTACCAAAATGCTCCAATGGGTGAAGACTAGACTTGGTATCTTCAATTGCTACTGACTTCCTGATTATATAATCTTCCTATTAAATGAAATCAATGAAAGCTCAAATTAAATTCAGCAAACTTTAAGAAGTAAATGTGCTTTCCCTATATATTTAATATATTTTCACCTCGAGGTGTGGCGGCACATTACTTGGAATGCATTGATAATTTTAGTGATAAATTTTACCGGGCTCGCTCCCCTCGTATACCAATTTCTAGAACAGTCTATCCTGTTCTTGTTCGAAAGTGCTGTAAATGTGGATGATGAATAGGTGCACTTTCTATTTTATATGTATTATAGTTGTGCCCTCTTTCGGCAGTAGATAAGAGCTATCTTATGTAAATGCAATTGCTTTGTAAATGTAAATGCCTATTGGGTCATCTATCACACTGAAGATGGAGGAAGCAGAACAATAGGGGGAGGTGTGAAAGAAACTGTCCAGGGACCGAAATGAAGAAAACTGCTAAGTGGGTAACAGATTGAATCGATGGAGCTGGGGAATTTTGGGGTGGGTGGCTGAGATGGAAAGAACAGCCAGGAGAGTAGTGCTGGAGCTACCCCCACATTTGTACCTGCCGAGGCCTCCAAGGGCCTGCTTTCCTGAGGGCTGGCTACTGAGAGAGAAATGGGCCTAGTCAGTGTCAGAGTGAAGCAGGAGGGACTGAAAGGGAAAACCTGACTTCATTGTTGAGTGGGGCCGGGACACCTGGCTTTTGCCTGTACTTATTAGGTTAGGAATCTCCCAGACCCTTCCCTAACAACCCATTGTTCAAGAGGGTCTTATCTGAAAAGAGCAGCTTGGGGGTGACAGTCACTTGCCTCACCCTAGAGGAAAACAGTACGGAATTCAGAGAGACAACACCGCTAGTTCCCTAACCATAGCATCTCGCTTTATTCTTTGTGTGGTATCAAGAGGTGGGCAGGCCCAGCAGAGAACACGGGAACCATCTGGCAGGAGAGTGCCCTGGAATTTTCTCACAATATGTTAGGGCCTCTTTATGGATTCTGGATTTCAGAACTTGCTTTAAGCCAATTGTGTGACTCACAGAGCAATAAAGCCCTCTAAATCCATTTATAAGACATCTTGATGATAAATAAGGGGGAAAGGCTTTCTATTTTTACCCCACTTTTTTTTTTGCAGCCCGCCCATTTCCAAAAAGGATTTGAGGTGACTTCCAAAAGGCTCTTACTCATGCCTAGGGGTGTTAAAAACTATTTCTAAAAGTCGAGAGTTCACGGGTCTCATGTAAATAGAGAATGGTTATATAAAAACATGACTATATCAGGGATCTCTTGCTTTATACAATAGTTAAACTCTGGGGGAGTTGTGAAGTCACTGAAGTATTTTGGGCACTTACTCAATACTTGCCTTGGCTGTTGTTTCTGTTCCGTCCCCCCACCCCCACCCCAGCATCTGTGCTTTCCAAGCAGTGCCTTTCCTCCTTAGTAAAAAAAAAAAAAACTTGCCTAGCCTGTATCCCACACCTGCAAGGATCTTTCTTTCCTTCTAATAAAATGTATACACATAAATATGAACCAGTGATTACAAGAAGCTTCATAGGTCATTTGCCCTAGTGGTCCTAGGATTTCCTATAATGGTAGGAGAGAGATTGAGGACCAGAAACAATGCTGTAAGAGTCAAAAAAAAAAAAAACCAGCCTCAAAAAAAACAAGACCATGTGTAAAAATTCAGGAAAAGGAGACAGGTGCTGACTCTGTAAGTGCACTTGGGCCTCAGAGAAAGGAATGGACAAAGTCATATAACTGGAGCTCCATGCAACATAAGAGCCTTTGGCCAGGGCCCAGCAGTGGTGAAGGAAGGTATAGTAGTCAGCCAAAGGGGTGCTGATGCAAAATACCAGAAATCTGTTGGTTTTTATAAAGGGTCTTTATTTAGGGTAAAATCTTACAGTCAAGGCCATAAAGTATAAGTTACTTCTCTCATCAAAGTCTGTTGCCATGTGTTAAGCAAGATGGCTACTGACTCTGCAAAGGTTCAGGCTTCCTCTTCCTTTTAAGACGCCATGATCCCATCTTCTTCCAATATCAGCTGTAGGCTGGGATAAGTCTCGTCTCTCTCCTGGGGCTCATTTCTCTCTGAGTTCAGCTGATCTGCTCTCTCCACAAGGCCAGCTGTAAACTATCAGGCGAATGGCTTGTCTCTCTTCCTGGGACCTCCGCCATGTCTAGTGGAGCCTTCTCTCTTTCCTCACATATCTGCTTCTCTGTGTATTTACTTCCCGGGGCTTCAGCATCAAAACTCCACTGTCTGCTCTGCCATGTGCTTCTCTCTGAGAGTCCCCACCCACCAAAGGGGTGGGGAATCAACGTCCTACTGACATGCCCCAATCAAAGCCTTCATCATAATTTAATCAAGTAAAAGTGAAACCTGAATCTAATACAATCTAATATGCCCAGAGGAACAAATCAGTTTACTAACATAATCCAATATCTATTTTTGGAATTCATAAATAATGCCTAACCACTAGAGAAGACTACTAGAGGATGTGAAAGCCCGGGTAGACAGGATGTAGAGGCATGCAAGGGAGGAACTGGATCCTCTCTCCTCTTTAGGCTCCCTCATCTGTTGGCCTCTTCCACATCCCCCTTTGTGCCACTCCCATCACCTTCTTTCTTCATTCTGCTTTCTCCTATACCCCTGCTCTTTTCTGCATTCTCCCTTCATCCTTTCTTCTTCTTCCTTGCCCACTGACTCCCCTGTGTTCCCTTCCATCTTTACCGCTCCAGCCTCTGCTTGCCCTCATTCTGTTCTCCTGATGAGATTTCTTGGCTCCCGTGTTTCTCTGTCTCCCTTGGTGAGTTGACAAACAGACTGAACATGAAGGCCAGAGGGGAACTATGGATCCCAGGTTCCCAGAATATAGGTAGCCTCAGAACTGAAGTCGAGTGCAGGATAAGTGGATCATCCGCTCACCTCTGAAAAGTCACTTTTCCTCTGGTTCCCATGCTGGAGGGCTCAGATGCTCCTAGGTGACTGTAGTCCCTGGCCAAACTGAATTTTGGCCCCCATCATCTCTCCTCCCCCCACCCTTTGGCTTCACCCTTTCCCCTCTAGAATCTGTGCAACCATTGTTAGGAAATTAAGGCAGCTAAGTTCTAATCTGCAAGAAGCTTAATGTGGGGCAGGAAGTGAGTGAAGTTTTGAAAGAGCCTCCAAAGGACAAGAAAGCCTTCCTATCACAGGGATGGGACAAATTGAAGAAGAATCCCAGCAGCATGTAAAGCCAAGAGAGGGCTTTGCAAAAAATTAGGCAAGGTGGTATAGTGTCCATTTAAGAGCCTAAGCTCTGCAGCCACCCGTTGGAAGTTTGAATCCCAGTTCTGCCTCTTCCTAGCTGTGGGACTTTAGGAGAGTTGTTCAACCTCTCTATGCTTCAATTTCTTCATCTGTACAATGAGGCTGTTAATACTAGCATCTGTTTCATAGGGTGGCTATAATAAGTAAGCTAACACATGTCAGTCACTCAGAATCGTGCGAGGCACATACTAAAGGGTCAGTGAGCACTTGCTATTATTTGTGCATGAATGTGCACAGGAGTTTCCTGGGGCCTTTAAAATCTGCCTGTGTCATAAGAGTCAGGCTTAGTCACATGTTTTGTGCAGAATGCCTTTCTCAGTACCCAAACAAGTTGACCCAGGATCGGGTAGGAGGCGCTTTAAGCCATTTTCAAGATCAAGTGCAGTGGCACCTGTCCCTTTGCCTCTGGGACCTCTATTGCATGGGCACTTCCCATGGGTTCCAGTGTCCAAGGACCAAATGAAAACTGCCAGGTGGCCAAGCCTGACCCTGCAGCACCCTCAACGTAGCCATGAGGATCATCCACCACCCCTCAGCTAAATCGATTGCATTTATCATTCTGAAATCAAGTGTGATGCAAGTGGGTAGCTCCAGAGACTTGGGCTTCTGAGGCCATTTACCACTGAAAATTGCACCCTGTCAGAGAACAAAGAAATTCCTGGGTGTAAAAATGTCGAGAGTGAGTTTAAATTATAGGCGGATACAGAACAGACTCATTTCTTTCTGGTAATCCTTCAGCTCCTAGTTCTACTTCATCTCTACCTATGGCTGGTTGATAATTTCGTGATGGGGATTGAATCCCCAAACTTATTTTCCTTGATTCTCTTTCATGGCCTGAACCTGGTGGCACAGGAAAGCATAGCTCCAGACTCCAGCCCAGCACCAATTCAGAAGATGTACTGGGCCATTGCTTTGTCTGCGAGCCCAGGTCTTGGTGGGGCCAAGGGAGATATCCTTGTAAATGGCAAATGGCTAACGAGACTGGCTATTACATTCCCGGAGCCCTGGGAGGGGAGTTCTCAGAGCTAACTAATGTTTCCTTAAAAGATCCTGAAACGTGTGTGGGATAACACATATTTTATCATAGTTATTCTGGCTCTGCGAGTGCAATGAAAATGTTAGCCTTGGCATATCAATCGTGTTTTACAGATGACTGTAATTTCCTGAATGTCAAACTCCAAATTTTTCTACTAAGCAAACTTTTCAGTGGCAAAACAGATTGCCTCCATAATGTATCACTATGGGCAGGAAAAATGAAATCTTTATGCACTGTATTATGAATCAATGAGGCATTGAGATTCCTGGAAGGGTGAGTGGACTCTGGAAAATGAAAAACTGCCGCTATTCCATCTCCTCAAACCGCTGTTCAGGGAGTGGAGACTTTGGCGGCATTCTGTGTGTGGGCCAAAGAACTATCAGATTCATGCTGAAACCAGTTCCATTCTTTCTCTGTATTTGGATCAGGTAAATGTTGCTGTAAATATATTGTTAAGTCTTAGCATCGAACAAATAGTTGTCCAAAAGCCTTCTAATATGACTTTGCTTCTGGGGTAATGACCCTGTCAGGTTATTGATAAAGGGGGCCTGAGAGAACTGCACATTTCATTAAGAGAAAAATAATATTAATGGCAGATAATTATGGAATGTATCCAACATGCCCCATACCATGCTACACCCCCTACGTGGGTTAGCTGGTTGAAAAAGAGGGTGCTTAAAGATGAGGAAACCAAGATGTAGAAGGTTAATTAACTTACCCAAGGTCACACAGCTAGTATGGCAGAGCTGGGGCTTGCTTCCAGAATGTTCTGACTTCAGACACTGAGTTCTTAACTGCAAAGCATTTATCATTGATTGGCCATTTCTCAGGACTCTGGGCCATGGGGAGAGAGGAAAGAAGATATAAAGAGGACCTGGCCTTGCCCACTTTCCAAGATGCTCTCAACCTTGGAGGGAAGAGAAGACTTTAGACATGATTCAGCCCACATTACAAAGCTAGATACCTAGGGTCCCCTAAGAGAGGTCCAGGTAACCCATTCTGGAGGTTCGGAGGAAGGAGTGACTGCTTCAGCTCTGCAGATCAGGAGGAAGAAGGTCTGGAAAAGTATGTTCTGGGCAGGCAGATAGAGAGGGGCAGGCAATGTTGTGCCTTAAGGGGACGCCATAGGGAAGCGGACTTGGCCCAGTGGTTAGGGTATCTGCCTAACACATGGGAGGTCCATGGTTCAAACCCCGGGCCTCCTTGACCCATGTGGAGCTGGCCCATGTGCAGTGCTGATGTGCACAAGGAGTGCCGTGCCACGCAGAGGTGTCCCCGCATAGGGGAGCCCCACGCGCAAGGAGTGCACCCGGAAAGGAGAGCTGCCCAGCGTGAAAGAAAGTGCAGGAGTGGCACTGCATACACGGAGAGCTGACACAACAAGATGATGCAACAAAAAGAGACACAGATTCCGGTGCCGCTGACAACAACAGAAGTGGACAAAGAAGAACAAGCAGCAAATAGACATAGAGAACAGACAACTGGGGGGGGGAGGGGAGAGAATTTTTTTTAAAAAAGGGGGACACCATAAGCAAAGGCATGGGGCGGCCAGGTGACGCACAGCGAGGTTTGCTTTGAGTGCAGGGCTCAAATGCTGGGAAGTAGTAGCTGATGCAAGACAAGACTGGAACTGTTAACAGTCAGAAACTGTGAACATTATTCAACCAACTATTAACCTGCTGATTTTCTCTACAGTTTTGTGCTTTACCCTTGATACCTATGCTTCCACAATTTACTTTCTTTTTTTTAGGAGGTAATGGGGATTGAGCCCCGGACAGGTGCTCAATCACTGAGCTACATCTGCGCCCTGATGAGAGTTGTTTTATGTTTGTTTCTTTGTTTTTTAGGAGGTTCCAGGGATCAAACCTGGGGCCTCACACATGGGACATAGGCGTTCAACCACTTGAGCTACATCTGCTCCCCTACAATTTACTTTTTAAACAGAGAATTCAGACAGGTCCTTAGCCCCAGAAAATCTTAAGTCAGCCAAGTTTGGCTTTAGTGCCTCCAGCTTTCCTTCTCGGCCTTCTCTTCCTTTCCCAAAACTCCATGCCTGTGTCTATACATGCCCTGCTCACTACCCCCTTCCCCCCCAGGATCTGATTATTAAACCCATAGCAACAATATCTTAGAAGTTGTTTAACGCCACTCTACCCCCACTTCTGAATGACTGAGAAGTCTTAATGGTCTATAACTCCATACCCTCTATCCTCTGCCCACCCACAGGAGGCAGATCCTTACAGCAAAGAATCAATCTTACATTGTGGTTTCTGGAGCAACTGTGAGGGGGAGTGACTGCTTCCCAGCACCCCTGAAATCATGCCAGCCCATAAGGCTGGCCCTGGTTGTGTGTCCTGTTAGGATGCTGCAGAAACTTCTTTCATTTTAAAATAAAATGAGCAAAATGACATGGGGTAGCAAAACCAGTCTGGAGTTGGCATAGTGAGATGTGAGTTTAAAGACATATGTAACGTGATCACTTACCATCTGTGTCATCTTTCACCTCTCTGCACATTAGTATCTGCAGCTCCAAAATGGACTTGGCCTGTCTTCTCACAGGCATGTTATGAAGATCTAAGGAAAGAGAGGAAGAGAATGTGTTTTGTGTTTAAATATTCTTTGCCATAGGGAACTTTCCAGAAGGAGAGGAAAAATAGGGGTCCAGGGTGTTAGGACTTCAAGAAGGTTTAGAATAACAGCTCTTTATACTTTGAAAATGAACTGAGAAAGAAATATTTCTAGTTATTTATTAACCTTAAAGGTGATTCACTTGTCACCTCAGCTCTGCTTGGTACAGTGAAATGCAGCAACTCTGGCCCCTCCAAAATGTACCTGCCCACATTTCAACTGTCAACACATTCTCTCAACCACAGAGATGGTGAAGGTCAATGTGTTTTCTGCACACATTTCTAGTAACACCTTGACTCATGAATGTTAAGTGGAAGGGAGGTAGGTAGAGAAACAACAAGACTTCAAAATTAGTCCTGGGAGCCACCCTTTCTCTCGAGGGATGGTGCTTCAGGGGCAATCACCGGACATTGTAAATCCTCACAGGGCCCACTGGATGGAATGGGGGAAGAGTATGGGCCATGATGTGGACCATTGACCATGAGGTGCAGAGGTGCCCAAAGATGTACTAACCAAATGCAATGGATGTGTCATGATGATGGGAATGAGTGTTGCTGGGGGGGGGGGGGGGGGAGAGGTGGGGTGGGGGTGGTGGGGTTGAATGGGACCTCATATATATATATTTTTTAATGTAATATTATTACAAAGTCAATTAAAAAAATAAAATAAAATAAAATAAAAAACAACAAAATTAGTCCTGGGGAAGTCAAATCTTGTTTTAAACTTAGCATGTTCAAGTAAGGGATGAAATTGTAATAGTGATGTGGAGAGGGCGGCCACAGTGGTTGCTGATGGTAGCGAGACGGAAGAAGAGATTTGGAGTTGTCCTAGGTGGTGCTGCAGGGACGGATGCTGGATGTTGTGTGTCCTGTCGTGGCCCACTGGGTGGACTGGGGGAGAGTGTGGACTACAATGTGGGCCACTGTCCATGTGGTGCAGCAGTGCTCCAGAATGTATTCACCAGGTGCAGTGGATGTGCCGTGATGATGGAAGAGATTGTTGATGTGGGAGGGGTGGCATGGGTGGGGTGGGGAGTATATGGGGACCTCATATTTTTTTTAATGTAACATTTAAAAGCAAATAAAGAAGAAAATGTAAAAAAACCAAATGACTGATTAATGATTTTGAAAAGGAAAAAAAATGTTTGATCTAAACTGCTGCCCAATGACCTCATTTTAAATTCCTGCGCTTTCTTGGAGCACAAAGGATAGGCTTCCTGACTATGGCTATTGAAGCAACCTTTCACCTGCAGCAAGGCCAGTCACCTACCAGCTGTGATTTCTGGGCCTAAGGAAAGCCTCATGCCCTTAGTACTTGACATGCTGCTGCCTGAAATTGGACCATAAAAGAAAGCTCAGCATCACCCCTTACAGGATGACTCTTTAAAATGCAAATTCTTCTCGTGGTGCTAAGTGTACACCTTGGTGAAAAGAGTTTTTCTAATTACTTGTAGTATTAGCAAAACCCAGCCAAGGACCACCCCGGCCCCTCTTTCACACTTTCCTTCCAGATAGAAGAGTTTTGAGTGGCCTAAGATTAGTGAGTCCTGTGGGGAAAGGTTAGAGGTAGGGGACAAAGGGTGGGGAAGTCCAAGGCTAAGATCTTCTGGCCATCCTAAAGGACAAAAAGAAGTAATGAAGGGTGAGACTGCAGGCCTCACTGGAGAAGTGATACCAAGCCTATGCAGGTTTCAGTAGCTTTGTGGCCCCCAAAACTACCTCTTGGATCTGCAGAAATTGTAATATTTTATGACATCAGGTTCTAATGAGGAACTGGGGTGGAGCTGGGCACAGGTTCCTTCATTAATAACCATTAAGGGACTGAAAAGGGTGGGGGTGGGTCACAAAGTTGCAATCATTATCATAGATCAAGGTATCAGAAAACAAAGGTCAGCTACAAGGTTTTTCATCTAGATATTGAACAGAAGAAGGTGGAGTGGTTACCCTTTCAGTAGAAATGTTCATATACAAAGGTAAGATCCATCTGGAATAATCATCATAATAGTAGGTAGAAGTGACCATACACCAGGGTAAGATTCGTCTGGAATAATCACCAAAATGGCAGGTTTTCGTTAGAAATGGGCAGATACAAAGGATGAGGTTGGTCTAGCCAGTTTCAGTAATTTCAGATCTCAACCTTTGGCTATTTTATAATTTACTGGGACTAAAAGGCATCTATAAAATGATTTAGCAATACTAATTATTTGTTAATTCTTAACCCTCAGTTACAGAAGTGTCTGAAGGGAGGTGGCCTTCTTCACCCTCTCAGGTGGCAGCATGTGTGTATCAGTCTCTCCTGGCATTGCCATCACTGGGTCCTGAGGAGCTGCAGCAAGCCAAAGGCAGAGTAGTTAGGGCAGTCAGAGGCCTGTGGGACTTGGGGGATGATGCCCTTGGATTCTGATTGCAGGCAAATAACCTGGGAGGAGGAGCTGATGTACAGCACAGGAGGGACAGGGCAAAAGGGAGCATTCTGGGCAATTGCAAGACTTTATAGTAGATGTCCCATCTGTTGCTCCACCTGCCTGAGTTCCCATAAAATGCCAAGTCCTGTGCTGAGCCTTATCAGGAATGCCAAGTACTCTTAGCCTTCAAGGAGCTTACCGCCTGGTTGGTGAGACAAGAAAAATGAATGATTCAGACTTCCATTAGAGGCTTAATGTGCAACAGTGGGTAGTAAGAATCAGGAGCTCTGAATCAGGAGTTAGGAGACTTGAGTTCTGCTCACTACCTGTGTATCCTTGAGACAGTGACCACATCTGTTTGAGGCTTAGTTTCCTCATCTCTAAAATGGGAATTCTATTTCTTGGCCTCTCTACCTCCCAAGATTGTATGAAGAATTCAAGATAATCAGTGAAAACCCTTTGAAACTTCTGATTGGTATTAACCAGCCCTTCCTTCCTTCCTTCCTTCCTTCCTTCCTTCCTTCCTTCCTTCCTTCCTTCCTTCCTTCCTTCCAACTCCCTCCCTCCCTCTCTCTCCCTCCCGCTCCCTTATTCTTTTCTTCTTTCCTTCTGAACACTGCTATCAATGAATTTTCTTCACATGTTCTTTGTGAAAAACCATTGTTGGAGGGGGAATGTCATTTAGAGTAATCAGCTGGGACCTTAAATCCAACTCATAGTGGGTCAGTATCTCTGAGAATTAACCTCAGTTCCAGCAAGGAAAGCCAAGCCAACAGAGAAATCTGTGTAGGTGGCTTTTGCAACTTGTAAGTAAATGTGACTTCCCGTTGACATGTCTTCAGAGTGAGTGATTAATGGAAGTGTCCAAGGGTGGTGCTGCTTTCAAGCACTTGCCTTAAGTTAGAAAGCCAGGGTTAGACATCTCTCTTAGTCTGAACATTGACATTTAGTCCTTCTTTATGGGTTTCAAATATTGCAGTGGAGAATAAATGAGCTTCTACCAAACAGAGGGGCTGCCTTTTCCAGAAACTGACTCCTGCCTCTCGGTCACCTTGAGCAGGATATTCTGAAAACCAAGTGAGGAATCAGAGACTTGGTCTTGACTCCTCCCGGCTCTGTCACAAACTGGCTGTGTGACCCTGCCCAAGTCCCAATCCTTCACGTCTGGGCCTGGTGGTCTTGGTGGTGAAGTGATTGGACTGGGTGACCTCTGAGGGGCCTGTCAGCTCTACAACTCTGTATAGATCTGTTGCCTTCCCCCTGTGGGACTCCCATCAGTCCCCTTTGCTAGGCTATTTGCCTTTCACTATGTGGGCTCCTTTCCACACATGGGATACGGCCCTTCCCCATCTTGAAAGCAGCCCAGAGGTCAGTCTGTGCAGGAAGGGTGATAGCATCCCCAGACTCTCCCCCACCACGAGTGAACTGCTCCCCACCAGTACCTGTAAGATGGCCCCCTCCTTTTCACTCAAAGAGGATTCCATTTTGCACAAGATGGTGCTTGTCATTTGCTGGGCATGCATGTGTGTATATGTGTGCCTGTGGGTTAAATGTCTGTCCTATCCAAAAGTGTGGGATGTTCAGGCTTTCACCAAACAAAATGGAGCCGTGGCACATTTTACAACATACACAGCTAATTTCATGTACCTTAAGGTTTTCCCATTCAGTTGCATTTTGGCCAACTGCAAAAATGTCTTTTCCCTAGGATATGACAGTGTGATACTAACTTGCCACCTGAAGGAGCATACTGGGGTAGGGACAGCAAGAGTACTTGGACACCAGGCTGCACCACTGATTCCAGGAGAGAACCTCTTTTCAACTTCAGTGGGGAAACACAGCCGTCCAAAGTCTCGTATCTACATGGGGAAAATAAAGCTCCCACACCCAGAACTTACAGAACTCTTGTGAGATTTTTGCACCCTCCTGACCTTCATAATAATCCCTTCTGTTCAAGTAGGATCTTTCTGTTGTCTGAGCCCTTTCATGTACTCACTCCAGCCTGACAGAGGATTCCTTTTTCAGGTAGGGTGGTTGGGTGGGGAATTAGCGACTTACTTCTTCATTCCCAATATTATCATTGTAGAGAAACAAAGCTGTGCCTGTGACACTATATAATGTTTATTTCCACACACATGGAGCCCAGCCATGTGATTCTGTGATTGTGCCTTTTGCAGCCTGAATACCTGAAGGAAAATCTCTCCTCCCAGGAAAGGATGCCGGGCCCTGCCAGTCCTTGAAATTGTAAATGGCTCCAATTCTTTACAGTTTAAATAGTTAACGAGCTCTGCTTCCCCCCAAAAACCCAGGGTTTGCACTTCATCTCTCTCAGCACCTTAAAGCAATATTAGCACTCATTAAAATCAGCTGGGTGGCAAGAAGGGCAGCCTTCACGTGCGGGGAGCGGGTAGAGTTTCCCCTGTGCTGGTCTGGAAAACCACACAATGCTGAGAGCAGGCATTTATCCTGCCTGGGTTTCCACTAACAGTTTCTCCAAAGCACACTCAGGGAGCCTGAATCCCAGACAGCACCCGGCCAGCGGGCCCAGGTGAAGGATTAGAACAGTCTGTTCGTAATTACCTTAAATAATATTTATTGACTGCCTAGCATATGAAAAAGGGGGAAAAAAAGCCCTGTTACTTGATTCCTTGTCTTTGTTAGGCCCCTAAAGAAATGACTCCATGTGTCTCCAGACTTCTCACAATCTGGAGATGGCAAGGGAGCTGGCTATCTGGTTTCCTCATCTGTGGAAACGTGGGGTAAAACGGTTGCCAACTGCACCCAGAGCCCCAGCCCCCCATCTCTGACGTGATCAGATCGATCCCATCCCTCAGGTTCTGAAATGGGCTGGCAAAAATCCCTCCTTTCCCGTCCTGTCATATCCAACTGCCTCTTATTTTAAACTTCCTGCTCCAGCCAGCTGGTTTTGCTCCTGGCCTGTGGATCCTGGGGCTGTGCTCAGGGCTCAGGTGAGGATGTGCAGGCCAGTGTGTGAGAGCACACAGGCTGTCGAATGAGATGCACATGGCAGTGAGGATACAAAGATCAAATAGGGCATCAGCCAGGGCAGTGGGGAAGAGTTTGGGCTCAAGGAGTTGTGCAGACCTGACAGTCACTGACTAGCTCTGTGAGTTTAGGAAGGTTAAATAACAATTTTTAGCTCAACATTCTTATCTGTATAACAACAACAGAAACTAACATTTGTGAAGAGCTTATGTTCTAAGCACTATTCTAAGGCATCAATATAGAATATATATATATATATATATATGTATCACCTCATTTTATCCTCATAATGACTCTGTGGTTTTTCCTACTTTATAAATGATAAAAATGGAGGCACAGAGAGGTTAAGTTATTTGCCCATGCCGACATAGCTAATAACTTCCAGAGCTGGAATTTGAGCTCAGGCAATCTGGCTCTGGAACAGCACTGTCCAATGGAAACATAATATAAGCCAGATGTGTAATTTTAAATTTTCTAGTAACTGCATTAAAGTAAAAGATGCAGATGCAATTCATTTAAATAATATGTTTTATTTAACCCAGTATATCTACAATATTATCATTTTGACATACAATCAGTATAAACTGATTATTAATGAGATAGTTTAGATTCTTCTTCTCATAGTAAGTCTTGGAAATCTTAGTACACTTGAAAACACTTGCAGCACATCTCAAGTCACACTAGCTACATTTCAAGAGCTCAATAGCTCCCAGTGACTGGTGGCTCTCATCTTGGACAGAGTAGCTCAAAAGCACACTTTTTTTTTTCCTAGAATAAAATTTCTTTTAACAAACTTACAGTTTCCTATAACAAATATATATTTAAAACATTTTACACTAATCAAGATTTCGAGTTAAATGTTATATCCTACAGGAGAAAAATATAATTATTTTGTAGTAAGAAGCAAGCAATCATGAGACAGCTTCTCGCCCTTGTGAAAATCTTAACCAGGAGTTCAATTTTATGATGACAAAATTCAAATTATTTCTAAATATAGATTATATAAGTTAAAAGACTAATGCTGTTCATTCCCTGGTCTTTTTTTAATAATATACTCTTATTTTTTAAAAGATACTTAGATTACATACTGTCTTAGCCATTACCCACACTATGCTCCAAGTGAAGGCATTAGCACCTATTATTGGGATTTTGTAAGAAAGTATCTAGCATAGTGCCTGGTGCCCACTAAATCATACCATTGATTATTATCCCCACACATGTGCTTTTGTGCACATCGGAATGCCTCCCACACTCCCCACCACAGATGGGTGCACACCGCTCCCCCCCAAACACATACACATACCCTTAGTGAAATCCTTCCTATCCCTTAGGGTCCCTCCTCTTCCAGGAAGCCTTCCTGATTACCATACCATAGCTCACAGTAAATACTCTCTTCCCACATTCATTTGGCACTTACTCCTGGATAACAATTAGCAATTCACTGTATTCTACCTTTACTCCCCAATGAATTGTGGTCCTGTCTCCTCCCCTAAATTCTAAACTCTTTGATGCCAGAGCTCAGATACCTATGATTTCCTCATTATGTCCATAACACTGGTCCTGGTAACTTCTAGGTCACCCAGAGTTGGAACATTGATTTTCGATTGACAAAACATTTGTCTCGCGACTCAAGGCCAAGCCCCTCACCTCCAGGGCTAAAAGGACACTATGTCCCCTTTTTGTGTATACCTGTTCCTGAATTGAATGTTATGATGTTACCCATTTTATTACTTCCCAATTGAGAGGTGAGCATACTGTATTTTGTAGTTGTTAATTAAGGTATAACTTTATATACACAGAGGTGTGAAAAATAGCAGAAAAACCCAGCAAGGAGAACTGAAGAGCTTGTTTGGTGGGCCAAAGACCTTTAGCCTCCTCTTCAGGGTTGGCTAAGTGTCCAGTATAGATGCTCTGCCTGGCATGGCTGTGACATGCTCAGGAGTCTAGCTCATCATTGTCAGAACCAATCAAAGTCTTGGTTGTCTTACAGATCAGTGGGCTCCCAAGGATTGGTCCTGCTGCCCACTTCTCATGGACTGCCTAAGAGCATCTGGCCTAGTCATGGGCCCACAGCATGGAATTGAAGGGGAAAGGAAGAGGTTCATGGGTCAGATCATTTAAATCTATCCAGTGTTACAAAGACAAGCAAATGAACTCACAGCTGTCACTGCACCATGCCTTGTAACCCATGCTGTACGAATGTGATGATTCTTTCTTCTTAGAGAAGACGCACCCACTAAGCCTCAAGAATGTTTTGACAAATGGACCAAAAGTGACACATCACAGTGAGTGTCCTCCCATTTCAAAGTAGTTCCCTTGCACCCCACCCTCCTTTTATGAGGTTGTCATCACTGCTGCTCACAGTGTTTATGGGACTCCTCCTTGGGGACTCCCAGGATATGAGCCACACAAGGACGTAAGTTAAAATGGCAATCCCAGGGCTGGGGGCCTCCGATCCTGTTGGAAGTGTATTTGCCTTTGATTCCGTTAACTATACTTTTGCTTACTCTGTGCCCATGTAGTAATGCTGTTGGATCCAAAAGCCATCCTTGCTTTGAGATGTGCATGCAATGGGAGGACCTGTGCAGTTGGCTTAGACATCCTTAGTCAAGGAACGGGACCAGACTTTCAGCATTAATGACCTGGTATCTTGTACAAGCCCTGCTGTCCTCATCTTTCTTAGGAATCCCAACCACCGTCCTTGTCTCTGTGTCATTTCCCATTGCTGCAAGAACCAAATGTGTAAAGGCTGAACTTAAGAAACAGAACTAAACGACAAGTAGAATAAAATGTTCACTCCTATTGATTTGGGCTAAGAACTTGTTTCCTTTCTTAAATTAATTTTTTTTTGATCACTGCTGTGACCTGAACATGTACAGTTTTGTTGGCCTTCTAAAGAAGAAAAATGGCTTTGATATTTATTTCCCCTTTAGGTAGTGCAGGAAAAGGCTTATTGTGGCCTTTTGTGAATGAGTAGCCTCAAAGGAAAGTAAACGCTCTCAGCAGGATCTTTATAACTTGCTAAAACAAAATAGTCTAGCTAGAAACAGGCTTCGCTAGTACAGGGAGGAACTCGGGCAAACTCTTGGGGGCCGATTTCCCTTGCCCACACTCTAGGCATCTCCTGGGATATCTGAGACCACAGGCCTAGGGCAGGGGATCTCCAACTTGAGTGTGCGCAGGGGCATCAGATTCCCTGCAGGGTTTGTTAAAGCGCTGAACCCAATCCCGGTGTTTCTGATTCAATAGGTGGCTCTGAGAATTTGCATTTGTAACAAGTTCCCAAATGCTGCTGGTGTGGGGGCCACATTTGGAGATCTTTAGTTTGTTCACAGAGCCAGAAGATCCGGGTTTGGGCCCAGCCCTAGAATGGAAAAAAAATGCAAGTTCTGGAATCAGAGAAAACCAGGTTCGAGTCGGAGTACCTCTCCTTACTGGCTGCATGATCCTGGGTCATGTCATACCTCTCTGCTCTTCAGTTTCTTTTTTCTCATCATGGGAATAGTAATCTCTGCTTTACAGTATTGTTGGCAGTTAGTGGGTAAGTGGCCAGGCACAAAGCGTCCCCAGCCCCAGGAGCAGTCGTGCGACGGCTCCTAGCTATGCACCAGTTGATGTAAAGAAGCACTCTGTTTAGGTAGGCACATGTTGCCCCTTCTTGAGGGTTACTGAACACTTTCAGGCCTGGTTTACTGATTTATTGTGCCATCCTAGGTAATTAACAGACACAAAGACAGGGTTTACTAAAAATAGAGGCCTTCAGCTCAGGGATATTCCTTGCAATTTCATTAGATTCCCAAGAGCGCTAGGCCTTGTGGGAAAGTCCCAGCCTTTCTCAGAGCCTCATTTCTCCATCTGAAAAAATGAAGGGTTTGTACTAGATGATGTGCTATCTCAGAGGTTTCCTCTAGCTCTGGGATGTCTAGGATTCTGTGACTTAGAACTTGAGGCATTTATTTCAGGATAGTCTGTGGAAATAAAAATGGGGAAAAAAACCCGTATGATCCTTGCTTGGATCCATTGACTTATTTTTAATAACCTTAAACTTCCTGGCTCTCTTTAACACTGGGCTTCTGCAGAGGATGCCAAGGGCAACAGCTGAACATGGTTAGAGCTCCTTAAAATGTTCCATCGCAGGTACCAAATGGTTTATCTGTTATTTAATAGTGACATCTAGTGGCTTTTCCTCATAGAACAATGACATATGTGTTATCCTATTAATTCTTTCCAAGCTCAACCGCTTTTGCTGCAGACTTTCATACAACTATCTTTTATTAATCATTTACTTTAGTTCAAGCACAGTGCCGGGCCCTGAGGAGCTTAGGCCCTGCCTTCCCAGAACTTTAGGTCCAATGGGGGAGGCAGACAAATCACTGGGCAACTGCACGTTGTGATAAATGAGACAATGGGAAAGCATCAGGCAGTGGAAGCAGAGGAGAGGGGTCTTAACTCTGCCTCAGGAGGTCAGGGAAGGCTTCGTGGAGGAGGCAGTCTTTGACTTGAGATTTGCGATTTGAGTTTGACTTTGCCAGGTATAATGCAGGTAGAGACCCTGGCCTGCCAACTACGCTACATGCAATTCAGGCAGTCAAGCCCAACCAACTAATTTGATATTTCAGAGAAACTACACGGGAGCCCAGTGACGGTCATGCCTTTATTACTTACTCATACACAGAACCCGGTGGTGGCAGGCCCCGGGTGCTCAGCCTACTTGTAGGACCCAGTGACGGCTGGGCAGGAGGTTCCACACCCTGCTCCACACTGCCTAACAGACATGGACAGCTTTTGTAAGATTACAAATGGCGCGACACAAGGGCTACTAGTTAACAATTCCCAGACCGCCTGATTATTATGGCAGGTGTTCCTTCTCTGCTTATGTGCAGACCCCCTGTTTATGAGAGTCAGGTGGCTGGCCAGACCAACCCATCCTCATTCCAGGGCCTCGGGTTCACGGAAAGGACTTTCCATCTTCATTTACCCTACAACAGGTAACCTACAAAGGACAGGTAGAAGCCATTCAAAATAGTGGACATTCCTTAAACCAAGGCAGGGGCGCTGTAGAACAATTGCCTGGGACCAATTTATACATTAAACAATACTTTTATATAGCTGGAACATAGAGTAAAGAACAGGCTTTCTGAACCTTGGCATGTTTGACATTTGGGGCTGGATAATTCTTTGCCATGCATTTGTAAGATGCTTAGCAACATTCCTGTCATCTTCCTACTAGGTGCCAGTAGCACCTTCCTCCAGTTTTGACAACCAAAAATGTCTCTAGCTACCGCCAGATGTCCAGTGATTGGGGTCACATCATGCCCAGTTGAAAATAACTAATGTAGAGGGAACTTACTACAGAGGAAACTGGAGAAAATCTGGTGACATCGTCCCACAAGGCTCTGTCTAGCATGTAGAGAAGCTTGACCTTCATGTTATAGTTGTTAGGGAGCCACTGTCTTAAGTAGGGAATGACAGGTCAGATGTATGCCATGGGGTGGCTTGGAAGGGCCATGGGACCTGAGACTGGTTGGTCAGCAGGAAGTTGCTGCAGTGAACGAAGACTGAAGTGATGAGGGTCTGAATCTAGGCCATGGTGAAAGGGATGGATTTGAAAGCCACGAAGAACTAGAAGCAACATGTGTTTAGCAACATCTAAATAAGAGGAAATGTGTTTTTTTTTTAAGATTTATTTTTTATTTTTTATTTATTTCTCTCTCCTTTCTCCCCCCTTCCCCCCCCCCCCCGTTGTCTGCTCTCTGTGTCCATTTGCTGTGTGTTCTTATTTTTGTCCGCTTCTGTTGTTGTCAGCGGCACGGGAATCTGTGTTTCTTTTTGTTGCATCATCATCTTGTTGTGTCAGCTCTCTGTGTGTGCGGCACCATTCCTGGGCATGCTGAACTTTCTTCCGCACTGGGCGGCTCTCCTTATGGGGCGCACTCCTTGCACGTGGGGCTCCCCTACGCGGGGGACACCCCTGCGTGGCAGGGCACTCCTTGTACGCATCAGCACTGCGCATGGGCCAGCTCCACACGGGTCAAGGAGGCCCGGGGTTTGAACCGCGGACCTCCCATGTGGTAGGCGGACGCCCTGTCCACTGGGCCAAGTCTGCTTCCCAGGAATGTTTTGATGTTGGTGGTGAGAGAGAAAAAGGAATCAAGAATAACCCACAGGCTTCTTGCTTGGGCGACTTTTTTGTTGGTTGCTGTTGTTGTTTCCACATTTGCTTAATAATGATGGGGACAAGTTGGGCTAGACTTGTATAGGGCAGCAAACCTTTCACTGTGCTGTGCCTGCAAAAATACTACTGGCATACAGGGGGAACTGGAGGGGGGAATTGGGACTCCAATTTAAACTTGTAACACCCAGTTGTCTTCATTAAGTCACACGTTTGGTCACAAGATACTCCGGTCCAATCACTACTAACTGACACAAGCTGAATGTGATTTTCCTGGGGCCACGTTTGGCTCACTCAAAACTAAATCAGTCCGTTCACTAGCACCCTTGGGTTTGTGGTTTCCAGCAGCTGCCACAAGCCTGCTCTCACCTGCATTTTGTTTGTTCTGTTTTGATCAATGCCTGGATATGGGCATTGCCACCTGGACCCAGGGGGTACAGTGAAGATATTGGGGGAAATATTCGGAATCCAAATGCACTTTGACAGACTTTGACCAACTCTAACAAGCAACTAAACAGGGCCCCCAAAACGACTGCATCAGTCCAGGACAAAGTGGATTTGACTTCAAAATGGCACATGTGGAAAAGAATGCAAGATTGTAGTTGCCTATGTGTCAGTGGTGCAGCCAAATTGCCAAAAAGGTCTCTAGGATCTGAACCACATTAAGAGAAATGGTGTCTAGAATGAGGGAGGTGATAACCTGTGCCTTGTTGTTTGTCAGACTATGCCTGGTATATTCCAGTAAAATGGAATGCATTCAGAGAACAATAAGGAGGACAGTGAGGGAACTTGAAGCAGTGTACAGAATAGGAGGAAAACATATTTAACCTTTGGGAAGAAAGAGAAGCCTTGGGGCACATAAGTGCTGTCTTCAAATATCTAGGAGCCACATATGTGGAAGGGAAAACAGACCCCTAAGGAGAAGCTCCTGGGCTGAACTACCACTTTATGCTGACAACTCCTACCTTACCTCTTCATCTTAAGCTCAGATCACTCTGAGTACTTTATCTGTCCATCCAACTCTCTACCTACCTTCTCCACTTGGACATCACACAGGGACCTCAGATCTAATCCCGGAACATTGGAATTTTTCTGCATGATATCACAATGACGGATACAGGCCATTATACATTTTGTCAAAACCTATGAAATTGTGCGGTGCAAAGTGTAAATCTTAATGTGAGCTATAGGCTATGGTTAGTGGCAATGCTTCAAAATGTGTTCATCAATTGTAATAATGTACCATACTAATGAAAGAGGTGAATAGGTGAAAGTGGGGGAGGGGAAAGGAGTGGAGTATATGGGAATCCCTGTATTTTCGATTTAACTTTTAGTTAATCTAAACTTTCTTTAAAAATAAATTAAAAAACAAAAAAACAAATCCCAGGAGCAGGGGAACAGGGGAGGCATCCTTAACTCCTCCTCCCCCCTCTCCCCTGCATTCATTTTGTCACCAAGTCTTGTTAATTCTACCTCCTAAATATTTCTCTAGTTTGCCCCTTCTCCACTTTTGCCTCATCTTCGGCTGTAGCCTCTTAATTTATTTATTTCCCTAAGTCCATCTCCAGACACTATCCAGAGTGATCTTTCTAAAACATGGATCTCATCATGCCACACCCCTGCTTAAAACCCTTCGAAGGACTCCCTTTTGCCTAAATTATTAAATATGGTATCAGAGGCTTTCCCATGCCAGGCCCTTGGCTACCTCACCATCATTAATTCCTGCCACTGCCTGTTCATTCCCCAGTAAGATGTTTTTCCATGTGCTGCCCCTGTTCCCACATGTTCACCAGGCTAGTTTTTGCCTCTGGCCTTTGTACATACTGATCCTTCTGCCTCATATGCCTGTCCTCTCTTCTTGCCTCGCCTAGTTCTTGTTTTTCAAGATAGAGCTGTGTTTTTCTTGCAAGGTGGAGCTATCCCATCTCTTTAAGAATCCCTGCAAAGGGCTTTCCTGGCATCCCAGACGTGGCCCAATCATTGCTTCACATTGGAATGCTCTCCTCAGGCTCTTGTGTCTTGTCCATGTCTATATCCCCAGGGCAGAGGATAGCTGAACTGGACTGTGCTGGAAGAGTGCGAGCCAGGTTTCTGGCTGTCCAACCACATTCCCAGCAGGTTGGGCTGTCGCTTCCTCGATTGCTCTGCCAGCCAAGACTGCTTCTCTGACATTCTCCTAACAAGTTCTTTTCTCCGAATAATGGGTGTACTGGATCCTTTGTCAGCCTCCAAGGTGTTTCTCCTTACCTGTCCTCCCACCTTCAACACACTATGCCATTAGGGAGGCCACTGGGCACTTCTGGAACAGAGCTGCCTTTTCATCCATGGAATTATTTTTTTTCTAGCAGCATCAAGTGTTTACAGTTAAGGTAGTCTGGGCCTCCTGGGACTGTTTCCCGTGGAAGATGGGGACTGTTGATGATCACTGAGTCCTCAGAGATATTGTCATCTGAGTCTAGGGCAGCTCTTACCACCAGGGCTGTGTGTGTGCATGTATGTGTGTGTGTGCATGCGCATCCCTCTAATTTCTCTCCCAAAGTGGTAGTCTCTACTTTGTAGAGACTGAGGCTGCCCACAGTGGACTGGCCTCATCTCATATGGGCACGATGAGACTTTCAGGTGGGAGGTATACTGGAGTCACACATCCGTAAATCTGGAGATCGTCGGAGCATCTATCCCGGCCCCTCAGTTTTGTCTCATCATTTTCTCCATGTGAGAATGGTGCTTACGGAACACTGATTTTCACCCTAACCCTACTGACTGGAATTCATCTCCTCTGAAAAATGAGGGCATGGATGGGTTTTAGGAAGCAGAGCCTCAGACTTGCAGTGTGGTGCATCCTAGAATTTACCAGAAGATGTCACTGTAGACTTAAACCAGTAAAACATATTAGGTGAGGAGGACTGTCAGGTAAACATGAAGGTTACTCCATAATATCTTTTTGAAATATTTTTTGTTAGAGAAGGTGTATCATTACAGAAAAATCATGCATTAGAGTTTCCATATACCCACCTCACATACTCTGTTTTCTCTCATGTTAACACTTTGTAGTAGTGAGGTACATTTGTTTCAATTCAGGAAACATTATTAATATAATAATATCATTAACTATAGCCCATATTTTATTTTAGGATTTGCTGTTTATGCTGTACAATCCTATGTTTCTTAAAATTTTTATTCTAGTAATATATATACAACCTAAAATTTCCCCCTTTTAACCATATTCAAATACATATTCAGTGGTTTTAATTACATTCACAATATTGTGCTACCATCACTACCATCCATCATGAAAAAGTTTTCATCACCCAAAACAGAAACTCTGCTAAGCATTAACACCTCGCTCTACCCCTATCCCAGTCTCTAATAACCTATAATCTAGTTTCTGAATCTATGAATTTTCTTACATTAATTATTTCATATTAGTGATATCATACAGTGTCATTTCGTTACTGGAGTATTTCATCCAGCATGATGTCTTTAACGTTCATCCATGTTGCTGTGTGGATCAGGATTTCATTCCTATTTATGGCTGAATAATATTCCACATTTTGTTTATACATTCATTGGTTGAAGAACACTTGGGTTGCTTTCAATTTTTGGCAACTGTGAATAATGCCACTATGGACATCAATATGCAATTGTCTGTTCAACTTCCTGCTTTCAATTATTTTGGGTACTGTATATACCTAGAAGTTGGACTGCCAGATATATACTCAACTTTCTGAGGAAACAACAAACTGTTTTCCACAGTGACTGCACCATTCACAATCCCATCAATAATGAACGATTGTTGCTATATCTCTACATTCTCCCCAACATTTATTTTCCGTTTTTCTAATAGTAGCCAATCCAGGGGGTAAAAATGGTATCTCATTGTAATTTTGATTTGCATTTCCCTGATGGCCAATGATGTTGAGCGTCTTTTCATGTGCTTTTTGACCATTTGTATATCTTCTTTGGAGAAAAGTTTATTCAAGTCTTTTGCCCTTTGGTTGATTGCATTGTTTGTCTTTTTTATTGTTCAGATGTAAGAGTTCTTTATATATTCTGGATATTAAGCCCTTATCAGATATGTGTTTTCCAGTTATTTTCTTCCATTCTGTAGGTTATCTTCTCACTTTCATGACAAAGAACTTTGATGCACAAAAGTCTTGAATTTTGAAGTCCCATTTATCTTTTTTTTTTTCCATTTGTTGTTCTTACTCTTGGTTGCAAATTTAAAATTTAAAGAAACCATTGCCTAAATCAAGGTCCTAAGATACTTCCCTATTTTTTCTTCTGGGCATTTTATAGTTTGAGTTTTTATATATGGATCTTTGATCTATTTTGAGTTAATTTTGTATATGGTGTGAGATAAGGGTCCACCTTCATTGTTTTGCATATTTCCCCCAAAACCATTTGAATATTCTTTTCTTTCTCAATTGAATGAATTTGGCACCCTTGTCAAAAATCAATTGGCCAGAAATGTGCATGTTTATTATGCTCAGTTCAATTCCATTGGTCTATAGCTGACCTTGTGTCAGTACCTTGCAGCTGTGATTGCTGTACCTCAGTAAATACGTTTTTTTTATTTTTAAAGACCATCTCTAATTTAGCCATCCATATAAAAAAGAAAATTGGGGTTAAAATATTAACATGTCAACACTTTGGTAAATTCCTTTCTAGTTTTGTATGTACATACAATTTTGACCATATTATACATACTGGCGTTTTTTCCTATTTTTTATTTAAGAAGTGGTGAATTAACAAACAGTCGTGTATACTATGCAGGATTCCCATTCATCTACCACCAACACCTTACAATGTTGTGACACATTTGTTACACGTAATGAAAGAACATCATCTTAAAATTACTGCTATCTATAGTTCATAGCTTATATTTGGTGTCTTTTTCCCACAGAGTTGGACATCCTCCAACTTAGTTCTTTTTCAAGATGATTTGTCTGTTTGGGGCCCCTTATCATTACATATAAATGGATGATTGGCTTTTTCATTTGGCAAAGAGTGCTGAGGGAATTTTCATTGGGATTGTGTTGAATCTCTAAATCAATTTGGGTAAAGATGACATCTTAACAATATTTAGTCTTGCAATCCATGAGTACAGGATGTCCTTCTATTTAAGTCCTCTTTGATTTTTTTTTTTTTTTATTTTTTATTGACTTTGTAATAATATTACATTAAAAATATATATGTGAGGTCCCATTCAACCCCACCCCCCCACCCCCCCTCTCCCCCCCCCAACAACACTCGTTCCCATCATCATGACACATCCATTGGATTTGGTAAGTACATCTTTGGGCACCTCTGCACCTCATATACATTGGTTCACATCATGGCCCATACTCTCCTCTATTCCATCATGTAGGCCCTGTGAGGATTTACAATGTCCGGTGATTACCTCTGAAGCACCATCCAGGGCAGCTCCATGTCCCGAAGACGCCTCCACCTCTCATCTCTTCCTGCCTTTCCCCATACCCTTTGTCCATTATGTCCACTTTTCCCAATCCAGTGCCACCTCTTCTATGTGGACACTGGATTGGTTGTGTCCATTGCACCTTTATGTCAAGAGGAGGCTCAGATTCCACCTGGATGCTGGATGCAATCCTCCCATTTTCAGTTGTAATCACTCTAGGCTCCATGGTGTGGTGGTTGTCCTTCTTCACCTCCATCTTAGCTGAGTGTGGTAAGTCCAATAAATCAGATTGTAGGTGCTGGAGTCTGTTGAGGCTCAGGATCTGGCTATCACATTGTCAGTCCAGAGATTCAAATCCCCTAAATATATCTTAAACCCCAACATTAACTGCACCTCCAGCACATTAGCATGAAAGTCTTATGAAGGGAGATCCCATCTGAGTCCAGATTCATCACACATAAACACCATTTCCAAAGAGGGGCCATCTGCCCTGGTAGTTAACCCCATCGGCCATGACCATAACTCCCATGGGTCTCTTTAGCCCTCAAAGGAACCAATATCTGGGGGTTGTATCTGCTTTATCTGTCTCTCTGACTCTGCTCAGTTGTGCATGAGGGCAAACCTTCTGCCAGCCTCCAGACTCTTTTTTAGAAACTCGTAGCCATATAAACTCATTTCTCCTTTCCATTTCCCCCTTACTTTAGGTCAAACAGCATTTTAAAGTCATGGTATTTTATGTAGACATGGATATTCTGCTGATCCGCATTGAACCTTCCGTATAAGGTCATTTTCCAGTTGCATCATCAGTTGGTAGTTGATAGTGGTCCCTCGTTGCCAGGGAGGCTCATCCCCGGGTGTCATGTCCCACGCTGGGGGGAAGGCATTGCATTTACATGCTGAGTTTGGCTTCGAGACTGGCCACATTTGAGTAACATGAAGGCTGACAGAAGGAAATTCCCAGGCACAAAGTTGCTCTAGGCCTTGTTATTATTTTGGGTTTATCAGCTCACAAGCATAGTCATTAGTTCTTTGATTTTTTTTTGAGCAATGCTTTGTAGTTTTCTGAATATCAGTTCTTTATACCCTTGGTTAATTTTTTGTCCTAAATATTGAATTCTTTCAGTTGCTATTGTAAATGGAATATTTTTCTTAATTTCCTCTTCGGAGTGTTCATTATTAGTATATAGAAACACTTCTGATTTTTGCATGATGATCTTTGCTAAATTCATTTATTAGCTCTATTAGCTTTTGTGAATTTTTCAGAATTTTCTATATATAGCATCATGTCATCTGCAAATAGAAAAACTTTTACTTCTTCCTTTCCAATTTGGTTCCCTTTTTATTTCTTTTTGATGCTTATTGTTCTTGCCAGAATTTCCAGTATAATGGTGAATAACAGTGATGTCAGTGGGCATCCTTGTCTTGTTCCTGATCTTAGGAGAGAAAACTTTCAGGTTTTCACCATTGAGTATGATGTTAGCTGTGGGTTTTTCCTGTAGGCCTTTATAAAGTTTAGGCAGTTTTCTTATATCCCTAGTTTTCTAAGTACTAAACATGAAGGGGTGCTGAATTTTGTCAAATGCCTTTTCTGCATCAATTGGGATAATCATGTGGTTCTTTTCTTAGTTATATTATTGTAACATATTACATTAATTGATTTTCTTATGTTGAGCCACCCTTACATACCTGAGATAAATCCCATTTGGTTAAGGTGTATAATTATTTTAATGTACTGTTGGATTTAGTGTCCTAGTATTTTTTTTTATAGGATTTTTGCATATATAATGATAAGGGGTATTGGTCTGTCATTTTCTTTTCTTGTAGTATCTTTACCTAGCTTTGCAATAAGGGTGATGTTGGGCTTATAGAATGAGTTAGGAAGTGTTGCCTTCTCTTCAATTTTTTGGAAAAGTTTGAGCAGGATTGGTATTAATTCTTCATGGAAAGTTTGGTAAAACTCATCAGTGAAGCCACCTGGTCCTTGAGTTTTATTTGTTACAGGGTTTTTATATCTGATTCAATCTCTTTACTAGTTATTGACTTGAAATCAACTATTTCTTCTTGAATGAATGTAGGTAGTTTGTGTGTTTCTACAAATTTGTCCATTTCATCTTGGTTATCTGATCTGTTGGTGTAGAGCTGTTTGTAGTATCCTCTTATTATATATATATTTTTGTTACTCTGGGCTCAGTAGTAATGTCCCCCTTTTCATTTCTGATTTTAATTATTTTAGTCATTTATTTTTCTCTGTCAGTCTAGCTAAAGGGTTGTTGACTTTATTGATCTCTTTAAAGAAACCACTTTTGGTTTTGTTGATTTTCTCTCTTTTTAAATACCGTTTCATTTCGCTCCACTCTAATTTTTGTTATTCCCTTTCTTCTGTTCACATTGGGATCAGTTTCCTCTTCTTTCCCTAGCTCCTTCAGGTGTGCAGTTGGGTGTGTGGTTTGAGGTCGTCTATAATGTAAGTATTTAGAGCTACAAAATTCCTTCTCATCACTGCCTTTGCTGAAGTCCATAACTTTTGGTATGTTATGTATTCTTTTTCATTCACCTCAAGGTATTTCATAATTTCCCTTTTAACTTTTTCTTTGATACATAGATTAAGAGTGTGTTAATTTCCATATATTTGTGAATTTTCCAGTTCTTTCTCTGTTATTGATTTCTAGCTTCATTCCATTGTGTTCAGAGCAGATATATTATATGATTTCAGTATTTTTGAATTTATTGAGGCTTCTTTTGTGACTTAACATATGGTTATCCTGGAAAATCTTCCATGTGCACTAAGTGCACTAAGAAGGATGTGTATTCTGCTGCTGTTGGGTCACATATTCTTTGTGTGTCTGTTAGATCTAGTTGGTTTATGATACCATTCATGTCTTCCATTTCTGTATTGATCTTATATCTAGATGTTTTTTCCATCACTGAAAGTGGAATATTTAAAGTCTCCTAATATTAATATAGAGCCATCTATTTTCCCCTTTAAATTTGTCAATATTTGCTTCATATATTTGGGACCACTGCCATTAGGTGCATATATATTTATAATCGTAATGTCCTTATTTAATTGACCCTTTCATCAGTATACAGTAACCTTCTTTGCTCTCATAACAGTTTTTTACTTAAAGCCTATTTTATCTAATATTAGTTTAGCTAGCCCAGCTCCCTTTTGTTTACTGTTTCCATGATATATATTTTTTCCATCCTTGCTCTTCTAACCTACTTCTTTTTTTTTATTTTTTTTTATTTTATTTATTGACTTTGTAATAATATTACATTAAAAATATATATGTGAAGTCCCATTCAACCCCACCCCCCCACCCCACCTCTCCCCCCCCCCCCCCCAGCAACACTCATTCCCATCATCATGACACATCCATTGGATTTGGTAAGTACATCTTTGGGCACCTCTGCACCACATAGTCAATGGTCCACATCATGGCCCATAGTCTCCTCCATTCCATCCAGTGGGCCCTGTGAGGATTTACAATGTCCGGTGATTGCCTCTGAAGCACCATCCGGAGCAACTCCATATCCCAAAGACACCTCCACCTCTCATCTCTTCCTGCCTTTCCCCATACCCATCAGCCACCATGTCCACTTTTCCCAATCCAATGCCACCTCTTCTATGTGGACATTGGATTGGTTGTGTCCATTGCACCTCTATGTCAAGAGGAGGCTCAGATTCCACATGGATGCTGGATGCAATCCTCCCACTTTCAGTTGTAATCACTCTAGGCTCCATGGCGTGGTGGTTGTCTTTCTTCAACTCCATCTTAGCTGAGTGTGGTAAGTCCAATAAATCAGATTGTAGGTGCTGGAGTCTGTTGAGGCTCAGGACCTGGCTATCACATTGTCTAACCTACTTCTGTCTTTGATTTTAAGATGAGTATCTTGTTACCAGCAGGGTCATACTTTTTTTAAAATTCATTCTTCCAATTTCTGCCATTTGACTGGAGAATTTAATCCATTTCCATTTAAAGTAACTACTGATAATGCAGGGCTTTCTTCTCCCATTTTGCTACTTGGTCAAGTCTCATACCTTTCTTGTCCCTCAATTTTTCTGGTAGTGCCTACTTTCATATTTATTTTATTTTTTTGTATTGTACCATTTTGAGTCCCTTCTGATTTCTTTTTGTATATATATTTTTTCAGATATTTTTCATTGTAATTACCATGAAGATTAAATTTAATACCCTAAATCTATAACAATCACATTTGATTTTATACCAACTTAACTTTTATAGCATAGACATATGCACTATTTCTATGCTCCTCCATCACCCCAAATTTTTATTGTACTTGTTACAAATTACATCATCATATACTATATCTAAAATCATAGATATATCATTGCTTTCCACACATTTTTCATTTTAGAACCTGTAAGAAGTAAAATGAAGTTATATACAAAAAGTACAATACAGTATTTTTGGTATTTATAGTTACCCGTATGGCTATCTTTACTGAAGATTTTTATTTCTTTATGCCACTTCAACCTACTGTCTATTGTCCTTTCCTTTCAGTCTGAAGAACTCCCCTCAGCATTGCTTATAGGGCAGGTCTAGAGATGACAAACTTCCTCTGCTTTTGTTTATCTGGAATGGTCTTAATCACTCTCATTTTTCAAAGACAGTGTCGCTGGATATAAATTTCTTTTGGCAGTTCATTTCTTTCAGCACTTTATTTTGTCTCATTGTCTTCTTGAATCCATGATTTCTGATGAGAAATCAGCATTTACTCTTACTGGGATTCTTTGGTACATAACTCATTGATTTTCTTTTGCTGCTCTCAGAACTTTCTCCTCCCTGGCATTCTATAGTTTGAGTATTATATGTCTGAGCATGGTTCTCTTTGAGTTTATTCTGTTTGGTGGTGTTAATTGGGCTTCTTTAATGTACATATTCATGGATAGTTTTCTGCCATTTTTTCTTGGAATGTTCCTTCTGCCACTTTCTCTTTCTTCTCCTTGTAATCCCATAATGCATATATTGGTACACTTGATGGTATCCCACAGGTCTCTTGGGCTCTGTTTACTTTTTCTCATTTTTTTTCTTTCTACTCTTCAGCCTGAATAATTTCACTTGTCTTGTCATTGAGTTTACAGATTCTTTTTTCTGCCAATTCCAATCTGCTGTTGAATCCCTCTAGGGAATTTTCATTTCAGTTATTGTAGTCTTCAATGCCAGCATTTCTGTTTGGCTCCTTTTATTTTTTTATTTTTCTATTTTTTTAAGATTTATTTATTTATTTATTTCTCTCCCCTTCCCATCCACCCTGCTTGTCTGCAATCTGTGTCTATTTGCTGCTGCTTATTTTTGTCCGCTTCTGTTGTTGTCAGTGGAACGGGAGTCTGTGTTTCTTTTTGTTGCGTCATATTGTTGTGTCAGCTCTCCGTGTGTGTGGCACCATTCTTAGGCAGGCTGCACTTTGTTTCGCGCTGGGCGGCTCTCCTTACGGGGTGCACTCCTTGTGCGTGGGGCTCCCCTACGTGGGGTCACCCCTGCGTGGCACGGCACTCCTTGCACGCATCAGCACTGCGCATGGGCCAGCTCCACATGGGTCAAGGAGGCCCAGGGTTTGAACCATGGACCTCCCATGTGGTAGACGGACGCCCTAACCACTGGGCCAAGTCTGATTCCCGTGTTTGGTTCCTTTTAAAATTTCTGTCTCCTTATTGAGATTGTCATATTGTTCATTTAACATTTTCCTGTTATCCTTTAGTCCTTTGTTCATATTTTCCTTTATCTCCTTGAGCTTGTATGGAATTATTGTTTTTAAGTCTTTGTTCCATATGTTTGATTTTGGTCTTCTTCATTTGTAGATTTTTCCCTTGTTCTTATGGATGGGCCAACATTTCCTGTTTTATTATTTGTCCTGTAAATCTTTTCTACTGTACATTTTAATATTTTAAAATGTTAACCCTGGTATTTTGTCCCTGAGCTGTCTGTACCTTAAGTTCATATGCAGAAAATAATATGACAGATTTCCTTGAATTATAGGAGCTAACAAATCAATGCAAAATACAACTTTCACAGTCTCTGAACATTGTCTCTATGTTGGCTGCTGCTCTCCTTTAGAATTTTTCCCTCCTGTCAATAAGCTGAACCTGAGGCAAATGTGAAGTGCTCATTTTTTTTGAGCCTGTGTCCTGTCCGGCACTTATGCTTGCTTGTGGACTTGGGAATTCTTCCATTTATTCCCTCTACTCCCTAAGAGATAGACTTTCTCCGCCTCCCTGGGTGCTTTATTGTATGACGTAAAGCAAGTAACCCTTTGCTCCAGTCTGCTTTTTCTTAATTGTTCCTTAGACTGCTTTAGTTGTCAGCAAGCTGCTTCTGCCTTCCAAAGAAGACTTTCCGGGTTCAGTCTTTGCAGCTGCCACCCAATAGGTTGGCACTAAGATACAGGCATGACAGTATGCATATCAGAGTTACTCTTTTCCCTCTTGAATCGAGTCATGGACCCACAATAGGAGTGCAAACTGTCTTCACACTGTGCTAGGGTGAGCGTTGGGGAGGGCTTCCCCTACAATTTTTTTAAAGAAGTATTTTTTATTTATTTCTCTCCCCTTCCCCCCTCCCAGTTGTCTGCTCTCTGTGTCCATTCGTTGTGTGTTCTTCTGTGACCACTTGCATCCTTACCAGTGGCGCCAGGGAGTCTGTGTTTATTTTTGTTGAGTCATCTTGTTGTGCCAGCTCTCCCTGTGTGCGGCGCCATTCTTGGGCAGGCTGCACTTTCTTTCGCGCTGGGCGGCTCTCCTTACAGGGCACACTCCTTGTGCGTGGGGCTCCCCTACACGGGGGACACCCTTGCGTGGCACGGCACTCCCTGCACGCATCAGCACTGCACATGGGCCAGCTCCACACGGGTCAAGGATGCCCAGGGTTTGAACTGTGGACCTCCCATGTGGTAGGTGGACACCCTATCCATTGGGCCAAGTCCGCTTCCCCCCTGCCATTTTTAAAGTGGTGTTTTCTTGATTTTGATCCTCGCCCAGTTACTGCAACAATTTACTCTTTTCTGGAGTTCGGAGAAACATGACTCTGCCAGTTTTTGCCAGTTGTGATTCTGTAGGGGAACAGCATCATGAAGCATCTGACTCTGCCATCTTGGTCAAACAGAAGCCTCCAGAGTGGGGTTTTAAAACACTTTAAGATATATTTAGGGGATTTGAATCTCTGGACTGACAATGTGATAGCCAGATCCTGAGCCTCAACAGACTCCAGCACCTACAATCTGATTTATTGGACTTACCACACTCAGCTAAGATGGAGGTGAAGAAGGACAACCACCACACCATGGAGCCTAGAGTGATTACAACTGAAAATGGGAGGATTGCATCCAGCATCCAGGTGGAATCTGAGCCTCCTCTTGACATAAAGGTGCAATGGACACAACCAATCCAGTGTCCACATAGAAGAGGTGGCATTGGATTGGGAAAAGTGGACATAATGGACAAAGGGTATGGGGAAAGGCAGGAAGAGATGAGAGGTGGAGGCGTCTTCGGGACATGGAGCTGCCCTGGATGGTGCTTCAGAGGTAATCACCGGACATTGTAAATCCTCACAGGGCCTACATGATGGAATAGAGGAGAGTATGGGCCATGATGTGAACCAATGTATATGAGGTGCAGAGGTGCCCAAAGATGTACTTACCAAATCCAATGGATGTGTCATGATGATGGGAACGAGTGTTGTTGGGGGGGGGGGAGAGGGGGGGTGGGGGGGTGGGGTTGAATGGGACCTCACATATATATTTTTAATGTAATATTATTACAAAGTCAATGAAAAATAAAAAAATTTAAAAAAAAATAAAATAAAAAAATAAAAAAAAATAAAAAAAAAAATAAAAAAAAAAAACACCTAGCAGACCCCAATATAATGCATGCCTGAATAAGCCAGTTGAAAGGCTTAATCTGTATGTGTCAATGGACTTAATAAATTTATTTTTGTTACCAAATAACTAGACTAATTGCCACTACATTAGCCCCTCAAGCCTCATATACAGGCTTGGTAAATATGTACTGAATGAATGAATGAATGAATGAATAATACCAAAAGTAGGCATGGAAGAATGGAACCCTTGGATACAGTAGTTTTCTATGTTAGTCAAGGCTACTGGGTAACAAAAGCTGCTACTCTTTGACAGTAGATCTTTACAGAGATGAATTTTTGTGACACTAGCAAGGTCAGGTCTTACAACAAGCAGTGACATGGGTTGAGGGTGCTCTTGGCTCCCTCTCTGTCTTTATTCCCAGATGCTTCTCCTGTGCCCCATGCTCATTTATTCCAGAAAAATTTATAAAATGATAGAAAAAAAGCCTTCCTGTGATTTTTTTCCAAGGCACTTGGAAGATTATCCAGTGTTTTTACATGATGGGGCATGGCCTACCCAGTCACCAACTTACCTCTTTCCTATTTCCTGGAATAGTTCATTAAATAAGGTGTTAAAGCACTTTTTTGGATCCTGCTCTGTGCCAGTATGAAGGCCAAGGCACAAAGCTAGAATAGATGGGATAAAAATTATAGAAGAATAGGACAGAACCTCATATTCTGGAAAGCATACTTTAAGAGGAAATGCAAACAAGTAATTGCAATTCAGTATAAAAAATGTTTTAGCAAAGGCTAAATGTTGAAGGTGCTATGGTGACACAAAGGAAGAAGTGATGGCTGGGAGCAAGAGCTGGAGTAAATTTTCCCAAAAGAAAGATGGTATGTGAACTTTAAGAATGAGTAGAATTTGCCAAAAGAAGAGGGGATGGTGATGCCAGGCAAAGGAAACACCATACACAGAATAGAGACATTTCTACTCAGGATGTCTGAGTAGTTGGAAGCCCAAGACGTGAGAGAAAGGAATCCTCAGAGGACATCAGCCAACAGACTCTTCCAGATGCTTGAATTGGTTCCCTCTGGTTCCTCTTGCATGTGTATAGAAGCCCACCCCCTCAAATGGCAATGAATAACCTTCAAAAAATTGCAAGCCATTCTCCAGATTCCCTCTGTTTAAAAAAGTAAATGCTGATATTTTTTGGTTATTGTGGTTTTCCTGACCCAATATGCCCTTCCATGACCTCATCCTTCATTCCCTGTACCTAAGTGGAAACTCATTTCTTATTAAAAACACAAGTCCAGACTTGTTTCTTCTATTGAGCATGCCCCATTTCACCACAGACCTCGGCATTTCTGGGGCGTGGTATGTGTTTGCACATCTTCTTTGTGTATGTGTGCGTGGGGGGTGGGGGTACATGGTTTAAATGACTGTACGTATGCTGTTTGGCCAAAGAACATAATTAGTATGAAGATTTAAAGAGAAGTTAGTTGTATGGCACAGCCTTCACCCTTGCTGACATCCATGTGTCCTTTTAGTGGGTAAAGAAAAGGAGCATTTTTTTTTATTAAAATTATTTATTTTTAAAAATTACATGCAAAAAATACGAGGTCCCAATCAACCCCACTGCCCCCACCCCCCACTCCCCCCACAGCAACACTCTCTCCCATCATCGTGAGACATCCATTGCACCCAGTAAGTACATCTCTGAACATCACTGCACCCCGTAGTCAATGGTCCACATCATAGCCCACACTCTCCCACGTTCCATCCAGTGGGCCCTGGGGGGATCTACAATGTCCTGTAATTGTCCATGAAGCACCACCCAGGACAACTCCACGTCCCAAAAACGCCTCCACATCTCATCTCTTCCTCCCATTCCCCAAACCCAGCAGCCACCATGGCTACCCTTCCCACACCCATTCCACATTTTCTCTGTGGACATTGGATTGGTTGTGTCCATTGCACATCTATGTCAAGTGGGGGCTTAGATTCCACATGGATACTGGATGCACTCCTCCTGCTTTCAGTTATAGACACTCTAGGCTCCATGGTGTGGTGGTTGACCTTCTTCAACTCGATGTTAGCTGAGTGGGGTAAGTCCAATAAATCAAAGTGTAGGAGCTGAAGTCTGTTGAGGCTCTGGGCCTGGGTGTCTTATTATCAGTCCAGAGATTCAAATCCCCTAAATATATCTTAAACCCCAGCACCAACTACAATTCCAATAAAGTAGCATGCAAGTCTTGTGAGAAGAGATCCCCTCCGAGTCCAATTCCATCATGTAGAAACACCAGTTCCAAAGAAGGGCCATCTGCCATGGCAGTGAACCCCATCTGCCATGAAGAAAAGGAGCATTTTGGAGTTGATGGAGTTAACTTTCCTATGCTAGGAATATTATCATGTGAGGGAAGGCTGAAAGCAAGGTAGTAACTTACATATATGCCATTGGCAGCTACCATGTCTATTTCGGTCCATGATTAAACACAGTGTTTATTTCTGGAGGCCTTGGGCCCCTCTGCCAATCTCTACCTTCTACTTCCATCACCTTGGAGCCTTGATGTTATGGCAACAGACAGAATTATTAGCATCTTAGCAAGCACTCTGTCAACTGCGCTTTTGTTTTTTGATAAGATATTCAGAAGCATTTATGATTTGTTTGTATAGTAAGAATATCTAGGCTATGCGCTCACTCATCAACTCCATATCACTTCAAAAACAAAAACAAAATGCCTACTTCCACAGTCTCCATTTCACAATCAGTTAATGGTGGTTTAGGAGTGGAGGGTATAAAATTAAATGGTTGCCTCCTTACTTAATGAGACCACTGGGAGGATTGTGCCATTGGTTGAAGAGGGAGAAAGGGGGGGGGGGGGGGAAGGAGAAGGGGAATGAAGAAGAACAAGCCTGATGTGTCCTGGGTCTAAACCTGTCATACCTGCTTTAGCTGCTGTACCAGCAAATTGGGTGAAAGGCCAGACCAGCAGGACAGAGAGAGGGGACTTCAGCCCAGTTCACGGGACAAATGCCGCCAGATCTCTCATCATTCACCTCTTGCCTTCATTACTGGCCAGTGAACATCATGTATGCCACTCGCCTCCCTGAATTTCACCTGTGTCACCCACACCCCTGACGCTGAGTCTCTGTGCTTTGTCCGCAGGAACTTCCACTACATCACCATTCTCCGGGACCCAGTGTCCCGGTACTTGAGCGAGTGGAGGCATGTCCAGAGAGGGGCCACATGGAAAGCATCCCTGCATGTCTGTGATGGAAGGCCCCCAACCTCTGAGGAGCTTCCCAGCTGTTATACTGGGGATGACTGGTCTGGCTGCCCCCTCAAAGAGTTCATGGACTGTCCCTATAATCTAGCCAACAACCGCCAGGTACGCATGCTCTCTGACCTGACCCTGGTAGGCTGCTACAACCTCACTGTCATGCCTGAAAAGCAAAGAAACAAGGTCCTCTTGGAAAGTGCCAAATCGAATCTGAAGCACATGGCGTTCTTCGGCCTCACTGAATTTCAGCGGAAGACCCAGTATCTGTTTGAGAAAACCTTTAACATGAACTTTATTTCACCATTTACCCAATATAATACCACTAGGGCATCTAGTGTAGAGATCAATGAGGAAATCCAAAAGCGTATCGAGGGACTGAATTTTCTGGATGTGGAATTGTACAGCTATGCCAAAGACCTCTTTTTGCAGAGGTATCAGTTTATGAGGCAGAAGGAGCATCAGGAGGCCAGGCGGAAGCGTCAGGAACAACGCAAATTCCTGAAGGGAAAGTTCCTTCAGACCCATTTTCAGAGCCAGAGTCAGGGCCAGAGCCAGAATCAGAGTCAGAATCCACATCAGAATCTGACTCAGAATCTGATTCATAATCTGACTCAGAGCTCAAGTCAGAATTTGAGCCAGAATTTGAGCCAGAATTTAAGCCATAAGGAGAACCGGGAGAGCCAGAAGCAGAAGTCGGGCCCAGAGCAGAGCGATAGCACCGCCAGCAATGGCACCAAGGACT
Source organism: Dasypus novemcinctus (assembly GCF_030445035.2). Lineage (NCBI taxonomy): Eukaryota > Metazoa > Chordata > Mammalia > Cingulata > Dasypodidae > Dasypus > Dasypus novemcinctus. The sequence continues at coordinate 151,089,259 of NC_080704.1, read as the reverse complement.
ACATAGGCAGTGTAGAGAAATGGCGTTAAATGGATCAGAAAAGCTTGTACATGGTTCTCCCAAAGCGCCAGTAAAAATGTGGCAGATCTGAAAGGATGAGAGGTGTCCAAACCCATCCTGCTTCCTTCATTTGGGAAGTCAAAAAAAAAAAAGTTAAGATATTGCCTTTACAGTTGCCTTTCAAGTAAATGTTATACTGTGTGTGGGTACAACAAATCTCAATATGCAATTAAATTGTCTATTTTGGGTTTGTTGGACTATTTATGAAATCCAAAAGTCAAACCACTCTCACCAGAAATTGCCATTTAGATATTTTAAGAAGTTCTTAAATTAGTTATGGGGACAAAGTGAAAACAGAATGCAACCATTTAACTTACAGCTAAGAAATGGATTTTAAATTACTCATGATACACAGTTAAAGTGCTGTCTTGGAAGCAAATGAATAAAACAAACTAAATAAAATGACACATGAAACCTTTTATTTTCTTCTCAATTTTAACAAAGAACCATTTGAGTAAAATAACAGCTGATGGTAAATTTTACCAAACTGTGTAAAATAAGAAATTTCTCTCCCAAACGTGGGGGGATTTATGTAAAAACATTGGCTTTTCAAATAGAACCGAACACCTATCTTGTTATTTAGGAGATGTTTAAAATTTTAAACTTTTTCTACTTTCTGCTGTTTAAAGGTTGTAAACAGGGTGTATCTCATATTAAACAAAATAACTTTTTTTTTCCCAGAAAAAATTTTTTTTTACCAATGTAAAGATCTAATTTCCAGACACTTTTGGGGCACTGTAATTTCAACAATTCTGGAATATTTTTGGCGCTACTTTACATTCATTTGAAGTCTTCTCCGAGTTGTGCTCATTCCAAACAAACCCATTTATAGAATCTTTCTTCATTATCTAAATGGCGTGTTGCTGATTTCGTTGTGGTATATAATCCTGGATAAAAGTCAGGACTTTCTTTCTATAGAATTGTCTTATCAATGTTTGTGTAGTGAGGTCCTTGTCAAGAAGCTCTTGAACAGGGTAATGTGTCTAAAAAGATTGGATTTATTCTTGACTGAACAAAATTGAACCTGAATGTGAACTGTTTATTTACTTTTTGTACATCTTAATTGTAATGTTTTCAGTTGTGGTGGGTATTTCTAGCCCATTAGTTCTTTTTTGGTGTTGACAGATTGTAGACTATTACAAGAGGAAAAAATAGTAGAATAGGCTTTAGGACAGCCAGAGTTATTCAGTAACACCAAAAGGTATACCTCAATACTTTGGGTTAACCCTTCTACCAGATTTTGTATTAAGAAAGAGTGTTTGGCAGTGTGGTTATGTATCATGAGCATATGAGTTGAGGCGAGCACATACTTGGTAGTATAAGTTTATGCAAAATTACTTTTAAGATATTGATTATGAATTGAGCAAGGTAAAAAAGAAAAAGCAACTATGTAGCTCACGGTGCTATGAAGCATCATGATTCTGGGCAGTTTCCATTCTCCAGATTTTGCTACATTTTTGTAAGGACTTACACTAACCCCCTGGCTATCAATCAAAGGCTGTCCAGGTGACTAGCAGTGGCATTTCTGTTTCTAGGAGAGATAAGCTTAGAGGTGTGGCCATAAAGTCACATCTTGTACAGTCTGCTGAACTGCATGTTCTAGTTCCATCTGCAATAATACGCCCACAAGCTGGACAACAACCTGAGTATTTGGGTTTCAAAATGGATATTCTAGACTCTTCGCTTGTATCAATATATCAAAATGTTGTTTTGCCTGACAGAATTGCAGTCCTGGGATGTGTGAGAACTGAAAAACTCAAAGGAAATTTTTAAAAATCAAACACATCTTGAAGTCAAAGTGTTTTAGAGTGAAACTATTTTGTGTACAGTGTGTTTTTAAAATAAGCATTCTATAGATCACTATGGTATTTCGCTTTTGTTTCATTTTCATTGAAAATATTTGTTCTTAAAACTGATAGGTACTATTGGAAAGCAGGATGGAGCACGAGCCAGTGGAAAAACTTGTTACAGAGAAAAAAACGTTTTGTGTAATTGCTGTGGTGTGCATGGTTTGCAGAGATTAAGTGCATTTTCTTTGTCTATACTGATTATTGTACATAGGGGAGGTTATAAATATACATTTTTGTCATCATCATGTAAATCCCATGATTTCAACTGTAAACATCAGTCCAATGGTGTAGCTTTACAAACCATTCACTGATTTTGTGTAATTTAACAATAGGTATGAAATAAAGTTTAAATTACAGACTCTGAGTAATTTCATGATTTCAAGGTTTGCAGCCACTAGCCATGGTGACATCACACACAAGAAGAAATTTCTCTCTTCTCAGTGAGTTTCTTTTTTCCTCTAGGCAGCCAGGCATGGAAGTGATATGGCCCATTCTGATTCTCCACACCAAAATGGCCTTAGTTTTGGGTGCTTCCTTTTGAGTAAAACCAAGCTGTCAGTTAAAGAAGACTAGGTTTGCTATGCAAATATAGTATGTGCATGTGTTAATGAAAGCTATTAAAGTAGATACTTGCATAGCTAGGAACATGAAGAAAGGAAAAATAGCTTGCTTTATTTCCCATCCATCCCCTCTACTCACAGGGCCGATGATAAACTTAAGCATTTAAGTATTAGCTTTTCCAGTCAGGAACACAATTTGCTCTTATATTTAGTGTACATATGTTTTCCAAGCAAACTCCTGTGGTTAGGACTTTAGAGGGCATGATTTGTCCTTGCCTTTTTCCAAATGGAATTTAGATTTCAGAGGGAGGAAAGCCACAAATTTGGGGGAGTTAACCATGCTTGGCCTGTAAATTATTTAAACTTAAGAGATTGTGCCCAATAACTGTTTACTGAGCAATAATTGAGGGGGAGTGAGGGAGCAGGTCCTAAGGTCTTGATTGTATAAGGGTCCCCTGGCCCCTTGGGAGGAACTATTAGAAGAACATAAAGGCAAAGAACTCAAAATATTTAGCAATGAAGTGGGGGAAATGTAGAAGACCTGTACTTTGCTGTAGGCCACGCAATCAGGGTTGGCTGCTAAGGAAATGGACTACTGAGGTACCCCAGAGAGGAACTATAATGGAGAAATAAGTCATCGGCCCCGTTCCAAGGACTCTAGGATTCTCAATCAGAATTATAACCAAGTAAAAGCAGAGCTACCCTGTGTGGGGGAGGATGGTGGTGTTAAAAGAGTTGTCACACCTGGAAGGAATTGGTTAGGGGGTGGTGGGTGGAAAGAAACATTAAAGGACAGCAAGACCAGCTTAGGACAGCTGTAGTTCCACCCTGACTGGGATTCCAGGTCACGAAGGATGCAGAAAAGAATAACAGAATCATTCAGGGTGGTGATGGGCAGCCCACAGCTTTCTTGTACTGGTGTAAAGACTTTATTCCTGACACCTGAAAGCTGGGAAAGAGGCGACATTGGGGTATTACTTCAGCGTAAGTGGCCATTTGCAATGGGCCAGAGTTCCTTCTCCCTTATCTTCTCTAGGACTCAACTAAGCAAATAAACAAAAATGGAATGCTTTGTTAAAAAAGAAGAAGAAGAAGGCTAACAAGAAACACAATGTACACTACTTCCAAATATAACCCTTCCCTCCCCAGGATTGTGAAATAAAGCAATCCTAATCTCTCAAATAGCAAGAATGAGGTGATCTGCCAGTTTCGAAATGTCAGAGGAATTTGAACAACACCTCAAAATTCCCAAAGTAAATTCAGAACACATTTCTCAGACCTTCACAAATGTGCAAAGCACTCAGATTCAAGAGAAAACTATCTTCAAAACAAAGCTCCTCAGCTGTTTCTCAGTGTAAATTGCAATGTTCTGAGTAGCTAGAGAAGAGGACCGCAAACTGGATTTAGAGGGGGCCAAATCCAGCCCTCCATCTGTTTTTGTAAATACAATTTTACTAGAACGCAGCCCATTTGATTATCTCTATTGCAGCAGAATTGCGTATTTGTAACCCATCATATGCCTGAAAGCCTGGAATGTTTACTATCTGGCCCTTCACTGAGCATGATTTGATTAGCTAGACAGCTCATCAAAATTTCCTAAACAGTGAAAACTTGGACTAGATCCCAGAATCTAAGTGAATAGAGGGGTGTGACTCACATAACATGCTTTCCCAAAACACATCAATACAAACAGCATTTATTGAGCAGCTACTATATGTGAGGCACTGCATTAGATCTCAGGGCATAGGAGAACCTGGTTTTTTCTCAGGAATGGGGAACTCTAAACCAAATGCTGTAGTAATAAGTTTAGTGAAAAGCTCAATTAGTTCTTCAGTAGTACTATTTAGTTGACATCCACTAGTTTTCCCTGGTGTGTATGTGCGTGTTTAATCACATGCCTGTAAATATTAAAACAATATAGAGGTATGTAAAGTAAAAAGTGAAGTTACCTACACAACTCTTCCTCCCCAAGAAAAACCATTGTAATTATGTGATTTCTTCCAGTCCTCCTTGTTCTAGTCACATTTAAATAACAATCGTTCTACACGCCACACACACATATAATGTCTATAACAAAAATGGAACCTTCATCTTCTGATTGGTACATGATTTCCTTTTTATTTGTTTCTTTGTGTGGGGGGGGGAGGTTCAACAGTACATCACGGCTTTCCTTTCAAAACAAGAATATAGTGGAAGGTTTTCCCTAAGCCCCCAAACTGAGTATTGCTGATGATACAGGTGAATAGGTAGACTCTGGATCCAGACTGGCTGGGTTTGAATCCCAGCTCTACCACTTACCCACTGTGTGACCTTGGGAAAGTCACTTAACCTCTCCACGCTTCTCTCTCCTCACCTGTAAATGGTGGTAATAATAGTGCCAATTCCAGAGCATTGTGATGAGGAGTAAATATTGGTAAAGCATTTAGGACAGCACCTGGCACCAAATTATCCTTATATGTGTTCAATAGCATTATGATTACCATTGTTATTGTTATTAGGATAAAGGCTATCTGACCGCTAAATGTCCATGACTCTGAGATCAAGAATTGGAAATACTGGCAGGAAAAAACATAAGCAAAGAATAGACTATGCCCTATTGTGTCTAAACAAACTCGTCTTTTCTAAAAAAAAAAAAAAGATGCAGTAAGTATATCTCAAGTGTTCTATAACTAAATAAGATCTCTCCTAAGGTTTACTTCTGAGTTTTGAATGTAGCAGGTGACAGGAGTGTTCAGAAAGATCTAATCTGCAAAATGCCAGATGAATCACAGATACTCTTTCCAGCAATAAAAATGCATCGTCTGATGTCTCTGGATGATGTGGGGACCTATTTTATCACAATTAGCCAAGGCTGACTCACTTCCAGCCCCTTCTCTTGCCACCCACCTCCCAGTGAACATTGTCAGAGTACCAGCCTGTCTGCATGATGGGATCTGAGAGGTCCACCTGCCTCCCTCCCAGGGCTGGCTTGGCACCTGTATGAAAACAGCATGTCCAGAAGATGCTATAAAAATTGATATATGTCACCTTGGAGGAAGGAGGGAGAATAATCCAGTAAAAGTCAGCACATAGTAGTTTGATCAGCAGTCACGAAAAGCCCTTGAGGAAGAGGACACACAGCTTTTGTAAATTCAGGTAGTGCTCACTTTGGTTTAAAAATAAATAAATAAAAGACAAGGAAAAAGAATGGTTTGCTTACACCCCATTTGAAATTTGCAATTTTGATCTTGTTGCCTTTAAAGACAGGATCAGTTTCAATAATCCTCCTTAAATCTCATTAAGTTGTATAAATTCTATTCTCATTATCCTGGGTTAAATCTTGTGACCTCACTAATCTTAGTGAGATTTAATGATGCCTAACTGGGCTTAAGGAAAGTTTAACAGTTTCTGTGACTGGAAAACACTCTACTGGAGCTCATGTCACCTGTGAGGACCTGAGAGGAATTTTCAAGTCTTAAGAGAGAGTGCTATATTCTAGCTTGATAGGACCCAACCAGCCAACTAAAGCCAAAACTTACAAACCTTTTCATGGATTAATCCAGAACACAGGAATGTTTTATCACAAGCCTGAAGGAGCACGTCTGTCCTTGAAACTACCTAGAGCAGGGCCACATGCCCATCAAGGCCCTTGGCATTTCATGGCAAAGACTTGACAAATTTGATCTAAGAGGCAGATTAGGCTTTGCAAAGCCAAACAGGTACTTGAAGTAAGGCACTTCAGCACTGAGTAGTCAAGATGAATGGGCTTTATGAAGAATGAGATTGATTTAACAAGCACTAACAGGTATCAGTAGTTGTTGACTCTCTCAACCCAACTCAGTGCCCATTGCAGTTGAAAATATGCTTTCCCCCAAACCAGGAGAGCTTTCTAGAATGGATGGCTGCTTTGATTTCTCAGTGCTCTGACTCTAGGTCAGGTCTAGATGCCCACAATATCTTCCTGCCTTCAACCTCTTCCTTGACCACTAGATTCATCTACCTAAAACTACTTTTCAAATCTTGAGCTATAGACCTGGGGGCATCTAAAAATACCCCCCGATGTGTTTGTTTAAAAATATAGATTCTCTGGGCCCAATCGTTGACCTTCTGAACCAGAATCTCTGGAGGATAAAACAAGAGGCTCCACATTTTCAGTGAGATCTCAGGTGATTCTGAGATACTCACAGAAATTGGAGAGCTACTGTCCTAAATTTTAACTCTGTTCCCAGCACTGCCCTCCTCATAAAGCTTTGGGGCCCTCCACTGTCCATAGACTCAAGTCTCCACTCCTCAGCGTAATGCACAGACTTCTGTACAATCTGACGCTAACTCTCTTCCCAGGCTCACCACTGAATACACCCCTACCTGAACTTTTCTGTCAAGCAAAAGTTCTTTGCTCCTTGCCCCAGGCATGCGCCTTCCAAAATGAATTTGAATAGGAGTTTATTAGGTACCACTGGCTCTAATAAGCTGTATCTTCAGTAGGCTGACGGCCATCTTAATAGAGTTTTAATGAATGCTAATAAGCCTTGGCAGGTCATAAGCAAGTGGTAGCCAATTACAGCCAGCAAGTAGAGCAGGTGGAATTTCCTGGGTGTACATCTCTGAACCTGCAGGGCTGGAGACAGACAGCTATGACAGCCACATTCTACCAAAGGGAAATTGTTTTATTCAGGCCGGAGACTTCAGTATCCGTATTGGCTTCTACCCAGCCAGATTGGGAGTTCAGCTTAAGAGTGCATTCTGCTAGAGGTGTGAAGAGTTCAACTCTTGATGCTGCTGCTGCCTCTGATCTATGCTAGATAGTAAATACCTACTGCATGCCATGTGCTCTTTTAGACCCTTCATATAATAGCAGTAGTAAGAATAACAACAACAATAACAGCAGCTAATATTTATTCAAATTGTATTATATTTCAGACACCACGTTAAGTGATTTAGGTGCATGACTTCATTTAATATTCACAACCATTCTGTGGGACAGGAATAAGTAGCTCTCACACTTTACAGAGGCATATGCTGGAACCCAGGAGAGTTTATGACATCAGAGTTAGTAAAATGCAGGAGCCCAGATCAAGCCCAGTTTTGTCTAATTCCAGATCTAGAACTCTTAGCCTTATCTTATTATTAAAAACATTTTATTATGGGAAAATTCAAACCTCTACATAAGTAGAGAGAACAATATAATGAACCCCCATTTTCCTATCACCCATTTTCAACAATTGCCAGCTCTGGCCAATCTTGTTTCATCTCTACACTTAGTTTCCCTGCAAACTGGAATATTTTGAAACAATTCCCAGACATCATCTGCAAAGGTTTTATTATGTATTTATCTCTTTAAAAAACCCTTATCTCCTTTTCCTTACAAGACTGCCAGGTAAGTTTTATTATCCCCCCCCCCCGCCCCCATTTTAGAGAGAAGAAAATTAAGGTTCAGAGAGGTATGTCGCAGTCCACAGAACTAATAAGTAGCAGGTCTAAGTTTCACATCCTGGTCTGTCTGACTTCAAAGCCTTTGCCTTGGCCCAGCTGGAATTCTCTTCTGTGGCAGGAGCTTCCTCCAGAACAGAGGTTGTGGATGAAGAGTCCTGAGCACATGACGTTGACAAGTGAAGAAACCATTCCTGGCTTCTCTGATAATTAACAGTGGGCTCTTTGCCAGTTACAGGAATATTGACAAAGCAAGCAGCTTCCTTCAACTCCTTTGGATTCCACCCTGCTCAGCACTTTTCCCTGGACCCATAGATACCCAGGCCTCAGTCTTGGAAGGGAATTACCTGGTGCCTTTGCCCTTAGAAAGGTAGCCTGGGCTCTCCTAACCTTTGAGTCCAGTGTTAATAGACCCATAAACATTCTTCAAGCTCTCATAAACGAAAGCAGCCAAACTTGGCCCTTGGTGTCAGGGTGTTTGACCAATAGTTCTATGCTTTGCTTTCTGCAAACATAATTCCCGATTCGACCCTGGGGCATTAGAGAATATTTTTAGTGTTCAACAAAATGGTTTGGTCTCAGGTCTGCGCTGGGCCCTCTGCACTTTATTTATTCCGAGTCTTATTAGAGACCATCCCTAAGGCATCAGTCTACATGCTGTACGTCTATAAATGGAAGAGGGGATTTAGCCTCCGAACAATAATGGATTAGATGCATGTGGAGAAGCAAAAATACTTCTGCAATTACCTGAAAGGATTTTTAAAAATTCTTTCAACTCTAACACCATTAGGCAAACTCAAGTCATCTTTCCACTTCCCTTCCCCCATTTTTCAGATTCACTCTGAGACCCAGAGAGGGAAGTGACTTGCCTAAGATCACACAGGAGATTACTGTCAGAGACGAGACCCAATCCCAGATGTCTCAGTGTCTGCTGTGCACAGCACTTCCCTAATGTTTTTAATAAAAGACCTGCAGGTGTGATGTGGGGGCATTTTCAGGGGTTGGAGTTGTCCTGGGTGGTGCTGCAGGGACAGTTACCGGACATTGTATGTCCTCCCATGGCCCACTGGGTGGACTGTGGGAGAGTGTGGGCTATGATGTGGACCATTGACCATAAGGTGCAGAGGTGCTCAGAGATGTATTCACCAAGTGCAGTGAATGTCTGGAGATGAAGGAGGAGGTTGTTGTTATGGGGGGAGGAGTGGGGTGAGGGGGGTGGGGCTATATGGGGACCTCATATTTTTTGAAAGTAACATTAAAAAAATAAAGAAAGAGAAAAAATGCTGGGAAAAAAAAAAAAGACCTGCAGCATTTCCTGTTGCACTCTGTCTGTTCCATTACCCATTGGTCTTCAAGCTAAAGCAGAATCTTTTCTGGAATCCATACTATAGTAGTGTAGTGATCAAGTGTGTGGTTTCTAGAGCCAGGCTCCATGGAATCATGACTGCGGCTATTCTTCATTAACTGTGTGACCTGATGTAACTTCTTCTCTATAGGCCTTACTTGCCTCATTTGTAAAATGAAATTTATAATGATACTTACCCGTAGAGTTGTGGTAAGGATTAAATGAGTTAAAGCATGCAAAGCACTTTAGGACAGAGTTCTGGTGCTTCACAATTTGATTGGACTAATAGCCCAGAGGAAAGGGTTATTACTTTGGACTAATATGTTTTATTCGTTTGTCAAATTTTAATTGAACACCTGTTATGTGCCCAACACTGTTTGTTCTTATCAACGCCTTACTTTACATTCCTTTCTCCTTTCATTATGTTCTCACAAATTACTCAATAATTGAATTAACTACAACTAAAAGGAAATGCTTCTACCTAAATCCTTGCAGATGCTAAATTTCTGTCGGTTTTTGCTTTATATTTTTCTGCCACTCTCCCCTGAGAGGATCCAAGTTCTACGTTTTACACATAGTGAGCATTTCATTGGACATAGTAACATCTGTCTAAAATAGGCAGATGCTGATTTTTTTAAATGGATAAGACCAATGCCACTGTTTATTCTCAATACCAGGAATTGCTATTTAGCAGATGCACATTGTGTACAAAGCTCTGTGCTCGGAATTCCTGGGTGATGAATACAGTTCAGGCAATACATATCGTCAGCCACATACTCTGCATTTTCCATGACAATCACCCTTTCTGTTATTCTATTTCACTGCCGGTCTGTGTGTTCCAGTTTTTTTCCTGAAAAATTCAGTTGTCTTTAGTATCAGTACTAAATGTCAGTATTATTTTATGCATTTGATTTTAATGCCTTATAGTGTATAGTCAATCAAGTGGCATCTTTGTAAATAACGCACTCTCAGTGAATATCTTTGAGCGTCATTCCAAATTCTTCGGTCTGGCATTCAAGGCCTTAACTCCTGCTGACATTCCAGTCTCACCCCTCAGGACTTGCCACTCACACAACAAGCTCCAGGCAAGAGGAGCATTTAGAGTCTTCCCACCATGCCGTCATCTCTCATTTCACCTCCAAGCATTTTGTACATGCTGTTCTTTTTGCCTTAAATGCCATTCCTTATCCCCCTCACTCTCCCCTTCTATTTTATCATTGCATGTCTATCCACCCCTCAGCAACTCAGTAGTACACACACACCCACAAATGCACCCTCTGAGCATGATTACTCCTGCTTACTCCTTCAGGATTCTTCTTAGATGTCACTCCTTCTGGCAAGTCTTCCTGTACCCTCCCCAACCAGGATTTAGTCACCTCTCCTCTGTGCTCCCTTCACATACCTGGTTGACCCCCAGCCCAGCACTCATCCCAGCACAGTAAATCGCCTTTTGTGTGACTGGTTTGAGTTTGTTTTCTTTGATTTGTTTACATTTTAGAAAACTTGATAAGGGTAGGCATATCATTGGGTGAGTTGGCCTGTCCATAGTTATTTCTGTCACTCATTCTTCTGGTTGCCTATTTGTCTCCCCAACAAGACTGTGAGCTCCAGGAAGGCAGGGATGTGGTCTGTCCTAGTCATTTTCATAGTACCAATGCCTTGCAATTTTCCTTGACATTCGTTCATTCAGTAAATATTTACTGAGCACCTAATCTCCTACATACCAGGTCCTGTGCTCATGCTGGGTATTCAGAAATGAATAAAATATGATACCTTCTGTCATGGAGCTTACAGCTTACTAGTGGAGACAACATTAATCAAAACCTCTTACAAGTTGATTATAATGACCAACCATTCTAAGTGCCATAAAAGCAATGTGTAGAGGAAAGTGATAAACAGAGAGGACACACTTCTGGTGATCAAGGAAGGCTTCTCTGGGGAGGTGACATTTACATTGAGACTGAAAGGATGACAAGGAGCTGGTCATGGAAAGGCACAGGGTATCCAGGGGTGGAGAGGCACATTTTAGGTACTCAGTACATGTTCGTTGAGTGAGTTAATGAATTAATAATGGCTATTTAAAGGAATTCTGCTGCAAATGCTTTCATCATGAAGGGTCACTTGCAATGGAAATAATCAGCCCTGATCTCATGTTCTCTGATCTTGGATTTTCCTCTACAAGCATCCCTGGACAATCAGCAGTCTAACTTCAATCCTTCAGCTGGAAGCCCTTGAGATTGGAGCAGGGGCTGGGAGCTGGGGAGCCCAACTCAATCAGCCTGTTCTCTTCCAGCAATAAATAGGCTTTTATTTGACCAGTTAGGATGTTGCCCTGTCTGATTCATATAAATTTTGCCAAGCTTGAGAGAAGTAGGCATATCATGGAGGTGATGAAATAGGGTGTTTGTGGTCTTTTCTATACACAGATACCATGTCCTTGGTCAGGAAGATAATCTGACAACACATTGAACCTCTCTTGCAAAGCTTATCACACATTGTCTTGAATTTTATTTTTTGTCTGCCTGCCTTATCTCTCTTACTGGGCTGAAAATATATTCCTTGGGATAAGGGTGTCCCTTTGAGACATCTGTGCCTCCCATTAGTGACTTGCTTATAGCAGACACTCAAGACCTGTGTGTTTGGATTTGATTGTTTCTGTGAGGAAATTTCATTTCCTCATTGATGTACATTTTTGCAAAAGCTTCACCAAGTTCAAGGGCAGCCTCTGGTGTGGTAGGTTTCTTGGTGAGTGGCCTACCCATAACATAGCTGTATCAGTCAGCCGTTCAAGCATAAGATTATCTATCTATCAAGTTATTTGCTTCAGGGATTTGACATCGCACAATTGTGCGATCTGTTCAAGTAGTCTCTGTAAGGTTGTTGTCTATGTATCTGATGCTGAAGCTTTTACCAGCTTCGCCTGAGTGTGTCATAGTTGCATATTTGCCTTAACCTCAGAGTACTTTGATCCAAGGATTGTTTCTCCCTTAAATATGTCACATTGTCAGTTCCCTTATGGGGATGCCATTTTTCTGACCCGATGAGGTAATATTCTTCTGTGTTTAAGCTTATTAATTTGGGGTGGGGGGTACTGGGATCATTGCTTGTGTATTCACTGCTTTTTTTTTTTTTAGGAGGTATGGAGATTGAACCCGGGTCCTTGTACATGCAAAGCAAGCACTCAACCACTGAGCTATACCCACTCTCTGGTTGCTGTTGTTTTTCATGAGGGTCCTTCCTTGGGACTGATGAAAGGAAATATATCTGGCTACCTGTGCCTTGGGATAAACAGTATCACAGGGTTACTGTTTGAAAAATCAAACCTGCCATTTGGGTTAGGTGATTTTTTTCCTAAAGAAACTGTTTGATAGTAACGTGCTTATTTATTTTGGGGTTGTGATGATTGAAGGAAATAGTATCTTTCTGGAGAATTTTGCCTGAAGCCCCCTTTATCTTGAGGATTTCGAATTAAGTCTTTAGAGTTGGTTGAGGCATCACATTGGGCATTTCTAACTGGGCACACACGAAAAAAAAAAGAGAGATAAGGGAAAACAGTGGATAAGCCTTTTTAGCACAGCCTTTCCTTTTCAATTTTATGACTGGAAAGGGAAAGGAGAAGACAACCTGGTGATGGACCCTATGCCACTTTTCAGCAGAGAGGATCCTGGTAGGCTGCCTACTAGCAGGGAATGTGCAGTTCACAGACTTGGCCACAAGATGGTGCAGTGTGTGTGCATATGGTGTACACTCGGGGCGGGGTAGGAGGGGGAACTGAGGCCCTCTAAATTTTTAGCGGTCTTGTTTTTCCATATGGAGCCTCAGCATTGGGAAGATGGCAAATATGGAAGGGAGCCAGGAAATTTGAGTGTTTTACCAAATATTATCCAGTGTTTGAAAATGAAGAAAACCTATTAACACCCATACTTGGCTTTGAAATTCTAGTGCCGGGTATGCAATCTGCAAATCTGTCTACTAATTATGAGTTCTATGCTTTGTCAGTTATACAGCAAGCTAATAAACTGTGGTACAGATTGGCACTTTTTATACAACGTGCTCTGTTGCCATTGGACATGCTTGGTATTATGAAGGGTGGAATAGGTCACAGATACTTATTTTCCCTCCAACCATGGATTTTTCTTTTTGAGGCCTTTTTTTTAAAGCTAACTTTTTTTAAATTTTTATTTTATTTTTTTTATTTTTCTAAATTTATTTCTCTCCCCTTCCCTCCTCCCCCCAGTTGTCTGCTCTCTGTCCATTCACTGTGTGTTCTTCTGTGACCACTTCTAATCCTTATTTTTGAGGCCTTGATTATGAGGTTCATTTACCTTATGCAACTTAATTCCTGTACAAGGTGGTAAAAATACAACAGCCCAAGAAGGCTTAAGAGTTTCAATGCAAGTAACTTTTGCTGCCTCATCTGCTTTGGGCTTCACAGAGGTAGATGGGTTCATAGTACCTACTAACAACATGATTCCTAAGGCATGTGAACTACAGGGACTGGCTGAAAAATCCTAAAAAATAAGATTTCAAGGTGATTTCCCACTATCTTTAAGTGCTTTAGAAAAGAATGCAAGCTTTGCGCAGTGGCAGTATCATAGCCAATGAGGTTTATCCGAGGCACAATTATTGCTAATTGAAAACTTTTCCCAATACCCCGCCGTCACCACGTGAAATATAGTCGCCATTGGCAATTTTTGACAGTCTCTATGGAGACTGAATTTAAAAAAAAAAAAAAAGAATGCACAGATCAACAGGCTTTGCCTGTCCTGGTTTTAACTTATATGCTGGTCAGGAAAATCAGCAATATCTGTTTAATAGACAGTGTAAAAGGGGTAAATTTTATCCTACTTAAAAAAATTAATTTAATGATCTATCTAATTTTTTAAGTGTTGGAATTTTTCATGAGAAACCCTATGCAAAGATAGTCTTAAGATATTACAATAGATAAAAGACAAGTGACAGCCCAGAAAAAAAATAACTGTGCCATAGCTAACAAAGGATTAATATCTATAATATATAAAGAACTCCTATAAACCAATAATAAAAAGATGAACAAACCAATAGACAAATGAATAAAGCTTATGAACAAGCAATTTACAGAAGAAATATAAATGCCCAACTAACATAAAGATGTTTAACCTCACTGCTGGTGATAGGAATGAAGAATATTCCCTAGGTAGTGAGAATGTGGAAATGCAGATCCAAACAAAAATATAGTATGGTTTGCCTCTCAGACTGTCAAAAATTAAAATAAAATGCAGAGTTTTTGATGGTATAGAGAAAAAGTTACTCTCACATATTCTTGGTGGGACAGTAAATTGGAAAACTGATTCTGGATGGCAATTTGGCTGCTTCTATCAACATTTCTCTAGTATGTGTACTCTTTGACTCAACACTTCCACTTTTATCTTCTCTCCAATGGAAATATTCAAATATATTCCCAAATTTGTGTGTACAAAGATGTCCATTACAGCATTTTTTATACTAGAAACAACCTAAGTGTCTATCATGTGCTGACATGGACCAATCTTTAGTCCATGTACTTAAAGGACTATGCTTGTGGGAATAAATATACAGAGACAAATCTGGAAGAACACACTCCAAACTGATAATACTAATTACCACTGGCTCTGTGGATGGGATTGGGACTAGTAGCATGAAGCAACACGACCATGTTTTGCTTTATATATTTCTCTCTCTATTTTTTAATAATGAGTGGGTATTACGGTAGTATGAAATTTTAAAAATTAATGCATTTTAAAAGGTATTACTAGGATTAGAAATACTTTTATTTCTCTTCTCAAAGCTTCACAGATGCCAAAATAATCCCCAAAAACAAACCAAAAAGTTAAGGCCTACATGAGATGGAGATTAACAACTGTGTGCTCTTGGTGCCCTTTAGTTTTGTTCTTTTCAGGCCCACCCCATTCACCATTCACTTTCTTTTTTTTGTAGTAGTAGTAATTTATTTATTATCTTTTTAAAAAAAGATATATAGTTTTTGAAGACATATATATATTTTTAAAAAGGGTGTGGACACTGAGGAAGAAATGGAAGAGATTGCTTTGCCAAGCTACATACAGGGCAAAGCCTATTACAGCAATGAAAGGCAAAACGTCAAAAAAAATTTTTATGATATTTTTCATTTTTTTAATACCTCAACTTATTTTTTACTTTATTTTAGTTTTTCTAAATTATTACGTATTCTATTTCTAATCTTGAAACCTATCATTACTATTTCATTTCCCATTCACTTTCATTACAAATTTTTCCGAGTTGTCATCCAGCCGTAGCTCTCCAAGGGATGGTGTGGGAGGGTTCAGGGTAAGGAGCAAGAGAGGTGGCGAGCAAATGGGTATGTTCCTTTCCTTTGGCCTCCTTTGTTGCCTAAACTAATTGAAGAATGTTTTCTTCTTTACCTCTTATGTCCTTTCTCATTTAGGAGCTTTCCAAATCACCCTTACACACAATCGTGCACTTTTTCATACTGTAGACTTTTGGGAGCTCCCAACTTGCTTCCCAGAGCTCTGGAGGAATTCTCACTTCTCCCCACTCTCCCTCATTCTCTCCCTCCTCTCTTCTTTCCTCCCAAGGACTAATAATACCACCATCCACTCCTGGACCCATAGAATTACCCCACACTTTCCTCATGGCCCCCTGGGGCCTTCTATCAATGGTTTCTGGCTTGTTGAAAAGATTCGCCTTCCTATAATGCATTTTCTTTAATGCCCCTGATTTCTGAGTATGCTGTATTTTCTTACACTGAGGCAGCATTCCTCAAGGCTTCATTCACGTCCAACTCATTAACTATTTACTCCCACAGAAAAATTGCCATGATGGATGATACCCATTTTCACTGATTATTTTACCTTCTTTGCTGAGCAGTTGCCTTCTAAGGCATATTTGGCCATTTGTGGCCTGGTGCACTTTTTTTCCAACAGTAGAGATTGCTTAGTCACACATCACCATCAGATTCTGACCTGCAGTTTTATTTGTAAATGACTTTTCAGCCTTCTCTGCTAGCTCCCCTGATCTGTATAACTATAATAACTGCCCGTCATTTATTTGCACTCCCACATTAACTCTCTGTCTTCCTTTTGTCTTCTCCTCGAAGATGTTATGAATCAAAACAAGAGTCTCATCTTCATCTGGCCATCTTTTCTATATTCTTCTAAATCCATTTTCTTTTGCTCTTGGAGGTAGAGGACAAAAATAGCTGCCATCTATAGTATAATTTCTTATCCCTGAGTTAAAAATCTTCATGCCTTTATTCTTCTGAAATTAACAGACATACTTTTGCCTTCTACCCACAAAAGTATTGATGAATATTAAATGTCAGCCTTAGGTCAGTTACCTGAAAAACAGAACTGTAGTGTGTTCCTGTACCTCTGGTTCTTATTGACCTATCAAAAATTAGTTTGCCAATATTATCCTCTAACACCATTTGTATATGTATGGTCTGAGCCATATTTTTCAAGCTAGTTAATGAGCAGGTCATGGCTGGGAGCAGAATCAAAAGACTTTATAAGGTCAATGCACATTATTTTGTTTTCTAATCCAAATTCATTAGTTTGAGCCACCATGGTTTTTTTCCTTCATAGTGTAGTGTTGAATGTTACTTGGCACCCTGTGCTTTTCTTGCCTTTCTTTTTATTTTTATTTGAGAAAATTTTTATTTTTAATTGTTGGGTCCTATATTTGTCTTATGGGCACAGTTATGTTTAGTTATTCTTTAATTTCTCTGTTGACTCTTTTCCCTTTCTTAAAACATAGATGGGCCATTTGTCTTTTTTCTGGTCTACAGAAATTCTTGCTTCCAAGAATTTCCAAAGACAGTATAGTAATTTTTCAAAGAATCTAGTTGATTTCTCAAATATTTTAGGATAAAAGTCCCAGGAGACTTTTTGGAATGCACGAAGATTGCTAAGTATCAATTCTAAGCACATTGGGTGGCAGAAGCTATGTTGCCTGCTGTGGTTGCAAGTGTGTGTTTATGTGTGTATATGTATATAGAAACAAAGCTTTTTCTGTATGCCTTACTTTTTCTTTTACTTTAGTGTCATGCTTTAACTACATTCCCACATAATCAAAGAACCACACTATTTTCACTTCCTTCTATGCAATATGTAATATTTTCCTATACATCTGTTGCTAGTAGGATCTTGTACCTTGCTTCACTTTCCCATTTTTTTAATAGATTTTTTTTGAGGTACTGTGACTGGAGATTGAATCCAGGACCTCAAATGCGGGAGGCCAGCACTCAACCACTTAACCACATCGGCTCCCCTGAGTTGGCTTCCTCATTGTTTTGCTCACTGTTTTGCTTGTTGCATATTTTTTTGCTTCTTGCTTGTTGTTTGCTTGTTATTGCTCATTGCTTGTTTTTTTGCTTGTTATCTGCTCATTGTTTGCTCATTGTTTTGTTCCTTGTTTGCTTGTTGTCTGCTAATTTTTGCTAGTTGTCTGCTTGTTCGTTTGTTTTTCTTTAAGAAGCACAGGAACTGAACCTGGGACCTCCCATGTGGGAGGTGGGGGCTCAGCAGCTTGAGCCACATCCACTCCCTCCCCATTTTTAAAAAACGTAGCTGCTTCAAGTCTTTTGTGGGCAGGAGGATAGTATTAATAAATAAATACCCTTCTTAAATGCTCATGCAAGTAGATTTGTCACAATTCGCTTATACCAAGGATGGCAGTTGTTAACTCTTGGGAAGTAGTGTTGGAGGAGGGGAATTTTACCCAACAGAGCCCCCTTCTAATTCTGCAGTGAGCCTTGGCATCCAGTATTTTTAAAAATTTATTTCTCTCCCTTCCCCCCCCCCCCCCCCCCCAGTTGTCGGCTCTCTGGTTCCATTTGCTATGTGTTCTTCTGGGTCTGTTTGTATTCTTGTCATCAGCACTGGGAATCTGTGTCTCTTTTTTGCTGCGTCAGCTGTCCGTGTGTGTAGCGCCACTCCTGGGCAGGCTGGACTTTCTTTTGCACTGGGTGGCTTTCCTTACAGGGTGCACTCCTTGCACGTGGGACTCCCCTACGCAGGGGACACCCATGCGTGGCACGGCACTCCTTGCGCGCATCAGCACTACGCATGGACCAGCTCATCACATGGGTGAGGAGGCCCTGGGTTTGAACTGTGCACTTCCCGTATGGTAGACGGACGCCCTATCCATTGAGCCAAGTCCGCTTCCTGGCAACCAGCATTTAAATAAGTAATCTCTAGTTTTGAAGATTCCCATGCTTTCCCCCTTACATACTACAAGGAGTATTTTAAAATAAATATGTAAGAGAAACCTGTTCTCTGGCCTTTGCTGTTTAGATTTTCCCTCTCTATATCATGATTCAGTTTTCATGAATATAAGTAAAGTGTAAAAATTAGAAAAGTAATTGTGTGCATTCAAGCAGACTATCCTACCCACCCTCAAACATTGGCAAACAAAGGGTCTCTTGCTAGAACTTTTTGCTACTAATCTTTGGTTTTTATCAGAATTAGTGGAGTAACATAACAATACTACTATTACCACCAGTAAGAACTAACTTTTATTAAGTGCTTACTATGAGCCAGGCATTGTGCTAAGCTGTTCTATGCAATTATCCTCCATTTTATACATGAAGGAGATAGGAGTTCAGAAAAATTAAGTGACTTGCCCAAAGTAATGGGGGAAAAAATGGCAGAGTTGACCATTCTTCAGGCAACTGTTTAGTAGAGCTACAGCTGGAAAGTCCTAGGGCCCTGAGATACTTTATTTTCCATGAAATAGCATTCACCTTACAATAAATGACATCTTGGATTTGGTTAAACACAGTATTTTAAATAAATAGTATTTTTACTGTAAAACAAATGTGTGCTCACATGGGAAAATTTGTGGAAAAATTCACACCAGAGTCCCAATATCTTGCTGTATTTCCTTTGCATCTTTCTTTTATGCATAATTTTTCTTTTGATTTATTTATTTTTTTGCATGCCTATGAGAGAACATGCAATTTTGGATATTTTTTAAAATGTGTCTTTATAGCATAAACATTTCCCTGCTGTGATATATTTTAAGGGCTTATGTGGTAATCAGTTGAGTGCAATGTGTAGTTTATTGGCCTTTTCCATATGGTTTAGCAGTTAGGTTGTTTCTTTGTGCATAAATTTTTTTTCTGTAGTTTGGATGGTTTCTTCGAGAATTTCACAGAAATGAAATTACTGAATCCAAGAATGTGAACCTCTTTAAAGTTCTTTATGAATTTTGCCAAGATTGTTAGTCGCATGAATTGGCAAACTCAGGGCATGATAGAGAGCTGTCAAGCAAGAAACCTTTCCATACCATCATGAAGTTGTGCCTGGATTTTCACTATTAGATTCATTTGTAGAACCATAGAAGGCTGAGATTGGAAAGGATGCTGGGAATTATATATTAGTCTTTTTTTATACAGACAGAGGCACAGGAAGGTTGAAATTTAAGTTCTTCTAGGGAGTTAGAGACAGAGCCAGGAATGGAAACTGTGGTGCTTGATTTTCAGTTTCATGTTATTTCCACTAATATCCCACATACTCCCATCCTTGGATCCTGCCACCTTTCCCATCTCATAGGAATCCCATGAGTATTTGCATTTTTAGAAAGGGTTATCGAAAGCGGGAAAACTTAAGACAGGCATGGATTGCTAATGGTGGAGCTCCCCTGAGGAAAATCTTTTGGCAAGGAGGTCTTTTTGGCCATGTCCAATTGCACCATGTAGACTAGCACCACACAAGGCTAACTGTATTCAGAAGTAGTTCTGAAAGCAGCTCAACTCTGCCCTTTGG
Source organism: Dasypus novemcinctus (assembly GCF_030445035.2). Taxonomy (NCBI): domain Eukaryota; kingdom Metazoa; phylum Chordata; class Mammalia; order Cingulata; family Dasypodidae; genus Dasypus; species Dasypus novemcinctus. The sequence continues at coordinate 151,069,251 of NC_080704.1, read as the reverse complement.
ACATTTCAGCTCTTTTCATGTGATTAGTGTGGGTGAATCTAAGAAATGGAAAACACAATGGTGTTCTCAAGGATTTAACAGTGGAGAAGGCAAGAATTATATTTGTGAGAAGTGTTAAAAAGGTATTAAAGGGTATACCATAGCTCCCCAGTGTAACAGAGTTAGACTCATTTATAGGTTCTCTATACATAGCTCTACTGCCCCTTTTATTTGAACCCATAGTTAGCACTATACTTGATAAATATATGTCCCAGAGACTTAAGTCTTTGGTCTGTCCATGTGCCAGGTGAGCCCTGAATTTCAGCAAAGTTGCAAGACTTACTGTCCAGTTCATTGGACTCACCCAGGACAACTAACAAGGAGATGATGGACAATACCCATCCCAAGGAATGGAGAGTGTCTGCAACTGCAAGCAAGATAGCTCCATCCATCTGTCCCATGGGATCTAAGCCCCCTCTTTTTTTTAATTAAAGATTTATTTTTCAAATTTATTTGTCTCCTTCCCTTCCCCTCCCCCCCATTTTCTGCTCTCTGTGTCCATTCTCTGTGTGTTCTTCTGTGTCCGCTTGCATTCTTGTCAGGCGGCATCGGGAATCTGTGTCTCTTTTTGTTGTGTCATCTTGCTGCATCAGCTCTGTGTGTGTGTGTGTGTGTGGGGCACCATTCCTGGGTGGGCTGCGCTTTTTTTACATGGGACAGCTCTCCTTGTGGGGTGCACTCCTTGCACATGGGGCTCCCCTATGCGGGGAACACCCCTGTGTGGCACAGCACTCCTTGCGCGTGGCAGCACTGCACATGGGCCAGCTCCACATGGGTCAGGGAGTCCTGGTTACCGAACCCTGGACCTCCTATGTGGTAGGTGGATTCTCTATCAGTTGAACCACATCTGCTTCCCTAAGCTCCCTCTTAATTAGAAGCAGAGTGGACATTGCCATCCCTAAATCCTCAAGATTGGGGAATGAACAATGGAATAAAGTAGACTTATTATTTTACTACAGACTTATTATTATTCTAGCAATGGAAGAACTCTTATCATTGATGTAAAGGCAGTGGCCACCAGAGGTTCTGAGGGAAGAATAGATATAATATGGGGACATTTTCAGGACATTGGATTTGTCCTGCATAACATTCTAGTGACAGATGCAGGCCATTGTATATTTTGTCATATCTTACAAAATTGTGCGGGACAGAGTGTAAACTATAATGTAAATTGTAGCCCACGGTTAGTAGCAATGCTTCTGTATGGGTTCATCAATTGTAACAAATGTACCACACTACTGAAGGATGTTGTTAATGTGGGAAAGTGTGGGAAGGGGAGGGAGTGGGGCATATGGGAATCCTTCTACTTTCTATGTAACATTTATGTGATCTAAAACTTCTTAAAAATAAAAAGAAAATTAATTTGAAAAAGGGTGTACCACAAATAACTCAGGCTTTAGGGGAAGCTGAGGATGGCAGAGGTATGTGGAGAAAGCTCTGTAAAGGAGCTGAATAGACCAAGCCTTTAACAGGACTTGGATGGGCTGTAAAGGAGGAGGCTTTCTAAGGGTAAGGAGTAGAGTTGCAGGCTGGCATTAAGAGGGTATAGTGCCTTTTTCCAATTCAAACCTGGGCTTCTTTGGCATTTCTACTTTTCCAACGAGCACATCATGGAGAGGATAGATATTTTGGCAAGACTTTTCTGTATCTTTTCCAACGCTGTCTGGAATCAATTTATTGACCACTTCTTTCAAATCAAGGTAGTAGTTCTGGAAAAGTCACTGACGGTGAGACAGGTGCTAAACGTAAACGTGCTGTTGGATATGAGCCGCCAATCCAAGAATCTGTTTAAAATTCAGTCTTTTAAAAGTGACAAATAAAATGTCTTATCTGTGATAGTCTGCTTTAAAAGGAAAAAAGAGGGTATGGTATTCTACTGAAGGTCTAACCATGGTCAGAGTCAGGATTAAGTTGGAGCATTGGGAAAGAGGACCTCAAACTATTTGAGAACATTTGGTTTATCTGCCTCATTGACTAGGTAATAACAACAAGCATCTATATGGCACTTACCAGGTATTGTCCTAAGTCCCTTACAACTATGAATTCATTTTATCTCGATAGCAACTCTACAATCTTTGTCTCCATTTTATAGATGGGGAAACTTGGATCTTGGAGAGTACAATTTTTTCCCAGCGTCACACAGTAAGTGGTGCTGTGGTATTTGAACCCAGGCAGCCTGGCAACAGAGCCCATGTTCTTAACACCACCATTGTGCTCCCTCGCATGTGAGTGAGAAAATCAAGGCCCAGAAAGGGGAACTGACCAACCCACTTGAGATCACCCAGCAAGTTAATACCAGAGTTGGGATTAGAGCCCAAGCTTCTTGATGCCCAAGTTAGTAAGCCTTCTCCTCTTGTCATCTTAGCTTGAGTCATTTGGCCCATTCAAGTAACTCACGAAGAATCGAAGTGCTGGCAGGTAACCAACAAAGAATGTATATCTGTCCTATTAAAGTGGAATGGGCCACTTCACAGTCCAAGGCTGATCCTCATTACTCAGCAAGAATCCGAGTACAATATCTGGGGCTGGGAGGTTTTGCCTGTGCCCTGGCTAGGAAGGCAACATGGCTTCATTCGTGGCACAGACTGAATTGCTGCTGACTGCTACTACTCTCCTATAATTGCCACAGAATTGCTGGGGTCTGCTTCCAAAAAGCAAATGAGGGGACCTCTTGTATTTTTTAATGTAACATTTTGTGTGACCTATGTATCTTTAAAAAAAAAGACAATTAAAAATTATATTTAAAAAAAGCAAATGAGTAATAGCTTCTTTTGTTTCATAATCTCCTTCCTAGATAGCTCCCTGTTTTTTGAGTCATAATCACACTGAGGAATAGGGGCAAGGCCCTAAGAGGATGAAGAGAATTGGTGGAGCATTTGTGAAGATTCGGGAGACAAATGACTCAGACTTCTGAAACTTTTCTCATAAACCCTTTCACCAGATCAGCAGATACGTTAATGATTTAAGGCCCCCTGTTTTCAGGTTTCTTCACTGAGCGGCTACAACAGCTTTCTAACTGCCCTTCCTATCTCCAATCTTGATCTCCTTCTAATGCAATCCCTATAGTGCTGCCAGAGACTCTTTCCATAATACAGACCTTATCATGTCACTCCCCCACCACAAGCGCTTCCAAAGCTCCATGTGTTGGTTTGAATCTTTTATGTGGACCCCAGAAAATTATGTTCTTAAATTGAACCTATTGTGAGACTTTGATTAGATTAGATCAATTAAGGGCCGTTTCATTAGATTGCTCAGTAGGACATAGTACAGGGTGGGTCTTAATCTCTTACAGGAATCCTTTATAAATGGATGAATAAAAAGCCACAGATGCAAGCAAAAGCTGACGTGACAGAGAGAAGCCTCCAGAAATTGATGTCGTCAAACCTGGGAAAGAGAAAATCCAAGATGGTGCAGCCTAAAGCAGAACTAGCAAAGAGGCCCTGGAAGACAGGGGAGAGACGAGCCTACACTGCCATGTGCCTGCTTGCCCACAGCTGAGCTTGGGCAGAAAATGAGCCTAGAGGAGAAAGCAGAGACCAGCAGAGCTGCCACTGTGCCTTGCCATGTGGCAGGCATCCAGGATCACCAGCAGCAAAACTTTGGGGAGACAGCATCTTTGATGATACCTTGCTTTGGACATTTTCACAGCCTCAAAATGGTAAGCTTTTATCCTAATAAAGTCTGCTAGTAAAAACAAACCCATTCATGGCATATTGCATTGACAAGCCTTTAGCAAACTAAAACACTCCCTATTCCCCCACAATTAAGGCTAAACACTTTAGCAAGGCCTACAAAATCTTGGGGATCTGGACCCTGCTTACTTCTCTGTACGATTTCCCCTTACACTTGGGATACATTTCAGCCACATGGAAGAATCCATAGCTCTCCAAACTCATCATGGTATTTCATGTCTCAAGAGAGGACCTCAGCACAGCAGAATGAATTTGGACTTTGGAGTCAAAATGCCTGGTCTCCAGTTCCAGTTTTACCATTTACAGGACTCTATCAAACCTCTGAAAACATCAGTTTTCTCATCTGAAAAATGTGCATAGTAATGCCTATTTTACAGGGCAGCATGGGGATTTCAAATAACATACAGAAACAACCTACTACAGTGCCTACCACATAGTAGGCACACAAAAGATTGGTATGATGATGATGATGGCAATGATGGTGGTAGTGGTGGTGATGATGTCATTCTCATCTGTGGGCCATTGTGCTTGCTCTTCCCTGACTAGAAAATGCTCTAACCCCCTTTCTTAGTCTACGCTAGTCACCCTCCACAATTCAATTTAAACACCATCACCTCCAGGGAGTTTTCCAGAAGAGGCCCCTTCTCCCTGTCTGCTCATTTCTGGAAGCTCGTTCGTGCCTCCAGACGACCCTGTGCTGACCTGAGTCACAGTACATTTCCTATCAAGGTGTTAGTCACAGAGTTCCTTCACTGTCTAAAATTTCAAATGCCCAAAACCTGGAGGCTGCTGCTCTGAAAACCCATCCCAAACCCATTTCAGCTTTGCCTTCTTTTATAAGGGCTGGGAATTGCCTTTAGGTGTCTTGTATACATTTTCCTCTTAAGAAATCTGCACAGGAGATATTAGTCCTCTTTGTGGATGAGGAAACTAAAGCTCAGAGGACTTAAATAGCTTTTCTAAAGCCACAGCTGGATGTATCTTGTGGTGCTCTGTCTAATGAAAATTTGCATATGGATCTTTCACACGTGGGCCACTGGCAGTTGATTGGAATAACCAGTTGGAGGGAGGATCAAGACACATTAGGCAATCAGTTCTCCAAGCAAAAGCAGACAAACATCCCGGCCTTGCTACTCACTGGCTGTGTGAGTTTGGGGCACTTAATCCACCTCTCTGTTGCTTTAGTTGCTTCATCTATAAAGTGTGGATAATAATGTATCAATTTCATAAAGTTATTGAGAGAATGGAATGAGTCCATGTACTTAAAGTATTTAGCACAGTAGCCAGCACATGGTAAGCACTCAGTAAATGTTAGTTCTGTTATTTTTAGGAAACAGATAAGGTGAAGGCAATTTATTAATATTATTACTGAGAATATGTTCAAGAGGGAATTATCCCGTAGTAGCTTCAAGTTAAGTCAGGTAAGGTGTCTGGGCACTAGAAAGTAATGGTGGCCAATGACAGGAAGCTGGACACTATTGATGGTCAGAAGCGAGTCAAGAGTCAAAAAACCAAGAAGGTGGTTGAAACAGTGACAAGTCTTGAGATAAACAACATTGTCATCTCCTCCTTTCACAAAGAGCCCCTGCCAGTCAGAAGCATACTCCAGGTACACCTCAATAAATGCTGAGACAAAATTAAAGAAGCACATTCCATGAGTTGGGATTCTGAAAGGGAAGACAGCTCCAAAGCATTCAGAAACCCTCAGAAGTAATATGGTTTGCTGTGGACAATTAGAAACCACAGGGACACACAAAGAAGTTTAAAACAATTCAATATAACCACTATTAAGATTTTGATATTTATCTCTTTCAAGATTTTTTCTTATGCATTTGCATTTTTTAAACAAAATGGAAATCATATTTTCAATGTAAAAATTGTCTTGAATACCCTTCCATGTTATTAAATATTCTACCACAACATAATTTCTCATACTTGTCAAAGATGTAATTCTGACTGTACAAACACAATTGATCTTGATGAGAAAGAATATGGGATGGCACCACAAGAAAGTGGTGTGCTCAATGGTGAGCTCTTGGATGTGCCCAGTGTTGAAATATTCAAAACTGGCAGGACAGGATTCTGAGCATCACATCTCATTTGTCATCTGCCAATTCGATCAGTTTATCTTTCAGGTATTTTTCCATGTCGTTGATTGTGATGGCCATGATAATGCCACCAAATACAGAGGGCATAATTGCCCACAGGACCCAGCTGCCGTGCTCTGAGATCTTTCTCCTTCACTTCATGGGGTCATGAAAATGAGCTCTCTCCCCATTTTCTCTCCCAGGTATTTCCTCTAATGAAATTCTTGTACATTTCATTAGAGGAATTCTTACAGATTTAATTCCCATCTTGGTATTTGCTTCTTGCAGGGCCAAGATCAAGACCTGGATAAAACGGGGACAGATAGGAGCAGGAGTCAGATGCCTACTGTATTTTTTTAAAGATTTATTTTATTTATTTCTCTCCCCTGCCCCCTCCCCCATTGTCTGCTCTCTTGTGTCCATTTGCTGTGTGTTCTTCTGTGTCTGCTTGCATTCTTGGGGCACCGGGAATCTGTGTCTCTTTGTGTTGAGTTATCTTGCTGTGTCAACTCTCCGTGTGTGCAGTGCTACTCCTGGGCGGGCTATGCTTTTTTTGCGAGGGGTGGCTTTCCTTGCAGGACACACTCCTTGTATGTGGGCTCCCCTACCATGGGACACCCCTGTGTGGCATGGCACTCCTTGCACACAGCAGCACTGCACATGGGCCAGCTCAAAACACGGGTCAGGAGGCCCTGGTTACCGAACCCTGGACCTCCTATATTGTAGCCAGATGCTCTATCAGTTGAGCCACATCTGCTTCCCTATTTTTTTTATTGATTTTGTAAAAATATTACATTAAAAAAATATGAGGTCCCATTCAACCCCACCACCCCCACCGCACCCCTCCCCCCCCCCAGCAACACTCACTCCCATCATCATGACACATCCATTGCATTTGGTAAGTACATCTCTGGGTATCTCTGCACCTCATGGTTATTGGTCCACATCATGGCCCACACTCTCCCCCATTCCATCCAGTGAGCCCTGGGAGGATTTACAATGTCTGGTGATTGCCCCTGAAGCACCATCCAGGGCAACTCCAAGTCCCAAAGGCGCCTCCACATCTCATCTCTTCCTGCCATTCCCCATACCCATCAGTCACCATGTCCACTTTTCCCACTCCAATGCCACCTTTTCTCTGTGGTCCTTGGATTGGTTGTGTCCGTTGCACCTCTATGTCAAGAGGAGGCTCAGATTCCACATGGTTACTGGATGCAATCCTCCTGCTTTCAGTTGTAGGCACTCTAGGCTCCATGGTGTGGTGGTTGTCCTTCTCCAACTCCATCTTAGCTGAGTGAGGTGAGTCCAATAAATCAGATTGTAGGAGCTAGAGTCTGTTGAGGCTCAGGTTCTGGCTATCATATTGTCAGTAAAAAGATTCAATCCCCTAAATATATCTTAAACCCCAATACCAATTACAATTCCAGTAAAGTAGCATGATAGTCTTATGAAAAGAGATCCCCTCTGGGTCCAGTTTCATCACGCAGAAACACCAGCTCCAAAGAAGGGCCATCTGACATGGCAGTGAACCCTATCTGCCATGACCATAGAACCCGTGGGTCCCTTTAGCTCTCAAAGGAACCAATACCTGGGGATTGTATCTACTTTATCTGTCTCTTAGACTCTGCTCAGTTGTGCATAAGGGCAATCCTTCTGACAGCCTCCAGACTCTTTTTTTTTAGAGACTCATAGCCATATAAACTCATTTCTCCTTTCTATTTCCCCCTTACATTAGGTCAAACAGCATTTTAAAGTCATATTATTCTATGTATACAGAGATATTCTGCTGATCCGCATCGAACCTTCAATTCAAGGTCATTTTCCAGTTGCATTATCAGTTGTTAGTTGATAGTGATCCCTCGGTGCCAGGGAGGCTCATCCCTGGGTGTCATGTCCCATGCTAGGGGGAAGGCATTGCATTTAGATGCTGAGTTAGGCTTCAAGACTGGCCACATTTGAGTAACATGAAGGCTGTCAGGAGGAAATTCCCAGGCACAGTGCTGCTCTAGGCCTTGTTCTTATTTCAGGCATATAGGCTCACAAGCATAGTCATTAGTATCAGGGGCTCACTGTTGGACCCTCATTCCTTCTCGGTCCTTGCCGCTGCACTTGGGGGACTGCCGCTGCTCCCCTAGGGACCATGGCACAGCACCCCTGGCCAGGGACCCAGTACCCCCCAGCTGTAGTCTTTAATTGTTGCCACTATGAGTATATCCAAACATTACCATGCACCCTGGACATATGCCCTGTATAGCTCCCTGTCAGCCATATATCCCCTGTCAATAGTATCCTATACCAGTATTCCTCCGCTGCCATTGTTGGACCACTCTGGGATCCAGAACTTCCTGAATATTGAAGCCCCAATATAATGTCAGGATGTGTATATGCTATTAACCCCTCTGCTGAGCCATCAGACCACAATGCTGAGCCAGAATGATCCTGAACTCTTGCTTTGGGGGCTGACGCATCTGTACCTGGTCAGAACCAGATGGCCCAGCCTGACAGGAACCAAACTTACCTTTTGGAAACTGACTACTAAGGCTTGTTGGAAAATATTTTTCTCTTTTAAATTGGAGATGTCCTACCTCATTTATGGCCTATGAAACTAGCCAGTTCCACTTGAAGGACAGCCTGATTGAATAGCTACAAGCTGACCTAGGTGTCAGCACCTGTTTGTCCAGCTCTTTTGTCAAAGCCATTGTTCTTAGTATCACCTCCATTGCTGCTGCCAATAATTATACTAAGAGCTAACAGTTATTGAACACTTGTTTGTGCCAGGCAACAATGCCAAGCACTGTGCTTAGATTTGAGTCTCTCTATAAAGTAGATCCTGTTTTTTTTTTTTTTCTTTTCCAGGGAAGTTAAGTGTTTGTTCAAGGTCACATAACTAATTAATGGCAAAATTTTAAATCACATCCCTCTCATTTCACAAACTGTGTTCTTAACTACTATATTAAGTATGCTCAGAATACATTCAAGAAAATTTTTCCTGCCAGTGATATTTCTAGATCAGGACCTCGGGCTTTTCTCAGCAGACCTGCTAGCACGGTAGTAACCTTCCCCTGCCTGATCATGCCCTCCAAGGTGGGAACTGGGGCCCTGGAGTGGACTTGGTTAAAGGGATGGCTTAAATTCTCAATGAAGGGAGGTTTGTAGCTGAGAAGATGGCAGATGTGCTCTAATCCTGATGAGCCAGCTGGTAGAGGAACTGGGATTAGAAGAAAGCTTGTCCATTTTACTCATTACGTTTGGAGACACCATGCTCATGAATGATCTAATTGAGCAATCATGGGCTGTAAGCACAAAAAGTAAACAGAAATTATTTCGGCAGGGCTTTTATTTATTTCTTTATCTCAAAAGTCCAGAGTGATTTTATCCAGACACAGACTCCACATGTGTTCCATTAATACCACTTCACGGCATCGTGACTGTCCAGTTGCTGCCATTCCTCCCATGGCAGATGAAGTATCTGTTCTTTTATAACCCATGGGATGCACAAGAATTAGCATAATAACACCACCTCCACCCACTACAGCAGCTCAACCAGCACCCAGGGACATACAGACCATCATTTGAGTCAATTAGGAAACTACTGAGTGTCTCTCCAGCCACTCAGCCCATGCTGATGATAGGTGCTTGTTAGTTTGGTGTTAGCACCGCAGCCTCCAGAGATGGCTGTATCAGGGCTGCTCCTGCTGCTTTCCTCCTTCCCAGCTGTTCCATTTCAGCAGTGTGGTGACAAAGCTGGGCCAGCCTCAGTGAATTCTCTCCTGTCGACCCGAAAGTCAAAGTGGGCCAGTAACTGGGTCTCTACACCAGTGACAAACAAGCAAGAGGGGTCAGCCTGCAGCTTTCTAGCTCAGGGGACTCTGTCACATGCGTTCAAGAGGTTTCCAAGATACTGAGTCCCAGAAATGAGCTGAAGTCCAAGAAGTTTCTAGGGAGTGGGAATCTTTCAGCAATATGCTTTTATTACATATTTATTGTGTGCCATTTTACACATCAGGAAACGGACTCTGAGGTTGGCGGAATAATTCTCTCAAGTTCATACAGCTAGTAAATGGCTAAGCCAGGAAAAGACCCAATGGCTATTCATAAGTAAAGCATGTTCTACTTAGGAGTAGAAAGAATGTAAAGATAGTTTTAGGTTAACATTACAAAAGGGTATATGGGAAATTACCAAATGTAATAAAACCCAGGGCTAAAATGTACATTACTCATAAATGTCAGGATGGGAGCCAGGGAACAATCAGGAAGTTACTCTGTAGAAGGCAGAATTTCAACCAGGCTTGGAGAGATGTATAGGGCCTAAATAAAGAGGGAAAGTGGAGGATTCTCTAGGGAAACAAAACCGACAAGAGATACCAGTAAATATTATGAGACTCTGTAAAATTGTCTCACACAATCTTGGGAATGCATGAGTCCAAATTCCATAGTGCAACCTGCAAGCCAGGGACTCCAATGAAGGTCCTTGAAGAGTTCCCCAGGCGAAGCTGACTGGCTGAAGTAGAGATGAGGATTCTCTCTCAATGTTGAAATCACTTCTCCTTTTAAGGCCTTCACCTGATTGAATGAGACATCTCTCATTGCTGAAGGCAATCTCCTTACTTGATTGTAGATGTAACCAGCCAGAGATGCAATGAATTCCCTGATGATTTAAGTCTATGAAATGGCCGTGCAGTACAATTAGGCCACTGCTTGCCCAGCCAAACCACTGAGCACCATCACCTGGCCAAGGTGACATACTAACCTAACCATCACAATGTCCCAGGCAGGAAGACTAGCATACGCAAAGGCACAAAGATGACAATGAACTGGAGGAGAGCAGCTGCCTGGAAGCAGAGAGTGTACAGAACAGAGCAATGGCTATAAATTTATTCTGTTTATTGTTCGGTTCAATTCAACCTAACAAATATCTATTGGGCGACTACTGTGTAGCAGGCATTGGTCTAGGCAGGTGGGATAACACAGTGAACAACAACAACAAAAATGTCCCTGCTTTCATGGAGCTTACATTTCAGGACATTATTGTCACAGCACAACTATTGTATAGCACAACTATTTGTAACTATCTTATTTCTTTATTTGTTTACTTGTTGATTGTCCAATCCCCCATCCTTCCCAAGAAGGTACACTCCATGTTAGCAGGGGCTGTGAAGAATCTTTTTTGTTGCACTTCTAACTTCCATTCTCCCTTCTCCTGGCCAGAGCCCCAGAGTTATGATTGAGAAAACTCCCCAAATACAATTTTCAGCCATATGCTTGAAGTGGTTATGTTAATACCATGCTCTACTTCAAGCCATGCAATGTAATTCATTTCCCCTTCTAAAGTTCTACTGATTGCATCACAGTTGGGTATAGAACCCAGGATTAAGCTGGTCCAATTAAAGTGAACCACAGGACATTTGCTGGGAATGCTGGGACACAGAATCTTTCTTCCACAGATGTGAAGGTGTGCTAAAGTCATTCACGACAAGAAAGAGAACATTTAGAGCTGCTTGGAGGCATCATAAGAAGTCTGAAGATCAAGCTGTAACTTCAGAGGGACAGAGGGAAATTGGGTCCTCAGTAGCATCACTGAGTTGCTAAATGAAGCCTCATTGGATGCTAAATCTGTCTCTGGACATTTCAATGACAGGAGCCAGATTGAGTTAGGGTTTCTGTCATTTGCAACACAAAAGGTTTGAGGCAAGGACTTTGTCTTGTGTCTTCTCTAGAACAATGCTTGGCATGTATGAGGAGCTCAATATTTATTTAATGAATCCTTGACAAATGAATGAAAAAGAAAGCTAAAGATGAAATGACTACTCCTTTTCTTCCTGTTCTAAAAAATATGTTTGATTAGATTTCATTTTTGTAAGGCATATTACACATACAGAAGTGTATAAAGCATTGTTATATTTAAAAGAACGTAATTTTCATCCCCATTAAAAATAGAACAGTGCCAAGGTCTTGGAAACTCCCTTTGTGTCTTCCGCAATCACATTGCTCTTTTTAACCTTCCTTGAGGAAGTAACCACAATGCTACCTTTGTGTTAAGCATTCCCTTGCTTATCTTTATAGTAGTGGCATCTAGGTATCCATCTCTAAAGTTTAGTTTCCCCATTTTTCCAAACATTATATAAATGGAATTATACAGCATGCTTTCGTGAGTGACATATTTCACTCTCCAGTATTTTGTGTGCTCAGTCCATGTTGTTGCACGTCCCTGAAGTTCATTCTCTTTCATTCTTTCATTGCTGTGAGGTATTCCATATTTCACTTTATTTATTAATATTCTCAAAATTATCCCACAATGCAGCCATCCACATTATTGTTGCTATTACTGGCATTATGATTAATATTATTGTTATCCACATTTGGGCTATTTCCGGTTTTTGAGTTATCACTAGCAATGGTGCTGTGAACATTCCTGTGCACATGCCCTGGGACATGTGTCCAAAAGTCTCTAGGGAAATTGCTCAGGAGTGGAATTGCTGGGTTACAACATATGCATATATTCAGGTAAGTAACTGCTTTCTAGGTTTTTGTATCAATTTCCATTTCTTTTTTTTTTTTTTGAGGATTTTTTATTGTATTTTTTTGAAGATACATAGATCACAAAAAATGTTACTTTAAAAATACAAGGGAAGCGGATGTAGCTCAACTGATAGAGTGTCTGCCTGCCACATGGAAGGTCCGTGGTGGTTCAAACCCCAGGCCTCCTTGACTCGTGTGGAGCTGGCCCACATGCAGTGCTAAGACGCGCAAGGAGTGCCGTGCCACGCAGGGGTGTCCCCCGCATAGGGGAGCCCTACGCGCAAGGAGTGCACCCCATAAGGAGAGACGCCCTGCGTGAAAGAAAATGCAGCCTGCCCAAGAATGGCACTGCACACACAGAGAGCTGACACAACAAGATGAAGCAACAAAAAGACACAGATTCCCATGCCGCTGATAAAGATAGAAGCCGTCACAGAAGAATACACAATAAATGGATGAAGAGAGCAGACAACTGGGGGAGGGGAGGGGAAGGGGAGAGAAATTAATAAAAAATAAATCTTTAAAAGAAATACCAGAAGTTCCCACATACCCCTTAAACCCCCACACTCCTTCCACATCAGCAACCTCCTTCATCACTGCATCACATCCATTGCAATTAGTGTATACATCTTGGAGCACTGCTGCACCGCATTCATTATAGTTCACATTGTAGTTTACACTCTCCCCCAGTACATTCAGTGGGTTATGGCAGGATATATAATGATCAGCATCTGTCCCTGCAATATCATTTAGGACAACTCCAAGTCCAGAAAATGCCCCCACATCACATCTCTTCTTCCCTCTCCCTGCCCTTAGCAACTACCCTGGCCATTTTCTCTACGTCAATGCTACAGTTTCTTCCATTATTAGTCACAATTCCTCTATAGTAGAATACCAGTAAGTCCACTCTAATCCATATTTTATTCCTCCATCCTGGGGACCCTGGGATAGTGATATCCACTCCACCTCTATATCAAGAGGGGGCTTACATTCCACATGGTTGATGGATGCAATTCTCCTGCTTGGAGTTGTAGGCACTCTTGGTTTCCTGGTATGGTGGTTGACCATATTCACCTCCCTGTTAACTGACCTGGGTAAGTCCAATGACTCGGAGAGTAGTAGTTGCAACTCTGCTGAGGCTCAAGTCCCAGCTGGCACATGTCCAGTCCAGAGATTCAAGTCTCCTGGGTATACACCAGCCCCAGTGCAACCACAGTTTCAATAAAAGTGACAGAAAAGGCATGTGTAGAAAGACCACATCTGAATCCAACTCCATCACACTGAGGAACACAAATTCCAAAGCAGAGCCCACTGACAAGGCCCTGAACTCCAGAGCCATCTGCCATGACCGTAGAACCTGTGTATCTCCATAGTCCTCAGCAGCACCAGTACCTGGGGTTGTAGCTACTTTGGCTGTCTCTGGGATCCTGCTGAGGTGTGTGTAAGTGCGACCCCTCTGATGACCTCCCGACTCTTTTTGAAGACTCTCAGCCATATAATATCATTTGTCTTTACCATTTCCCCCTTTTATTCAAGGTCTTTTTCTAGTTGCATCACCAGTTAGTGATTGGTAGTAATCCCTTGGCGCCAGGGAGGCTCATCACCAGGCATCATACCCCACGCTGAAGGGAAGGTAATGCATTTACATGCTGAGTTTGGCTTAGAGAGTGGCCACACTTGAGCAACGTGGAGGATCTCAGGAGGTAACTCTTAGGCAACGTGCAGCTCTAGGCCTAGTTCAAATTTCAGGCACAGAGGTTCATAAGCATAATTATCAGTATCAAGCGCTCATCATTGAACCATCCTTCTTCACTGGTCTTTGCCCTTGCACTTGGGGGATTGTTTCTGTTCCATTGCAGAATGTGACAGAGCTCCCCTGGCTAGGAACTCAGCATTCCCTCAGTTGTCGTTTATAACTGTAACTACTATGAAAATACCCAACGAATATCTGAACATTTTTATGTACCTTGTATACATGCCCTGGAGAACTCCCCCCACCCATGTGACCCCATCAATAACACCCCACACCAGTGTTCCTACTCTGCCATAGTTTTATCCCTCTGTGGTCCAAAACTTCTTCAGAAATGAAGCCTAATATATTACTAAATTCAATTAATAGGAAAATAAAATAGTAATGATAGGTTTAAAGATTAGAAATAGAATACATTCTAATTTACAAAAACTAAAATAAAGTAAAAATTAATTGGGGTATTAAAAAATTAAAAATATAAAACTTTGTTTTTGACAGTTTGTCTTTCAACTCCCATTGCTCCACCAACTCACCAACATTTGGTAATGTGAGACTGCTTAATTTTTGTCAATCCAGTAGATGTGTAGTTGTCTCTCCTTGTGGTTTTCGGCATCCTTTCGATCAAATTACTTTATAATGTTCATTGTAATTTCTTATTTCACCCTAGCCTATTTAAAAATATTTCTTAATTTCCAAATGTATTTTCTGTTTTTTTTGTTTATTTATTCCTTGCTTCATTGCATTGCTGGCAGATAAGGTAAAGAGAGCTGTGTAGTTTCAAAGATGTATAATTTGTTAAAGCTCTAATTTTATAAAAATGCTCTCAATGTATGCTTAGAAAAATGTGTGTTTGGCAGTTGTTGGGTGCAAGGATTCCGTCTGCTCCTTAAGGCATTTTAAATCATTTATATTCTTGTGGATTTTTTTCCTGTTTGTTTTATTGATTACTGAGAGAGGTATGTTAAATCTCCCATTAAAATGAATAGAAATGGTCCTCACTTCAGCAGCACATATACTAAAATTTGAACAATACAGAGAAGATTAGCATGGCCCCTGTGCAAGGATGATATGCAAATTCAATTCCATATTTTTTTGGTGAAGGGGTGTTGTTTGGGAATTCTACACATGTGCGTGATTGTTTTGTAAGTTCACAACTTCTGTAATAAAAATATGTTTAAAAATAATAGGGTAGGTTGGAGGAAAAAGACATCAAATGTAAGATATGGACTATAGTTAGCAGTAAAATTTTGATGATATTCTTTCATAATTTGTAACAAATGTTTCACAACAATGCAAGGTGTGGGTGGTAGGTTGATGTATGGGACCCCTGTATGATGTTATATTTTTTACGATTTATTTATTTCTCTCCCCTTCCCCCCCCCACCCCGGTTGTCTGTTCTCTGTGTCTATATTTGCTGCATCTTCTTTGTCCGCTTCTGTTGTTGTCAGCAGCACAGGAATCTGTGTTTCTTTTTGTTGCGTCATCTTGTGTCAGCTCTCCGTGTGTGCAGTGCCATTCCTGGGCAGGCTGCACTTTCTTTCGCGCTGGGCGGCTCTCCTTACAGGGTGCACTCCTTGCGCGTGGGGCTCCCCTACGCGGGGGACACCCCTGCGTGGCAGGACACTCCTTGCGCGCATCAGCACTGCGCGTGAGGTCAGCTCCACACAGGTCAAGGAGGCCCGGGGTTTGAACCATGGACCTTCCATGTGTTAGACGAACGCCCTAACCTCTGGGCCAAGTCCGCCGCCTGTATGATGTTATGATACATGTTTGCTTTGTAAATTCACAACTCTTACTATACTAAATATTGTTTACATATGCTTATGTATGAATGATAAACTTCGATAAAATTTAAAAATATAATATATATTAAAAATGAGTAGATATGGTGAGAATACATCATGGTGTTTGTGACTAGCAGAGCTATTATATGGGTATGACAGTGGTTGAAGGGAAAGCCCAAGGACACTTACATTACTAGAAGGAAAGGTAAAAAATGAAACATGAGACTGTATAACATAGTGAAACCTCATGTAACATAAGAATATGGGTGGTATTGCATATATAAGATTGTTTTTACAAAATATAAGTACAAATAAACTAGAGAGAACGAAACAGAATAGCAACTATGTACAGTAGGGGAAGCATAAAGAAATTGAGAGGTGATGAGTTTTGTTTGGTTGGTTGCTTGGTCTTTGTTCTTCAGTATTATTATTATTACTGGAATAATGAAAATGCTGTAAAAATGATTGAAGTGATGAATGCATAAGTATCTGATTATACTGAATACCATGGATTCTACACTTTGGATGGATTTATGCTTTATTAATATGTATCAATAAAATTGATTTGTTGAAAAGACCTCCCATTATTGTGGATTTTTCTATTTAGTTTTGTAGCCCATTTGCTTATATGTTTTGAGGTTATGACACCAATGGATAAACATTTAGAATTATCATATTATTCTTGTGAATCGTACTTATTGTCATTTTCAAGTGACCCTCTTAACCTTTAGAAATACTTTGTGCCTCAAAGTCTATTTTAACAGGTATTAATCTAGTTACACCACATTTCTTTTCTTTAACATATTCATGGCATGTCTTCTTTCTATATTGTTACTTTCAACCTTTCTGTATCTTCATCTTTTAGTTGTGTCTCTTATAAACAACATTTATTTATTTTTTTTGCCTGGAATTTCTTTAATATGAGATAAAGTCATTCTTTAAACAATGAGAGATAGGTTTTAAAGTACATATACTAAATTAAATAGAAGAAAGATATTACATTGCACAAAAAAAAGCATAGATAATCTGATCAGCATGCTGTTTAGGTCTTCTGAGAAATATCCATAGTTAATGTTATTAATAAACAACATTTAGGCGATCTTTTTTATTAATCTAGTCTGAACATCTTTTTTATTTAGCTGGACCTTGACACCATTTTCATTTGATAAAATTAACGGTGTATTTAGATTTATATCTACCATATTATTTTGTTCCCTGTTTGTCTCAGTTCTTCTGTTTCTATTTGTACCACTTGTTCTGTGTTTCTTTCTTCATTACTTTGGATAGATTTAATATATTTTATCATTCCATTTTCCCCTTTACTAGTTTGGTAGTTATACACTCTATTTCTATTCTTTTGATGGTTATCTTTGAAAAGGCAACATGTATGCTTAACTTATCAAAAATATTTTGATCAATATTCATATTCTCTTGGACATTAGAACACTGGCAACATTTTTTCTCTGAATTAAGATACATATACATATGGCTCTATAGTGTTTTTTTAAACCCCATGTGGCATTATAATTACATATAATCAGTATTAGAGCACCCGCCTTGGATGGTCCCCCAAACCCCAGAAGGCCCATGAAAATCCAGGCTGAGATACCCCAGGTGTAGTAAATGTCCTCAGTTCTGAAGTACTATTAAGGCTCAGCTACCTTTCTGAGTACTGACCTTCATTTCCATTTTGGCCTGGTAACAATGAACTGTTTTGCCAGTTCTTTGACGCTCTTTAAGATGTTGTATTTCATTCCCTGTTTTTAGTTTGTTTTTTAAGGCAGGAACATCAGTCAAGATACCTAGCCTGCCAGATCACCAGAAATGAATGTTGGCCTTGTCTTTTTCTATACAATTTCATTTCAGTCTCTTTCTTAAATTTTTTGGGTAAATCTGCTTTGACCATTTTTTGTAACTGTCTTTTCCAACTCCTGAAAGACTTTGCCTGACAAGTGTCTTTTCTATCTCCCATATACTTGTCCCAATTGCCTGTCAGAAAGAAAAAAAAGCAACCTTAATCATGTCTCAAATGCAAAAGAATAGTGCTAGTGATGTACTTGAATCAAGAAGAAAGTCCTAAATTACGATATGAAATTATGCAGAGAAACAGGACCCTAATCTGCTAAAGTCCTTGGAACTGTCCAAAGATCCCTTTAGAATCTCAACAAAAGTACCTGTGTACCTTTCCCATCCTCCTCTAATTAAACCTGCTTTTTCTTAAGTACCAGCAGCATTCAAGAGAAAGAAAAAATGAATTTCATTCTCCCTATTTTATTTCAACAATGGTATTTTATATTAATTTCTTCCTATTGAAAACACACTGTGTTTTAGTTATATTTTTATTTACTCCAGTGGACGTTTTAAAATTAATTTGAGAATCACCACAACACCATGCATAATATTTTAGTATACCAGGCATCTGACTTAGAAATGAATATTAGGAACATAATCTGCTTTTAGCTAATTTTAGAAAATCTGCTTTTAGAAAATTTATTAAAATAATGCTATAACCACATTGAAAGACATTTTAAAAGAATGTTTTCACTCCCTACCAACTAAACATAACTGCTTTCATTTCCCCTTATTCCCTTCCAAACTTAATTTATATACTTACATAAATACTTAGCTGTAATTATGGTAAATACACATTGCTCCTTCTAAAAACGACTAGTGTCTCATAAATACCCCTTCCTGGTGTTCAATATCTTGTCTGTCATTTTTAACTATCAATTTTTCACCACGTTATAATTTACTTAATAATTTCACTATTGTTGGACTTTTAGGATACTTAAATATGCTTCCCTTTATACCCTTATAAATATGTAAGTGCTTGTATTCTTTTCTTCTTCTGAATTACTGTTGTAAGAGAAAGTTCCAGAAGTGAATCTATTGTATCTGAGGCTGGTAACATTTTACAGTTTTTGATACAAAGTGAGTGCTAAAAATATTGCACCAATGTATAATCACACCAGTAGATTGGATGAGCTTGTTTCCTTGGACAGCAATCTAAAAATTATTTTTCTTTCTTTTCTTGCTAGTTGAATAATACATACAAATAGTTTGTTTAATCAATATATGTTTATTGAGCTCCTAATGAGTTAGGCATTGTGCCAGGTGCTGTGGACACTGAGATGAATAAAATGGGCACTGAATTGGGGAATTCACAATCTCGTCAGGATAGGTAGTAGAAGAGAACTTGGTATATGCTGTAACAGAGGCTTGTATATAATATTTCCATAGGAAGACAAATGAGAGATGGATTAAATGTATGAGTCTACCTTGGTTTTTCTGGATTAAATGTAGACTTATCATGGAAATTAGCCCCTACAGAATACGTTGTTATTTCCAAACTGAACAGGGGCCCCTCATTTTGGTTTCTGTTTTAATCTATTTTCCCTTAATTATTGCATTCATTCCCAACATGTTTGTTGGCTTGTAGCTTCTCTTGTATGGATTACCTGCTCGTTTTGTTGTATTTTAACACAGCATTAATAGTAATATTTGTAGCCACATCATAACACAATGAAGCATAGCTGAAAGGGACAACAATATCACAGCAACCATTTGCTGGAAGAAAAAAGAGGAAGGATCATTATGCTGAGCTGACATGTGAAGACGTTTGTAGGAGTACATGATTGTAGATCTCTGAAAGAGGTTAGAATGATTGCCTAATCTCTGCTCCTTCCAGGTTAACTCTCAAGACAGGAAGAGCCATTGTGATGGTGACTTTCAAGAAACAGCATGCATAGTTTCTTACTGAATCCATATTCAGCTTAGTTATAGTACTTAGTTTTAAAAGTAATTTTATAATTAATCTATGCTTGCATTGCGGCAGAGTAGGTCCCAAGCCCTGAACCAGGCATGTGAGATGTTTTGTTATGAATTAATGATAAACAGTAGAAAGTAGTACAAAAAGCAGATTTTGTGGTCTGACAATCCTGGGTTCAAGTCAGAGTTTGACCACTCATAAGTCTGTTACCTTGTTCATGTTTCTTATCCTGTCATATGTTAAGGGGAGGCTAATCATACCTACCCCCTAGAGAAAGTGTTAATGTTCAGTTAGATAATTCATATGAAGCAGTTATAGCACATGGCACATAGTAGACTTCCAATAAACCTTCAGTCTTGTTGGTGTTGGTGCTGTCACTGGGTTGGGAAGATAAGACACAATTCTAGGAAGGGCTAGTTTTGTTCACCCTTGTTGATTATAACAAGACAACTGAAGAATATTTGCAAGGAAAAGCCAAAGCACACAAAAAAGGGGGAAGTTGTGTTATGAATGCATGAATAATCTAGTATGAAAAAAAGATAATGGAGAGGTAGCAGCCCTCAAACATATTTTGGGCAAGGAGAGTGTTAAGGTGCTACTCTCACACTCTTGCATACTGAATAAACCCAGAAGCCACCAAGCCTGTAATCCAGCAATCGATATCATGTTTCAAGTGTGCACTTCATGTCACCTTTTCAATTACAAACTAAACAGAAGCTCAGGAGCATTGAAAATGAGAGTTGCAAGAACCGGCCCTTAAGGCCTTGGGCCCAAGTCTTTCATTTTCCAGATGAGGATACAGATGTCATCATTAGCATCATCCAGCTACTTACTGGAGATTTAAATCAGAGAAAAAATTTATGCTTCCATACTCTGATCTGTTTCCATTAGATCAGTGGTTTCCAATCCCTGGAACTACAAAAAGGTTGAGAATTCATTGGAAGCACCATGGAACGTTTGGAAAATGGACTAAGAGCAATTTTGGGTGCATTTTGTAGTGGTTGTTACCAGGCAGGGATGAGTCCTTTTTGTTTAGAGTCTCTCAACTGTGTATGCTCTGATAAAGGCTAGCACTAAAAGGAACATATATGTGAAGAGGCCACTTAGCATCACTCTCCTCACTGCAGTGAGAGAGCCATTACTTTTCATTAAATAAGTAATATTCTGAGCAACCCACTTACTCATCATTAAGGGCCATTAGTAGCTACTCTTTGTCACACATAAACCCTAATGGAGCTCGATCAAGGGTTTTTACTAAAGAGCTGCTAATTTTCAGAGAGAAAATTAGTAATACTGGAAGCAGAATTTAGATTTTCCTCTAAAGCTCTTCTCAGTAGTCTTCCTTTCCCCCCTCTGCCCTGTAAAACAAAGCGGTCACACAGTGATCATGGTGAGGCTTTAGCAGAAAGAACCCCTGGTTCTCCTCCTCTGTGGTTGTAGTTCAGTCTTTGGTCACAGGGGAGCACACTGATCTCTTAATTGAAAACTCACAAAATCCTTTCTGGCTTCTCTGGTCTTTTTGGATCCCAATCTGTCTAAAATGTGGGCCAGAAGGCAATAGGAGAGTCTTCCTTAAAGCCACACATCAACTCTTATCTGACCCAGTATTTCAATAGGAGACCTTTCTCTAGGCTAATCTGGAAAGGCAACTGTACAATGAAAAGATTTGGGTTATCTGAGGCAACAGTTTTTATTTCCTGTTGGAAAGTCTGCTTCATGGGGCTAGAGGGGTCCTAACAGGCATGACAGAGAGGTAAAGTGGTCTACATGGATGATGTCTAGGTAAGATTACTGAGAATTTCCTCCCCACTTCCACTTTCTCCTCACTCACCTCTTAGATCCATATCATTAGGTTAACTAGTGTCCTTTTGCCAAATGGAAATTCCCCCTCAAGTTTGCCAAACTCAGTGTAAATAGTTTGAGCAGATCATTCTGAAACTTCTAACACAAGCATTAGTGGCTATTTACTCAGCTAGAAACTCAGAGATAAGCAAGACCGAAGAGTAAGATACTGGAGGAAATTAGAGCAAAAAAGGTTTAAACTTTATTTTCTCTAATAAGCCTGTAGGAAAATGTACTTTATTGCTTCAACCATCTGACCATTCATCAATCTAGTTCTTGTTTTGACATGATAAATAACAGATCAGTGGGTTACTTTGGATAGATCTTGTTTCATTTGCTGGGTTCTGGATTAATAAATAATCCTGGGACTGTTCATTGTATATTCTCAAAGCATATGGACATTAAACCCAACAGGACGCAGGGCACTTTGTGTTTTCCAGAAGACGATTCCAGTTGCAGATGTTTTTTTAATTTACAGGGGCTTTGTATCAGCTTTCCTATCTACCCAGCTAGAGTTCCCATGTCTGGGCAGGTGCATCCTGTTGTGTGCTACAGAAAAACAAAGGGGAGTGCAAGGGCAGGGACACTTCAGACAATTATGACTGAATGAATACATGCCTCCCTGATCCCTGGCTCCTGTTGTTTCTGTTGCTCCTTCTGTTGTATTATTAAAGTTTCCTTTAAGCAAACTGTAGCTCCACTTGCTTGATTGATCCATTCATTCAACAAACATTTACTGAACACCCTCACTATGCTAGGTACTCTATTAGACCCTGAGTATATAATGGTGAACAAGGAAGACTCACCATTTAAGATGGAAGACAGTCATTTATCAATGCATCACAGTAAAGAGAGGTGGATATCAATGCTGGAAGCCTTGGCAATTTTTCCTACATGGATTGACCACCCGTTTTCCCCAATAGTGTTTCTTTCACTGTCATTCTGGACATGTTTCTCAGATGAAAATGGGTTAATCTACTCTGTGATGTCATAGAATCCAAGAGAAGATATACTGTCAACATTGTCCATCACTTTGATGTGGCAAGAAGTTCTACCAAAGTCAAGAACTGTCAGCACCATAGAACCCAGGCTCAAAACTACTGGTACACATATGTTGTATGCAGCATATAGGCAACTTGGCTTGGCATATTGGGTCCAATTGGGGTAAAGGTCTGCATATTTCTGCATTTTACCTACGTGACCCCATCAATAGACTCATCAAAGTCCCATAATAGGTAAATCCTGACCTAAAATGGGAAAAGGAAGGACTGGGGAGAGAGTGAGGGTTAAACATATGAATTATAGAATTTCAGAACTGGTAAGATCCTCTGTATGTTTTGTGTTCAGGGACCAGCAGCATTAATATCTCTGAAAGCTCATTAGAAATGCAGTACCTTTGGTTCCACCCCAGACCTACTGCATGCAAATCTGAGTTTTAACAAGGTCTCTTAGGTGATTTGTAAACACATTAAAGTGTAAAAAACACTACTCTAGATCAGGAACTTTCAGCCTCTTCCTTGCGATTACCCACACATTCGATGACAATTCCTTGCAGGATACATTTCCCTGAGAGTGCCCAAGGTTTTAAACAATTCCATACTATCAGTGACAGATGACAGAGCACTGCAAATGGAGCAGTGCCACATCATGGTTTAGAAGGACTATACATCTTAGCCCCCTCATTCTATAAATGAATGAAATGCCTCAGTCCTATACTGTAAACGCATGACAGAGTTGTGGCCAAGAATCCCAGTCTCCAGCTATCCTTTGAATCAGCCTTGAGTCAGGGGTGTCCTGCTCTTTCCTACATTCAAACTCCCCAGTCTGTTTCTGTCCCTTGGGTCCCAGGTTCAAGGTACCAGGCCCTGATAGATGCAGCCAGTTACCTTGACTGTTTACCCAGTTATCTTTGAACAGATTGTTAGTCATCATCTCTGCTGATTACAACAAGGCATTTGCTCTAATTCTTCCATCCATTATCTTCTGACATTGACCTTCCAGTTAGCCTGGATGGAGCACTTGGCCTCTGGGCTGTACCTTGACTTTTGTGAAGAGTACACATTGCCCAGCAGTTTGTTTTGAACTAACTGAGCGAACTTATATCTCCATGTGACCATCCCCTGTAAAGCAGATTC
Organism: Dasypus novemcinctus; assembly: GCF_030445035.2. Taxonomy (NCBI): domain Eukaryota; kingdom Metazoa; phylum Chordata; class Mammalia; order Cingulata; family Dasypodidae; genus Dasypus; species Dasypus novemcinctus. Next base: position 151,045,633 of record NC_080704.1, on the reverse strand, counting down.
CAAAGCGAAGCACCCATATTAGATATTTTCAGACATTAGAGCCTACCCTGGGCTCTGGGATTTAGTCTTGCTTTTTTCTCTTGGTGGTATTCACTCTCTATTTGATATCACTAAGGTCACATCTGATAACCCTTTCTCTTTTTTTTTCAAATAATATGCATGGAGAAGAGAGTCAGGAAAATAATGAGAGAATCTTCATATTAGCAAGGGGAGGAATTAAAAAGAAAATATTCCCTTATCCAAAGAGGAAAATATGAGGGCCTAGTATTAAAGGATTTTAGATTCCCTAAAGGTCAGCACTTGAAAAAGAGTCAAAGGTGTAAGTAGATGGTATCTTAATACTAAGGCAGTTTATTTCCTCTCAAACATTCATATTTTTGTTATTAATCAGAACTGTGTCCCTGAACACAGCTCTAACAAACATTGCAAAGTCCCTGAACTACCTCATCTATCACTTGAGGACCAGGACCTGCTCCAGGAAATATGGGAAACAAGTGGCGCTAGTTTATACCATCCTCCTCCCATAGTCACCTCATTTGGAGCCCTTGTCCCTTGAGAAATGTCCTGCTTTTCTTGATTCTCAGTGTTCTCTCCCTGATTATTCTCTCCCCCAGCAAAGAAGAGTTCATCTGCTAATAAACTCAATTCCATGCGATGCATTGCAAGAGTATGTGCATGTGAAAAGACACAATGGAAAGGACAACAAAACCCAAAGGAATGATTGCTCAAGATGGAATTTGAGACATCAATGATTGGAGAGGTCTGTTGGCACTGGGGCCTTCAGATGCCCTTCAGATTCCATCAATAGCTGCTTGTCTGCTTCTCCCATAGATAAGGTCAGCTCTGAGAATGACACCTGCTCCTGTCTTGCTTTATAAGGGGATTAGTAAAGATATTAGGTCAGAGATGTTAAAGTGCTTTTGACACAAATCAAATCAGGGCTCTAACTTTCCAAATGTAATCCAGCCACTGCCTTAGGGTCAGTTTCTGCCTCAACCTCTCCATCTTTCAAAATGAGAATACTGTATTCTTACACTTCTTTGCAAGGCTGCTGGGTGATATAGAAACAATTGTGCTTATTGTAATGCCCATTGGATCAAAAAACACGGAAGACGATTGCCCTAATGGGACCAATGGTGTCACAAAAGGAGCAACTGGTTGTTTTTAGTCTACATTTCAAAGTGGTCCTGAGCTAAGCAATGCCCAGGTAGGTGAAAATTTGGCACCTTGGAACCACTCACCAGAGAACTGAAGACATCTCCTGTATTTGATGGTTTGAGGAAGGAAACAGTTCCACTTCATTTAAGAACAGATCCCATGGGGCAGATGGATGGAACTGCCTTGCTTGCAGTTGTCCAAGACATTTACCTGGTTTCTTTTCTTAAAACTAACCCAAATGCCTTCAAAGGCAAAGGACTCCAAAGACAGTTTCTGAAGGTGTGGTTTTCTGACCCACTGCATCAGAATCACATGCTCGTTTAAAATGCAAGTTTAACTTATGGATTACAGTTAGCAGTAATGTAATATTTTTGCAGCAGTGGCAAAGAAGATATTATATCAATTCCAAGAGACATCAATAATGGGTGTAAGGGGGTCCCAGGGTACACAGGATGGAGGAACAAAATATGGATTAGAGTGGACTTACTGATATTCTACTATGGAACTATTGTGACTCTAGTAATGGAGGAAATTGTATCACTGATGTGGAGAAAGTGGCCAAGGTAGTTGCTGAGGGCAGGGAGAGGGAAGAAGAGATGTGATGTGGGGGACTTGGATTTTCGGGGCTTGGTTCTGTCCTAAATGATATTGCAGGGACAGATGCTGGAAATTATGTATCCTGCCATAATCCACTGAATGGACTGGGGCAGAGTGTAAACTACAATGTAAACTATAATCCATGCGGTGCAGCAGTGCTCCAAAATGTATTCACCAAATGCAATGAATGAGCCACAATGACGAAAGAAGTTGTTGACGTGGGAGGAGCGGGGTGAGGGGGGGTGAGGGGTATATGGGAACCTCATAATTTTTTAATTTAACATTAAAAAAAATAAAGAGATTGTAGGAATAAAAATGATGGGTATAAGGGCGGATGGGATTTTTCTTTTCTAGTAATGAAAGTGTTCTAAAGTTGACTGAGGTGATGACAGAACAACTCTGTTTAAACTGAGAACCACTGTGTGTACACTTTGAATGGATTGTAAAAAGCATAGGACTGTACAACACAATGAATCCTATAGTAAAAGATGCACTGTGGCTAACAGAACAAATATGAGAACATTCTCTCATAATCTATAACAAATATATAATACTAATACAGGGAGGTAATAACTGGGTGAGTTAGTGGAAGAGTACACCAAATGTAAGATATTGTCCATAGTTAGTAGTAATGTTTTGGCAACTCTTTTTTCATAGTTTGTAACAATTGTTTCACAAAAATGCAAGGTGTTGGTGATCGGGTGATGTATGGGAGCCCTGTATGATATGCATGTTCATTTTGTAAGTTCATAAATTTTACTATACACTTATTGTTTATGGGTGTTCAAATATGAATGATAAACTTAAATTTTAAAAAGTAAAAAAAAAGGCAGATTCCTCCCCCAGACCTCACCAAACCCACTGATTTAATATCTCTTGGGGTGAGACCAAGACAGCCATAGTTTAAACCAAAAAATGAATCTCTGGCATGTTAACATGTATGACCCACAATCACACAGCGACTTAAATTCCTCAAATATTACTGTAGGGAAATGTTTCTGAGCTCTAGCTGCAAGACAGAATCCCTTGGAGTGCCAGTTAAAAACACCTATGACCATTCTTACCCCAGAACAATTAAATCACATCTTCCAGGGGTGAGGCCCTGGCACCTGCATTTTTAAAACTGGCAATTTTAACTGTGTAATCAGAGTTGAGAACCACTGATATAGGGCCATTACTGGGCTCATACTTTCACCACCCACCTTGGATTACAAGGGAAACTATGCAAGGACTTTCGCAGCACTGGTTCCTCGGCTTCCAGACCTTCCCAAACTTCTTTTCTGCTGATCCATTAAAGATCAGAAGAATCTACAGAACACCTGTTACATGCTATCTACTGAGATAACCAGCAATAAGCAAAACAGAAATAGACCCTACCCTCAAGGAGCCCACAGTCTAGTGGGAGAAACAGACCCAATAATAAATTGTGGGTAGAAGAAACATTAATCCCTATAGCTCCTCCTGTTGGCTCTGCTGATTCTTCAAAATAAGGACCTTTATCTCTCACACCCCAGATCCTCATGAGGATCCCTTGTTTTACCTTAACCCCACCTATCTCTTGCTCAAAGCCTCCTTAAAAAGATCTGATTTTGAGAGTTCCTACAAGGCAGTGTAGTTCTCAATATATTTTGGACTTGGGTGAGTTTCTTCTTAGATCCTGAAGATTCCCTCAGGTATGGATTGCAAACTAAGTCTCACTCCTTAGGCTCTTGCCTGTGTTGGCACATGAATATTGTGGCATAATGGTGGTTCCACAAGTCCTGACTCGTGGGGTTAAAGAATGAGTTGTTCATCTCTCTGCCAAAAAGATGACTTTATCTCTGATTTCAATGCCTGTGAAATCCCTTTCTTAAAATAATTATGTTGGATTCAATTTGGAGATGACAGAGCTTTGAGGCAACAATTCCAGCACATGTTAATGTACGGGATAATGTAGAATTTACAACCTCCAAAAAAGAGCTTAAAGTTAGGACTGTGCTGTTCAATCATATAAACACATCTGGTGCAGATCACAGGACAAGACCAGTAGAAAGCTCAAAGTATCAGAATGTGACACCTAAAAAATGGCAGCATAGTTTGAAAAAATGTGAACATTCGCCTTTTTCCCTTCCTGTAATAATTTACTTCTCAAAATGTTTTTAGTTGGTAAATTATGTGTGGACTGTAAAGTCACGTACTTTATAACACTAAAATGCATTCTTTTCATATACAGGGCAAGGAAAGTTTTCCATGATTATGATCTTGTTTAATTTGATATTTTAAAAAGCCACAAATGAGCCTTTTCACTTTCTTTTATCATATTCATATGCTGTCAGCCCTAATCTGTTCTGGTATACCTTTCTGAAATTTATATTTGTGAGAAAAAAATATTTTTCCCCACCCAACTTGGAAATGGTAAACACTTGCTTGGAACAGATCATTTAGTGGCTTAGCTTCTCATTTATATCCCTTTCATTTGTATCTACTTAGGGCACGGTTACAGCTTTAATTAACAACAATTCAAGGGATAAAACGTAGCATTAATACTTGATTACAGAAGTAATGGTAGCCTATGGCAACAGATCTAAACATAGTTAGAAATGGGGCAGAAGTGCACTTGGGGTGAGGTAGCAATCAGGAATATGGGGGAAATTAATCAACCTAATGGGAGACAAACAGTGCGGAACTTATTCTGAAAGTACTTTGACCATAAGGCAGAGGGATTATTATTAGTTTTTACAAATATGTTATATAACGATGATGATTAGCCTGTCTTCTTCTATTTACCTGATTAGTTTTGTTACCATACACAGTAAGCAGCAGTGAGTTGCTCAGAAGCAAAATAAGCATTCTAAATCCCAAGATAGTCAATTATAAACAGAATACACCAATGAAATATTTTAATAGCATTACTGAGATATAATATACATACCATGTGGATCCCCCATGTAATGTGTACAATGCAATGGTTTTTAGTGTATATTCTCTCAGTTGTGCACCATCACCACTATCTAATTTTAGAACATTTTTATTACCCTAGAAAGATAATCCATGGACATTAGCAATCAGTCCCTTTCCTCCTCTCTCCCCCTTTATCCCTGGACTCCACTAATTTAATTTCTGTCTCTATAGATTTACTTTTTATAGATATATAATATGAACAAAATCATACAATATTTGTCCTTTCGTGCTGGCTTATTTCACTCAGCATGATGTCTTCAAGGCTCATCCATGTTGTAATATTTATCAGAACTTCATTCCTTTATATGGCCAAATAATATTCTATTGTATGTGCATTTTGTTTATCCATTCATTTGTTGAGGGACACTTCGTTGTTTCCAAATTTTGACTATTGTGAATAATGCTGCTAAGAACATTCAAATACAAGTTTTTGTATGGACATTTGTATTAGTCAGGGTTCTCTAGGGAAACAGAATGAACAGTAGATATCTGTAAACAGTATGAGATTTTATGAGTCTTTCACATGACAGTGGGGATGCACAAGTCCAGATTCTGCAGGCAGGCTGCAAACCAGGGACTCCAATGAAGATTCAATGAAGGTCCTTGATGAGCTCCCAGGAGACATTGACTGTCCAAAGATGAGCTGGGAAATTCTCTCTGAATGCTGAAATCACTTCCCCTTTTAAGGCATTGCTTATGGCAATCTCCCTAGTTGTAGATATAATCAACCATCTGTGCAGTAAACTCACAGATGGCTAAAGTCCACAAGTGTCCTTGTATTACAATTAGCCCAGTGCTTGCTTGACCAAACAACTGGGCACAATTATGTGGCTGAGTTGACACATTAGCTTAACCATTACAACATGTGTTTTCAATTCTTTGGGGTATAGGCCTAGGAGTGGAATTGCTGAGTCATATGGTAACTGTATCTTTAGCATTTTGGCCAATGAATTTTTAAGCTATGTTTCCTTACATCCTTTTCTAAGTTTACCTAAATTTAAAGAGATTGAAAATTAATATGCTACAAAGCTTAATTGAATTTAATTATTTTTTTCTAACACTATTTGCGAAGTTGAATCTAAAACTCAAAAACTGTATATTCATGCAAAAACATGAATCCTTCACTTTGCCTCCTAATTAGATGATTAGTCATATCTATACATTTTAATATATCATACATAAACAATGCCTGGAAAACAAGACCATTATCTGCTTGATAATACATGAGATAATTTGGATGGTTCACTGGTTGTTCTTCCTTTATAGGAATTTGAATTGGAGGAGAAGGAAGAAAAAAATAGTTTTTCCCATATGAGAGCAAAACAGGTTGTTATGGCCACAGATATGGCAATGCAGGAGCTTGGGCATCCTACTAAAGGGTAGGCAAGTCAGATTCAAGTGGTACGAAGTCAAAGCCATGCTGGCAGAGGAATGTTTGGAAAACATAATTGGGAAAATGGACCAAATTTGAGGTTCAGGTAATAGCAATAGCATATTTACCTAGTGCATTTTTATGTGCTTGGCACTGTACTAAATGCTTTACATGCATCATTTCATTAAACCCATTTTACAGATGGGGAAACTAAGGCCCAGAGGTTAAGCAATTTGCCAAAGGTAATATACAATAAGTAAAATTCAAATCCCAGATCTTTCTGAATCTAGAGCCTATACTCTTCATTACTTAAGCTCTATTGCAATGGGAGCCAAACTTCACAGCTAGATTACTTTTAAGTTTTCTAGCTCAACCCAAGAGCTGTAGCTTCTTGAGAATTGCTTTTTCTTCCACACATTCTAGGTCTCCTGATTATCAAGTGGCAATATAGGTCAGTCGTCTCAAAATAGCTCTTCCACTTACCAGATGTGCCATATAAACAGCCTAGAAAGGGATAGTATTCTGCTCCCCCAGCTATAATTTCAGTAACTACATGTTCTAGATTTTCTGAAAGAGAAGGAAGGGAAAAGGACAAGAAAGTTTTCCAATATTTCCCCTGCCCACATCTCCATTTTCCCCTCTAGCAACTCTGTCCCTCATACACTATGCTTTGGCAATACCCAAATGTCCACAGTACCCTGCACATACCATGTTGTTTCTCACCTTTCTCACCTCTGGAACTTTGTTCAAGTTGCTTCCCTTGTGTGGAATATCCTTTTCCTTCCCTTCACCAGGAAGAGCTCCCAACTAACATCAGGACTCATCACCTCCTTTAGGAAGCTTTCCCTGTCTCCCTTCTGTTCCCTCAAAATAGCTTATACGCAAAATTATATTGTCAGATTTTCCACAGTATATTGTCATTGTCTGTTTCTGTGTCTCCTTGTCCTGACTGTGACCTCCTTAAGAGTAGGTACCTTATCACATTTGTCCTTGCAGTTCCAATACATAGCACCGTGACTGCCACATGCAGAAAATGTTCAATACTTATTTCTTGGAAGAATACATAATGAATAAATGGACCAGTATTTGTGGAGTATCAATCGTAAGTTAAGCCCTTCAAATATTAATTCATTTAGTCCTCAAAACAAACATGGAAGGCAGTTAATGATATGTCAATATTGATGGATGAAGGAACAAAAGTACAGATCACTCAGCTACTAATAGGCAAGGCTGGGGATTCAAACTCAGGTCCCAGTGACGCCAAAGTCTGGCTCTGTCCATGACCTCTTATAGAATGCTGACTCTAGATTTCAAAGACCTGTTCTATGTGGCCATATGTCATGGAAATGACTCCCCAGGTGGCCACATTTCCATGTACAAGTTACAGCTCTGATTTCATGTCTCACACTCAGAAGGAGGACAGTACCTTTGCCACACAGCATACCCTGATTTTTAAAATAAAATTTTATTGAAGTGTATCATTTACGCATGAACATACATAAAAAATAGGTGGATAGTAAAATTTTTGAATTTACAAAACAAACATGCATATCCTCATACAAAGCTCCCATACCTCTCCCTGATGTTTGTTACTTCTTGAAGATGGTCACAGAAGCTTGGTTAGAAGTAAAGACCTGATTCTTTATGCAGCTCTATCATTGTGCGTTCTTAGACTGAGGGCAGTTACCTTGCTGTGCCATTTTTCACCATGTTAAAGAAAGGCAGAAATGACTTTTTACCACTTAAAAGCATGGAAAACTAGGTCTAAGGACCTTAGTAAAAGATAGCAATTGAAATTCAAGGATGATGTACCATTAGTCAACATATTTATAAGATTAGTTTTATTATAGAATTTAATTTTCTTTAATTTCCATAGAATATAAGTGCATCATCCAGGAGTAAGGGTTATGGGAAAGGCCCGGAGGCTTTCAGAAGTCTTGTTAATGCGTAGATAGGACATCTCTTACACTTCCTTTCTGATGTCACGCACATATTTGCCTGATTCTATCAAGCAGTAAAGGAACTGATTTATTTTCTTTGAAGCCTCACTGGATACCACTAAATTGGTTCTAAACAGTTGGTTATGCCTTGGATCATTGCTTGCCCAACACAGATCTCATTCTTTTTCTATTTAAACAAGAACTCATCTCAGGCTTCTTCCATTATTATAGGCCATGAAACTGTTTCTCTAAGTTATGAAAAGGCACTTCTCTTCCTTTTTCCTCCTCAGACTGTGTTGAAGGTAAAAACCTAAGTGGCAGAGCCAGAATTAACTGCCTCATCTGTCCCCAAAGCCCTTGTTCTTTCCACTACACTAAGATGCCTCCCGAGTTCAAATTCTGTCATTCACACAAACCAAGGAAACATCTCCCTAATTCTAACATTTCGGTGTCTAAAATCATTCTTCTATGTGGCTCCTTCACTCCAAGAAGCAATAAGAAGTATCCGTCATGCTTTTCTTTAATAGGAAGATTTGTTATGCCATTCAGAATAAGGTTCATTCTGCTAACTACAGTAGTACGGTATTTACGTTAATCACTTAAAGTTTTTTTGAGGAATTTTCTAGTAATTGCATATGATGCATCATATAGCCTGTTAACAAATGACATAAAAGCCTTCCTGCCCAACTCTTACTATATCTTTGTCTATGGATAGGAATGCTAGTACCTTGTTCCTTTCTCCAAACATCTGCAAGTAAACTGTGCTCATACCTGATCTTTTGGTTTCATTCAGCCTTAACCATATTTTCCTGCACTGGATCACAGAGTCCTTTTTTTTCTCCTCGTTGTCTGCTCTTTGTTTTTCCTCATTGTCTGTCTGTTTGTTTGTTCCTTGATGTCTGCTTGTTGTTTGTTTGTCTACTTTAGGAGACACAGGGAACCAAACTAGGGACCTTCCAAGTGGGGGGTGGGCACTCTACTGCTTAGCCATATTTGTTCTTTCCATTTTCTTTTGATTTTTAATCTATATGTAGTAATCCACTTACCACCTAAGATCAGATAAATCTGTTTTCAGAAAAACGGCTTGGAGTTATATGTATAGGATGGAGATGGTTGTCGAGGGAAAGGGAGGAGGAATTATACTAGTATCATTCTGATCTCCCAAATAATGGGTAAAATGATATAATGCTCATAAACACTGCACAACTGTCAAAAGCACATGGAACTAGCTAAATAAAGTACGATACCTTAATTCATTCAACAAATATTTTTCAAATGTTTACTAGATTTTAGGCTCTTTTCCAGGTGCTGGAAATACAGCAGTAAACAAAAATGACAGATTCTTGCTCCCAGGGAGCTTAGCTTCTAGCAGGGGAGGAGAGACAATAAGCACTAAATGTTAATATAAGTAAATTATATATTATGTCAAAAGTTGTATATGCTATGCAAAGGTTTTTTAAATTTATTTTAATTTTTTAAATAAATTTTCATTTATAATTGTCTTTTTTTAAAGATCCATTGATCACAAAAGCTGTGACATTAAAAAAATATAAGAGGTTCCCATACACCCCACAACCCTCTCCCCCACTCCTCCTACATCAACCACCTCTTTCATCATTGTGGCACATTCATTGCATTTGGTGAATACATTTTGGAGCACTGCTGTACCACATGGATAATAGTTCATCTTGTAGTTTACACTCTCCCCCTGTCCATTCAGTGGGTTATGGCAGGATATATGATGTCCTGCATCTGTCCCTGCAATATCATTTAGGACAACTCCAAGTTCCGAAAATGCCCCCACATCACACCCATTCTTCCCTCTCCCTGCCCTGAGCAACTCCCATGGCCACTGTATCCACATCAATGATATAATTTCCTCCATTGCTAGAGTCACAACAGTTCTGTAGTAGAATACCAGTAAGCTCACTCTAATCCATATTTTTTTCCTCCATCCTGTGTACCCTGGGATGGCAATGTCCACTTCACCTCTAAATCAAGAGGGAGCTTAGATCCCACATGGCTGATGGATGCAATTCTCCTGCTTGCAGCTGTAAAAACTCTCGGTTCCCTGGTGTGGTGGTTGATCATCTTCACCAACCTGATAGCTGATGTGGGTAAGTCCAACGAACCAAAGAGTAGGTGTTGCAACTCTGAAGAGGCTCAGGGCCCAGCTGGCATATGGCCAGTTCAGAGACTCAAGTCTCCTGAGTATACACCAGCACCAGTGCCAACCACAGGTTCAGTAAAAGTGACAGAAGAGGCATGTGTAGAAAGGTCACATCTGAGTCCAACTCCATCACACTCAGGAGCACAAATTCCAAATTAGGAACCACTGGCAAGGCACTGAACTCCAAAGCCATCTGCCATGATCATGGAACCTGTGTGTCTCCATAGTCCTCAGGAGCACCACTACCTGAGGGTGTACCTATTTTGGCTGTCTCTGGGATCCTACTGAGACGTGTGTAAGCGTAATCCCTCTAATGACCTCCTGACTCATTTTGAAATCTCTTAGCCATATAAACTCATTTCTCTTTACCATTTCCCTCTTTTATTCAAGGTCCTTTTCTAGTTGCAACACCAGCTGGTGATTGGTAGCAATCCCTCAGCACCAGGAGGGCTCATCTCCGGGAGTCATGTCCCAAGCTGGAGAGAAGGTAATGCATTTACATGCTGAGTTTGGCTTAGAGAGTGGCCACACCTGAGCAACATGGAGGCTCTCAGGAGGTAATTCTTAGGCACCCTGCAGCTCTAGGCCTAGTTGGAAATTTAAGCACACAGGCTTGTAAGCATAGTCATCAGTATCAAGAGCCCATCATTGGACCATCCTTTATCACTGGTCTTTGCCCTTACACTTGGGGGATTGTTGCTGTTCCACTAATGAATGTGATAGAGCTTTCCTGGCTAGGAACTCAGCACTCCCTCAGTTTTTTTTTTTCGTTGTTGTTGTTGTTGTTGTTGTTGTTATTTCTCTTCCCTTCCCCGCTCCCGCAGTTGTCAGCTCTCTGTGTCCATTCGTTGTGTGTTCTTCTGTGACTGCTTCTATCCTTATCAGCAGCACCGGGAATCAGTGTTTCTTTCTGTTGCGTCATCTTGTTGTGTCAGCTCTCCATGTGTGCAGTGCCATTCCTGGGCAGGCTGCACTTTCTTTTACACTGGGCAGCTCTCCTTACGGGGTGTACTCCTTGCACGTGGGGCTCCCTTACACGGCAGACACCCCTGCGTGGCACGGCACTCCTTGCGTGCATCAGCACTGCGCATGAGCCATCTCCACACAGGTCAAGGAGGCCCGGGGTTTGAAACGCAGACCTCTCACGTGGTAGGTGGACAGCCTATCCATTGGGCCAAGTCTGCTTCTCTCCCTCAGTTTTTGTGTATAACTCTACTTATTACGACAATATCCAACAAATATCTGAACATTGTTATATGCCTTTTATATATGCCCTGGAGAACTCCCTCCCAACCATGTGTCCCCCATCAATGACACCCCACGTCAGTGCTCCTCCCCTGCCGTAGTTGAACTCCAGTGATCCAAAACTTCTTAAAAAATGAAGCCTAATATATTGCCAAATTCAATTAGTAGGAAAATGAAATAGTAACGATAGGTTTAAATGTTAGAAATAGAATATATACTAATTTAGAAAAACTAAAATAAAGAATGAATTGGGGTATTAAAAAATGAAAAATATCATAAAACTTTGTTTTTGACATTTTGCCTTTTATCATTGTAATAGGTGTTGTCCTGTATGTACAGTGGCAAGGCAATCTCCTCCATTCCTTCTTCAGTGTCTACATCCTTTTTTAAAAGTTTTGAATTTTGTCTTCAAAAAAATTTTAGATCACAGTAAAGTCACATATACAATACAAGGAACTCCCATATACCCAACATCAAACCCTTTTCCCCTTCCCCAGCAATGATCTTTTTGCATGTGGATGCTATATTTGCTATAGCTGATGTATGGATATTGAAACATAGCTACTAACCATGTTTCCATTTTGGTTTACATTATTGTTTATATTTTAGACTGTGCACATTTCTAAATTTTTAGTTACATTATGGTTTACATTTTAGACTATACACTTTATGAATTTTTGGTGAAATTTATCATGGCCTATATCCATCATTGTGTGGTCTTGTGGAACACTCCCATTGCCCCCCAGTTACCCTCTCTTCTATCTATTCTATTCCTCTCTCCCCCTCCCGTCGGGGCCCACAGTGTCAACCAAGCTTCACTGCTTGAAGGAACAGATTCATAGATACTTGCAGCAATGCTGAAGACTTGACACATGGGACAGTCCTCCCAAATTGGGGGCCACCAATTCTCTTGAGAGACACAATGCCCTCTATTTGAGAACATTAAGCCTTCCCAGGATGGGGATATAAAACCTTCCCACTCATTTACGGGTCTCCACTCTATGATATAACATACTATGACAAGATGAGCACTCAGATACTCCCAAGGAATACTAAAGAGAGTTCTGCAGGAGGAAAGAAAAAAAAAACAGGAGAGAAAGAGTTGGAGGAGAATGTAGGAACAACTAAAAAGACAACAATAGAAATAAAAACAACATATGACATACACAAATCCAAAAGAAAATATGGTTATGCAAAGTTTTTAAAAGGATGCAGATTGTGGTGTTCAGGTTGCTCTGTGGAGGATGGTTGGGGGTAGGCTTTTTGAGAAAGTGACACTTAAGCAAAGACCTGAAGGAAGGAATGGAGTTAGCCATTTAGATATCTACAGAACCACCACACCATGGAGCCTAGAGTGATTACAACTGAAAGTGGGAGGATTGCATCCAGCATCCAGGTGGAATCTGAGCCTCCTCTTGACATAGAGGTACAATGGACACAACCAATCCAATGTCCACATAGAAAAGGTGGCATTGGATTGAGAAAAGTGGACATGATGGCTGATGGGTATGGGGAAAGGCAGGAAGAGATGAGAGGTGGAGGCGTCTTTGGGACATGAAGCTGCCCTGGATGGTGCTTCAGGGGCAATCACCGGACATTGTAAATCCTCACAGGGCCCACTGGATGGAATGGGGGAGAGTGTGGGCCATGGTGTGAACCGTTGACCATGGGGTGCGGGGGTGCCCAAAGATATACTTGCCAAATGCAATGGCTGTGTCATGATGATGGGAGGGAGTGTTGCTGAGGGGGGGAGAGGTGGGGTGGGGGAGGTAGGGTTCAATGGGACCTCATATATATATTTTTTAATGTAATATTATTACAAAGTAAATAAAATAAAATAAAAAATAAATTAAAAAAAACTGATACCAAAAAAAAAAGAATATTCCAGGCAGAAGAAACAACCAGGAACAGGGCAAACTATGTCAAATTTTCATCAAGATGAAAAACCAAAGCTGACTACTACCATGTCAAAATAATCCAGTTTCTTATTTATGCATTTTAGTTACATCATAACTATATTTGTAATTACAAAATCTCAGTTTGTTCCTGAAACGTCCATCTCAAAGAATTGCACTCTCTTACAGACTTTTATCTTAAAAGGGCATCTAGGTGATGATGGAAAACAACCATCTCAAGGAACAGGGAGAGTCTACAACTGCAAGTAAAATACTCCCATCCATCTGCCCCATGGGATCTAAGCCTGCTCTCAATTAGAGGTGGAGTGGGCATCCCCATCCCAGAGTCCTCAGTATTGGGGAATGAACAATGGACTAGAGTAGATTTGCTGGTTTTCTAGTATAGATTTACTGTGATACTAGCAACGGAAGAACTTCTAACATTGATGTGGAGGCAGTGGCCACTGGAGGTTCTGAGGGCAGGGAGAGGGAAAACAGATGGAATATGGAGGCATTTTCAGGACTTGGGAAATGTCTTGAATGACATTGCAATGGCAGATACAGGCTATTATATATCTTTTCATAACTTACAAAATTGTGCAGGAAAGAGTGTAAACTACAATATAAACTATAATCCATGCTTAGTGGCAATGCTCCAGAATGTGTTCATCAATTTTAACAAATGTACCACACTAATGAAAGATGTTGTTAATGTGGGAAAATGTGGAAAGGGTTGGGAGGGGGTCATATGGGAATCCCCTGTATTTTTTATGTAACATTTATGTAATCTAAATATATTTAAAAAAAATAAAAAATAAATTTTAAAAAATTTAAAAAGTATATTAAAAAAGGGCATCTAGGCAAAAACAAATATGTTTTTATGTAAAAATGCCCATGGCCAACTGTGTTGACTACTCAAACTCTTATTTTATCTGATGATATAACTGTCTTAAATGATATTTTTCAGCCTATGGGAAATAGTCTGTATTTTGATTGAACCTCTTAAATTATTGGAGAGTTGATTGCAGTTTTCTTCCTTCCTTCCCTTCTTAAATTATTGGAGAGTTGATTGCAGTTTTCTTCCTTCCTTCCTTTCCTTCCTTCCTTCCCTCCCTCCCTCCCTCTCTTCCTTTCTTTTCTCACACTCAGAAACAAGAGTAGCAAGCCCAGAGACGCTTGCTAAGGATTCTGAAAGAATGCAAAATTGAGAAGCCACCCTTCTATTGTCATACTTTCTGCATAGCTTTTCTTGCACTAACCTATCTGCTTCGGCAATCTATAGCACATCTTCAGGTTTCATAACAGTAATTGCACATTGTCTTCTACTTGCCTTGAGGGCGCATACTGCCTTTGCCTCCCCTGCTCCTATCCCATATTCTTTTTCAACCCCGCACTCCATTCTGGTATCCCTGACTACTGCCTCCGTGTCATCACCTCATCCCTGCTTTCTCTGGATCTGATCTGCACACCTGCTCCAGAGTCTCTCTTCAAATCCGCACTCTCACTTGTTACCCACTTTCCGCAAAGGGAACTTTCCACTGATGTTGTACTCCGGGCTTTGTAGGATTCTTTCTCCGTATTATGCGAACTCCCTTTTATTGCCAACATTTTACTGTCATATTCTCTTCACTGGCCTGTCTTAACTGAACTTTGGCTTTCCTCAGACCCAGTGAACTCTCCTAGATCAGTTATCTAATGCAATTACTCTATTTTGTTTCACAATTGACTGGTTTTAACCATCAGCGTGTACGAGTGCTCATGTGTGCATACAGTGGGAGCAGGAGTTTTGGATTATCAATGATTCTCTTTTGAATTTCGGTTTTATTTTTATTTATTATGAGATACAATTCATATAGCACAAATTTCACCGTTTTAAAGCATGCAATTTAGTATTTTTTATTATTTTCAAAGAGTTGTGCTACCATCACCACTATCTAATTTCAGAATATTTTTATCCACTTCCCCAAATAATCCCAAACACATTAGCATTCAATCCTCATTACCTGCTAACAACCTCTAATCTACTTTCTGTCTCTATGAATTTGTCTGTTTTGGACATTTCATTGGAATCATACAATATGTAGCCTTTTGTGTCTGGTAGTTTTCATTTAATATAATGCATTCAAGGTTCATCCATGTTGTAGCATAAATCAGAATTTTATCCCTTTTTATGGCTGAATAATATCTCATTGGATGGGTATACTAATTTTGTTTACCCGTTCACTAGTTGATAGATATTTGTTTTTTTTCCACTTTTTGGTTGTTATGAATAACGCTGGTACAAATGTTCTTGTACAAGTTTTCACAGGGATGTAGTTTTCATTTCTCTTGGGAAAATACCAAGGAGTGAATTTCAGGGTCATATGGTTATTATATGTTTATCTTTTTTGAGGAACTGCCAAACAGTTTTGCAAAGTGGCTGCACCATTTCACATTCTTACCAGAAAGGTATAAGAGTTACTTTTTTTTTACATCCTTGCCAACATTTGCTATTGTCCATTTTTTAAATTATAGCTATGCTAGTAGGCTGTAAAATGGTATCTCATTACGGTTTCGATTTGCAATTCCTTAATGACTAATGATGTTGAGCATCTTTTCAGGTGCTGATTGACCATTTGAATACTGGAGAAATGTCTATTCCAATCCTTTGCCCATTTAAAATACTGGATTGCTTGTCTTATTATTGTTATATTGTAAGTGTTCTTTATATATTCTGAATATAAATCCATATGAGATATATGGCACAAGATATATGGTTTCTAAATATTTTCTACCACACTTGCTTAATAGTGTCCTTTATTCTTTTTTTTTAATTAGATAAATATTTATTTAAAAATCTTGGAGAAAATACAGAGTTTCCATATACTCACTCCCATTATTAACGTTTGGCCTTAGTGGTACCTTTGTTATAGCTAATGAGAGAATATTTTTATAATTGCGCTATTAACTATAGTCCATAGTTTACATTAGGGTTCCCTCTCTGTATAGTCCTATGGCTGGGTTTAAAAAAATTTTTTTACTCTAGTAAGATACATATCACCTAAAATTTGATAGTGTCTTTTGAAGCACAAAACTTTTAAATTTTGTTTAAATCTAATTTATCTGTTTAGTCTTTGGGTGCTTGTGCTTTAGGAGTCATATCTAAGAGACAATTGTTAAATATAAAGACATGAAAATTTACTCCAATATTTTCTTCTAAGACTTTTATAGTTTTAAGTCATATATATATATATGTCTTTGATCCATTTTCAGTTAATTTTTGTATCTGGCGTGAGGTAGGTGTCCAACTTCACTCTTGCATTTGGATATCCAGTTGTTCCAGCACCATTTGTTGAAAACACTATTATTCTTTCCCCTGTTGAACTGACTTGGCACCCGTGTCAAAATCAATTGAATGTAAACATGAAGATTTATTTCTGGATTCTCAAAGGAGAATGATCTACATGTCTATCCTTGTGCTATTACCACAGTTTTGTTTACTGTCTGAGTCCTCCAACTTTGTTCTTCTGTTTCAAAATTGTTTTGGATATTCTGGGTCCTGTGAATTTCCATATGAATTTTAGGATCAACTTGTCAATTTCTGAAGAAAAAAAAAAGAGAAGCATCTGAGGTTTAAACAGGGATTGTGTTGGGTTGGTAGATTAATTTGGGAAAGTATTGACATCTTAACAATATTAAGTCCTCCAATCTGTGAGTATGGGGTGTCTTTCCATTTATTTAGATCTTCTTTAATTTCTCTCAACAATATTTTGTAGTTTTTAGTAGGAAAGTCTTGCATTCCCTTTGTTAAACTGAATATGAAGTATTATATTCTTTTGATGCAATTATAAACTGAATTGTTTTCTTAATTTCATTTTCAATAGTTCATTGCTAGTGTATAGAATTACAACTGATTTTTGCATATTGAGCTTTCCTTTTGCAAACTTGCTGAACTTGTTTATTATTTCTAGCAGCTTTTAGTGGAATCCTTAGAATTTTCAATATACAAGACCACATCATTTAAAAACAGAGATTGTTTAACTTTTCCATTTCCAATCTAGAAGCTTTTTATTTCATTTTCTTGCTTAACTGCCCCCAGATAGAACCTATAGTACAATGCTGAATAGAAGCTATGAGAGGGGACACCCTTGTCTTGTTCTAGGTAGTACGGGGAAAGCTTTCCATCTTTCACCCTTAAGTATTATGTTAGCTGTGAGGTTTTCATAGATGCTCTTTATCAGGTTGAGAACATTCCCTTCTCTTCCTAGTTTGCTGAATGTTTTAATCTGAAAGGGTGTAGGATTTTAACAACAAAAACTGCTTTTTCTGTCTCTCTTGAGGTGATAGGATGATTTATGTTTTTTATTCCAGTAATATGGTATATTACATTGATTGATTTTTGTACATTGAAGATGTTTTGCATTCCTGGGGTAAATCCCACTTGGTCATGTTGTATAATCTTTTTTATATGCTGCTGGGTTCTGTTTGTTAATATTTTGTTAAGGATTTTCGCATCTATATTGATAAGATATTGCTCTATAATCTTCCTTTCTTGTGATTTGCCTGGTTTCAGTGTCAGGGTAATATTAGCCTCATCAAATAAGTTGGAAAGTATTCCCTTACTTTTTATTTTTGGAAGAGTTTGGGAAGGACTGGTATTAATTTTTCTTTAAAAGTTTGATAGAATTCAACAGTAAAGCTTGGGCTTTTCATTGTGGGAATTTTTTTGATTACTAATTCAATTTCTTTACTTGTTATAGGTCTCTTCAGATTTCTTTTTCTACGTCAGTCAGTTTTGATAGTTCGTGTTTCTAGGAATTTGTCCATTTCATCTAGGTTATATAATTTGTTGGTATAAAATTGTTTATAGGATTCCCTTATAATTCTATTTCTGCAAGGTAGGTAGTGATGTCCCCTCTTCACACCAGATTTTAATCTTTTGAGTTTTCTCTCTTGGTTTCTTCATCAATCTAACTAAAGACTTGCCAATTTTGTTGTTCTTTTCAAAGAACCAAATTTTAATATTGTTGATTTTTCTCTATTGCTTCTCTATTCTATACCTAATTACTTTCCACTCTAACCTTTTTCTTTCTTTCTACTTCTTTTGGGTTGAGTTTTCTCTTAATTTACTAGTTTCTTAAGGTGTATAATTTGGGTTTTTAAAATTATAACGTATTTGCCAAATATTCACCTCAAAGTGTTACAGGAGTTTTGGTTTAACTCAAGGCTATGTTAACGATTTTTCTGTAAATGAGTAATGTTCCATTGAACAATCTTAAAAAACAAATAAAAACCTGCATTTGTTTCCATTTTTCCCAGAACAAATCTATAGTTAAGGTGAGACCATACTGTATGATTGACATTGTTATTTGTTATGCCATTCTTCCTTTTTGCTTATGTTTATCATTTCCAATATGGAAGTAGGTATTACTAATTTCATTTGATGGGTGAAGAAAATGAGACTAAGCAAGCTAAATAATTTGTCTAAGGACATAATTAATTCCTAGCAAAGCAGGAAAACAAACCTAAGTCTGTCTGTCTGACACACCAACATCCAGATTTTTCTCTTACTTCCTTAGGTACTCCTGTTGTTATTGTGGGCTTCTCTTGTTCTTCCCATCCTTTATATAATGTTATTCTTTCCATTTCTGTCCTGTACCCTGGGCTCTTCACATTCTATGCTGTTTTCTAGCTTCAGTTATCAGTTCTGTGCTGAGGATTTCTACCTCAATTTCTCCAACTCAGACATCCCACCTAGGTCCAAGTCACACATGACCAACTGCCTACTGGATATATCGCCACTTGAATGTCCTTCTAGCACCTCAAACTCTCCATATCCCAAAACTGAACTAATTGCCTTTCTCCCACATCAGACCTGTTCCACTCCTGTATCTCTGGCACAGTGAATGGTGCCACCATATACTCAGTTCTCCCAGCCAGAAATCTGACAGTGTTATTGGGCACCTCCTTCTCTTCCTTCCCTGACCCCCTACATACAGTTGATTACCAAATCGTATCAATTCTCCCTCCTAATATCTTTCCAAACTCTTCACCTACCTCCATCCCCACCCCACATCCTTTCTTACCTGGGCCACTGACATGCTCTGGCAACTGGTTCTTCTGCATCTCCTCTTGCCATCTCCCCAACCCACCTCTGTCTCTGCCAATTCTTTCATCACAGAGCCAGAGTGATATCATGTAATTTTCCTGCTTATAACCCTGGAATGGTGTCTCATCACCCTAAAACTGAAGCCCAAACTATAGCTTAGTGTGCCTTCCCCAATCCTTGGGGCAAGCCTTGGTCAGGGGCCCCTCCTCTGTGCTCCCCCAAAATTCTGTGATCAATTACCAACTCAGTACCCTCTCTCAACATGGATTGAAATTTGTCAGTTTGTTTTTCTGTCTTCAAATAGTCTGAAAACTCTTGGCAGGCAAGGACTTTTTGTCTTGTTTCATCAGGGCCCAGCACAGCACAACCCCACTAAACATTTGTTGAATGTAGTACCTCCTACAGTTATCTGTACTTATGTGTATCTGTTTTTGATACCAGTTTGAAGTGAATAGTCCTTGGGTACCCATTATTAGCAAAGTCCAAGAAATCGAATGGTTGATGGTCCTGAACTGCTTAAAGTTGCTAATGATTGAACAAGAAAGCAGAAGAAGGGTATTTTGCTTTCAAAAGCTGAGAGACCAACTATTGGGCCTCTAATGGCAGTTCTGAGGGTTTAGTTGATGTGAAACCCTGTGGGCTCTTTTAAGATCGGCCTGAATACAGTGTATGAATACCTCTTGTTGAATTAGCAGAACTGAACAGTGAAAATTTCCCCTGGTCCTCTAATCTCTAACTAATGTTTTCCAGCTTCTCCTGCAAGATGTCAAATATAACAAAAAGGTAAGAAATCATTTTGTAAAATAACAAGAATAGAAAGGAAAAATCATAATGAGCAAGGCTAACTATATCAGAAGTGTAAGAATTTTCCATTCCTCACCTCCAAAAAACAATACCCAGTTACATAATTCGAGATGTTTAAAATTGAAACTTTCTACCTAAAACCTTATTATGGCCATGCCGATGAAATCTTATGGTCAGAATATGCTAATGGAGTAAATCACAAGTAACAAATCATTTCAGTTCCAGTGGTTGAGGCTACATTAACTTGTCACTAAATAGAAAGCTTCAGGGTAGAGTGTGAGGGGGTGTATTTTTCATACACAAAACTAAATGAAAATTAAATCAATTACCAGAATAATTCAAGCCCCAATTCCCCAATGTTTGCTTCAATTAGATAATTGATCCAATTAGATGAAAGATTTTGGGGTAGATTTTTCTGGTCTGAATTATCTCAAATTACTTTAATTTCCACTTCACATTGATTATGTACACCTAGCTCATGCTTGTGTGTGAGTGAATTTAAGTAACTGTTATGCTGCTAGTTCAGATAATTCCCTGCTATATGGGCATTTTTCTTCCCATAAAAAGTGCTCTGCACTTTAGGTTTATGGCTAATTTTAACGACAAATCCAACTCTTTTCAGAATGAAAGTGTAGGACTTTTTATTTAACACATAATGGGACATAATGACTGGAAAGAAATAGTTTAATGAAACCCTCTCTTCCGTAGTGTACACTGTTGCTTCTGTTACTTCCATTCTCTGTTGGAGAGGCTAGGCTTGGAAACAACATTGACTCAAGGCAGATCATACATGGATAAGAACTCATTGCATTATAGTGGAAACAACTTGATTACTTCGGGTCAGATTCTTGGCAATTTCAACCAAGCACAAACAGTTTTAAACCTAGAGGTCCATGTTAAAGGATTCTGAGAAGTGATGGGTGACACTGGACTGAAAGTGGCCTCAAGTCAGATTCTATTGACTTAGAATTAGATATGAATGATGGTTTAATAAGGTCGATTATCTTATTTCTCCCCCAGTTCTTATAATGCATTATTAGATTATTGAAGTGGGAAGAGGGGCAGAGAGAAGAGAAGGGAAATATGCTGTACTCCATACACTAGGACATGATAGTACAAGTAATATAGGAGAATCTGTGGCCATCTAGTGTGGGAATAAACACCCCTGAAAAGCTCAACATGATATGAACATTTACCACACAAAAAAAAGGAAAAAATGTAATGCAAGTATATTGAGTATAGTCTGTTTAAGAATTCAGGAAAGTATGTGATATATTTTAGAGATATATTTTTAGCTCAAGTAGCTAAAAATTATTTGGTATCAAAATAGATATGCTTCATGAAAAAAAGAACAAAGGGAAACACAGACACCTGTGAGGTAAAAAAAAAAAAAAAGATATGCTTCAGGTATCCATAAGTGTTATTTTCAAGGAACTACTCATTCCTGATGGTAGCATTTAAACGAGGTCATAAAATTTCAAAAGTAGACTTTTATAGCTGCCAGTCATTAACCTTGTTTCAAAAATAGACTAAGCAAAATATAAAATGTGCACACCCTTTGACTTCTCAATCCCCAGTCTAGAAATTTATCCTCAGGAGATTATCACCCAAAGGAAAAAGATACAGGGATATTCATTGAATATTTTTTTCATTATATTGAAAAATTGGAAACAATGCCAATAATTAACCACAGGAATTGAGTCTGAAAATTATTATGGACCCATACAACAGATATTAAGGGGTCATTAAACATGATGTTATGAAAGAGTAAGTTGGTGTTACTTAAGAAAATATTTATATTTTTAAGTGAAAATTTTGAGAGAGAGATATCAGAGCAGCATGTGAAGTGTGATGTAATTCTTGCATATACATGTTTGCATGTGTTTAGACCTGGAAAGGTGTTTGGAAAGAAACCTCCAATGTGTTTAAAATTACAGTGGCTTCAATTGTTGAATCTTGGTGCAGGATCTTTCAATCTTTTTGTATATTTGAAAAATCTTACAACAAAAAGTTGAAAGGAAAAAAGTAGACTAAGACCACAGGACTTGGTGGAGACTCTGTGTCAAATCACAGGGTTTGTTGATTTGTGAGGAGACTGATCACATTTCAACTGTGTTTAAGTATCATGTATTATTGTATTAATAGAACCATCATTGTCAGCCTGTCCAACTACCAGTGGAGTTCATTTAGCAATAATATGCCAGCTCTCCATTCTCAAATGAGCACATCACTCTCTGCATTTGTAAAGTGCATACCATTTGAAAGCCCGGCCTTTAAAACATCTCCTACTCCGCACTACAAACTATCACAAGACTCAGAGGATAGAGAAGTTATCTGACAAAAACAATCAAAGACTAATTTGCCAAACACAACAATGGGCTTCAGGGAATCTGGTACCTAACTGTTTATGGAAAATAAAATTACTACTATGACATTTATGACAAGAGAAACAAATAAATTCACTTTCCAAACACAGGTGCTTCAAAATAAAAAGAGCCAAACTGTTGTTGCTATCAGATAGACAAAAAAAAGAAGTGCTTCATTTTTTCTTTTCTGAAGTCTTTGATTACAAGTGAAGCTGACTGTTTCTTGGTGTATTTACTGGATATTTATATATCTTCATTTGTGAATTGCTATTCACATTGTTTCCCTACTTTTATGTTGGAATATTCATTTGCCATTGATTTGCTAGAGCTCCTTGCACATTATTTATACAAACCCATTTTTATATGTGGTGATGGTTTTTCCCCAGTTTGATATTTAGTTTGACAATGTTTTTTTTTACTATATATAAATGTATTTCATACTTATGTATTCAAACCTGTCAGTCATTTTCTACCTTCTGCCCTTTATGCCATGTTTGGGAAAGCATTCTCCACTCCAAGTTTACAAAAATACTCACCTATAGAGTCCATCAACTACAGAATATGACATTTTATGAGATTGAAAATATATAAAAATGAATAATTTTTGAATGAATAAATAACCCTTCTCATGAGAAATAGCCAGCAATGTCAGTCTATCATATTTATCAAAAGGAATATAGTCATCTGTAAGTTACAAATCATTTGGCCAGGTAATCTTTACTATCTTTCAAGGTTTTCTTTTCTCATTTCAAGAAAATGAGACAAAGAATTCAATTGCAGAGATTAATTAGAAAAATGTGGTCTAGTGTACAATATAATTCAAGAAACTCACCTTCATACCAAAGTCAGATAAAGACACGACAAGGAAAGAAAATTACTGACTAATTTCTCTTATGAGTATATATGTAGAAGTCCTCAACAAAGTACTGACAAATCAAATCCAACAGCACATTAAAAGAATTATACACCATGATCAAGTGGGTTTTATTCCAGGTATGCAAGGGTGGGTCAACACAAGGAAATCAATTAATGTAATACACCACATTAACAAAACAGAGAGAAAAATCCATATTATCATCTGAATTGATGCAGAAATGGCATTTAACAAAATCCAGCATCCTTTCTTGGTACAAACACTTAGAAAAATAAGAATAAAGGAAATTTCCTCAACATGATAAAGAGCATATGAAAAACCCACAACTAACTTTCTACTCAATAGTGAAAAACTGAAAGCTTTCCCTCTAAAATCAAGAAAAGACAAGGATACCCACATTCACCACTGTGATGCAACAAGGTATTGGAAGTTCTAACTAGAGCAGTTAGGCAAAAAAAAAAAAAAAAAAAAAAAAAAAGAAATAAAAGGCATCCAAACTGGGAAGGAAGGACTTTGACTATCTGCAGATGATATGATACTATACATAAAAAATCCTGAAAAATCTATGACAAAGCTACTAGACCTAATAAATTCATTGAGCAAAGTCATGGGATAAAAGACTAACATGCACAAATCTGCAGTATTTCTATACACTAGTAATTAGCAATCTGAGGAGGAAATCAAGGAAAAAACTCCATTTACAATAACAACTAAAGGAATCAAATATCTAGGAATAAATTCAATCCAGGAGGTAAAGAACCTTATTCAGAAAAATAAAAAATATTACTAAGAGAAATCAAAGATGATCTAAATAAATTGAAGGATGTTCCTTGTTCATGGATTGGAAGACTAAATATTGTTAAGATGTCAATTCTATGCAGAAAACTAAAAAAACTTTTTAAAAGAAATCAAAGATCTAAATAAATGGGAGAATGTCCCATACTCATAGACTAGAAGAGTAAATATTGTTAGGATGTCAATTATACCTAAAATCATTTACAGATTTAATGCAATCCCAGTTAAAATTTCCACAGCTTACTTTGCCCAAATGGAAAAGTCAATCATCAAATTTATGTGGAAGGATGAGGAGCCCCGAATAGCCAAAAACCTCTTGAAAATGAAGAATGAAGTTGTAATGCTCACATTTCCTGACTTAAAAGTTTATTACAAAGCTACAGTGGTCAAAAGACCACGGTACTGGCACAATGACAGATACATAGACAAATGGAGTAGAATTGAAATTTCAGAAATAGACCCTCACAGCTATAGCCAATTGAGTTTTGATAAGGTTGCCAATTAGGAAAGAGTAGTTTCTTCAACAAATGGTACTGTGAGAACTGGATATCCATATGCAAAACAATGAATGAGGAACCCTATCTCACACCATACAGAAAATTTAATGCAAAATGGATCAAAGACCTACATATAAGAACCTGGATTATAAAACTCCTAAAATAAAACATAGGGAAGCACCTTCAGGATCTCGTGTTAGGTAATGTTTTCTTAGACTTTATACCTAAAGCACAAGCAGCAAAAGAAAAAAAATAGATAATTGTGACCTCATCAAAATTAAGAACTTTTACACCGCAAAGGATTTTATCATGAAAGTGAAAAGACAACCTGTTCAGTGGGAGAAAATATTTGGAAACCATATATCCAATAAGGATTTACTATCCAGAATGTATAAAAGAACCCTACAACTCAACAATAAAAAGACTAACAACCCAATTAAAATAGGCAAAACACTCGAATAAACATTTCTCCTAACGGCTATACAAATGGCTGAAAAGCACATGAAAAAATATTCAAAATCACCAGCTACTAGTGAAATGCAAATAAAAATCACAATGAGGTACTATTTCACACCCACTAGAATTACTACTATTAAAAAAAAACACCAGAAAATTATGAGTGTTAGAGAGGATGTGGAGAAATAGGAATACTCATTCATTTCTTTAGTCAGCAACTGTGGAAGACAATTTTGCAGTTCCTCAGAGAGCTGTATGAACTCATTTGTCTTTACCCTTTCCTCTTTTGGTCAAGGTCTTTTTTCCAGTTGCATTGTTAGTTGGTGCTTATGGCTAAGACTTCAAAGTGAGTCAGGAGGTCATTCCAGAGATTACGCGTGTGCACATCTCAGCAGGCTCTCATTGACTGCCAAAGTAAATATTGCCTCAAATAACTAGGCTCCTGAGGGCTCTGGAGACGTCCAGACACTATAGGCAGGGTAGACAGCTCAGGAGTTTGGCACCCTGCCAGTGGGCCCTACTTTGGAATTTATGTTCCCCAGTGTGACAGAGTTAGACTCAGTTGTGGTTTCCTCACACATGGCTCTTCTGCCCCTTCTATTTGAACCTACAGTTAGTACTACTAGAGTTGATAGGTGTATGTCCAAGAGACTTAAATCTTTGGACTGTCCATGTATCCGTTGTGCCCAGAATCTCAACACATTTGTAACATCTATTCTCCAGTTCATTGGACTGAGTCAAGTCAACTTACAAGGAGATGATGATGGACAACGACCATCTCAAGGAACAGAGAAAGTCTGCAACTGCAAGCAAGATACTCCCATCCATCTGCTTCATGGGATCTAAGACCCCTCTCAATTAGAGGTGGAGTGGCCATCACCGTCCCAGAATCCTCAGGATTGGAGAATGAACAATGGACTAGAGTAGACTTACTGTTATTCTACTAACTTATTGTTATGCTAGCAATGGAAGATGTGAAGGCAGTGGCCACTGGAGGTTCTGAGGGGAGGAAGAGGGAAAAATAGTTGTAATTTGGGGGCATTTTCAGGACTTGGGAATTGTACTGAATGACATTGCAATGAAAGATACAAGCCATAATATATCTTGTAATAACTTACAAAAATGTGCAGAAGAGAGTGTAAACAACAATGTAAACTATAATCCATGCTTAGTAGCAATGTTCCAAAATGTATTCATCAATTATAACAGATGCACCACACTAATGAAGGATGTTGTTAATGTGGGAAAATGTGGGAGGGCAGGACATATGGGAATCCCCTGTAATTTTTATGTAACATTTATGTAATCTAAGTATCTTTAAAAAAATTAAGTATATTAAAAATAAAAAAGGAAAGCTATATGAATTACCATATGACCTGGCCATCCCACCACTAAGTATATACCCCCCAAAAATTGAAAGGGACTGCAACATATTTTTGCATACCAATGTTCATAGTAGATTTATTCATAATTGCCAAAAAATGGAGCAACCCAAGTGCCAATCAACCAATGAATGGATAAACAAAATGTGACATACGTATACAATGGAATATTATTCAGCCATAAAAAGGAATGAAGTCCTGATACATGTGACAAAGTGGTTGAAACTTAAAGACATTATCCTGAGTGAAATTAACCAGACACAAAAGGACAAATATTGTATGAGCTTATTGATATGAAATAAATGGAATAAGCAAATTCATAGAGTTAGAATCTGGAATATAAGTTACCAGGAGCTGAGTCAGGCATAGGGAATGGGGAGTTAATGCTTAATTAGTACAGAATTTCTATTTAGGATGATTGTAAAGTTTTGGATTAGGATGGTGGTGATGCTAGTAAATATTTTTTAGTATAATTAACAGCACTGAATTTTATGTGTGAATGTTGTTAAAAGGGGAAGTTTCAGGTTGTATATATGTTAACAGAATAAAAATTAAAGGATAAAACCTAAGACTAAGCAACACAGTGAACCCTAGTTTAAACAATGGGCTATAGTTAACAGTACAATTATAAAAATGCTTTTCATGAATTATGACAAATGACAAATGTACCACACCAAAGCAAAGTGTTAATAATGGGGTGGTATGTGGGAAAAATACACCCTGACATAAACTACAGGCTATAGGTAATAGTACAATTTTTACATTCTTTCATCTACTATAACAAAAGTACCACACTAATGCAAAGTGTTAACAATAAGGAGGTATATGGGAACACTGTATTTTTTAATGTGATTTTTCTGTAAACCTACAACTTACCTAATTAAAAAAATGATCAGAGACATTTTCTACCTATCCTCAAGTCCCTTGTTGACACATTTTATGTTGTTTCCTGTCAAATGTGCCACAACAGTGCCACTACCTTTTATTTCTGCTGAACATTACTATACAAAAAATTCCTTTTCCCTTTTATTGACTTTAAAAATCATCTGGTTATTTGGTCCATTTACGGAGCCTACATGCGAGAATGAGCGCTGAGCTGGGCGTTAGGATGCCTGAGTTCTAGACGTGGCTCTACTACTTTCCAGTTTGCTGTGTGCCCTTGGGCAAGTAAGCCTGTCTTTAGGCCTTATTTCCTTCATCGGCAAAATTGTCTTCGCTCAATTTTAACATTGTACGTTTTAAATTCACTGAGACAGTTGCAAAAATTAATTTTTTTTGCAGAAACTGGAAGGTTTTGTTATGCACATTAAGGGGCATAAACACACACAAGATATGGATAAGATACTTTCATGACCAAACATGTCTCTATTGGTGGTGCACAATTTTCTCTATAAATTAAAGGTTGATTAATTGATTGTTAGAGTCTTTGACAATTGTGCACAATTCAAGCCAAGGAAATTCCCAAAAGGCTTGGCTCTCCTTTTGCTTTAAAAGTACACAAAGTACAGACTGTACCCTATGCCTCTGGGCACATGTCCAACTTACTTATGAAATGCCATAATGTGATCATTAGAATGAATCTAGAGAGTAATATTAATTCAGACAAATCCAATGCTTGAAAAAATCCTTAAATATTTTCATACTTAATTATAAGATGTTGAAATATTTTTATAAATGAATAAATATGCATTAGTAGAACAGTCTGGGAATCTTGGGTACCTATTAAAATGAACAAAAATAGAATGAGAAGATTGACTTTCTTCCTATAAAAAACAATGTAGGAAGTAGGCTTAAAGTATGAACAGGGACCAATAACAACTACAAAAGTGAAATTGTATGCCTCTGTCTCCATTACTTTTCCAGTACCTCCATATCTTACTTCCTTTGAAGGCACAATACTTCATTATAAATAATTAATTCACAAAGCAAAGAGCAATTTCAGCTATTACAAATAATATTAGATCATTAGCTTTAAAACTGAAGACACATATGTTACGCTCTGATTAAATTCTTCCTTATAAATAAAATTAGCAGAATATATGACCGTCAACAAAATAATCCCTCTAAAAGAACTCTGCTAGAGAATTTTGGTCAGATGTTGCTTTCACAATTATTTCCATTCAGTACACTGAGAGCACTGCTATTTTGGGGGAAACAAAGCTAGGATAGTGAGGATGTCTCTAGAAACCTGGAAGTCTGTATTTATAGAAGGAGAGAGAGAACTATAGCCATTTACCAGATAAATTCTGGGAAAAAAATGTACCTGTCTCTAACTCTGATGAAATGGAGAGCAAAATGGATATAGAATTGTCTTGCTTCTTGATTTCTTATTATTCACTAATATAGTTGGTGTGATGGATAAGTTCATATGTGAACTTTGCAAGTTTATGGTGTCTAGTTGTCTGGTCAAACAAGCAATGGCCTAATTGCTACTTGGAGGATATTCCCTAGATTTAAATCATTAGTCAATTGATTTAATGTATGGCTGATCACATCTACAATCAACAAAGAATATTGCCCTCAGCAATGAGAGAAGTCAAACCCAATCAAGTGATGGTCTTAAAGGGAGAACTGATGATTTCAACAGTTAGAAAGGAGAATTTCTATCTCTACTTCAGCCATCCAGCTTCTGCTGAGGATTTCATTGTACACTTCATTGGAGTTTTTCAACTTGCAGCCTGCCCTACAGAATTTTGGACTTGCCAATCCCCATTGGATGTGTGGTTGTGTGAGCCAATTCCTAACATAAATCTCATAAAATTATATATATTTTTTATGTTTCTTTGGAGAACCCTGACTAATACTGATTTTTGTACTGAGATTGGCTCTTTTTTTAATTAAAGAAGTGAGTTTACAAACAATGTTGTATAAGATACAGAATTCCCATACACCACCCCACTACCAAAACCTTGTTTTGGTGTAGAATATTTTTATTGTATTATTTTTAGCATTAGTTACCATTGTTACAATTGATGAAAGATTAAAATGGTTTTATCATGGGTAAGCAAAATGTGGTGTACACATACAATGGAATATTACTCAGCCATAGGAAGGATGAAGTATTGACACACATGATAATGTGGATGAATCTTGAAGACCTTTATGTTGAGTGAAGTAAGCAATTCACTAAAGGACAAATATTGCCTGACCGCACCAATAAGACCTAAGCTTTTTTTTTAAAAAGATTTATTTTTATTTATTTCTCTCCCCCTCCCCACCCTGGTTGTCTGTTCTCTGTGTCTATTTGCTGCGTCTTCTTTGTCCACTTCTGTTGTTGTTGTCAGCAGCACGGGAATCTGTGTTTCTTTTTGTTGCATCATCTTGTGTCAGCTCTCCGTGTGTGTGGCACCATTCCTGGGCAGGCTGCACTTTCTTTCGCGCTGGGCGGCTCTCCTTATGGGACGCACTCCTTGCACGTGGGGCTCCCCTACGCAGGGGAGACCCCTGCGTGGCAGGATACTCCTTGTGCACATCAGCACTGCACATGAGCCAGCTGCACACAGGTTAAGGAGGCCCGGGGTTTGAACCCCAGACCTCCCATGTGGTAGACGGACGCCCTAACCACTGGGCCAAGTCCGCCATCATGACCTAAACTTATTAAGCAGACTCACAGAGCTAGAGTCTCAAAGATAGGTTATTAGGTGACAGAAAGTGAGTAGAGTGGGGTGAGCTGATGCTCAATATAGGCAAAACTTATGTTAAAGTGGAAGGGGGTGGTTTGTCAGTGGAGGAGGGAATGGTGGTGCAGGGAAGTGAGTGGGGTCAACAGTATTGAAATGTATGGGTGGGCAGGGTAGAGGGGTGTTGGGATGGACTATCAATGGAACTGAGAGGGGGACTGAAGGAAGGAACAGGTGAACTCTGGGGATTTGTAAGTATGTGGTTGAAACAACAATGGTGGGAATTTTTTTGGCAAATATAGCAAGGGAGGGTCACTGGTGCAGGGTATCGGTAGTGGGGGATGTATTAGTCAGCCAAAGGAGTGCTGATGCAAAGTACCAGAAATCTGTTGGCTTTTATAAGGGGTATTTATTTGGGGTAGAAGCTTACAGTCATAAGACCCTAAAGAGTCCAACTCAAGGTACCATAAGAGGTATTTTCTCACCCAAAGTCATTGGTCACTTGTTGGAGCAAGATGGCAAACATGTCTACGAGGGTTCGTCCTTCTTTCTTGCTCTTAATTCTCCATGGTCCCAGCTTCTTACAATATCAGCCGTAGGCTTGTATAAGACTTCTTTCTATCTAGGTTTAGCTGCAGCTATAGGCTATTAGGCTTGTCTCTCTTCCAGGTCTTCTGCTGTGTCTATGGAGCTGTCTCTATTCATCTGTGTTCTTATCCTGTTTATTTTTATTATTATTATCTTTTTACAAAAAGATATATAGATCACACAAAATATTACATTAAAAAATATAAGAGGTTCCCATATGCCCCACTCCCCACACCCTCCACTCCTCCCACACCATCAACTTCTTTCATTAGTGTGGTACATTCATTGCATTTGATGAGTACATTTGATGAGTACTATAACCCATGCATTGCTACACAGCATGGGTTATAGTTTGTGTTGTAGTTTACACTCTCTCCCAGTCCATTCAGTGGGTTAGGGCAGAATATATAATGTCCTGCATCTGTCCCTGCAATATCATTGAGGACAACTCCAAGTCCTGAAAATGCCCTATGTTTTTACTTCCTGGGGCTCCAGCATCAAAACTCAAACTCTCTCCTCTGCTGTGCCATTTTCTCTGTGAGTCCCCTCCCACCAAGGGGGCAGGAACTCAACTGACGTGGCTGAATAAAACTCTAATCATAATTTAATCAAATAAAAGTGAAACCTCTGAATTTAATACAATCTAATATGACCAGAGGAACAGACCAGTTTACAAACACAATCCAATATCTCTTTTTGGAATCCATAAGCAATACAAAACTGCCACAGGGGATATGTGGGAAAGGGTGCACCTGGGGTATGCTTCTATGGAATATGAATGTATTCATCTTGGCATAAGGTGTTATGTCAGTGGGTGGAGACCCACATAATAAATAAGAAAATATTAAACTCACATCCTGGGGAGTCCAGCTACATTCTCAACTAGCAGGGCAAGAATATCTTAAGTACAAAGGCAGTGCCTAACGAAAGAAAACAGATCAGTATGTCAAGCCCTCAATATGAATGAATGTAACTATGATACTTATTCTTCAAAAATTGAAACTTAGAGGTTGTTGCAGATTCTGAGGGGAGGGGAGAGATGAATGGGTGGATCATAGGGCATTTTAGGGTGCATTAGAATTGTTCTGCATGATATTGCAATGACTGACAAAGGCCCTTATACATTTTGTCAGAACCTATAAAAGTATATGGTGCAAAAAGTAAACTATTATGTAAACCATTGACCATGATTTATAGCAATGCTTTGATATTTGTTCATCTAATATAACAAATGTACCATACTCACGTAGGATGTTATTGGTAGGGGAGAATGTGGGGTGGGGTGGGGTGGGGTATATGAGAATCCCCTATGTTGTTTATGACTTTTCTGTAACCTAAAGCTTTTTGGGAAATAAAGTGAAAAAAAAATAAGACACTGGGAGAACATGCAGAAGAAATCTTCAGTATACATAAAGCATAACATCTTACAGTGATGAAAGACACAAGGCCAAAAATTATTTCATTATTTTTTTATTATATTATAATTATTTTTTTCTTGGCTTTGTTTTGGGGGAGGTTTTGGATTACAGAATGGTTGTACCTATGGCAGGGGAAGGTCACTGGTGGGGGGTATCAGTGGTGGGGAGATGTGTGGGGAGGGGTGCACCTGATGCATGCCTCTATGAAATATGAATATGTTCATATGGTCATGGAGTGTCATCTTGGTGGATGGAGACCCACAGAATAACCGATGGAATATTGAATTCCCATTCTGGAGAGTCTTGCTACATTTTCTCATAGAATGTCAATAACCTCTAAAGCACATGGGCAGTGCCTAGCGAAGGAGGACAGATCAATACAGCAGGCCACTGATAATAATGCTTGTACTTATATTTCTTGTTCTTGTGAAATTCAACTTAGCCTAGTAATACATTGCCTAAGAGTTACCTCCTCAGAAAGCCTCCTTGTTGTTCAAATGTGGCCTCTCTCTAAGTCAAACTCAGCATATAAATTCACTACCTTCCCCCCAACGTGGGGCAGGACTCCTGGAGATGAACCTCCCTGGCCTGGAGGGATTATTACCAAGCACCAACTAGCAATCATTTGGAAAAAGATCTAGACCAAAAGGAGAAAATATTAAATACAAATGAGTTTTTAATGGCAAAGAGATTTTAAAGTGAGTAGGGAGGTCATTCCAGAGGTTACGCTTATGCACATATCAGAGACTCTCACTGATTACCACAGTAAACAGTGCCTCAAGCAGGGGTGCTCCTGAGAGCTCTACAGACATCTAGACACTATAGGCAGGGCAGACGAGCCCAGGAAATCAGCAGCCTGTCGGTGGGCCTTAACTTGGAATATATTATAACCTATCTCCCCAATATATCAGTGTTAGACCCATTTATAATTGTCCTACACATGTTTCTTCTGCACCATTTATTTCAACCTAAAATTAGCACTATACCGATTAAAAGTATATCCAGAGACTTAAATCTTCTGGCTGTTCATTTGTTGGTTGAGCCCTGAATCTCAGCAGAGTTGCAGCTAATAGCTACTCTCCTGTTCATTGGACTCACCCATGACAACAAACAACTGGATGATGGTGGACAACACCCATTCCAGAAAGCAGAGAATATCTACAACTGCAAGCAAGACAGTTCAATCCATCTTCTGCATGGGATCTAAGCCCCCTCTCAATTGGAAGAAGAGTTGAGCATCACCACCCCGAAATCCCCAAAATTAAGGAACAAACAAATACAAGGGGGGAATGCAACTATGGGCTAAAGTAGACTTATTGTTATTTTAGTAATGGCAGAAATTGTGACATGATATAAAGGCAATAGTCACCAGTGGTTCTGAGGGGAGGGAGAGGGAAGAAAAGGGAAGAGGAGGTATAACATGGGGCATGTGGGGACATTTGGATTGTTCTGTATGATATTGCAGTGAAAGATACAATCCTTTGTAAATTTTGTTAAAACCTATAAAATTGTTTGATGCAATGTGTAAAGCATAATATCAACTGTAGAGCATGCTTGTTAGCAATATGTTCATCAATTGTAATTAATGTACCACACTAATGAAAGATGTTAATGGGGGAAAGTGTGGGAGGGGGAAGGGGTGAACTATATGGGCATCCTCTATATTTTCTTTGTAACATTTATGTAATCTAAAGCTCTTTAAAAATAAAGGGAAAAAATCAAATATCAAACATAATACTGGGGTTCTTTGGTTAAGAAAATAAATGAGACCCCATTACTAAAAAATAAATAGTTCTACCATCCTTTATTTACATTAGGTGTATTTTGTTTCACATATATCTCTCTATCATTATCACTTTGTATTAGTACCATATATTTATTGTAGTTCATTAAAGAACACTCTTATATTTGTACTATTAACTATAGTCCATCATCTACAATAGGGTTCACTGTTGTGTACAGTCCTGTGCTTTATCTTTTAGTTTTTATTCTAGTAACATATACATCCCAAAGTTTCCTCTTTTAACCACATTCACCTATACAATTCAGTGCTTTTGATTACACTCAAAATAATGTGGGACTATCACCAACATCCATTTACAAATCTTATCAATCAGCCTAAATTGAAATCTGTACAAGCTTCAACTTCCCATTCTCCAACCCCAATCTATATTCTAGATTCTACACTATGTGTTGGCTTATTATAATTAGTTCATAACAGTGAAATCATCCAATATTTGTCCTTTTGTATCTGGCTTATTTTACTCAACACAATGTTCTCTTGGTTCATAAATGTTGTCATATACATCAGGACTTCATTATTTTTATGGCTGAGTAATATTCCATCATATGCATATAACAGATTTTGTTTATCTATTCATTGGTTGATGGGCAATTGGGTTGCTTCCATCTTTTGGCAATTGTGAGTAATACCACTATGAACATCAGTGTGCAAATATCTGTTTGAGCCCCTGCTTTCAGTTCTTCGGGGTATTATGTCTAGTAGTGGGATTGCCAGATCATACTGTAATTCTATACTTAGCTTCCTGAGGAACTGCCAGACTGTTTTCCACAGAGGCACCAATTTACATTCCCACAAATAGGAATGAATATTCCTATTTCTCACATCCTTTCCGACATTTGTAGTTTTCTGTTGTTGTTGTGTTTTTTTTATAGTGACCATTCTAATAGGTGTGAAATGATATACATTATGGTTTTGATTTGCATTTCCCTAATAGCTAGTGATGTTAAACATCTTTTTAAAAATGATTATTTATTTATTTCTCCCCTTCCCTCCATTGTGTGCTCTCTGTGTCCATTCGCTGTGTGCTCTTCTGTGTCCGCTTGTATTCTCATGAGATGACTCCAGGAACTGATCCTGGGACCTTCTGGAGTGAAAGCAAGGCCATCATTCTCTTGTGCCACCTCAGCTCCCTGATCTGCTGTGTCTTTCATTATATCTCTCCTTTGTGTCTCTTTTTGTTGCGTCTTCTTGCTGTGCGAGCTCTCCATGTGGGGTAGCACTCCTGCACAGGGCAACACTCCTGTGTGGAGCAGTACTCCATGAAGGCCAGTGCTCCGGACAGGCCAGCACTCCGTGTGGGCCAGCTCGCCACATGGGCCAGCTTGCCTTTACCAGGAGGCCCTGGGAATCGAAACCTGGACCGCCTATTTGGTAGATGGGAGCCCAATTGCTTGAGCCATATCCGCTTCCCTTAAACATCTTTTAATGTGCTTTTTATTCATTTGTACAGCCTCTGAGGAGAAATGTCTATTCAAGGTTTTTTAAATTGGATTGTTACTCTTTTTTTTTACTGTTGAGTTAAAGGATTTCTATATATACTCTGGATATTAAACCTTTATTGGATATGTGGTTTCCAAGTATTTTCTCCCATTAAGTAGGTTGTCTTTTCACTTTCTTGACAATGTCCTGTGATGCAAAAAAGTTTTAGTTTTGATTAGGTCTCTTTTACTTATTTTTTTCTTTTCTTACTTGTGCTTTGAGTATAAAGTCTAAGAACCCATTGCCTATTGCAAAATCTTGAAGATGCTTCCCTATGTTTTCTTCTAGAGAAATGCTTCACCACATGGATAATGGTTTACATTGTACTTTACACTCTCCCCTAGTCCACACAATGGGCCATGGCAGGACATACAATGTCCAGCATCTGTCCCTGCAGTACACCCAGAACACCTCCAGGTCCTGAAAAATACTCCCACATCATATTTCTTCTTCGCTCTACCTCCCCTCAGAAGCTACCATGGCCACTTTCTCCACATCAATGCTATGATTTCTTCCATTACTAATCACAATAGTTCCATAGTAGAATATCAGTAAGTCCACTCTAATCCATACTCTATTCCTCCATCCTGTGGACCCTAGGATGGTTATGTCCACTCCACCTCTATATCAAGAGGGAGCTTAGATTCCACATGGATGATGGATGCAGTTCTCCTACTTTATTTAACTTTTCAAAATTAGTATGTATTCTGTATCTAACCTTTAAACCCATCACTATATTCCATTTTACTATTAATGGAGCCTGGCAATATATTAGGTTTAATTTTTTAAAGAAGTTTTGGACCACAGAGAGGTTCAACTATGGCAGGGAAGGAACACTGGTGTTGGGTGTTATTGATGGGGGGTACATGGTTGAGAGGGAGTTCTCCAGGGCATGCATATAGGGTACACAAAAATGTTTGGATATTTTCATAGTGGTTACAGTTAAAAACGACAACTGAGGGAGTGCTGAGTGCCTAGCCAGGGGAGCTCTATCACATTCCCCAATGAAACAGCAATAATCCCCTGAGTAAAACGGCAAAGACCAATAAAGAAGGATGGTTCAACAAAGAGGTCTTGATCCTGATAACTATGCTTATAAGCCTGTGCACCTGAAATATGAACTAGGCCTAGAGTTGCAGGGTGCCAAGAGTTACCTCCTGAAAGCCTCCATGTTGTTCAAATGTGGCCACTCTCTAAGCCAAACTCAGCATCTAAATGTATTACCTTCCCTCCAGCATGGGAAATGACTTCTGGGGATGAACCTACCTGGCAACATGGGATTACTACCAAGCACCAGCTGATGATGTAACTAGAAAAAGACCTAGAACAAAAGGGCCAACGAAGACCAGCAGACTATCTCAGCCTACATGTAATATCAGGTGTTAAAAACTGATTTTTGACTTTGGATAAAAGGGGGAAATGGAAAGGACAAACAAGTTTATATGGCTATGAGTCTCCAAAAAGAAGTCAGGAGGTTATCAGAGGGGTCGCCCTTATGCACACCTCAGGAGAGTCTCAGAGACAGATAAAGTAGATACAACCTCAGGTATTGGTTCTTCTGAGGACTACAGAGACACACAGGTTCTGTGGTCATGGCAGATGGAGTTCCGTGCCATATCAGTTGGCCCTACTTTGGAATTTGTGTTTCTGTGTGATGGAGCTGGATTCAGATGCGATCTTTGTTCACAAGCCTCTCCTGTTACTTTTACAGGATCTGTAGTTGGTGCTGGGGTTTAGTGTAAACCCAGGGGACCTGAATCTCTGGACTGACCATGTGATAGCCAGGCCCTGAGCCTCAATAGACTTGCAACCCCTACACTCTGGTTTATTGGACTTACCCCACTCAGCTAACATGGAGGTGAAGAAGGTCAACCACCACACCAGGGAGCCAAGAGTGCCTACAACTGAAAGCAGGAGAATTGCATCCAGTATCCATGTGGAATTTAAGTTCCCTCTTGATATAGATGTGGAGTGGGCACAACCATTCCAGGGTCCACTAGATGGAGGAATAGAGTATGGATTAGAGTGGAGTTACTGATATTCTATTCATGAACTATTGTGAATCGTAATCGAAGAAAATGAGGCATTGGTGTGGAGAAAGTGGCAATGGTGGCTGCTGACGGTAGGGAATGGGAGGAAAAGACGTGATGAGGGGGCATTTTTGGGATTTGGAGTTGTCTTGGGTGGTGCTGCAGGGACAGTTACCAGTCATTGTATGTCCTCCCATGGCCCACTGGGTGGACATTGACCATGAGGTGCAGCGGTGTCAGAGATGTATTCACCAAGTGCAATGAATGTCTCATGATGATGGAGGAGGTTGTTGTTATGGGGGGAGGAGTGGGTGAAGGGGGTGGGGGGTATATGGGGACCTCTTTTTGAATGTAACATTAAAAAACAAATAAAGGAAAAAAGAAAAAAGAAAGTAAATGTAACACATATCTGCTAAATAGTGATAGTTGCCTTGATGAAATGCGCCTATGTGATTGTTTGAGTTACTAGCTGAACTAAGTACTTATTTCTATGAAACACCATTTGACTTGAAAGAATGACTGGCAGAAAACTGTGGTTATGCTAACCTGGGTATGTTGGAGATATTTTCTTGAAATGAAAAAAGTGAGCCTGTCACTTCAAGGAAAACAATTGACAGTATTTTTAAAAATGATAAAATCTGTGCTATCAGATATGTGCTTTTCAAATTTTCAAATTTTGTAAAATATATCTCAACTGTGAGTTCACAGATTCCCAATACATAAAACTTTTCTGATGAGATTAGTAGTAATGTTAATTAATGCAGTTTTTAAATATTGTGTAACAAAATGTGTCAGTATTTAAGAGTTCTGCATAATTCATTTCACTAAAAGTTTTCAAATGACCAAGACATGATGTTACAAAATCATGCCTGGGTAAAACATGCCTTCAAAGTGAAAGATGGACAAATGGATTTTAAAGTAATAGAATAGGAAAAGTTCATTGATTTCGCATTGCAACTAACTTTTTAGAGAGTACCATTCATTGAGGTTTATTATATTACAAGAGATGAATATTCATAATTATCTGAGGTAGTTATTAAAATAATCACCACTTTTCCAGCTACATATCTGTGTGAGGCTAAATTTCTTCATATACTTCAACCAAAACAACATATTGCAACTGACTGAATGCAGGAGTAGGTCTGAGGATCCAGCTGTTTTATACTTAGCCAAACATTAAAGAGATCTGCAAAAATGTAAAACAAACCACGTTTGTTTGTTTTGGAAAATATAGCTATTTTCATGAAATGATAAATAAATATTTTATTTTTAAACGTCCCATCTTTAAAGTCACATTAAATTTAAATTTAGAGTTTTAAAATCTTATATTAAAAGGGTAAAGTATTTAAAATCAGAGATCAAACCTCAAAACAGGAAGAACATGAAAAAGAACAAACTAAACTCAAAGTGAACAGGAAGAAGGAAATAAAAAAGATTAGAGTAAAGAGAAATAAAATAAACAATAAAAAAAACAATAGAAGTAGCAAAAACCAAATTTGTTCTTTGAAAAGATCAATAAAATTGACAAAACCTTTAATTAGACTGATGAAGAAGAAAAGAGACAGGACACAAGTAACTAAAATCAGAAAGGAAAAGGGGACATTACCAACTCCACTGAAATAAAAAAGACTATAAAAGAATATTATGACAGTTGTAAGCCAATAAATTAGATATTCTAGATGATACAGACAAGTTCTTAGAAACACCCAAACTACCTGCACTGACTAATGAAGAAATAGAAGATCTCCAAAAACCCATAACTAGTAAAGAGCCTGAATCAATTATTAAAAACCTCCAAACAAAGAAGCCCAGCAGCAGATGGCTTCAGAGGAGAATTTTACCAAGTATTCCAAGAATTAACACCAATTCTGCTAAAAGTCTCCCAAATAACTGAAGAGGAGGGAAAACTCCTTAATTCATTCTATGAGGCCAACATCACCCACTTACCAAATCTAGAAAAAGATACCACAAGTAAAGAAAGTTACAGACCAGTAAATCTTATGAATATAGATACAAAACTCCTCAACAAAATACTAGCAAACTGAATCTAACAGCACTTGAAAAGAATTATATACCATGATCATGTGGGATTTCTCTCGTATATTTAAGAGTGCTTCAACATAGGAAAATTAATGTAATGCACTATACTAACAGAATGAAGGGAAAAAATGAAATAATCATCTCAACTGATGCAGAAAAATCATTTGACAAATCCAGCACACTTCTTGATAAAAATACTTATAGAAATAAGAATAGGTGTTGCAACTTTGCTGAGCCTTGGGTCGGCTAACAGGGAGGTGATGATGGTCAAACACCACGCCAGGGAACCAAGACAGTCTACAGGTGCAATCAGGAGAATTCCATCCATCAGCCATGTGGGATCTAAGCCCCTCTCGATTTAGAGGTGGAGTGGACATCACCATCCCAGGGTCCTCAGGAAGGAGGAATAAAATGTGGATTAGAGTGGACTTACTGGTATTCTACTATAGAACTATTGTGACTCTAGCAATGGAAGAAATTGTATCATTGATGTGAAGACAGTGACCACAGAAGTTGCTAAGGGCAGGGAGAGGGAAGAAGAGTTATGATACAGGGGCATTTTGGACTTGGAGTTGTTCTGAATGAGATTGCAGGGACAGATGCAGGACATTATATACCCTGCCATAACCCACTGGATGGACTGGGAAAGAGTGTAAACTACAACATAAACTATAATCCATGCTGTATAGCAATGCTCCAAAACGTACTCATCAAATGCAATGAACATACCACACTAATGAAAGAAGTTGTTGATGTGGGAAGAGGGGGGTGTGGGGAGTGGGGTATACGGGAGCCTCTTATATTTTTTAATGTAATATTTTGTGTGATCTATGTATCTTTAAAAAAAAAAGATAAAAAAATTGAAAAAAAAAGAGACTAGAAGAACACTTCCTTAACATGATAAAGAGCATATGTGGAAAAACTCACAGTGAAAAACTCAGTGATGCCACTACACCTCTAATTGAGAGGGGCCTTCAATCCCATATGGCTGATGGATGGGTTTCTCTTGCTTGCAGTTGTAGACTCTCTCAGTTCCTTGGTGTGGTGGTTGTCCATTCTCACCTCCTTCTTAGCTGTCTTGGGCGAGTTCAATGAACTGGAGAGTAGATGTTGCAACTCCACTGAGTCTCAGGGCCCAGGTGGCACATGGACAGCCCAGAGATTCAAGTCTCTAGGATATAAACCTTCCATTTCTAGTGCCAACTATAGGTTCAAAAAAAGGGACAGAAGAAGCATGTGTAGAGAAGTCACATCTGAGTCCAACTCTGTCACACTTGGGAGCACAAACTCTTAAGTAGAGCCCACTGGCAAGGCACCAAACTCTGGAGTTATCTGCTGTGACCATAGGACCTGGGAGTCTCCGGAGCCCTCAGGAGCCCAGTTCTTTGGTGAAGTATCTATTTTGGCTGTCTATGAGATACTGCTGAGACATGCATAAGCATTACCTCTCTGATGACCTTCTGACTGATTTTGAAGTCTTTTAACCATAAAAACTCATTTGTCTTTACCATTTCTCCCTTTTATTTGAGATCTTTTTCCAGTTGCATCACCAGCTGGTGCTTGGTAGTGATCCCTCGGTACCAGAGAGGCTCACTGGTATTCTATTATAGACTTCTTTTTTTTTTTTTTTTAAAGATTTATTTATTTATTTAATTTCCCCCCCTCCCCTGGTTGTCTGTTCTTGGTGTCTATTTGCTGCGTCTTGTTTCTTTGTCCGCTTCTGTTGTCGTCAGCGGCACGGGAAGTGTGGGCGGCGCCATTCCTAGGCAGGCTGCTCTTTCTTTTCAAGCTGGGCGGCTTTCCTCACGGGTGCACTCCTTGCGCGTGGGGCTCCCCCACGCGGGGGACACCCTTGCGTGGCACGGCACTCCTTGCCCGCATCAGCACTGCGCATGGCCAGCTCCACACGGGTCAAGGAGGCCCGGGGTTTGAACCGCGGACCTCCCATATGGTAGACAGACGCCCTAACCACTGGGCCAAAGTCCGTTTCCCTATTATAGGCTTCTTGTGACTCTAACAATGGAAGAAATTATATCATTGATGAGGAGACAGTGACCCCTGGAGTTGCTAAAGGCAGGAAGAGAGAAAAAGTGGTGTAATATGGGGGCATTTTCAGGACTTGGAATTGTTCTGAATGACATTGCAAAGACAGATATAGGACATTATATATCCTGCTATAATCTACAGAATGGAGTGGGAGAGAGTGTAAACTACAATGTAAACTATAATTCATGCTGTTTGGCAATGCTCATAAATGTATTCATCAATTGCAATGAATGTACCACACTAATGAAAGAAATTGTTAATGTGGGAAA
Organism: Dasypus novemcinctus; assembly: GCF_030445035.2. Classification (NCBI taxonomy): domain Eukaryota; kingdom Metazoa; phylum Chordata; class Mammalia; order Cingulata; family Dasypodidae; genus Dasypus; species Dasypus novemcinctus. The sequence continues at coordinate 151,003,760 of NC_080704.1, read as the reverse complement.
AGTGAGATGTGTGAGTAGTAGGTCATATGGGATTCCCCTATATTTTTTAATGTAACATTTTATGTAATCTATGTATCTTTTAACAATAAAAAATATACTTAAAAAACTCATAGTGAAAGCCTGAAATCTTTCTTAGATCAGGAAAAAGACAAGGATGCTCACTGTAACCACTGATATTCAACACTGTGTTGGAAGTTCTAGTTAGAACAATTAGGAAAGAAAAAGAAAGAAAAGTCATTATAATTGGAAAGGGAGATGTAAAACCTTCCCTATTTGTAGATGACATGATGCTATATACAGAAAATCCTGAAAAAAACCCACAACAAAATTCTTAGAAATAATAAATGAATTACGCAAAGTGGTGGGTTACAAGTTCAATACCCCAAAAGCAGTGGTGTTTATATACATAGTAATAAGCAATTGGGAGAAGAAATTTTAATAATTATATTTACAATAGCAACTAAAAGAATAAAATACCTAAGAATAAATCTAAGCAATAATGTAAAGGACTTGTACACAGGAAACTACAAAACATTGCTAAAGATATCAAAGAAGCACAAAATAAATGGAAGGCCACTCCGCGTTCATGAATTGGAAGACTTAATATTGTTAATATGTCAATTCTACCCAAAGTAACTTTCAGATTCAAGGAAATCTTTATCAAAATTACAACAATCTTCTTTGCAGAAAAGGAAAAATCAATCATCAAATTTATATGGAAGGATAAGGGGTCCTGAATAGCAAAAGCCATCTTGAAAAAGAATGAAGTTGGAGGACTCACACTCCTCTCAATTTAGAGGTGGAATGGACATCACCATCCCAGGGTCTTCAGGATGGAGGAATAAAATGTGGATTAGAGTGGACTTACTGGTATTCTACTATAGAACTACTGTGACTCTAGCAATGCAAGAAATTGTATCATTGATGTAAAGACAGTGGCCACAGAAGTTGCTAAGGGCAGGGAGAGGGAAGAAGAGTTATGACACAGGGGCATTTTTGGACTTGGAGTTGTTCTGAATGAGATTGCAGGGACAGATGCAGGACATTGTATATCCTGCCATAACCCACTGAATGGACTGGGGGAGAGTGTAAGCTACAATGTAAACTATAATATATGTAGTGTAGCAGTGTTCCAAAATGTATTCATCAAATGCAATGAATGTGCCACACTGATGAAAGAGGTTGTTGATGTGGGAAAAGTGTGTGTGGGGGTGGGGAGTGAGGGAATATGGGAATCGCTTATATTTTTTAATGTAACATATTGTGTCGTCTGTGTATCTTTAAAAAAGATATAAAAAACACAGAAGAAAACTTATTACAAAGCCATAGTAATGAAAACAGCATGGTACTGGCACAAAGAGAGACATATAGACCAATGGAATAGAATCAAGAGCTCAGCCATCAACCAGCACATTTACAGCAAATGGATTTTCAAAAAGGGGTGAATACCACTCTTTTGAGAAAGATAGTCTCTTCAACAAATTGTGGAAAATTGGATGTCAATATGCAAAAGAATGATGGTGGACCCCTACCTCACACCATATAACAAAATTGATTCAAAATTGATCAAAGATTTAAATATAAGGGCCAGAGCTATAAAACGCCCAGAAGAAAACATAAGGAAGTATCTTCAGGACCTTGTGTTAGGCAATGGTTTCTAAGAATTTATAACCAAAGCACAAAAAAAAAAAAAAACAAAAGAAAAATATGGTAAATGTGACATCATCAAACTTAAAAACTTTTGTACTTCAAAGTTCTTTATCATGAACATAAAACCACAATCTACACAATGAAAGAAAATATTTGGAAAACACATATCCAATAAAGGTTTAGCCCAGAATATATAAAGAAATCTTTCAACTCAACAACAAAAGGCAAGCAATCCTATTTTAAAATAAGCAAACTATTTTAATAGACATTTTCCAAAGAAGATATGCAGATGGCCAAAAAACATATGAAAGAAGCCCAATATCATAGCCATCAGTAAATGGAAATGAAAACTACACTGAGAGCATTTCACACCCACTAGAATGGATACTATTAAAAAATGCAAGTTTACATGTGTTGGAGAAGATGTGGTGAAACAGGAACATTCATTCATTGTTGGTGGGAATTTAAAATGGTGTATCCTCTGTGAAAAACAGCTTGGCAGTTCCTTAGAAGTTATGCATAGAATTACCATATGGCCTGGCAATTCCACATATAGGTATATACCTGACGGAACTGAAAGTAGGGACTCAAACTGATATTTGTACACAGATGTTCTTAGCAGCATTGTTCACAATTGCCAAAAGATAGAAACAACCCAAGTGTCCATCGACTGAAGAAGAGATAGACAAAATGTGGAATATATACACAATGTAATAATATTCAGCAGTCAAAAGGAATGAAGTTCTGATATATGTGACAACATGGATGAACCTTGAAGACATCATGCTGAATGAAATATGACAGACACCAAAGGACAAATAGTGTGTGATCGCATTGATATGAAATAATTACAGTAGGCAAGCTCATAGAGCTAGACTCTAGAGTATAAGTCACCAGGATATGGGTTGTGGATGGGAAATGAGTTAATGCTCAAAATGTACAGTTTCTATTTGGCATTATAAAAACATTTTGGTAATGGATGGTGGCGATGGTAGCACAGCATTGTTAATGTAATTACATATATTACTAGATTACATTTTTTAAAAATCCACGGAACTACACAACACAAATAGTGAAACCTAAGATAAATTGTGCACTCTAGTTAATAGTGCAATTATAAAAATATGTTTTCATCAATTGTAACAAATGTACCACAGTGATGCAAGTTGGTAATAATAGGTTAGTATATGGGAACCCTGTATTTTGTGAAAACTCACAAGTTTGATAATAGAATAAAGGAAAAAAATAATTTTTGCTTTGTTGATTGAATCATTTCCCCATACAAGACATTTACAGGTCCCAAACTCTTGTCTTGTGGGCATGAACTCATTTTATTTTATTTTTATTTTTATTTTTTTACTTTTTTTTTTTATTGACTTTGTAATAATATTACATTAAAAATATATATGTGAGGTCCCATTCAGCCCCACCCCCCCACCCCCCCTCTCCCCCCCCCAACAACACTCGTTCCCATCATCATGACACATCCATTGGATTTGGTAAGTACATCTTTGGGCACCTCTGCACCTCATAGACAATGGTCCACATCATGGCCCATACTCTCCTCCCTTCCATCCAGTGGGCCCTGTGAGGATCCACGATGTCCGGTGATTACCCCCGAGGCACCATCCAGGGCAGCTCCACGTCCCAAATACGCCCCCACCTCTCATATCTTCCTGCCCTTCCCCATACCCATCGTCCACCATGTGGACTTTTCCCAATCCAATGCCACCTCTTCTATGTGGACATTGGATTGGTTGTGTCCATTGCACCTCTATGTCAAGAGGAGGCTCAGATTCCACATGGATGCTGGCTGCCATCCTCCCATTTTCAGTTGTAATCACTCTAGGCTCCATGGTGTGGTGATTGTCCTTCTTCAACTCCATCTTAGCTGAGTGTGGTAAGTCCAATAAATCAGATTGTAGGTGCTGGAGTCTGTTGAGGCTCAGGACCTGGCTATCACATTATCAGTCCAGAGATTCAAATCCCCTAACTATATCTTAAACCCCAACGTTAACTGCACCTCCAGCAGATTAGTATGAAAGTCTTATGAAGGGAGATCCCATCTGAGTCCAGATTCATCACACATAAACACCATTTCCAGAGAGGGGCCATCTGCCCTGGTAGTAAACCCCATCGGCCATGACCATAACTCTCATGGGTCTCTTTAGCCTTCATAGGAACCAATATCTGGGGGTTGTATCTGCTTTATCTGTCTCTCTGACTCTGCTCAGTTGTGCATGAGGGCAATCCTTCTGCCAGCCTCCAGACTCTTTTTTAGAAACTCGTAGCCATATAAACTCATTTCTCCTTTCCATTTCCCCCTTACTTTAGGTCAAACAGCATTTTAAAGTCATGTTGTTTTATGTAGACATGGATATTCTGCTGATCCGCATTGAACCTTCCATATAAGGTCCTTTTCCAGTTGCATCATCAGTTGGTATTTGATAGTGGTCCCTCGTTGCCAGGGAGGCTCATCCCCGGGTGTCATGTCCCACGCTGGAGGGAAGGCATTGCATTTACATGCTGAGTTTGGCTTCGAGACTGGCCACATTTGAGTAACATGAAGGCTGACAGGAGGAAATTCCCAGGCACAATGTTGCTCTAGGCCTTGTTCTTATTTTAGGTTTATCAGCTCACAAGCATAGTCATTAGCATCAGGGGCTCACTGTTGAACCCTCACTCCCTCCCGGTCCCCGCCGCTGTACCTGGGAGACTATCGCTGCTCCCCTAGGGACCACGACAGAGCACCACTGGCCAGTAACCCAATACCCCCCCTGCTGGGTTTTTAATTGTTGCCACTTTGAGTATATCCAATCATTACCATGCACCCTGGACATATGTTCTGTACAGCTCCCTGTCAGCCATATATCACCTGTCATTGGTATCCCATACCAGTATCCCTCCATTGCCATTGTTGAAACACTCTGTGATCCAGAACTCCCCGAAATTTGAAGCCCAATATAATGTCATGGTCCCTTACTAGGGAATGGCATATAGCGATGGGTTTAAAGGATAGATAAAGAACTTGGATATGTGAAGAAAAGCTGAATAATTGGGGGGGGGGGGGAAATAGGATGTGGAATTTTTTCAAGTCAACATTCTTTATCTAAGTTCTTTATCTAACTTTATCCAAGTTCTTTATCTATCCTTTAAACTCATCGCTATATGCCATTCCCTAGTAAGGGACCATGACATTATATTGGGCTTCAAATTTCGGGGAGTTCTGGATCACAGAGTGTTTCAACAATGGCAATGGAGGGATACTGGTATGGGATACCAATGACAGATGATATATGACTGACAGGGAGCTGTACAGAACATATGTCCAGGGTGCATGGTAATGTTTGGATATACTCATAGTGGCAACAATTAAAAACCACAGTAGGGGGGGGTACTGGGTTCCCGGCCAGTGGTGCTCTGTCGTGGTCCCTAGGGGAGCAGCGACAGTCTCCCAGGTACAGTGGTGGGGACCGGGAGGGAGTGAGGGTTCAACAGTGAGCCCCTGATACTAATGACTATGCTTGTGAGCTGATAAACCCAAAATAATAACAAGGCCTAGAGCAACTTTGTGCCTGGGAATTCCCTTCTGTCAGCCTTCATGTTACTCAAATGTGGCCAGTCTCGAAGCCAAACTCAGCATGTAAATGCAATGCCTTCCCCCCAGCGTGGGACATGACACCCGGGGATGAGCCTCCCTGGCAACGAGGGACCACTATCAACTACCAACTGATGATGCAACTGGAAAATGACCTTATATGGAAGGTTCAATGCGGATCAGCAGAATATCCATGTCTACATAAAATACCATGACTTTAAAATGCTGTTTGACCTAAAGTAAGGGGGAAATGGAAAGGAGAAATGAGTTTATATGGCTACGAGTTTCTAAAAAAGAGTCTGGAGGCTGGCAGAAGGTTTGCCCTCATGCACAACTGAGCAGAGTCAGAGAGACAGATAAAGCAGATACAACCCCCAGATATTGGTTCCTTTGAGGGCTAAAGAGACCCATGGGAGTTATGGTCATGGCCGATGGGGTTAACTACCAGGGCAGATGGCCCCTCTTTGGAAATGGTGTTTATGTGTGATGAATCTGGACTCAGATGGGATCTCCCTTCATAAGACTTTCATGCTAATATGCTGGAGGTGCAGTTAATGTTGGGGTTTAAGATATATTTAGGGGATTTGAATCTCTGGACTGACAATGTGATAGCCAGATCCTGAGCCTCAACAGACTCCAGCACCTACAATCTGATTTATTGGACTTACCACACTCAGCTAAGATGGAGGTGAAGAAGGACAACCACCACACCATGGAGCCTAGAGTGATTACAACTGAAAATGGGAGGATTGCATCCAGCATCCAGGTGGAATCTGAGCCTCCTCTTGACATAAAGGTGCAATGGACACAACCAATCCAGTGTCCACATAGAAGAGGTGGCATTGGATTGGGAAAAGTGGACATAATGGACAAAGGGTATGGGGAAAGGCAGGAAGAGATGAGAGGTGGAGGCGTCTTCGGGACATGGAGCTGCCCTGGATGGTGCTTCAGAGGTAATCACCGGACATTGTAAATCCTCACAGGGCCTACATGATGGAATAGAGGAGAGTATGGGCCATGATGTGAACCAATGTATATGAGGTGCAGAGGTGCCCAAAGATGTACTTACCAAATCCAATGGATGTGTCATGATGATGGGAACGAGTGTTGTTGGGGGGGGGGAGAGGGGGGGTGGGGGGGTGGGGTTGAATGGGACCTCACATATATATTTTTAATGTAATATTATTACAAATTCAATAAAAAATAAAAAAATTAAAAAAAAATAAAAAATAAAAAAAAAAAAAAAAAAAAAAAGAACTTGGATAAAGTTAGATAAAGAACTTAGATAAAGAATGTTGACTTGAAAAAATTCCACATCCTATCCTTTTTTTCCCCCCCCCCCTAATTATTCAGCGTTTCTTCGTAGGAGTCCTAGACCACAGCAATGCATATATATAATATACAGCACTCCCATACATCCACCACAACACCTTTTTCCTTCCACAGCGATACTCTTACACCCTATTCACATCATATTTACTTAAGGTGATGTACAGAGTCTGAGATATTAGTTTTCTAACATGGTAATATCTGTGCTTACATTATGGTGCATACTTTAGGATACACAGTTCTTTACATTTTTAGTTCTCCTATGTTTTACATTATGGTTTACATTATCAGTCTGTCGTCTCCTATATGTTATGGTGTAATATTACATGTTTTATATCCATCCTTGTGTACCCTCAAGAAACTCCTCCCTTGCCCCCCATTTACTTTGGTTCCACACATTTAACGTCCATTTTCCCTTCCACCTTGGTGCCCACAGTGACAGTCAACCTCCGTTTCCTGAGGAGCCACTTCCAGAGATAGATGGAATAGTGTTTAGGGCCTAACTTGCTCATCTGCCCCAATGCCCTGGGAGCCACCCTTTCTCTCGAGGGATAGAGTACCCTCTATTTGGTGGCATTAGTCCTCCCCAGGATGTGGGTCCACCCCCACTCTCACTACTTGGGATTCTACCCCATGGTGTCACCCACTCTGGCAGAATGAGCATTTAGACATTCCCCAGGAGCCCGTCCTGCATCAGACCCTCCCCTCTGAGCATTCTAAACAGGTAACCCTCTTTATTATATTTTGATATTATTTTCTCGGCATTTTACTCTCCACCACCTCCTAACCCTCTCCTGTGTTCGTATGCTACCCCTCCCTCCCCCCACTTTTGGGCAACATTACCCAACCGTCCCTCCCCAGCCACCCTCAAACCCGTAAAGCCCCAACCAAAGGCAACCCCTTGCCCCCATTTTATCTCTTCTTTTAAGATGTTATTATGATCTATGTATCTTTTAAAAATATATTTAAAATGTTTGAAAAAACTGAATAAGAAAACCAATTTTTAAAAAAAGATATTATTAGTTAAGGTGTGCTCAAACTGATTGAGGGTGTGTCTTAATCTAATATGACTTAAATTATTATAAGTAAGAAAGTGAACACAGAGAGAGGACACATAGAGTATCCAGAAGCTGGAAATTAAAAGAACCCTGGAGAGAAAGAAGAAGATGCTTCATGTGCATTGAGTGTTACAGAAAAGTCAAGGGCCAAGTATTGCCAGCAACCAGCCCTGGAACACAACAGTCTTCAGAGAGAAGGGATTTTAGACATCTAGGCTCAAAACCATGAAACAATATATTCATGTTGTTGAAGCCATCCCATGTGTGATATATGTTTTAGAAGCTGGGAAACTAAAACAGTTTTTGGTACCGGAAAGTAGGGTACTGCTATGATAAATACCTAAAAATGTGGAAACAGGTTTGGAATTTGGTAATGCATAGAGGCTAAAAGAATTGTGAAAACTCAAAAATGAGTGAGATACATATTGTATGATTCCATTTATATAAAATGCAAATTTAGGACTTCTGGGAAGATGGTGTCAGAGTAGGATGGCATGGCTGAATTTTCTTACAAAAAGAATTGAAGAAGGGCAAATACCTGTCCAGGGAAGCTGCTTTGGGTTCTGAAGACCGGAAGAGTGCTAGGCATTGTTCAGGAGGGAGATGTAACAGAGAGATGAAAAGGTCAAACAAAAATTGATTGGGGGAAACGGACTTTGGCCCAGTGGTTGGGGCCTCCGTCTACCACATGGGAGGCCCGCGGTTCAAGCCCCGGGCCTCCTTGACCCGTGTGGAGCTGGCCCATGCGCAGTGCTGATGCGCGCAAGGAGTGCCGTGCCACACAGGGGTGTCCCCCACGTAGGGGAGCCCCACGTGCAAGGAGTGCACCCATAAGGAGAGCCGCCCAGCGGGAAGGAGGGAGCAGCCTGCCGAGGAATGGCGAGGCCCACACTTCCCGTGCCGCTGATGACAACAGGAGCGGACAAAGAAACAAGACGCAGCAAAAAGACACAGAGAACAGACAACCGGGGGAGGGGAGGGGAATTAAATAAATAAAAATAAATCTTTAAAAAAAAATTGATTGGTTAGCCCCCAGGGCTAGGAAAGGCACCCATCCCCCACCCTCAAGGCAAGCAGCATGAGTAAAGCCTGAGGTTTACTGAAGCCAACTGAGAGCGGACAGACATTTTCCTCCCTGGGAGGAGGGAACGTGTGGTGAAGGGCAGAGAGTGGTTTTTCTTTCCTGAGGTTGGCCAGGAAACCCTTTTCTAATCTCGGCTCTGCCCAGACTAGAGTCACCAGCTAGTGGAGGCTGTAAATTGACACATCAGTGGAAAAGCTCACTGAAGCCCGCCATCTGCTGGCAGGCCAGGAAACTGCAATAGGTATTAAAGCAAAAAAAGAAAAGCTTTTTGGAGTCGCTCATGTTCAGGCACTCTTGAATTTGGTCTATGTCCTATTAGTGGGTCCCTGGCTTGGTTTTGATAACTTAAACTGGGCAATGTTGAAGACTTAAAATAAATTGAACAAAAAAATCAAAGAAGAACCATGAAACAAAACCACTAGGCAAAAGAGAGAAATTGACCATTAGAGTAAATTCATCAACATGTCCTCCCATGGCCCATGGGGTGGACTGTGGGAGAGTGTGGGCTATGGTGAGAACTGAACTCTTTAGCTCAAAGAAACCAAAAACTGATGATTTAGAAAATTCTGAGACTAACCAGATACTGTGCTCCAAGACTAAGGTCAGAAGCAGCCCTATAAGGTATCTTCCTAAACTTTCAGTAAGTGAGTCCCTAGAGGACAGGGCTCCATGTGAGGGTTTAACTGAAGAACCTTTGCTAAGGAGATTGTGGCTAAACATTGTTGAACATGGCTCAATCCTTTCAGAGGAAGTCAGGAACTGAACTGCAGTTATCCTCGAAGGATCTGTGGAAAGTTTGTTTTTTTTTTTTTTTTTTTTTTTGTGGAAAGTTTTATTGCCTGAGAGTTTGCACCTAACTGAACTGCATGCAAAGCTGACAAATTGCAAAATTTGTATAAGTAGAACCACAGCCAGCATGTTTACCAAAAGGAACAGAAAAGGGACAAATTGAATGCAGAATGACTTCAAGGGCAGAACCATGGAAGCTAAAGTCTGGATCAAAGAAAGGCAATGAAAGTGAGCCCTCCCACATGTGTGGAAATGGCAGGTCTGCCTCTGTTTGGAGAAGGCAGGCCATCTTTTCCCTTTTTTTGTTCAGGGATAATGCTGTCACCCCAATGTGTCTAGAGGGTGGGGTCTGTGCCTTGGCATTTGCAGAGAGCCAGGCTGCTACTGCAGTGCCCAAAGAGGGTGGGGCCTGTATCTTGGGGTTTTCAGAGAGCCTGGTCATCATTCTGATGCTCAGGGAGCCTTTATGCCAGTGCTGGGGGAGCATGGCCACTGTGCAAACATTGGGAAGGAGTGGGGCTGTTGCTCCTTCAGGTTAGGAGGAAAAACAATCCATCCATAGATGACAAACCTTGAAATATAATGGAGTTTGCTCTGCTGAATTTTGGGTTTATTTGGGACCCACAACCCTGTTTTCCTTTCAGTTTCTCCCATCTGGAATGAAAATGTTTATCCTATGCTTGTCCTTCCATTATATATTGGAAGCAGATAATTTGCTTCCTAGATTTCACAGATTTATCAGACAGAAGAATCTTGCCCCAGGATGGACCACGCCCATAAGTAATAGCATTGTTACTGAAATGGCTTAAGACATTTGGGATGTTGTGATGGAATTATGTATTTTTCATGTGGGAAGAACATGTCTTTTGGGGGATCAGAGGGCAGACTTTTGGGGATTGAATCATGGTCCCCACGAAAAGCATGTTTAGGTCCTGTGGGTGTGAACCCACTTGTAAATAGGACCTATGAGGATGTTATCAGTTAAGGTGTGTGCAGACTGAATGAGGGTGTGCCCTGATCCAATATAGCTGAAGACCTCATAAGCAAAGGAAATTGGACACAGAAAGAGAAGCCACAGGGAGCAGAGAGCAGAGGCTTGCCATCAACAGAATCTTGAAGAGAAAGGAGAAGATGCTGCCATGTGCATTGCTCCATGATGGAAAAGCCAAGGACCAAGGACCATCAGCAGCCAGCCCCAGAATGCCGCAAGGATCAGGGAGAAAGCATCATCTTGCTGATGCCTCAATTTTGGACTTCTCCTAGACTCAAATTTGTGGGCCAGTAAATTTCCATTGAGTAAACCAACCTATGGTATTGTATTAGTTTTAGCAGCTGGGAAACTAAAACATAACAGCAAGCTATTTTTTGTAATGCAGTGCCCTGAAATCTAGCACAGCCCTCACAAAATACTGGAAGATATGTTCATTTAAAAGAAAAAGAAAGAAAGGAAGGAAAAAAGAGAAAGGCCATACCAAAACTTGAAGAACACAACATATTGTTGTAACTCTCTGCACCTTCTGCTTCTGCTTCAGTTACCACAGCAGATGAGGGCTGATGTTACACCAGATTCATGGTCATCTATGTATTTCAAATAACTTAGGACAACAATCTATATTCATCTCATCTGGGGTAGTTCAATTCACTCATTCCTTTGTTTCCTCATTCATTCATTCTCTATTTACTAATTTATTTCTCCATGTATAATACTATGCAAGATGCTTTTGATGATACAAGGAAATTTAATGCAGGGTTAATTCCTAAATGTACTAAAAATCATTAAATGCATTTGTGGAAACAAGAGACACATGAAGTTAATTGAAGTTTGTCAAAATTAGGGTGATTCATGCTTTAGAGGACCTAGTTCTCTGAAATTCGGATTATGTGATACTCCTATGAAATGGTTACTGAGTCACCAAAAATTGCTACACAAATATCAGATAAATGCAGAGTGTTCTTATAGAATCCAAAAAAACCCTGCCTCTTTGTATTTGAAGGATAGACTTTGGCTACCCATCAAATATTGGATTTAATTTAGTCTTTAATGTTTCTCAAATTTTCAAGCAGTGTACTATCTTCATTTATTCACTCATCTAAAAATTTTTATTGCATGTCTACCACATGGTAGATATTACCCTTGATGTTAGGGATATGGCAAGAAACAAAAGTAACAAAATTCCTGTTCTCCTGGAGTTTACCTTTTAGAAGGGGGAGATAAAAAAAATAAATCAAATAAATAAATTAAGGAAAATCTCAGATAAGGATGTCATATAGTTAGGAGCATAATTGGCAGGCTCCTTCTCAGGGTAGGGGAGGAAAGGTATATATTATATATCAGCATATTAGCTATTTTATCCCTCTACCCTATAAAAGAGGAGAAGGGAACTAACAATGGTATCTTTTTCTCACTTTGCTCTACATCATTACTGTTAACAGATTCTATCTGCAAAACCTAACCCCCCAGATTCCACCAGATAGATTGTGCTGATATTGCATTACTAGTATCTAAATCTTGCCAGCTCTGCCAGATCCCACTTATCTGACAATGTGACCAATATAGTTTTTGACAGATAGGTCAGATTCTTCTGAGAATTCCTATAGATGCTGACAGTTGTTGATGAATCTGACCTGTTTGTCATTGACCACATAAGTTAGAGACAGATTCAGGACCCAAATAGCTCCATCAAGGCTGTCCTCTGAGACTGGAACTGTGTTTTAATCACCATCATCATTACCTCTCCTTAGATATTGGTGGGGCTGGAAATCTACTGCGCTTAATGTTGGAGATGCTGAAATACCACATGTTATGCTGATGTGGGAGATCCATATTACTGCTTTCAAAAAGGGATAAGATGCTCTCCATTATTAATCTCAGAGAGACAACCTACTGCAAAGTTCCACTGTTCCAGGGCAAACACATTCTGTCAGGGTGGTATTCTGTATCATCCCTCTTCTCTGCGACAGGATCTTTTTTGGGATCTGGTCAACATTATAGATTTCTTATTTTTTTCATGGAAACATGTGTCTGGCAATCCCTCTTATTTCTCCCTGTAATCTGATTCACTTAGGGACTCCTGGTCCAGAAATCACACAGATAGTGTACATGGATTAAATTATTTTTTCCTTCAGTGGACTCTTCTGCCCCTGTAATTCTCTTTCTGGAGAATTATTTCTCCCCCCAAATCTGCAGTCATGGTGAACCTTTGCCCAAGGTGTAGGCACCTAACCCAAACTAGGAAAATTGGGCTCTCCCAAAAATAGTAATCTTGAGAAGAAAGACCCAGAGGTGGGGAAAATGCCTGGAACTCAATATTTCAATGCGAACACTGTGAGAAAAATGTTGAGTAGTTCCTGATCCCTACTCCTAAAGCTGCTTATTTGTTCTTTTTTTCTGTAGGCTTGGATCTCCATTGATACTATGAGTAACTTTATATCCCTCCACTAATTTCATTTTCTATTTTAATTTAGGCATAGTGTGTCTCTGTCACTTGCAAGCAAGGAACCCCAACCAATATAGTAAGAATATAAATCAGTCAATGAAAATAAACATGTGGCAGAAAGTTTGTCTCCCAATTCCACTCACCAGAAGCACCCATGCTTCAAGGCTTTCTCAGTCAAAGTAAATGTCAGAGCCTTAACTTCCCTTTAACATTTTGTAACGCAGTACTCCTTTCATACATAAACTCAGGTCTAGTGAGAGGAAGAGACTTACTAAAGTATGGTGTTTCATTCTATAAATATTGTGTTTATTGGGTTCAAAGTACTGTTGTAAGTGCTGAGGGGGTAGGTATTAAAAATCAGACAGAAATATTATCTTTATGAGAATCAAATCTTCTATGGCATATGAGCCATATATGTAAATAATTGAAAATTTATGATTGAAGATATTAAGTATCAAAGAAGAGGTACTGATAAATTGCCCTGGAGGCTGTGCCATAAGAGGAAAGGTGTTAGATGTGTCAATGGAGCTGGCTATGGAAAGATAAGTTGGAAATGGAAAGAAGACTAACCCAGGCAAAACATAAAAGCAAAGGTATATACTGGAGATGGGCAAGGTGTTTGAGGGGAAAAGATGAATAATCTACTTGGGTTGTCATAAAGGTGCATGAAGCTGAGTAGTAAGAAGTGTGATTGGAAAAGTGGAGTGAGGTCAAATAAAGGAGGGTCTTGAATGCCAGCCTAACAAGTAGGGTGAGTGAATTTAATCTATGGAGATATGGAATTTTTTTTGAAATGAAGGAATGGACTAGCAGAATGAAATTGTGAATAGGAAAAAGGGGATCAGTACCAGAGGTTTTTTGCAAAGGCAGATTTGAGATGATTTGAATGTGAAGGGTAAGAGAAGTGGAGGAATTTAAGATGATTTCCAACAACTGAAAGGGTGGAGCCATTCAAAGAGAGAGCAAACACAGTAGGTTAAGCAGTTTCTAGGGAGAAGTTGTTGAATTCAATTTAGGGTGTTGTGTGTTTGAGGCGTTGGTAATGCATCCAGAAATAAGACTAGTGAATGGGCATAAAGGATGGTGAGAGATTTTGGAATCATACCTATGCAAGTGATATTTGAAGGCATGAGAATGGTTAGTTCATTCATGGACAGGAGAAAGGCTGAGGATAAAACCTTTGAGAACACATTAATCCATTTTGGAAGGAGAGGAAGGGAAAAAAGCTGGAGAAAGAGAAAGGATACACAGCCTTAGAAGAGACAAAGCCACATACTGAATACAGGGGACTACCATATACCCAACATTTCCCCATTTTCCCCCTTCCCCTATTAATAAAGCTTTATAAGTAGATGGTATGTTTGTTACAACTGATAATACGAATATTGAAAAGTAGCTATTAGGTATGTGACTCTTCTGTGACCTAAAACTTCTTTGAGAACAATATGAAAAAAAGTAAGACACTGGGGCAACAAATGGAAGAAAATGTCACTGTACATATAGGACAGATCTTACAATGATGAAAGGCAAAATGTCAAAAATTTTTAAAAATATTTTTTATTTTTTATTATCCCAAATTTTTATTTTTTATTTTTTTAATATACCTTTTGTATTTTATTTCTTATTTTTGAAACTATTCTAATTTCATTTTCTCATTAATTGTATTTGGTTATTTTATTGGATTTAATTTTGAAGAAGTTTTGGATCTCAGAAGGGTAACAACTGTGGCAGGAAAGAACCGTTGTTGTGGGGTGTCAGTGATAGGGGATACATGGAAGGAACTTCTCCTGGGGCATACCTATAAGGCATACGATGGAGTTCAAATGTTCATGGCGCATTGCCATGGTGGGTGGAGATCCACACAATAACTGAAAAAATAGCCAATTTCCATCCTGGGTGGTTCTGCCACATTCTCTAATGGATCAGCAAGAATCCCCTGGGTGCAGGGGCAAAGAATAGTGAAGGAGGATGGGCCCATTGATGGGCCCGTGATATTGATGACTGTGAGTATGAACCTTTACTCTTGAAATTGAAACTTAGCCTAATATTATAGGGTGCCTAAGACTTGCCTGCTGGGATCCTCCTTTTTGCTCAAATGTGTTCTCTCTTCTAAGCCAAACTCAGCATATAAATGCATTAGCTTCCCCCCAATGTGGGACATGACTCCCTAGGATGGGCCTCCCTGGCACCCAGGAATTACTACAAAGCACCAAGTAGCAATGCAACTGGAAAAAGACCTTGACCAAAAGGGGTAAAGATAAAGACAAATGAGTTTATATGGCTAAGAGACTTCAAAGTGAGTCAAAAGAGGTCATTCCAGAGGTTATGCTTATGCACATCTCAGCAGGATCTCATTGGCTGCCAAAGTAAATATTGCCTCAAATAGCAGAGACATCAAGACACTTTACACAGGCAGACAGCTCAGGATTTTGGTGCCCTGCCAGTGGGCCCTGCTTGGGAATTTATGCTCCCCAGTGTGACAGAATTAGATTCAGTTGTGGTTTCCCTACCCTTCTATTTGAATCTATAATTAATACTAGAGTTGTTATGTGTACGTCTAAGGGACTTAAATCTTTGGGCTGTCCATATGCCAGCTGGGCCCTGAATCTCAATGGAGTTGCAGAACATACTCTCCAGCTCATTGGTCTAACCCAGGACAGCTAACAAAGAGGTGATGATGGACAACTACCACACCAAGGAACTGAGAGAATCTACAATTGCAAGCAAGAAAGTCCAATCCATCTGCCCCATGGAATTGAAGCCCCCTCTCAATTAGAGGTGGAGTGGACATCAAGATCTCAGAATCCTCAGGATTGGGAAATGAACTATGAACTAAAGTAAACTTACTGGTATTGTATTATAGACTTATTGTGATTCTAGCAATAAAAGAAATTATATCATTGATGTGGAGGCAGTGGCCACTGGAGCTTCTGAGGAAAGGGAAAGGGAAAAACAGGTGTAATATGTGGGCATTTTCTGGACTTGAGAATTGTTCCAAATGACATTTGCAATGACAGATGCGGACCATTGTAAATTTTGCCATAACCTATAGAATTGGGTGGGAGAGAGTGTAACTACAATGTGAACTATAATCATCACTTAGTGGCACTGCTCCAAAATGTGTTCAATTGTAATGAATGTACCTCACTAATGAAAGACGTTGTTAATGTGGGAAAATGTGGGAGGTATGGGGAACGGGGCATATGTGAATCCCCTATATTTTTATGTGACATATGTGTAATCTAACTATCTTTAAAATGGGTAAGTAAATAAGAGACAAAGCCCTGTCTTTGGTTTTCTATGCTATTCTTCACACTGCTGCCAGAGTGGCTAATCTAAAATACAAATATGATCGTGTCATTCCCCTGCTTCAAGTCCTTTAATGCAGGCTTGCAAACATGTGGCCTGTGGAAAACATGCATCAGCAGCACTTGGGGTGAAGTTTTAAAAGGCAGATTTCCAAGGTCACCCCAGAGATTGCAATTTATATCCTTAAGGAACCTTCCTTTTCCGTGGAGTGGAAGGAAAAAAGGAAAATTCATAAAGGATACCAAGGAAGAGTAGTAGAAGAGGAGAAAGGACAGTGAAGTGTCAAGACTGTTGTTTCTCAAACTGCGATCTGACTTCAGCAGTCCTTCACCAGAAGGACTTATAAAATGTGAATTCCTAGGATCCACTCCAGACCTTCCCAATCAGACTCTCTGTGGGTGGGGTCTAGAAAAGACATATTTGTAACGGTGGTTCTAGTTTTCAGAACCACTGGCCTTGGCATCACAGGCAGCCTCAAAATTCACAATGTTTGGTGTCTGTACTGGAAAAGAGTGAGTCAGTTGTGGGTTTAGTCCTTGATCTAAGAGTTCAAAAGTGAGCCCAGGTCTCTATCAAGAGAACACCAGGAGAAGCCAAGATATGAACTGAGGGGATACCAAAAAAATCTGATTTAAGGATCATAAACTACAAGAAACAGCCAAGTTGTCTTTCATCCTGTGGCCATTTTAAACAGGCCACAGACTGCCCTAAATTTGTTGTCCTGAGGCCTTTAAAGACATTGTTCAGCAAACAAAATATGGTCCCACTTAATCTCAAGATTCTCCGATGTTTGAACCCTTAGACTTTCATTGATAATAATGATTCTCATTTAGTTCACAACATATGATGAGCACTTAAAATCTTCAAAGAGCAGTATGGGGTGCTGATTATGATTCTAAGTTTAGGAAATATAACATAAAACTAAGAACACACACTTGAGTTGAAGTAGTGAATCAGCCTCTAGAATTTGGTCTTCTGAGAGAGAGGAAGCTGAGGTGTAAGGAGAGTGTGAGGGAAGGCACCTGTGGAAAAAATACATTAAATATAGACTGTTGTTTGTGAAAGTGTTCAATTTCAACCAGGCATCTCCTAATTACAAAGCCCCATGTGACACTTCCTTTAAAGCCTAAACAAGCACACTGACCATGGTGTTTCAGTAAAAGGTAGTGTCCAGAACCTACAGAATTGTTGGCAACACAAGACAATGTGGGGTAGCCAGAGGATTAGGTGGAAAAGAGACCTGGAAAACAACAGGAGGGTTAGCAATTCTCTCAGATGCCTCTAGATAGGAAGTTTTAATGGCCAGACTAGGCTTTTTTTTTTTTAACAAATAGAGGTTTCATCTCCCTATATCTCCAAAACATCAAGCATACAGGAGGGGCCAAACCCCTCCCACCAAGTTAAGTAATGATTACTTTCCTTGGTTTAGGAAATGAGCTGAAGGCAGGAGTTTAATAAAGAAAACAAACTTCAAAATGGAGAATAGGAAGAGGAGTTTTCCTGGACTCCCGCTGGTTTCTCATCCTGCTATCCTTGTCAGTACCTAGCATTGGTTACAAAATCAGGGGTGGGGAACTTTTTCTTCTGACCAGTGACCCACAGAGTGGGGTGTAGGGGGGATTCAAGGTCACATAAGTAAAAAGCAAACTTTTTCTTCCCAACGTGGAACTCTATGGTTTTTAAATTAGAAGGTAACATTGCACTTGCATATGATCTTTTAAAAAAAAGTTCTATATTATAACCAACTAATGGAGCAGGCAGGGTGCAACTCTTTCACAAAAGCAATGGAGAAAGGGCAAAAAGCTGCCCAAGGGACCTGCTTTGGGGATCAGCAGATCAGGACAGCAATGCACAAACCCCAGGAGAGTGAGGGACAGAGAGAAAAAGAAGCCTAAATGACAACTGTGAGATCTAACCCCTGCAGTGGCCAGAAATGGCACCTATCCCCCTCCCCCAAGGTGAGCAGCCTGGATAAAACCCATGGCTCACTGTAACCAACTGTGAGAGGTCCAGACATCTTCCTCCCTGGAACAGGGAGGGTACAGTGGAGGAGGACAGAGAATAGTTTCTCCTCAGTGAGTTTGGCTAGCAGAGCCAAATTCAGCTCTAGCCAGACCAGAAATATGGGGAAATGGAACTTGAAAGACACTCTTCTGTGGTCTTCACCAATGTCCACCATCTGCTGGCCAGCTGGGAAACTGTAAGGAGAAAAATGACATTTAGGTCTCTCTTGTCTGAAGCCCTGTGAGAACATTTGCAGCTCATTAGTGAGTCGTTGGCTCTGTTTTGATTCTTAAGTTGGGCAATTTTAAACACTTAGAATAAGGTGAAGGAAAAATCAAAGAAGAGCCATGAAACAAAGCCACTAGGCAAGAGAGAGAAAGTGAACATCAGATTAAATACAGTACCATATTCAGATGCCTAGACATCAGCAAAATATTACAAACCACACTAAGAAACAGGAAGAAATGTTTCAGCCAAAGTAACAAACCAAATATCCTGACAAGATACAGGATTTAAGACAAATAGTCAAAGATAATCACACAAATTTCCTGAATCAATTCAAGGAGTTGAAAAAAATATGACTAAAGAGATAAAGGACATTAAGAAGACACTGGGTAAACATAAAGAATAATTTGAAAGTCTGCCAAGAAAAGTAACAGAGCTTATAGGAATGAAAGACAGAATGGATGATATTAAAATACATTTGAAGCATATGACAGCAGATTTGAATTGAAGGAAGACAGAATTAGTGACATCAAGGGCAGAACATCTGAACTTGAAAAGATATGAGAAAAGAATGGAAAAAATGGAATACAGTAGCAGGGAATTGGATGACAATGAAAAACACACAAACATATGCATTATCAGTGTCCCAGAAAGAGCAGGATATGGAAAAGAGACAGGAAGAATATTTGAGGAAATAATGATAGATATAAATATCAATATCCAAGAAGGAAAACACACTCATAAAAGAATTAACCCAAACATACCTACTCCAAGACACTTACTATTTGGAATGATAAATATTCAAGATAACAAGAGGATTCTGAACATAGCAATAGAAAAGCAAAATCTTACATACAAGGGAACTTCAATAAGATTAAGTGTCACTCTTCCTTCAGAAACCACAGAGCCAAGAAGAAAGTGATATGATGTATTTAAAATATTGAAAGAGAAAAACTTCAAGCCAAGAATCCTGTCTCTGTCAAGACTGTCCTTCAAAAATGAGTCTAATTTTAATGTCTTCACAGACAAACAAAAACAGAGAAAGTATGTCACCAAAAGACCACATCTACAAGAAATACTAAAGGGAGTGTTGCAACCTGAAAGGAAAAAAAAAGGTGAGAGACTTGGAGAAGAGTGTAGAAATGAAGATTAGGAAGGGTAAACTAAAGGGTAAAAAGACAGTGAATTGAATGGCATGACAATGGAAAGTAAAGGATAAGATGGATGAAGTGAGTAATATCTTTACTATAATAACACTGAATACTAATGAATTGAATTTACAAATGAAAAGACACAGACTGACAGAATGGATAAAAAATATGAGCCATCTATATGCTGCTACAAAAGACTCATCTTAGATGTAAGGACACAACGAGGTTGAAAGTGAAAAGTTGGAAAAATATATTCCAAGCAAATAGTAACCAAAAAAAAAAAAAAAACCCAAAAACATGGAGTAGTGATACTAATATCAGACAAAATAGATTTTAAATACAAAACTGTTATAAGAAATCAAGAAAGTCATTATATATTAATAAAAAGGGTAATCACCAAGAAGAAATAACTGTAATAAATATTTACACACCTAACCTGAGTGCTCCAAAACACACAAGTAGTGCACTGGCAAAACTGATGGGAAAAATAGATGTCTCTACAATAATAGTTGGAGACTTAAATACACTACTCAGCATTGTATAGAACATCTAGAGAGAAGATAAATAAGGAAACAGAGAAGTTGAATAATATGATAAATAAACTAGATCAAACAAACATTTATAGAGCATTACACCCCAGAACAGCAAGATATACATTCTTCTCAGGTGCTCAAGAATAATTTTCCAGGATAGATCATATTTTGAATCACAAGACAGAATTCAATAAAATTGAAAAATATTGAAACTATGCAAAACCTCATAGTGAAATGAAGCTGAAATCAATAATGGATAGAAAAAGGGAAAATTCACAAATACGTGGAGATTAAACAACACATTCTTAAATAATCAGTGGATCAAAGAAGAAATTGAAAAAAAATTCAGTAAATATCCTGAGACAAATAAAAATGACAACACAACATATCAAAACCTATGGGACATAGCAAATGCAGTCCTAATAGGGAAGTTTATAGCCTTCAGTGTTTTCATGAAAAAAAAGAAAAAAGGGCTATAAATGAAAATCTAACTGCACACCTGGAGGATCTAGAAAAAGAACAGCAAATTAATCCCAAATAAAGCCAAGGAAAGAAATAATAAAGATCAGAACAGAAATAAATAACATTTAGAACAACAACAACAAAAAAAAACAATAGAAAGAAACAAAAAAACCAAAAGATTGTTTTTTTTAGAAGATAAAGAAAGACAGCTAGACTGACAAAGAAAAAAAGAGAGAAGATACAAATAAATAAAGTCAGAAATGAGAGAGGAGATATTACCACTGAGCCCACAGAACATGAGAGATCATAAGAGGATACTATAAACAACTATACACCAAAAAACTGAACAATGTAGATGAAATGGACAAATTCCTAGAAACACATGAACAACCAACAATGATCCTAGAAGAAATAGAAAACCTTAACAAATCAGTCACAAGTAAAAAGATAGAAAGTCATCAAATAGGCCCAAAGATGAAAAGCCTAGGACCAGATGGTTTCACGGGTGAATTCTATCAATCATTCAAGGATGATCTAATATGAATCTTGCTTAATCACTTTCAAAAAATTGAACAGGAAGGAACACACATCAAAATCATTCTATGAAGCCAACGTCACCCTAATACCAAATCCAAAGATACTATGAAAAAAAAAAGAAATGTACAGACCAATTACTCTATTGAATACAAATGCAAATATCCTCAAGAAAATACCTGAAAACTCAATCCAAAAGCACGTTAAAAGAATTATATACTACAATCAAGTGGGTTTTATCCCAGGTATGCAAGGTTTTTAAGACAAGAAAATCAATTTGTATAATTGGTCACATTAATAAATTGAAGATGAATAATCACACGATCTTCTTGATTGATGCAGAAAAGGCATTTGATAAAATGTAGCACCTTTTCTTGATAAAAAAAAACACTCAAAAAGATAGGAATAAAAGGAAGCTTTCTCAACATGGTAAAGGGTATATATAAAAAACCCACAGCTAGCGTTGTACTCAGTGGTGAAAGACTGATAGCTTTCTTGCTGAGATCAGGTAAAAACAACAATGCCCATTGTCACCATTGCTATTCTATATTGTGCTAGAAGTTCTAGATTGAGCAATTAAGCTAGATTAAGAAAGAAAAGACACCCAAATAGGAAAGGAAGAAGTAAAACTTTCGCTCTTCACTGATTGTATGATCATATATCTAGAAATCCCTGAGAAATCAACAACAAAGCTCCTAGATCTAATAGAACAGATCAACAAAGTGGCAGGATACAAGATTAATATGCAAAACCTAGTTGCATTGCTATACACTACTGATGAGCAATCTGAGGTGGAAATCAGAAAAAAAATTCCGTTTATGCTAGGGATTAAAAGAATCAAACATTTAGGAATAAACTTAACCAAAGCATTGCTAAAAGAAGCCAAAGTAGACTTAAATAAATGGAAGGGCATTCCTTTATAATGGACTGGAAAACTAAATATTGTTAAGATGTCAATTCTACCCAATGTGATTTACAGATTCAATGCAATTTCAATATAAATCCCAATAGCCTTTTTTTTTTAGAAATGGAAAAGTCAATTATCAAATTTATTTAGAAGTATAAAGGGTCCCAAATAGACAAAAATTTCTTTAAAAAGAACAAAGCTGGAGGACCCTCATTCCCTGCCTTTAAAGCATATTACTTAGCTACAGTGGAAAAAACAGCATGGTATTGGCATAAAGATAGACAAATTGACCAAAGGAACAGAATTGAGAAATCAGAAACAATCACATCTATGGTCAAGTGATTTTTGACAAGGCTGTCAAGTCCACATCGCTGGGCCAGAACAATCTATTCAACAAATGGTCCTGGGAGAACTGGATACTCATGTCTGAAAGAAAGAGGACCTCTATCTCATACATTATACAAAAAATTTACTCAAAATGGATCAGGGACCTAAATATATAAGCAACAACCATAAAACTCTTAGAAGAAAATGTAGGAAAACATATTCAAGATCTTGTGGTAGAACTTGCACCCACGTTATATAAAGAAATCATATAATTCAAAGACAAAAAGTCTGGCAACCCAATTAGAAGTATGACTTTCATTTGTCTGCCTTCTTTCACTCAGCATACTTACACTGAGAGTCGTCTAAGTTGTTGCATAGATCAGTAGTTCATTCTTTTCTGTTCCTGAGTGGTTTTCCACCACAATTTGTTCATCCATTCACCTGTTGATGGACATTTTGGTTGTTTCCAGGTTTCAGCTCTTCAACAAAGCTGCTGTGAATATTCTTACATGAGTCTGTGTGAAAATATGCCTTCACTTCTGTTGGGGAAATACCTAAAGTGCAGTAACTGAATCATATGGAAGCTGCAGGTTTAACTTTTTAAGTAATTGTTAAAACAATTTTCAAAGTAGCCCTACCATTTTAAACTCCCACCAACAGTTTGTGTGACTTCCAGTCTTCCACATCCTTGCTAACACTTGGAATGGTCGGCCTTTGAGTCCTCCTAAAGGGCATGAAGTGTTATACTATTGTGACTTTAATTTGCATTTCCCTAATGACTAATAAGATTGAGCATCTTTTCCTGTGCTTTTCTATTATGTGTATATCTTCTTTGGTGAAGTAACTGTTAAATATTTTGACCATTTAAAAAATTAAGTTGTTTGGTTTTTTTTTCAGATTCTTTATATATTCTGGATATGAGTCTTTTATCATGTATATGGTTTACAAATATTTTCTCATTTATGGCTTGTCTTTTCATTCACTTCACAGTGACTTTCCAAAGCAGATGTTTTTAGTTTTGATAAAGTCCAATTTATCAAATTTCCCTTTTGGGTGATTCAACTTTTGGCATTGAATCTGATTTGACAAATTAATTTTTAACATTTTATCTTGAAATAATTTCAAACGTACAGAAATAATGCAAGAATAAGAATACCACAAAGTATGTCCAATTACTCTTTACCTAGCTTCACTTCCTTAACATTTTGCCTCATTTGCTTTGTCATTTACTTCTTTCCCTCTTTCTCATTCTGAATAATTTGAGGATAAGTTACATAAGTCACATTCCTTTACCCTTTGTAAGAATAGCTTCCACAGGTAAGTTAGCAACTTCATAAATTTACATTGATGATATTCTTATCTAGTCTACCATCTGTTTATCCATATTGCATTATTTTCAGTTATCTAATAATGTCCTTTAAAGCATTTGCCCTCCTCCAGTACCCATCCAGTACAGAATTTAGTCTAAGGTCATGTATAGCATTTAATTTTCATGTTTTTTAGACACCTTTATTTTTTTTTTCTTTTCCAGTTTAAATTTACTTTTTTTCCAAATTCTACTCAATTTATTCATTTTAAAAAAATATTACATTCAAAAAATATGAGGTCCCCATTCACCCCCACCACCCCCACCCCACCACTCCCCCCACAGTAACACTCTCCCCCATCATCATGACACACCCATTGCATCTGGTGAGTACATCTCTGGGCATCGTTGCACCCCATGGCCTGTGGTCCACACCATAGCCCACACTCTCCCACGTTCCTTCCAGTGGGCCATGGGAGGACATAAAATGTCCGGCAATTGTCCCTGCAGCACCACCCAGGACAACTCCAAGTCCTGAAAATGCCTCCACATCTCATCTCTTCCTCCCATTCCCCACACCCAGCAGCCACCATGGCCACTTTTTCCACACCAATACCACATTTTCTCAATTATTAACCACAATAGTTCATGAATAGGATATCATTAAGTCCACTCTAATCCTTACCATATTCCTCCTTCTTGTGGACCTTGGCTTGGTTGTGTCCATTCCACATCTATGTCAAGAGGGAGTTTAGATTCCACATGGATACTGGATGCAATCCTCCTGCTTTCAATTGTAGGCACTCTAGGCTCCATGGTGTGGTGGTTGACATTCTTCAACTCCATGTTAGCTGAGTGGGGTAAGTTTAGACACCTTTAATCTGTAGTTTGCCATAATCTTTCTTTGTTTCTTATTACATTGACATTTTTGACATTTTTTTGAGGGTTTCTTTGTAG
This sequence comes from Dasypus novemcinctus, assembly GCF_030445035.2. Classification (NCBI taxonomy): domain Eukaryota; kingdom Metazoa; phylum Chordata; class Mammalia; order Cingulata; family Dasypodidae; genus Dasypus; species Dasypus novemcinctus. Next base: position 150,979,100 of record NC_080704.1, on the reverse strand, counting down.
TTTCTTCATGCATTCTGGGCTGGAATACTGCATACATGCTGTTGTGATCTCAGAGCATCACACAATCTTCATTTGCTCCACTTTAGTGATATTAATTTCAATCACATGGCCAGTAAATTATCTGGTTTCTCCATTGCATAGTTACTGTTTCCCCCTGTAAATTGCATGCACTCTTGGGGAAGACACTTTGTGACAGTTTGAAGCTGGGTGGAAGCCAGAAGATCATGTCCTTAGAGCTAATTCATTCCTGTGGTTGTGAACCTATTGAAGGTGGGACCTTTAGATTATATTACTTCGGTTAGGGAGGTTTCATTAGATCACTTCAGGAGGGTGTGGATCAAAGTGGGTCCTAATCTTCTTACTGGAGTTCTTTATAAATGGGATGGATGCAGGAAGACAGAGAGAAAAGACCCAGAAACTCAGAGAGGAACCCACAGAAGCTGAGAGAGAAAGCCACAAGAACAAGAAGCTGAATTTAGTGGAAGCCGGGAGAGAGAAAGCCACAGCAGGAACAGTCAGAAGCTGAAAGCAATAGAACATGGAGGAGAAGGCAGAGACCAGCAGATAGCGCCATTGTGACCTGCCATGTGACACGAGTCCAGAATCATCAGCAACGGTGTCTTGTGGAGAAAGCTTCACCTGATAACTTGATTTGGGCATTTTTCTCAACCTCGGAAATATAAGTCTATAAGATAATAAATCCCCATTGTAAAAAGCAACTAATTTCTGGTATAGAGCTTTGGAAGCCTTTAGCAAACTAAAACACACTTTAATTTTGATCCTCATCAAAATTTCCACCTGGGTTTAGAATTCACTGATTTTTATTTTATCAAATCTTCACTATAATGGTTGCAAAATATTGAACTTTCAACTCCATTACATCCTCCACATTTGCCAGTCTGTCTTCAGCATTCTACTGCAAGCAAGAGCTTTTCTTTCCCCTTATTTATTTATTATTGGTATGAGCTCATGGTTTTCTATCTTTTTCCTAATGTCTTATAATTATTATTTAATTATTTTGATGCAGACTTCCAGGAAGATGGCACTGAAGTAGGTAGACAGTGCTCAATTCTTTCACAAAAACAATGAAGGAAGGGCAAAAGCTATCCTAGGGATCTGCTTTGGGGCTCTGCAGACCAGGAGAGTACTGTGCATCATCCAGGAGGGAAAGGGACAGAAAAACAGAGACCAAATGAGAACCTTGAGTTACTCACCCCTATGGCTGGGAACAGCACATAGACCCCACTCTCAAGGCAAATAGCCCTGGTAAAATCCCTGGCCCACTGCAGCCAACTAAACAGGAAACCATTCCCTGGGAGGAAGAGGGGTCTGGTGGAGGGTGGAGAGTGATTTCTCTTCAGTGAGTTTGGCCAGCTGAGTTCACTTTAACTCTCAAAAAAGACACCAACCAGCACTGAAGTGGCCCCAGGGAGAGGGGGGGCATAATCTGATCAGGCAGGCTGTCACACACAGCTGCCCTGGGAGACAGAGTAACTAGGTCACTAAGAAGGTACGTGGAGACAGGTGCATGACTAGTCTGGGAGAGAAGGGCCCTAGGAGAGAGAGCCTGTAAACAGAAGCCCAACTTGCCTTAGGAAAAGGGAGCAGGGAGAGCCAGATAGCTTCCAGAAGTTTACTTAATCTATGGAGGGGGTGTCGCTCAGTGTAGGGGGTATCGCTCAGTGCCTTGCACATAGGAGGTCCCTGGTTCAGTCCAGTACCTCTCAAGAGAAGGAATCCAGAGAGTGATCCACTGGGTTGTCAGACACGCAGCTGGCATCTGGGAACATATAGACTGAGCTTTTTTTTTTTTTAAGGTTTTTCAATCTTTTATTTTTAATTATTTATCTTTTTTATTCTTTATTTTATTTACTAAATCTGGGTGCCTAACCTGTGGAGGGGAGGCTGCAGGGTGACTGACTGGCAAGTACCAGCAGGCTGAGATTGTTCCTAGGGGCCTAAGAGGGAGGCCTGTTTTTCCTGAGCATTTGAAAAAAAAAATTGTTTGTTGTTTTTCCTTTCTTTGTTTCTTATTGTTCTTTTCCTTATTTTTTCTACTTAGTTTATTTTTTTCCTTTAATTTTTTCCTATTCCATTGCTTTTCTTTCATTCCACCCTTTCTTGTTTGGTTTTCATTTTTTCTTTTTCTCCCTTCCTTTCCTTTTTACCCCTTCACTTCTCATCTTTCCAGCCTTTTTTATTCTACTTTGTTCCCTATTATTTCTTCTTTCATTTTTTTATTCCAATTTTTTATTCTTATTCATTTGGATTTTTAAATGATTTTTTAATCATACTACTTATTTTTTTCCTGGCTCTTGTATGGTTCTTTTTCTATTTTTAAAAATTATTATTTTCTCTTCTTTTTGCTTTCCTTTTCTATGTTCTTAATAACTTTTCAAGGGAAGACAGACTACTACAAGGATAGTGTCAAAAAGACAACCAGGGAAGTGGATTAGGCCCAATGGATAGGGCATCCGCCTACCCCTTGGGAGGTCCAAGGTTCAAACCCAGGGCCTCCTGACCCTTGTGATGAGCTGGATCATGCACAGTGCCGATGCGTGCAAGGAGTGCCGTGCCATGCAGGGGTGCCCCCGCGTAGGGGAGCCCCATGTGCAAGGAGTGCACCCTGTAAGGAGAGCCACTCTGTGCGAAAAAAGTGCAGCCTGCTCAGAAATGGTCCCCCCCACACACAGAGAGCAGATGCAGCAAGATGACGCAACAAAAAGAGACACAAATTCCAGGTGCTGCTGACAAGAATGCAGGCGAACACAGAAGAACACACAGCAAATGGACACAAAGAGCAGACAACTGGGGTGGGGGGTAGGGAAGGGGAGAGAAATAAATAAAAAAAATAAATCTTAAAAAAATACCCATTCTTTAAAAAAAAAAAGACAACCAAGAGTCAAAAAGGAACTTAAGACACACACACACACACAACCCTAGAGTAGAAAAAGTAGCTAATGCCCTGAATAAGCCAATCAAAATAAACAGATACCTAGACACCAAAAAAAATTACCAGCCATACTAAGAAATAGGATGTCATGGCCCAGTCTAATGAACAAACTAAAAAAACAGGAGGAGATGCAGAACACAGAACAACTAATCAAGTATATCCAAACAAATATTATGAATCAACATAATGAAGGGGGGGACGAGATAAAGGATATTAAGAACACACTGGAGGAACATACTTAAGAAATGGTAAACAAGCATAAAATGATAATGGATCTGATGGTGAGGAATGGCACAATGCAAGAAATAAAAATATCTTGGAAGCACATAATAGCAGATTTGAACAGGCAGAAGAAGGAATTTGTAATATTGAAGATAGTAAAGCTGAAATCAAACAGATAGATAAAAAGAACACACAAGCATATGCATTATAGGCATCCTAGAGAGAGAAGAGAAGGGAAAGGGGGCAGGAGGAGTGTTGGAGGAAATAAAGGCTGGAAATCTCCCAACTCTTTTGATGGATATGGACGTACATGTCTGAGAAGTGAAATGCACCCCAAACAGTATAAATCCTAACAGGTCTACCCCTACAGTGACAATTAATTATCAAATTGTCCAATACTCAAAGCAAAGAGAGCTTTCTCTTGAAAGCAGCAAGAGAAAAGAGATCCATCACGTATAAGGGAAGGTGAATAAGATTAAGCACTTATTTCTTATCTGAAATCATGGAGGCAAGAAGGAAGTATCATGGCATAGTTAAAGTGCTAAAAGGAAAAAAATTGCCAGCCAAGAATTCTGCATCCAGCTAAAATTAGCTTTGAAAATGAGGAAGAGTTCAAAATATTCATGGATAAACAGGAATGAGAGTGTTTTTCAACAAGAAACCTGCCCTTCAAGAAATACTAAAGGGAGTTCTGCAGGTTGAAAGGAAAAAAAACAGAGGAGAGAGGTTGGAGGAGTGTAGGAATGAAGATATTTAGTAATAATTACTAAAAAGTTAAAAAGAGAAATAAAAACAACATATGACATATATAAACCTCAAGAAAATATGGCTAATGTAAGTAGAGCCTTGACCATAATAACACTGAATGTTAATGGATTAAACTCTCAAATCAAGAGACACAGATTAGCAGACTGGATAAGGAAATATAAGCCATCTATATGCTGTCTACAAGAAACTCACCTTAGACCCAGGGGTGCAAGGAGATTGCAAATGAATTGTTGGAAAACTATTATACATGCAAACAATAACCAAAAAAAGGTCAGGAGTAGCTATATGAATATTGGAACAAAATAGACTTTAAATGTAAAACTATTATAAGAGGCAAAGAAGGGCACTGTATATTAATAAAAAGTTAATCTATCAAGAAGAAAGAACAATCACAAACATTTATGCACCTAAGCAGGGCCCCTCAAAATGCATGAGGCAAACATTGGAAACACTAAGTGGAGAAATGTATGCCTCTACAATTATAGTGGGGGACTTTAATACACCATAATCAGCATTACACTGACTATCTCAACAGAAGATCAATAAAGAAACAGATCTTGAATAATATATTAGAGGATCTAAACCTAATAGACATATACTACACCGAAACACAGTGGGATAAGTATTCTTCTCAAGTGCATATGGATCATTTTCCAGGATAGAACACATGCTGGGTCACAGAACAACTCTCAACAAATTCAGGAAGATTAAAATTATACAAAGTAATCTCTTTGACCACAATAGAATGAAGCTGGAAATCAGTAAGGGGCAGAGAACCGCATTAGGCATGAAGATGAATATAAGGAAGTTAAATAACACACTTTCAGACAATCAATGGGCCAAGGGGGAAATTGCAAAAGAAATTAGTAACTACATTGAAATGAATAACAATGACAACAAAACTTATCAAAACCTATGGGATGCAGCAAAAGCAGTCCTGAGAGGGAAATTTTTAGCCATAAATGCACATATTAAGATAGAGCTAAAATCAAAGACCTGACTGCACACTTGGAGGAATTAGAAAAAGAAAAACAAAGTAGTCCTAAAAGAAGCAGAAAGAACGATCTAACAGAGATGAGAACAGAACTAAATGGAATTGAAAATAAGAAAACACTAGAAAAATTAGCAAAACCAAATGATGGTTCTTTGAGAAGATTAATAAAATTGAAAAACCCTTAGCTAGACTAACAAAGACAAAAAGACAAAAGACAAAAATACATAAAATAAAAAACAAAGAAAGGAATATCATCACTGACCCCACAGATATAAAGAAAATCATATGAGGATACTTTGAAAAATTGTATGCCAACAAGATGGACAAAGGTGAAATGGATAAATTTCTAGACACACACAAGCAGCCTACATTGAAAAAGGAAGGAATCAATGAACTCAACAGACTAATCAAAAGTAATGAGATTGAATCAGTCATCAACAATCTCCCAACTAAGAAGAGCCCAGGGCAGATGCCTCCCCAGGTGAATTCTACCCATCATTCCAGAAAGAACTAACACCAATCCTGCTTAAACTCTTCCAAAAAATAGAAGTGTATGGAATATGGCCTAACTCATTCTATAATGCTAACATCACCCTAATACCAAAGCCACATAATGATGCCAAAATAAAGCAAAACTACAGACAAATCTCTCTAATGAATTTAGATGCTAAAATCCTTAAGAAAATACTTGCTAATTGTATTCAACAACCCTCAAATGAATACACCATGACCACGTGGGTTTCATCCCTAGTATGCAAGGATGGTTCATCATAAGAAAATCAATCAATGTAATAAAACCACATTAGCAAATCGACAAAGAAAACCAAACCACATGTTCATCTCTATGGATGCAGAAAAAGCATTCGACAAAATACAGCATCATTTCTTGATAAAAGCACTTCAAAAGATAGAAATAAAAGGAAACTTCCTCAACATAATAAAGGGTATATATGAAAAACCCACAGCTAACATCATATCCAATGGTGAAATGCTAAAAGCTTTCACTCTAAGATCTGGAACAAAACAAGGATGCCCACTGTCACCCCTCTTATTTAATGTTGTGTTAGGAGTACTTGCTCCAGCACTTAGGCAAGAAAAAAGATGTAAGAAACATCCAAATTGGAAGGTAAGAAGTCAAATTTTCACTATTCACAGATGACATGATCCTATACATAGAAAGCCTTGAGAAATCTACAATGAAGCTTCTAAAGCTGATAAATGAGTTCAGTAAAGTGGCAGGTTATAAGATCAATGCACAAAAGTAAGTAGCCTTTCTGTACACTAGTAATGTGCAATCTGAGAAGGAAATCAAGAAAAAAAATTTCATTTACAATTGCAACAAAAAGAATCAAATACTGGGAAGCGGTCTTGACCCAGTGGATAGGGCGTCCACCTACCACATGGGAGGTCAGCAGTTCAAACCCCAGGCCTCCTTGACCCATGTGGAGCTGGCCCACACACAGTGCTGATGCATGCAACGAGTGCCCTGAAACGCAGGGGTGCCCCCCCTCGTGGGGGAGCCCCACGCGCAGGGAGTGTGCCCTGTAAGGAGAGCCGCCCAGCACAAAAGAAAGTGCAGGATGCCCAGGAATGGTGCTGCGCACACATGGAGAGCTGACACAATAAAAAGAAACACAGATTCCTGTGCCACTGACAACAACAGAAGCAGACAAAAAGAAGAGCACACAGCGAATGGACACAGAGAACAGACAGCTGTAGTGGGGAGGAGGGATGGGGAGAGAAATAAATAAAATAAATATTTAAAAAAAAAAAGAATCAGATACCTAGGAATGAATGTAACAAAAGATGTAAGGACTTGTACACAGAAAACTATACAACATTGTTAAAGAAAATCAAAGAAGACATAAATAAATGGAAGAATATTCACTGGATTGGAAGACTAAATATCATTAAGATGTCTTTCCTCCCCAAAGTGATTTACAGATTTAATGCAATCCCAATAAAAATCAGCACAGCATTTTTTTATGAATCAGAAAATCTAAATATGAAATCTATTTGGAAGGGCAAGAGGCTCCAAATATCCAAAGACATATTGAAAAAGAAAAATGAAATTGGAGGAGTCACATTACCTGACTGACTTAAAACATAGTACAAATCTATAGTCATCAAAACTGCATGGTATTGGCACAAGTTTAGACATATTGACCAGTGAAACAGAATTGAGTGTTCTGATCTGGTCATTGCATATATGGTCAACTGATATTAGACAAGGCCTCAAGCCCACTCAACTAAGCCTCTCCAACAAATGGTGCTTGGAAAACTGGATATCCATATCCAAATGAATGAGAGAGGATCACCATCTCATGTCCTATACAAAAATTAACTCAAGGTGGATCAAAGATCTAAGTATAAGAGGAAAGACCATAAAACTCCTGGAAGATAATGTAGGGAAAAATCTATGAGATCTTGTAGTTGGAAATGGTTTCATAAACTTTACTCCTAAAGCAAGAGCAACAAAAGAAAAAATTTAAAGCTTTTGTTCTTCAAAGGAGTTTGTCAAAAAAGTAAAAAGGCAGCCTACTCAATGGGAGAAAATATTTGGGAACTGTCTATCTGATAGGAGCCTAATATCCAGCATATATAAAGAAATCCTATATCTTGAAAATAAAAAGACAATCTAGTTATAAAATGGGCAAGTGACTTGAATAGACGCTTCTCCAAAGAAGAAATACAAATGGCTAAAAAGCACATGAAAAGATGCCCAACATCACTAGCTATTAGAGAAATGTGAATCAAAACTACGATGAGATATCATCTTACACCCACTAGACTAGCAGCTATTAAAAAACAACAAAGGACTACAAGTGTTGCAGAGGATATGCAGGAAAGGGAAAAGTTATCCACTGCTGGTGGGAATGTTGAATGCTGCAGCCATTGTGAAGGACAGTTTGGTAGTTCCTCAGGAAGCTAAATATACAACTACCATATGATTCAGGAATCCCACTTCTGGCTGTATACCCAGAAGAATTGAAAGCTGGGACATGAACATATATATGCCCACTAATGTTCATAGCAGCATTATTCTCTATTGCCAAATGTTGGATGCAACCTAAATGTCCATCAACAGATAAATGTATAAGCAAACCTGTGTATATGTACAGTATAATGGACTATTACTCAGCTGTAAGGAATGCAGTATTAATACATGGGATAACATGGATGAATCTTAAGATTTTATGTTGAGTGAAGTAAGCCAGGCAGTGAAGGAAAAATATTACATGACCTCAACTAATATGAATTAAGGAAATTGAGCAGACTCACAGACCTAGAGTCTGGAAGATAGGTTTATAGGAATCAGAAAGGGAGAAGAGAATGGTGAGCCAATGCCCATATGGGCAAAATCTACCATAAGGTGGAAGGGTGTAGTTGTGTAGTGGATGAGTGTCACAGCAGTGCAGTGATTTGATTGGGTTCGGCGGTGCTGGCCTGTGAGGGGGAGTAGGGTTGGGGGTTGGGTTGGACCATTCAAGGAACTGGGGGAAGGGTCGGTAGAAGGATCAGGTGCACTCTGGGGATTTTCAGGTTTGTGGATAAAACTATAATGTTGGGAATGTCCTTTTGGCAAATATGGCAGGGGAGGGTTACTGGTGAAGGGTGTTGGACATGGGGAGACATGTGGGACAGGGTGCACTTGGGGCAGGTTTCTATGGGATATGTAAGTGTTCAGCTTGTCATAGTGTGTTATATCAGTGGGTTGAGACACACACAATAAACAAGAAAATATTAAACTCCCATCCTGTGGAGTCCTGCTATGTTCTCAATTAGAGAGAGAGGAATCCTTAGAAAACATAGGCAGCACCCAATGAAAGGAAACATCAATATGTCAAACCCTCAATATTATTGCAAATAACTATGAATCTTATTCTTCAAAACTTGAAACCTAGAGGTTATCATAGGCTCCATAGGAAGGAGAGAAGAATAGAGTAGATGGAGTGTAGGGCATTTTTAGGGCATTAGAATTGTTTAGCATGATCTTGCAATAACAGATACAGGCCACTTCAGATTTTGTCAAAGCCTATAAAAGTGTAAAATCCAAAATGCAAACCATAATATAAATCATTGACCATGGTTAATAGCAATGTTCAATATTTGTACATCTGAGGGACGAAACGGGGTCCCTGTTATGGGACGAGCGGGGTCCCTGTTGCAGGATGAGTGGGGTCCCATTGTGGGACGAGAGGGGTCCCTGGCATGGGGAAGAAAGCCTCATATGGCTGCTGAGGCTTCCCTCGGGGGCTCCGAAGGCGTGGAGGGCGCACGACCCAGGAAGAAGTCGCGGAGACAGGCTGATGGCACAAGTCTGGTTTATTGCGGAAGGGGATGCAGATTTATAGGATTGGGGAGTGGTGTGGCGGGTTCTGATTGGCTAGGGCAAATGCTGTTTCCATATAAGGCAATGTTCTGGCATTGGGCTAGTGATTGGCCAGTAGAGTATGTGCTAACTCTTGATAGACTGACACTGTTACTAAGCTGATAGGTGGTTGTAAGCTGTTGCTGGGCAAACAGCGTACTAAGAGATTAGGTTTAAGGGAGGGAGGAGGGGAAGTGAGAGCTGGGCTAGGCGGGAGATAGGAAGGGGGAGGGCGGTGCCGGCTAGCCATTAGCAGCAAAGGCCTAGTCAGGCGTGGTCGCCTTGTTTAGGCCCAGTGGGCAGAGGCGGTGTCACCTCTTGCCGCACTGTTTGCCACTGAGGCAAGCCGGGTGCCCCTCCTCCCACATACATCAATTTTAATGAATGTACCATCCACATTTAAGATATTATAAAGAGGAGAAAGGGGAAAAGGGGAAGGGCGTTGGGTATCTATAAATCCCTCATATTCTCTATGTGACTTTTCTGTATACTAAAGCTTCTTTGAAGATAAAATGAGAAAAAATAAGACACTGGGGGAATATATGTAAGAAAATGTCACTGTACATACAGGATAACATATCATACAGTGATGAAAGACAATGTATAAAAATTATTTTTATTATTTCAAATTAAAAATTTTTATATTTTATTGGTTATTTATTATTATTTCTTTTTCTTATCAATTTTATTTGGTTATTTTGTTGGCTTCATTTTTGGAGAGGTTTTGAATTATAAAAGGATCACAACAGTGGCAGGGGAGGATCATTGTTGCAGGGTGTCTGTGATGGAGGGATGCATGGGAATAGGTTCACTTGGGGCATATCTCTAAGGTATATGAATATGTTCAAGTGTACATAGGGCATTGTCTCAGTGGGTGGAGATCTACACAATAATCAAAAGAATATTGAATTCCCATCCTGGGGAGTTCTGCTACATTCTCTAATAGGACAGCAAAAATTCCCTGAGTGCAAGGGTAGTGCCTAGTGAAGGAAGACAGACCATTATGCCAGGCCCTTGATATTGATGATAGTACTTATGAACCTTTTTTTGTGAAATTGCAACTTAGCCTAGTATTATATACTGCCTAAGATTTACCTCTGAAATCCTCCTTGTTGCTCAAATGTGGTCTCTCTCTAAGCAAAACTCAGCATATAAATGCACTACCTCCCCTCTCCCCAGCATGGGAGATGACTCCCAGGGATAAGCCTCCCTGGCACCGAGGGATTATTACCAAGTGCCAACTAGCAATGCATTTGGAAAAAGACCTTGACCAAAAAGGGGAAATGGTAAATACAAATCAGTTTTTATGACTAAGAGATTTCAAAGTGAATCAGGAGGACATTCCAGAGGTTATGCTTATGCAAGTCTCAGCAGGATATCTTTGACTGTCACAGTAAACAATACCTCAAATAGCAAGGCTCCTGAGGGTTATAGAAACATCCAGAAAGTATAGGCAGGGCAGACAGCTCAGGATTTTGGCACCTTGTCAGCAGGGCTTTATGCTCCCCAGTGTAACAAACTTAGATTTATTTATAGATTCTCTACACATGGCTCTTCTGCACTTTTTATTTGAACCTATAATTAGTACTACACATTATAAATATATGCCTCAGAGACTTAAATCTTTGATCCATCCATGTGCCAGTTGAGCCCTGAATTTCAGCAGAGTTGTAACACTTACTCTCCACTTCATTGAATTCATGCAGGACAAATAACAAGGAGGTGATAATAGACAACACTCATTTTAAGGAAGAGGAGTGTCTGCAACTGCAAGAAAGATAGACCCATCCATCTGCCCCATGGGATCTAAGATCCCTCTCAATTAGAAACAGAGTAGGCATCACCATCTCAAAATCCTCAAGATTGGGGAGTCAAAAATGGATTAACTAAAGTAGGCTTATTATTATTCTGCTATAGACTTATTATTATTCTAGCAATGGAAGAACTCTTATCATTGACATAAAAGCAGTGGCAACAAAAGGTTCTGAGAGATGGGAGAGGAAACAGTAGTTGTAATATTGGGACATTTTCAGCCCCAATTTTGGATTTGTCCTGTGTGACATTACATTGACTGCCATTATATATTTTGTCATAACCTACAAAATTGTGCAGGGCAGAGTGTAAACTGTAGAGTAAACTGTAATTGATGGTTGGTTGCAATGCATCAATATGTGTCCATCAATTGTAACAAATATACCACACTAATGAGGTATGTTGTTGATGTGGGAAAGTGTGGGAGAGGGAGGGAATGGGGCATATGGGAATACCTTATACTTTTATGTAACATTTATGTAATCTAAAGCTTCCCTAAAAATAAAAGTTAGTAAAAATAAAAAAGTAACTGCTAGAAGAGTTACTAGCCTAATATGATTGTATAATTTTTTGAGGGGGATGTGATTTTTTTTTATTGCAGTAAAACACAAATAAACATAAATTTTACTGTTTTAACTATTTTAAAGTATACAATTCAGTGGTTTTTACTATATTTGCAGTGTTGTTCAACCATTACCACTATCTAGTTCTAAAACATTTTATCACTTTCAAAATAAATCCTATCCCCACTGGAAGTCACTCATTTCCTTCATCCCAGCCCATGGCAATCATTAATATACTTTCTGGTCAACCACCACAACATGGAGCCTAGAGTGTCTACAACTGGAAGCAGGAGGAGTGCATCCAGTAACCATGTGGAATCTAAGCCCTCACTTGACATAGATGTGCAATGGACACAACCAATCCAATGTCCACAGAGAAAATGTGGAATGGGTGTGGAAACGGTAGCCATGGTGGCTGCTGGGTGTGGGGAACGGGAGGAAGAGATGAGATGTGGAGGCGTTTTCGGGACGTGGAGTTGTCCTGGATAGTGCTTCACGGACAATTACGGGACATTATAGATCCCCCCACGGCCCACTGGATGGAACGTGAGAGAGTCTGGGCTATGATGTAGACCATTGACTATGGGGTGCAGTGATGCTCAGAGATGAACTTACCAGGTGCAATGGATGTGTCATGATGATGGGAGAGAGTGTTGCTGTGGGGGGAGTGGGGGGCGGGGGCGGTGGGGTTGAATGGGACCTCATATTTTTCATAATGTAATTAAAAAATAATAATAAATAATTTAAAAAAATAATAATCCCCCCCCCCAAAAAAATACTTTCTGTTTCTATGAATTTGCCTATTGTGGACATTTCATATAAATGAAATCATATACGATTTGTTATTTTTTATCTGGTTATTTTCAAAGTTCATCCATGTTGAATCATGTATCAGAACTTCATTATTTTTTATAGTTGAATAATATTTTGACTACATTTTGTTTATCCATTTGTTAGTTGATGGTTAGTTGGGTTATTTCTACATTTTGGCTATTGTGCATAATGCTGCTATGAATATTTATGTACCATTATCTGTTTAGAGTCCCTGTTTTCCATTCTTTGGGCTATATAAGTCAGAATGGAATTGCAGGGTCATATGATAATTCTATGCTTAACTTTTTGAGGAATTGCCAGACTGTTTTCCAAAGTAGCTGCACCATTTTACGTTGTATAGTTGTATAAATTTACAATTGATTGTATAATTTTTACTACAAATTATATTTTACACTTACTAGAGGTATTCTAAAATAGTGTCATTAGACTCAATTGTCCCTGATATGATCTGAACACAGAATGTGAGAAGGCTAAAATAGCAACAGCCCTTTGCAATCAGGTATACCCTCATCTCATTTTACGGATGGTAAAGCGAAGTCCAGACAAGGTTAGAGTCTTATCTATGATCATAAAATCAGCCAACGGCAGATGTCATCTGAATTCTGTCCAGTGCTATTTTCATAATACCATGCTATCTGCTACATTTTCCATCACCAAAAAAAAAAAATCATAGTAATTAAAATCAAAATACTTAAGGAAGGAAAATCCCCAGGAATTCTAAAATACCGCAAAACTATAAGCATATTTAATGACTATACACTTTGGTTCTAGTCTGGGTGTAGCTGTTGACTGAGGAATAAACATTGAGCACATTTTCATTAATACTTTATTAATGATCTCAAAGAGGAAGGCAGTTATTCATCTGCTTTTCCGCCTTTAGAAAACACAGGTCCAGATTCAGGATTTTAATTGACTGACTCCAAGTTAAACCTGTCAAATGCATTTAATTGCCTTCATTTACCAAACAAGATAACACAAATTTGGGGAGCTTAAGCAACTTGCCCAACACCAGTAATTGGAATAACAATAAATATCATTTGAGGTGAGGCCTTGTTTATCTATATCTTGGTCTCTGTACCTGGATCCCTGCTGTTCACCTCTGGAACCTGAGGCTGAGGCTCAGAGGCCCCTCATGGAATGACTGAATGTATTGGCTTAGGGAAAAGCAGCAGGCCTGGAGAAATGAAAAATTTCTCTGAGTTACTGCCTTTGACTGCCACAGATGTCAAAGTCTGGCAACAGGCCTAAAATGGAGGCATTATGTGCTGCAACATTAACGTATGGAACAGAAAGTGCAAATCTGTAGAATCTCCTTTGCTGGAGGTGTTTAGGATAGGTTATATAACCCTGTCTCTGAAGTTACGTAAGTGAAATTTACCTGGCACCAGGGATTAGTCTACACAAGGATTGTCTTAAAATGCAGGTTCAGTCTTGGGGAGTGGGAGTTGGGGGTTGGGGGTAGGGAAACTGAGCAGAGTTCTGTGCCTAACAAATGTTATCAGAGACAGTAAATAATACATATCTCACATATGTGCATTTGCATTTTTCAAATATATGTAGCTGGTTGATTGAAATGACAATTGTTACTGAATTCATAGTTTTTTTTTGTCATTATGCATTTACTGATTCAACAAATAGCAGATGTCAAAATGCAATTATAGAGGATCCACAACTTTTCTTATGCTCATACTCTGAGGCCAGTGTCCTCTAGACTACACAATCACCAAGGTTTCTTCATGCAAAAGGACAACCTTTCACTCAGAAACGTATTTTTGGATAATTCCACAGAATCCACTCCTGCTCCTAAAATAGTGTTCTTCAGGACCAGAAAGACATAAATTAGAAAGAGTTCTGAAAAGTGCAACAGCATGATTAAATAAGAGATGGAGTACAGAAGTCTTCCTAAGGAAAATTGAAGTGGATGTGAATTTGAATAAAGCAACCACAGGGGTATAATAAGCATAGAAGGGATGATAGCATCATGATTACCTGGAAGATGTAAATGCCAAGAATACAGAAATATTATTTTGCAGCCTATGAGCCATAAGTAAGTTATCTTGGATTAAAGCAAGGAAGAGCAGGAAGTTTGCATTTCCCACAGGTACTTCCTATTTCACATTGATCACGACACAATGAAATTCAGAATAGAAAAGCAAAGAAATAAATCCATTGTATATTCGATCTTTGGAAAGGGGAACCATGGAAAACCTGCAGGCATCAAGGAAAAAAACTGAAGAGTTTATAAATGTGATAACTTACAGGATGTCTGAAGACTATTTAAAAACAGCCTCTTCGAATCTCAGAACAAATGTGTGACAGAGTTCAAAATTACCATGTGCTTGGAAAAGAAAGTCCTACGTGGCTTGATGGATTGTGAGAGACTGCCTATGTTTTTCACTCGTGTTTTGCATCTGGGACTTAATCCAATTAGATGAACACATATAACGCTTGCTAATCTTTCCAGACTCAAGGTATAGAGAATCAACTGTACAAAAACGGCCTTTTCCCCTCTCAAGCAAACAAGTCAAAAGTAAAAAATTAAAATAAAAAAAACTAAACAAGATGCACGAAATGGGGAGTGGATGTTGATCAAGTGGTTAAGCACTGGCTTCTCAGCTACAAGGTCTGGCCCCAGTACCTCAAAAAACAAACAAACAAACAAACAAACAAAATGAACACAAAATTTTAAAAAAAACAACCCCAAACTAAAACAAAAAAACACCATCACCGACAACAAAATGAACAAGCCAGGAAAAAAGCACAAAAAACCCTGAACCCATACTTGAGAATTCTATTAACAAACAGCATTAGACCCACTTACTACTTGTTAAACTATAAAGTTATGTTTTGCTTTGATAAAAGGGAAGGCTTTATTCTCAAATATCAAAGATTTAAAATAAAAAATTTCTGCTAACTTTTTTTATCAATCCTATAACTGTTTTCAAAACAGGTGGATGTAGCATAAGCAGAGTTAAGGTCATTTTGGTAATCACTTCTTTCTAAACCAATGGTTTTCAAGCCTCACCAGGTATCAAAAACATCTAAGGATCTTTTTAATGATCAGGATTCCAGATTTCCACACATATCTACAAATCAAAAACTACAAGTTTGGAAACCACTGCCTCAGGCTTAGCCCTAGAAAATTCTTTGTAAATCATCAACTCATCCTCTTTTGTTATCTTGGAATTGAAAGCCCTTCCAAGTTTATTCTCACCCTTTAGGATTACCCAATATCTAAAAGTCGACTTCTTCATCAGCCATGGATACAGCTATTTCATTTTACTGCATCTTATACTCCTTTCTGGGGACTATCCTGTCAACACTTCACCGCTCTAGGCTTCCCCTTCAAAGCCCTCTGCCCATGGCTCTCCCCAGACATCCTTGACTTCCCATATTACAACCCTCAATATAATGTCTTCTGTTCCCTTCTCTGGATCGAAGTCTCTGTGACTCTCAAGGTTGCAATTAGTTAAGCTGTTAAATTATTCATTGAGTAGTACCTACAGGTCACTCCTCTCCTTCCAGTGGCATGTTCCTTTTGGCAAAAGCTTCCAAAGTCCATGCCTTTGCCTTTAGAGTCTCCCTCTCTCACTTTCTCAAAACAAGAACCATTTTTTTTTGCCTCATCTGGGAAATATATCCTAGAATAGATGAGAAAGAGAGGGAGAGAATGATTTAATGTCTTTCTCATTATGTTTTAAATAATCAAATCTCTGACCTACAATCATCCATGCCCAGCTACAGATGTTCTCTAAATTGTCACATGTTTGTTATCACTTCCCCCTCCCCTAAATGTTCTCAAACCAACAGGACATTAAATGAAAAAATGCCTCTCCATCAAATTTGCTTATTTTACTAGTTGTTTCCTTCAATATAGCATCCTTCTCATCATCTGTAATGTGCAATCAATTGCATACCCCTGGGAAGGTTGTTCATTGGTCATTTATATTATTAAAGAATGGAGAAAAATGAGGCTCTTCAAAGAATAGAGGTGTTTTAATAACCTCCAATTTGGAATCTCTTTTCACGATCTACCCCCTATAGACAAAGCAAATATCACTACCTTCACCTTCTCTCTGACAGGAAGTTTCAGCTTCCCCCCATGTGCTTCAGTATTTTATTTATTAAGGATGCCAGAATATGCTAGGCCATTAAGCCCTATGGGAATCCCTATTCTGTCTGAAACAGGAAGATCACCATGGATACATCTCTGCTCCACTGGATGATCAACAACAGCTGTTAAGCCAAGCTTGGGAGCCCTCTCAAAATGCTTATCACACAAATTGCATTAGGTAAAACCATAAATGCCAAATCTCACTTAGTGTCATAAGAATTAGACATCTTCTAGTTGCTTTGCCCGAAAGCAGAGTGGTCAATGGTTCCCTGAATCTCCCATACCTATTTGAAGTACCTGGACCTTCAGTAACTGCCCTTACTATGAATTAGATGAATAGAATTCCTCTGCAATTGATCTCCAACCCCAAATTCATCCCAAGCCCTGAGCATGCTTATTAGCAGAAAGGCGAGGGAACCCACCCTCAGTGGGCAGCATAGGAGTCCTTGCTTCCTTGATATTATATACATTGAGCCTTCTAAGAGTGGCTGATTTGTTCTAGGATGTGTTGTGACCCATTTGCTCTCTGAATGTTTGGTGAACCTTGGATAATCTGAGCTGAACTGGCAGCCAGCAAAGAAGCAAAAGACTCTGAATGCTCTAGAAGAGTTTGGTAGGCAATTAACTATCACTATAAAACATGCATAGTGGACACCAAGCCCAGGCTGATTTATGTATAGGCCTCAGCCCTTCACTCTACTTTGTATTGCACTCCTTTGACCAGCAGCCTGAATTCTAATCCATGTGAGAGTTTCTTCTGTTGGTAAGGAGAAAAGTGGTTCTGGCAAGCAAAAAGTGATGGAACTAATCTCGGAAATACCAAATGAGTAAGACCCTACTTCAGAGTAAAGATTAACTCCTAACTATCTATGGATTCCCATCTTAGACTTGATGCAAAGGTAGGGCAGGTTCTTTGTCATCAAGTAAATTAAGGACAAGAAAACCTAATTTTGTCATACTATAATCCCCATGCAAGGCCTTTCTTGCGAGCTTGTAGTTTTCCCATTCACCTTAAAACAAATTTTCCAAGAGTGCCCTCTACATCTGTAGTTTTGTACTAGGAACTTCTGTGAGACCTAATAAATAAGTTTCAGGGATATTGAAATAGATAATGGGACTGAATATGTGGAGATAGCCAAAGGAGTAGGAGAGTAATAAAATGAAATTATAAACAAATAAATCTATAAAAGAAAAGGTCAGGGAAGAAAACACATTCATGGGAAAATTGAAAATACTCCTATTTTCTCTATAAACAAGGTAATCAGAGTCTCCTCCAAGTAAATATAACAATGCTGACAAACCTGTGAGTTTAAAGAGCTCCTAATAAGAGAATTAACAGAACCTGGAAAAGACATTCAACTTCTAAGTCAATCCGTTGTAGGAAAACTTCAGCAGATCCTCAATCCAATTAATGAATAATTAACAAAAATCTACTCTACTTTTGGTAGAAACAACCAGAGCCAATGGAGCTAGGTATGGAGATAGAATTGATATGAAAAGGAAGGTTAAAATGAGGGCTGTAGCTCTAAGCTTAAAGTTGAAAAACGATAATCATATACAAAGGAAGAGTTGTCTATATTCCTTAATTTAAAAAAAAAATGAAAAAACATACATGCATTCTAATATCAGACTGGTTAACACAAACCTTGCAACTAAGAGGAAGAGAATCCCCAATGGGAGTAAACATCTACTGAGAGGGACTTTATCATCAAAGGCCAATGCACACCCAAGGGATATTTCAGTCAGGTTTTAGAACACAAGGATCAAAGACAAAGGCTAAAAGGAAGGAAGGCATAGATGATTGTTATTATATCAAAATAAGCATATTTGCACTATTTCTAGGTATAGAATAAGAGACATTGATAAAAGGACAGGAGATGAAAGAAGTAACAGAAGTCCTAGTCATTGCAAAATGCTAAAGACAATTTAGGCTTTCCTTTTCAGCCACAGACTCAACACAAATGTGACATTTTAGCTGCAAATTTCCCACCCTGCAATGTATGATTTTATAAAGCTAGAAACAAGGCTGGCTATATGGGCGTGTGACCTGTGCAGTCATAAAAAGCCCTGAACTTGGTTTAATGCTCTGTTGTTGCCGTCTTAAAATTCCTAATAATTTTTTTCTTTATTAGGTATGTTGTGTGTTTACAGAACGATCATGCATAAAATACAGGATTCCCATATAACACCGAACTATAAACACCTTGCATTGGTGTGGAATATTTTTATAATTGATGATGGCACATTATTTTAATCATATTAATGACTATAGTCCATAGTTTAACTTAGGGTTCACTATTGGTGTTCCATGGATTTTTTTCTTAAAATTTTATTCTGTTACCATATATACAATCTAACATTTTCTCTTTTAATCACATTCAGATTATGTTTCAGTGATTTTAATTATATTCACGGGAAGTGGACGTGGCTCAACTGATAGAGCGTCCACCTACCATATGGACGGTCCAGGGTTCAAACCCAGGGCCTCCTGACCTGTGTGGTGAGCTGGCCCATGCACAGTGCTGTCGTGCACAAGGACTGCCATGCCACGTAGGGGCACCCCCGCATAGGGAAGCCCCACACACAAGGAGAGCACCCCGCAAGGAGAGCTGCCCCATGTGAAAAAAGTGCAGCCCTCCCCAGAGTGGCACTGCACACACAAAGAGCTGATGCAGCAAGATGACACAACAAAAAAGAGATGAAGTTTCCCAGTGCCGCCTGATTATACAAGCGGATGCAGAAAAACAAACAGCGGATGGACACAGAGAGCAGACAACAGGGCAGGGGAGGGAAGGGGAGAGAAATAAATAAAAATAAATCTTTAAAAAAGTTATATTCACAATATTGTGCTCCTAAAACCACCATTAATTACCAAAACATTTCCATCATTACAAATAGGAATCCTGTGCATGTTAAGCCTAAACTTCCCATTTGCTATCCCTAACCTGTCCCCTATTGACCTATATTTTAGATTCAACTCTATAAGTTGGCTTATTGTAATTGTTTCAAATCAGTGAGATCATAAAATATTTGTCCTTTTGTGTCTGACTTATTTCACTCAACATGATGTCTTTAAAGATCATCCCTGTTGTCACTTGTATCAGGACTTTATTCCTTTTATGGCTGAATAATACTCCCTTGTAAGCATATACCATATATTATTTATCCATTCATCAGTTGATGGACACTTGGGTTGCTTCCATCTACTGGCAATTACGAATAATGCACTATGAACATCAGTGTGCAAATATGTGCTCGAGTTCCTGCTTTCAATTACTTTGAAATCCCCTGCTAGTGGGATTGCTGGGTGATGAGGTAGTTCTATACTTAGCTTTCCAAGGAACCATCAAACTGTCCTCCACAGTGGCTGCAGCATTTTACATTCCCACCAACATTGAACAAGGGTTCCCATTTTTCTGCATCCTCTCCAAAACTTGTTATTTTCCATTTTATAAATGGTAGCCATTCTAATAGGTGTGAAATGGTATCTAATTGTGGTTTTCATTTGCATTTCCCTGACGGCTAATTATATTGAGCATCTTTTCATGTGCTTTCTGGTCATTTGTATATTTTCTTTGGAGAGATGACTATCCAAGTCTTTTGCCCATTTTTTTAATTGTTGGTTTTGTTTTTTTTTTTGTCTTGTTCTTGTTAAGCTGTAGAGTTTCTTTATATATTCTGGGTATTAAACCTTTATCAGATATGTGGTTTCCTAATATTTTCTCCCATTGTGTAGGTTGTTTTTTTACTCATGATAAAGTCTTATGAGGCTCAAAACTTTTAATTTTGATGAGATTCTATTTATCTATTTTTTCTTTTGTTATTTGTGCTTTAGGTGTAAAGTCTAAGAAACGATTGCCTAACACAAGGTCCAGAAAATGTGTCCCTGTTTTCTTCCAGGACTTTAATACTTCTAGCTCTTATATCTAGGTCTCTAATTCATTTTGAGTTGATTTTTGTAAAAGGTGTGAAGTAGAGGTCCTCCTATTTTTGTTGCAAATGAAGATCCAGTTTTCTCAGCACCATTTGTTTGAAGAGACCTATTCATTCCCAATGGAGTGGTTTTTGCCCCCTTGTCAAAAATCAGTTGGACATAAATGTGAGGGTTGATTTCTGAGCTCTCAGTTCAATTCCATTGGTCTATATGTCTGTCCCTATGCCAGAACTAAACTGTTTGGATAACTGCGGTTTTGTATTAATAACAAGTCTTAAGATCAGGATATGTGAAGAAGATGGACTGTGGTTAACAGAACAAATTTGATAACGTTCTCTTGTGAACTATAACAAATACATAATACTAATACAGGTGTTAATAACTGAGTGAGTAGGGGCAAAATACAACAAATGTAAGATATAGGCTTTAGCTAGCAGTAATATTTTGATGATGCTCTTCCATCGTTTGTAACAAATGTTTTTACAATAATGCAAGGTGTTGGTGGTGGGGTGATGTTTAGGAGCCCTGTATGATATACATGTTTATTTTATAAGTTCATAACTTTTACTATATAATTATTGCTTATATATGTTCATGTGTGAATTGTATACTTAAATAATTTTTTAATGAAAAAAAATCAGGACATGTGATTCCTCCCACTTCATTCTTCTTTTTCAAAATGATTTTATGTATTCAGGCCCCTTTACCCTTCCATCTAAATTTGATGATTGGAAATTCCATTTCTGCAAATAAGCTTATTGGAATTTTGATTGGGATTGCATTGAATCTATAAATTACTTTGGGGAGGATTGACATCTTAACGCTATTTAGTCTTCCAATTAATGAATATGAAATGCCCTTCCATTTATTTAGGTCTTCTTTGATTTGTTTTAGCAATGTTTTGTAGATTTATGTGTAAAAGTCCTGTACATCTTGGATTAGATTTAATCCTAGATATTTGATTCTTTTCATTGCTACTTTTTAACTTTATTTTTAAGGAAGTTTTAGATTACAGAAAAGCTACATCAAAAATATAGGAGATTGCCTAACCATGATCTACAGTTTACATTATGGTTTACACTTTGCACCACACAATTTTATAGGTTTTGGCAAAATGTATAATGGCCTATTTCCATCATTGAAATATCATGCAGAACAATTCCAATATCCCAAAAATGCCCCATGTCCCAACTATTTAGTTGCTTTTAAAAAAAAAAAATTATTTATTTATTTATTTATTTATTTATTTATTTATTTATTTATCCCCCCCCCCCCCCGCACCCGGTTGTCTGTTCTCTGTGTCTATTTGCTGCGTCTTCTTTGTCCGCTTCTGTTGTTGTCAGCGGCACGGGAAACTTGTGTTTCTTTTTGTTGCGTCATCTTGTTGTGTCAGCATTCCATGTGTGCGGCACCATTCCTGGGCAGGCTGCACTTTCTTTCGCGCTGGGCGGCTCTCCTTACGGGGTGCACTCCTTCCACGTGGGGCTCCCCTACGCAGGGACACCCCTGCATGGCACGACACTCCTTGCGTGCATCAGCACTGCATGTGGGCCAGCTGCACACGGGTCAAGGAGGCCCGGGGTTTGAACCACGGACCTCCCATGTGGTAGACGTATGCCCTAACCACTGGGCCAAGTCCGCCGCCTTAGTTGCTATTTTAAGTGGAATTTTTTCCTTGATTTC
This sequence comes from Dasypus novemcinctus, assembly GCF_030445035.2. Lineage (NCBI taxonomy): Eukaryota > Metazoa > Chordata > Mammalia > Cingulata > Dasypodidae > Dasypus > Dasypus novemcinctus. The sequence goes on along the minus strand of NC_080704.1, from coordinate 150,956,851 downwards.
TGCTTGTGTATGTAAACACTACTGATTTGGGAGTGTCGATCTTGCATCGCACTACTTTGTTGAAATCATTTATCAGCTCTAGGAGGTTTGTTGTGGATATTTCAGAATTTTCTGTGTATAGGATCACATCATCTAGAAAAAGGGAAAGTTTTACTTCTTCCTTTCCAATTTGGATAACTTTTATTTCTTTCTCTTGCCTAATCGTTTTGGCTAGAACTTCCAGTATAATGTGGAGTAACAGAGGAGGCACAAATATGTCTTATTCCTGATCATTTTTGAAAAAAGTCACACTGGATATAAAATTCCTGGCTGGCAGTTGTTTTCTTTCAGCACTGCAAGTATTTCAACCCACTGGTTTCTTGCCTTCATGGTTTCTGATGAGAAATCAACACTCAGTTGAATTGGGACTTCCTTGTATATTATATGCTGCTTTTTCTCTTGCAGTTGTCAGAACGCTCTCCTTTTCCTTTGCATTCTCAAGTAGGATCAGTATTTGATGGGGTATATTTTTTTTCATTTTTATCCTGCTTGGTGTCCTCCACACTTCTTGGATGTGCATATTCATTACTTTTACTAAGTTTGGAATGTTTGGAGTCTTTATTTCTTGAATATTCCTTCCGCCCTTTTCTCTATTTCTCCTTCTGGTACTCTCATAATGTGTATATTCATACGTTTGATCGTGTCCCAGAAGTGCCTTAGGCTATTTTTGGTTCTAATAATTCCTTTTTCTTTCTGGTCTTCATTTCAATTGTCTTGTCTCCAGTTCACTAATTCTTTCTTCTGACTGCTCCAATCTTCCCTTGAAGACCTCTTGGGAAGTTTTTCCTTTCAATTATTTTCATCTTCAACACCAGTAGTTTTGCTTCATTACTTTAAAAAATTTTCTATCTGTTTTCAAAGATTCTCATATTGCTTCTTCATTAATTTCCCAATATCCTTGAATTCTTTCTCTGTATTTTTCTTTATCTTCTTGAGCATTTTTAAAAGCAGTTTTTTTGAGATATACTCACATACCATGCAATTCATCCAAAGTGTACAATCAGTGGCTTTTAGTATATTCACCACGTTGTGCAAACATCATCACAATTAATTTCAGAAAATTTTCATTATTCCCCAAAGAAAACCCCCATACCCCTTAGCAGTCACCTCTCAAACTCTATCCTTCCCCATCTCTACATAACCACTATTATATTTCTGTCTCTATAGATTTATTTATATTTACATTTTATATAAATGGAACCATACAATATATAGTACTTTCATTGGATTCTTTAACTTAGCATAATGTTTTAAAATTATAATTTTTCAGTTGGAGAAGTTGTATGTTCATAGAAACGTCATGTAAGAAATACAATATCCCCTATGATCCCCCTGTTATTGACACTTTGCATTAGTGTCATACCTTCATATTATTGATGAAAGAATATCAAAATAGTACTATTAATTATAGTCCAGTTTACATCAGGGGATTTTTTCATATATACCACCTGTATTAGTTAGCTAAAGGGGTGCTGATGCAAAATACCAGAAATTGGCTGGTTTTTATAAAGGGTATTTATTTGGGGTAGGAGCTTACAGATATCAGGCCATTAAGCATACGTTATTTTCCTCATCAAAGTCTATTTGGAGCAAGATGACTGCCAACATCTGCGAGGGTTCAGGCTTCCTGGGTTCCTACATTCCTGGGTCTTGCTTTTTTCTGGGCTCAGAGTCCCTCTCTTCCTGGGGCTGATTTCGTTTTCCTCTGTGTACTGACTTTCTGGGGCTCCAGCTTAACTCTTTAGCATTAAACTCCAACATCAGAAACCCCCTCATCAAAAAGCTCCAACTCTGCCTTTTGCCATGCCTTTTATCTGTGAGCCCCATGCACCAAGGGGTGAAGACTCAACACCCTAATGACATGGCCCTATTAAAGCCTTAATCATAACTCAATCATGCCCAGGTATAGATCAGATTACAGGCATAATCCAAAATTTCTTTTTGGGATTCATCAATTATATCAAACTGCCCTATTATTAACATCTTATAATAGTGTCACACATTTGTTATACTAAAAGGAAAAACATTCTTTACTTGTACTATTAACGCCAGTCCATCGTCCACAACAGGGTTCACTGTGTTATACAGTCCCATGTTTTAGTTTTACATTCTAATTTTTATTCTAGTAACGTACACAATCTAAAACTTACCCTTTCAACCACATTCACATATATAGTTCAGTGCTATTAATTACACTCACAATAATGTGCAACCATCACCACTGTCAATGTCCAAACCTTTATAATCAACCTAAATAGAAATTCTGTACAAATTATACATAACCTCCCTATTCTCTACCCCAATGTATTCTCTGATAATTTATATTCTAGATTCTATTTCTAGGAGTTCACTTAATTTAAAAAGTCCATAACAGTGAGATCATACAGCATTTGTCCTTTTATGCCTAACTCACTCACAATAATGTCCTCAAGGTTCATCCAGGTTGTTACATGCACCAGTACTTCCTTCCTGTGTACAGCTGAATAATACTGCATCATATATATATACTACTTATTTTTTATACTTTCATCAGTTGATGGACACTTGGGTTTCTTCCATCTTTTGGCAATTATAAATAATTCCGCAATGAACATCAGTGTGCAAATAAGCTGGTGTTTTTGTATTCAGTATTTGTGGGTATATACATAGTAGTAGGATTGCCAGGTCATATGTTAATTCTATACTTAGCTTCATGAGGAATTGCCAAATTATCTTCCATAGTGGCTACACAATTTTTAAATCCTACCTCTGTTCCAACACTTGTAATTTTTTTTCAACTGTACCTATTATAGTGGGTGTGAAATGGTATCTCACTGTGGTTTTGATTTGCATTTTCCTAGTCAGTAGTGATCTTGAGCATCCTTTCATATACTTTTTAGTTAATTGTATATCCTCTTTGGAGAAAAGTCTATGCAATTCTTCTGCCCATTTGTAAGTTAGGTTGCCTGTCTTTTTATTGTTCAATCATAGGATTTTTAAATAAATATTCTGGAAATTAAAACCATATTAGGGAAGCAGATTTAGCTCAACTGATAGAGCACCCACCTACCAAATGGGAGGCCCAGGGTTCAAACCCAGGGACTCCTGACCTGTGTGATGAGCTGATCCACACACAATGCTGATGCGTTCAAGGAGTGCCATAACACTCAGGGGTGTCCCCTGCATAGGGGGGGCCCAAGCTCAAAGAGTGCACCCCTCAAGGAGAGCCACCTTGCACAAAAAAAGCAAAGCCTGCCCAGGAGTGGCATTGCACACACAGAGAGCTGACATGGTAAGATGATGCAACAAAAAGAGACACAGATTCCCGGTGCCACTGAAAAGAATGCAAGGGGACAAAGAAGAACGCACAGCAAATGGACACAGAGAGCAGACAATGGGGGTGTGGGAAGGGGAATGAAATAAAACAAAAAATAAATCTTAAAAAAACATACTATGAGGTTTCCAAATATTGTGTAGTTTGTCTCTATGCTTTGTCCTTTGATGCACAAAGGTTTTTAATTTTGAGGGGATCCCATTTATCTATTTTTTCTTTCATTACTTGTTATTTGGACATAAAGTCCAAAAAACCATTGCCTAATACAAGACCGTGAAGATGCTGCCCTATAATTTCTTCTAGGAGTTTTCTAATCCTGCTCTTATATTAAAGTCTTTGACCAATATTTAGTTCATTTTTGTATACAGTGTGCAATAGGGGCTCTCCTTCATTTATTTGCATATGGATATCCAGTTTTCCCAGAACCATTTATTGAAGAGGCTCTTCTTTCCCAATTGCGTGGACTTGGCAGCCTTATAAAAATCAACTGGTCAAGTTGGGTCCTGAATCTCAAAAGACTTGTAACACTCACTCTCCAGTTCATTTGACTCACTCAGAACAAGTATCAAGGAGATGATAATTGACAATGACCATCTCAAGGAACAGAGAGAGTCTGTAACTGCAAGCAAGAAAGTCCTATACATCTGCCCATGGGACCTAAGCCCCCTCTCAATTAGAGATGGAGTGGGCATCACCCTCACATAATCCTCAGGATTGGGAAATGGATGATGGACTGAAGTAGACTTACAGTTGTTGTACTGTAGACTTGTGATCCTAGCAATGGAAGAACTTTTATCATGGATGTGGAGGCAGTGGCCACTGGAGTTTTTGAGGGGAAAGAGGGAAAAATAGGTGTAATTTGGGGACATTTTCGGGACTTAGGAATGACCTTAAATGACATTGCAATGACAGATACAGGCCATTGTAATAAGTTGCAAAAATGTGCGGGAGAGAGTGTAAACTACAATGTAAACTATAACCATCACTTAGTGGCAATGCTCCAAGATGTGTTCATCAATTGTGGCAAATGTACCGCACTAATGAAGGATGTTGTAGATGTGGGAAACTGTAGGAGGGCTAGGGGGCAGGGCATATGGGAATCCCCTATATTTTTTGTGTAACATTTATGTAATCTAAACTTCTTTTAAAAAATTAAAAAGTATATTAAAAAATTAAACTATTAATTATTTTTAAAATGAACTCGTCATAGGTGTGAGGGATTATTTCTGAACTCTCAATTCTATTGCATTTGTCAATGTATCTATTCCATGCTATTTTGACCACTGTGTCTTTTAAATATGCTTTAAAGTCAGGATGTGTGAATCCTCCAGCTTTGTTCATCTTTTTCAAGATTTTTTTTGTATTTCATGACCCATTATTCATACAAATAATTTTGACAATTTTGCTTTTTCATTTCTGCAAAGTAGACTTGCAATTTTAATTGGGGTTGCATTGAATCTGTAAATCACTTTGTGTAGAATCGACATCTTAATGATATTTAGTCTTCCAATCCATGAACATAGACTGCTCTTCCATTTATTTAGGTCTTCTTTGATTTCTTTTAGCAATGTTTTGTAGTTTTATGTGTACATGTCCTTTATAACTTTGGTTAAATTTATTTGTAAATATTTAGTTCTTTTAGTTATTATTGTAAATGAAATTTTTTTCATTTCCTTCTCATATTGTTCGTTACTAGTGTATAGAAACATCTCTGATTTTTCTGTGTTGATGTTGTACCCTACTGCTTTGCTGAATTCATTTGTTAGCTCTGATAGCTTTGATGTAGTTTTTCAGGACTTTCAATATATTGGATCAAGTCATCTGCAAGGAGTGAAAGTTTTCCTTCTTTCCTTTCGATTTGGATGCCTTTTATTACTTTTCTTTTTCTAAATGCTCCAGCTAGAACTTCCAGTATCATGAAAAATTGTAGTGGTGACTATGGGTATACTTGTCTTGTTCCAGGTCTTAGAGGGAATACTTTCAGCCTTTCAACATTAAATTATATTAGCTGTGGTTTTTCAAATATGCCACATATCATGTTGAGGAAATTTAATTCTCTTCCTCTTTTTCTAAGATCCCCCCCGCCTTCAGTCTGTTAATGTGGTGCATTACATAAATTGATTTTCTTATGTTGAGCCATCTTTGCACACTGGGTATAATACCCACTTGAACATAATGTATAATTGTTTTGATGTGCTGCTGGATTCAAGTTGCAAGTATTTTCTTGGGGATTTTTACTTATATGTTCATAAGAGAAATTGGTCTGTAATTTTCTTTTCTTGTTGTATCTTTATCTGGATTTGGTATGAAGGTAGTTTTGACCTTAGAGAATGTTCTCTCCTTTTCAATTTTTTGGGAGAATTTGAACAAGGATTGATATTGATTCTTCTTGGAATGATTGGTTGAATAACACTGTGAAGCAATCTGGTCCTGGGATTTTCTTTTTGGGGAGGTTTTGGATGACTGATTCATTCTCATTGACTATAATCAGTCTGTTTTAAGGTCTTGTAATTCTTGAGAAATGGTAGGCTGTTCGTGTTTTTTGAGGAATATGTCCATTTCATCTAGTTTGTCTAATTTGTTAGCATACAGTTGTTCATAATATCTTCTTCTGATCACTATTATTTCTGTGGAGTCAGTAGTAATGTCTTCCCTCTGATTTCTGATTGTATTTATTTGCATCTTCTCTCATTTTTTCTTTGTCAGTCTAGGGCAGGGTTTCAAATATCAATTCTCAGTATTTACTTATTTCCATTACAATTTTTTCTTTGACCCAGTGATTCTTTAAGGGATTATTATTTAACGTCCATATCTTTGTGTATTTTCCAATTCTCTGCCTATTATTGATTCCAGCTTCATTCCATTATGTTCAGAGATGATGCTTTGTATGATTTGAGTCTTTCTAAATTTATTGTGACTTGCTTGTGACCTGATGTGGTCTATACTGAAGAATGATCCATGTACAGTTGAGAAGAATATATAGCCTACTGTTTTGAGGTGCAATGTTCTATATGAGGCTGTTGGGTCTAGTTCATTTATTATATTATTCAGGTTCCATTGAGATGATCCATATGTTGATGAGAGTGATGTATTGATGTTTCCAACTATTATTGTAGAGGTGTCTATTTCTCACTTCAGTTTTGCCAGTGTTTGCCTCATGTATTTTGGGACACCATGATTAAGTGCATAAATATTTATGACTATTGTTTCTTCTTGGTTTAGTGTCCTTCTTTGTCTCTTATATGAGCCTTTGAATTAAAGTCTATTTTTTTCTGATATTAGTATAGCTACTTCAGCATTTTTTTTTGATTACTATTTGCATGGAATATCTTCTTCTATCCTTCTACTCTGAATCTGTTTGTGTCTTTGGGTCTAAGGTGAGTCTCTTGTAAACAACATATTGTTGGGTTATGTTTTTTTATCCATTCTGCCAAACTGTGTGTTTTCATAGGTAGCTTAATCCATTAACATTTAGTGCTATTACTATAAAGGCAGCCATTCTGTCCTTTGGCTTTTACATGTCATATCTTTTTTGCCTCTCTTTTCCTTTATTACAACCTCTTTTTCATTATAGCTGGTTTTTTAATGATGTATCAGACTGATTGCTTTCTCATTTATATTTCTGTATATTTTTCAAATATTTTCTTTGTGGTTACCCTGTGGGTTTATATTACACAAATGTCATCTATAATCAATCAATTTAAAAAAACACAAATGTTACTTCAATAGCATACAAGTTCTCTACTCTCACTTCCCTTTGTTTCCCCTCTTTATTTTGTTTTTGTCCCACTTGGCCACATAATATTTTGCATGCAAGTTATCAGGAAAAATGCCTGTTTCTTGTTTGATTGTATTTTGATTCTTATAGGAACTAAAGAATAGAGTTGTATGTTGAGGATACAGTACAATTTGGTTTTGCTTTTATCCTTTTAGTTACCCTTACTGAGAATGTTCATTTCTTCACACTAAGCCAAGCCACTCTCTCCTTTTTTTCCTTTCAATCTACAGAACTCCCTTTAGTAATTCTTGTAGGGTAGGTCTGTTGATGACAAACTCTGTCAATCCATGTTTTTCTGTAGATTCTTTAAACTCTCCCTCATTTTTGAAGGGGGGTTTTGCCAGATAAAGAAGTTTTGGCTGGCAAATATTCTCTTTCAGTACCTTAAATATATCATATCACTGCATTCTCATCTCAATGCTTTCTGATAAGAAATTGGTATATGGTCTTGTAGAAGACCCTTGTATGTGATGAACTGCTTTTGTCTTGTTCCTTCAGAATTCTATCTTTATCTTTGGCATTTGACATTCTGATTAGTATGTGTCTTGGAGTAGGTTTATTTGGATTTATTCTGTTTGGGGTATATTGAACTTCCTGGACATATATATTTATGTGTTTCATAAGAGTTGCAAGTTTTTAGCCATTATTTCCTTAAACATTCTTTCTTCTCCTTTGGCCATTATTTCCTTAAACATTCTTTCTTCTCCTTTTCCCTTCTCTCTTTCTGGGACAACCATGACACATATCTTTTAGCACTTAGTGCTTCACTCAATTCTCTGAGACACTGCTTGATATTTCCTATTCTTTTCTCTATCTGTTCTTTGAATTATCCTGTCTTTGAGCTCATTGATTCTTTCTTCTTCCTGTTCAAATCTGTTGTTACATGCCTCTAGTTTATTTTTAATCTCTACTATTGTTCTTTTCATCCTGTAATTTTTATGTTTCTTTTTATACTTTCAAATTCTTCTTTATGTTCACACATTGTCTTCTTAATATCCCTTATCTCTTTATGCATATTTTTTTCATCTTCTTGAATTGATTTAGGAGATTTTTTGGAACATTTTTGATTAGTTGTTCCAACTTTCTTGGTCTCCTCTGAGGTTTTAATTTGTTCCCTTGACTGAGCCATATCTTTCTGTTTATTAGTATGGCTTGTGACTTTTTTGCTGATGTCTAGGCATCTCATTCTCTTGATGGGTAAACTCTGAAGGCACATTTCTCCCTCTTGTCTATTGTTTTATGGTTGATTGGCTTTGTATTAAGAGTCTTCTTTGATGCTTGATTTAACTTATTCTAGACCTTCAGAATAGACCATGTTTGTTCAGATTTTCTGAGCTCTTCTTTACCTGATTCATGCCCGGGGTTTGTGGTGCAATTGTTAAGATCATTTGTTTAAATTATCTCTCTCACTCAGTGTCTCATTTTCCTTATATTTTTCTGTTCTGGGACACATCCTAGCTTACAGTAATTAAGGTTAAACCACCCACCTTTTTTCTCTGTGAGAATTTTTTGTCTCTGGTTTCTTCCCTGTTAGGGTATCCCACCCTGGGGAGTCAGATGGGGTCAAGCCAGAAAGTTGGTCACTTCAGAAAAGTCTGTTTTGTCTGTAGTTGATCCATTTGTCTGAAACTGGTCAGAACACTTCTTAACAGACTTTCTGTGGTGGTCTTTCTCTTTTTCCCTTCTTCATGAAGGCCATTTTTGTTTGTTTGCTTTTTGTTTTTGTAGTGCTCCTCAGCAGTTCCTGTTCCACCCTGGTTCTCTGTGGACTTAGGTTCCCGTGCATGGATATGAATGGAGTTCTAACTCACTGCTGTAGTTTAGTCTACATTCCCTGTCCACAGTGAGATGGACCCAGAGGTTTGCTTCCTGTGTGTGGTTTCCAAGTCTACATGGGACCAAGTAAAGGAAAGGAGAAATGGGAACTGAACAGCAGTCTGACATAGACTTCTTTTACCTGAAATATTGCTGTTTCTTTAATTCAACATTTGTCACACTGCTCTGCAGTCTCTATTGTCCTCCAGAGTTCAAAGCAAGTGGAATATGTCCTTTTACTTGCCAAATCTCTGGGGAGGCTTTTTCAAGGGATGTTTAGATTTTTAAGGATCATTTCTTTAAAGGCTTTGGTTGGTAGGTCCACGTTCTGGTCTCCTTCTTTGGAGTTTCCTGGATTTTTATCCTCTACCTATGGATGGGCAATCATTTCCTGTTTCTTTGTTTGTCCTGTATTCCTTTGTTGTACACTGTGCATTTTAATATTTTAATATGTTAACTCTGGGTTTTATTCCCTGGCATGTGTTTTTTGATTTAGTAATCTGCTGGTGATAAGATAGAGATTTTCTTAAACTTCAGTCCTCCTATCAGGAACATGTACTCAAGGCAAATGCAGTGTGCAGTGTTTTCCCTGTCTTTGGGGGCTTCTGTCCAGTCATGGACTTTTACTTGTTAGTTGTTTTGGAGATCTCCCATTTATAGGATTTTGGCTGCCCCCTCTGTTTCCCAAGAAACACACCTCCCTCTCCCAGGTGTTTGAAGCCAGCAGGTCTTTGCCATACTCTCTGCCTCTGTAGTTTGTTACACTTATTTTGTTGTCTCAAGCTGTTTTTCCTGGAGGGCAAATTCTGGGAGGAAAGTTACTCCAAAGAGGATTTTCCCAAGTCAGTCCTTCCCAGCCAAAACAAGACCAGGGACCCACAAAGGAGGCACAGGCAGGCTCCAAAGTGACTTGGGGAGGGGACGAGGAAGATTGCCAAGATCTTATCTCACAGCTCTCCAAAGCTGAGCTTTCCTGGCATGCCCAGCAAATGTAATTGTTCAGCTAACTGACCCCTACTGCCCTGACGAAGTACAGCATCCTTATGTCTCCACTACCTTGAAATAATGGCTGCCACCAACTTTGTCTGGGCAAGGCTATAACAATGACTGCCCTCAGAGACAGTCCCGAGTAATCTGAATTCACTAATCAAAAGCCATGATAGGTGATGTGCCACGCCCATCCCTTGTTTTGGGGAAGAGAACTTTTATGCCCCACACTGTCACCAGGATCTATCCAGGGTCTGCACCCCATGGTGGCCATCCATGAGAGTGGGGGACAGGCACTAGGAACCACTGCACAGGGAGAGCAATTTACTGTTCTTTAACATAATTTGTCAGTCTCTTCCTCCTGCTTTTCCTTGGATGATGTACAGTGTTCTTATGGCTACCTGAGTTTCAAAAGTAGTTGTTTCCAACTGTTTCTGCATGTGTAATAGTTGTTTTGGGGAAGTGTATTTGGCTCAACTGATAGAGCCTCCGTCTACCACATGGGAGGTGCAGGGTTCAAACCCAGGGCCTCCTGATGCATGTGGTGAGCTGGCCCACACACAGTGCTGATGCATGCAAGGAGTGCTGTGCCATGCAGGGGTGTCCCCCATATAGGGAAACCCCACACACAAAGAGTGCACCCCTCCAGGAAAGCTGCCCCATGCAAAAAAAAGTGCAGCCTGCCCAGGAGTGGCACCACACATATGGAGAGCTGATGCAACACAATGACACAATAAAAAGAGACACATATTCCCAGTGCCGCTGACTAGAATGTAAGCAGAGAAAGAAGAACACACAGCAAATGGACACAGAGAGCAGACAACAGGGGGAGGTGGGGAAGGGGATAAAAATAAATTTTTAAAAATAAATCTTTAAAACAAATAGTTCCTTTGGTTGAATAACTGAGTCCTGGAGCTCATTATTTTGCCATCTTCCTAATAATTTTTTAACACAGAACCTTGAACTTTCAGTATTCACTGGGTCCTGCAAATTAAGTAGCCAGTTCTGGCTAGGAAGCTCATATCCAAGGAATTTTTGAGTATGGGAAAAAAGAGGAACAAAGGAAAAAAACATGGCCTAATGTAAAAAAAAAAACTACTGGAAAATTGCCATTATTTCTTTTTTCCTTTTTTTCTGTTTTTTTTTAAATTTTTAAATTATTTTTTAAAAAAAGTTAATAGATCACACAAAATGTTACATTAAAAACATATACCCTACTCTCCACCCCCCCACCCCATCATTTTTAGTTGTATTTTTTGAAGATACATAGATTTTTTTAAAAAATTACATTAAAAAATATAAGAGGTTCCCATGTACAACTCACAACCCCCACCCCATTACTCCCACAACAACAACCTCTTTTGTCATTGTGGCACATTCATTGTATTTGTTGAATACTTTTTGGAGCACTGCTGCACCACATGGGTAATAGTTTACATTGTAGTTTACACTCTCCCTCACTACATTCAGTGGGTTATGGCAGGATATATAATGTCCAGCATCTGACCCTGCAATATCATTTAGGAAAACTCCAAGTCCAGAAAATGCCCCCACATCACATCCCTTCTTCCCTCTCCCTGCCCTCAATAACTACCGTGGCCACTTTCTCCACATCAATGCTACAATTTGTTCCATTACTAGTCACAATAGTTCTATAGTAGAATATCAGTAAATCCACTCTAATACATATTTTATTCTTCCATACTGTGGACCCTGGGATGGTGATATCCACTCCACCTCTATGTTGAGAAGGGGCTTAGATCCCACATGGATGATGGATACTATTCTCCTGCTTGCAGTTGTAGGCACTCTTGGTTCTCTGTTGTGATGGCTGACCATCTCCATCTCCCTGTAGTTAGAGTTACAAACAACTGAGGGAGTGCTGATTTCCTACCCAGGGGAGCTCTGTCGCATTCCCCAATGTTATAACAACAATCTCCCAAGTGTAATGGCAAAGACTAAAGAAGGATGGTCCAATGATGAGTCCTTGATACTAATGGCTATGCTCATGAGCCTTTGTGTCTGAAATATGAACTAGACCTAGAGCTTCAGGGTGCCTAAGAGTTACCTCCTGAGAGCCTCCGTGTTGTTCAGTTGTGGCCACTCTCTAAGCCAAACTCAGCATGTAGATGCATTACCTTTCCCCCAGCATGGGACATAACTTCCAGGGATGAGCCTCCCTGGCACCAAGGAATTACTACGAATCACTAACTGGTGATGCAACTAGAAAGAGACCTTGAATAAAAGGGTCAACTCAGACCAGCAGAATATCTTAGACTACATGTAGGATCATGTGTTAGAAACTGCTTTTTGACCTTGAATAAAAGGGGGAAATGGTAAAGACAAGTGAGTTGATATGGCTAAGAGTCTTCAAGAAAGAGTCAGGAGGTTATCAGAGGGGTCGTGCTTATGCACGTCTCAGCAGGATCCCAGAGATAGCCAAAGTAGACACAACCCTACTGGTGCTCCTGAGGGCTAGAGACACACAGGTTCTATGGTCATGGCAGATGGCTCTGGAGTTCAGTGCTGTGTCAGTGAGCCTTACCTTGGAATTTGTGTTCCTCAGTGTGATGGAGTTGGACACAGATGTAACCTTTCTACACATGCCTCTTCTGTCATTTTTACTGAAACTGGGATTGGTGCTATGCTCAGTAGACTTTTTTTTTTTTTGAAATTTGCAAAATGATTTATTGATTTTTTTTTACTTAAAATTATTTATTTTTACAAATTACATTCAAAAAATACGAGGTCCCAATCAACCCCACCGCCCCCACCCCCCACTCCCCCCACAGCAACACTCTCTCCCATCATCGTGAGACATCCATTGCACCCAGTAAGTACATCTCTGAACATCACTGCACCCCATAGTCAATGGTCCACATCATAGCCCACACTCTCCCCCGTTCCATCCAGTGGGCCCTGGGGGGATCTACAATGTCCTGTAATTGTCCATGAAGCACCACCCAGGCCAACTCCACGTCCCGAAAACGCCTCCACATCTCATCTCTTCCTCCCATTCCCCACACCCAGCAGCCACCATGGCTACCCTTCCCACACCCATTCCACATTTTCTCTGTGGACATTGGATTGGTTGTGTCCATTGCACATCTATGTCAAGTGGGGTCTTAGATTCCACATGGATACTGGATGCACTCCTCCTGCTTTCAGTTGTAGACACTCTAGGCTCCATGGTGTGGTGGTTGACCTTCTTCAACTCCATGTTAGCTGAGTGGGGTCAGTCCAATAAATCAAAGTGTAGGAGCTGAAGTCTGTTGAGGCTCTGGGCCTGGGTGTCTTATTATCAGTCCAGAGATTCAAATCCCCTAAATATATCTTAAACCCCAGCACCAACTACAATTCCAATAAAGTAGCATGCAAGTCTTGTGGGAAGAGATCCCCTCCGAGTTCAATTCCATCATGTAGAAACACCAGCTCCAAAGAAGGGCCATCTGCCATGGCAGTGAACCCCATCTGCCATGACCATAGAACCCGTGGGTCTCTTTATCCCTCAGAAGAACCAATACCTGGGGTTGTATCTACTTTATCTGTCTCTTAGACTCTGCTCAGTTGTGCATAAGGGCATTCCTTCTGACAACCTCCAGACTCTTTTTTAGAGACTCACAGCCTTATAATCTCATTAATCCTTTCGATTTCCCCCTTATATTAGGTCAAACAGCATTTTGAAGTCATGTTATTATATGTAGACAGGAATATTCTGCTGATCCGCATTGAACCTTTAATTCAAGGTCATTTTCTAGTTGCATCTTCAGCTGGTATGTGGTAGTGATCCCTCGGTGCCAGGGAGGCTCATCCCCGGGTGTCATGTCCCACGTTGGGGGGAATGCACTGCATCTACATGCTGAGTTTGGCTGTGAGAGTGGCCACATTTGAGTAACATGAAGGCTGTCAGGAGGAAACTCCCAGGCACAGTGCTACTCTAGGCCTTGTTCTTATTGCAGATGTATAGGCTCAAAAGCGTAGCCATTAGTATCAGGAACCCACTGTTGGGCCTTCCTTCCTTCCTGGTTCTTGCCGTTGCCCCTGGTGGACTGCTGCTGCTCCCCAGGGTCCATGACCATGACCCCCCGGCCAGGCGCCCAGTACCCGCCCCAGCTGTTGTTTTTAATTGTTTCCACTATGAGTATATCTAGACATTACTATACACCCTGGGCATATGCCCTGTATAACTCCCTGTCAGCCATATATATCCTGTCAATAACATCCTATATCAGTATTCCTCTGCTGCCATTGTTGAACCACTCTGTGATTCAAAACTTCCTGTAAAGTGAATCCCAACATAATGTCAGCTTCAAAAGAGTCTTAGATCACCGAAATTCATATATACAATATACAGTACTTCCCCAGATCCACCATAAAACCTTTTCCCTTCCATAGCGATAATCTTTTAGCTTATTCATATCATATTTCCTGATACTGATGTACAGATTCCGGGACAATAGGTTTCAAACAAGGTGACATCTGTGCTTACTATGTGGTCCATACTTTAGATTGTACAGTTTTCTAAATTTTTTAGTTATCCTATGTTTTGCCTTGTGGTTTACATTATTAGTCTGTCGTCCCCTATATGTTTCTGGTGTAATATTACATGTTTTATATTCATCCTCGTGTACACTCACAGAACTCCTCTCTTGCTCCCATATTCATCTTGGTTCCATCCATTCCACATCCATTTTCCCCCTCCCCTTGAGGCCCACAACGCCAGCCAATCTCTATTTCCCAAGAAGCCATGTCCAGAGATCCTTGCAGCAGTATTCAGGGCCTGACTTTCTCAACTGCCCTAATGCCCTGGGAGCCATCCTTTCTCACGAGAGATACAGTTCTCTCTATTTGACGGCATTAGTCCTCCCCAGGGTGTGGGTCCACCCCAACTCTCACTTCTTGGGTCTCTTCCCAATGGTCCAACCCACCTTGGCAAAATGAGCCTTCAGCTATTCCCCCGGAGTCCGTCCCACATCAGACCACACCCCCTGAGCATCCTAACCAGGTGTCCCTCCTACTTATACTTTGATACAATTTTCTCAACTTTTTGTTCTCAACGGACACCTGACACTCTCCCATGTTTGTATGTTGCCCCTCCCTCCCCCGAATTTTTGGACAATATTACCCCTCTGCCCATCCCCAGCCCCCCTCAAACCCACAAAGCCCCACCCGAAGGCAACCCCTTGCCCCCATTTTGTCCCTTCTTTTTGCTCATACTTACCGCCAGCTCATCACAGATTCCACCCCTGCAGAAGTTAACTCACATCCTTCCTCCACCCCCCTGCTTTCCTGTAAGCCTCTTTTCCAGACTCTACCTCTCTGAGGCAGTTTGCTTATTTCATATCATTGAGGTCATGTAGTATTTGTCCTTCAATGCCTGGGTTGCTTCACTCAACATAAGATTCTCAAGATTCATCCATGTTATCATGTGTGATTGTAGTGTATTTGTTCTTACAGCCGAGTAGTATTCCATTGTGTGTATATACCTGCTCAGTAGACTTGAATCTCTGAACTGTCCATGTGCCAGTTGGGCCCTGAGCCTCAGCAGAGTTGCAACGCCATTATTTCTAAATTCTAGTTTTCCTAACATTTCTTGGTATTACTGGTTTTTGCATTAGGAAAATCATCACAGATTATTCTGAGATTTCCCTATGTCCCTCACTGTAAGAAATTTATTATTTCTTCAGGAGTATTTGGTTTTATTAATGATTCTTATTTTGAAATCCAATTTCTAATATTTGAGTACTGAAAATGGGCTTACAACTAAAGCCCAATCAATTTTTTATTAAGCAATATTTGATTATCTGTGGAATTTCATCACTTCTTTGCTCAAAACCCTTAAATTGTCTGATACAACAAATTTCTTAACCTGAAATTCAAAGCATACTATTAACTGGTCCTATCCACATTTCTACTCTGATTTCTTCTTACTCTTCTTTACCTATTTTCTGACTCATTCAATCACTGAACAAAAATGGCAGTAGAGGCCACCAGTTAGTACTTCAATTTTTGAAAGTGAAATATCCTCCTGTTTCCTTACCCAATTGCTAGTGACTTTAAGCAGTTCAAGACCATCAACTATTTGATCCTCAAATTTCGCCTTTAAAGGCATACTGGAGGATTATTCAGTCCAAATTGGTATCATAAAGAAGCACGTAATTACAGACATTTGGAGGAATTATTTCATTCAATAAACATTTAATGGGACGGGACAGGGTTCTGGGGATAGAAGACACAATCTCTACTCTCCAGGAGTCTTCAGTCTAGCACATTATGATCTCTTATAACTGCTGCCCTGCCTGATGTTTCCACATTTTTAGTGTCACATCTTCAAAAGTCTATACTTGTTGCACATAATTTCTCATTTACAATTCATTCCAAAAGCCTCTGTAATCTACCATTTCCTTCAAACAGAAATTTTTCTCACCAAGTCTTAAATTACCACTCTCTTTAAACGTTTTTTGATCCAATAGACCTATTTAATCTTATTTTACTTGACATGCCTGGAATATTTGTCATTATTCACCTCACCTCATTTGCCTATGTGAAATTCCTTCTTCTGGAAGTTTTTCGCTCTATCCTTTCCTACCTGATTACAAATGAGGGTTCCTCTTAAATGATGGTGTAAACCAAGGATCTACTCTTAACTCTATTCTATTCTCACTCTACACAATTATTTTTCAAACTACTGTTCTAGAAAGACTTGTGTCATCATGAGCTAAGGTGTTCAGTCAAAATGCAAATTTCCTTGTCCCATGTATCACTTCAGAATCTTGCAATATCCTAAAATCTGCATTTTTTTACCCAGCACCCTAGGTGATCCAGATGTACTCTAATATTCTATATGCAATGTTCCATATACATACACTATTCTCTGGGCAATATTCATATTTTCTTTGGCTTATATTATCAGCTATGTACTGGGTTTGAAGGCTGGTAAGCTTGTAAATGGTATATGAGGAAGTCAAGAAAGTTTTCTTGAGGTGGTTTCCATTTTCTCAGTGTAGCAGAAGTTGAGACCATATTCTGACAGTGAAGGTATGGAGTTGGAGAGTAAAAGAGAGAAACAGCAGACCAGGGAAATATGAAAAGTTTGCTGCATTGTGTGGAAGCTCCAGTTGAGATTTTTAAAAACTAGGAAAGTGTCATAATGAGAAGGGACTGAGAGGACTTGATATGATCATAGTGCAAATGTAATAAGGGCAGCCAAATGAAAAAGCTAGAAGGATGAGTGGTTATTGATAGAGTACATAATCTGACTTTAATATTTCATAGATGAAGCAGTTCTTGGTACAGCAAAGTCCAGGGTGTTGCTATGGGAGTGTATGGTTGAAGTGGAAAGTTGGTGAGGTTTAAGAAATGGAGAGTCCAGAATATTGGAAGGGTTCTCCATTGTGGACACTGAAGTTACCAAGGATGATGATGGCAGGAGATGAAGACTGTGAGCAAACTTTTCCAATGAATGAGGAAGGTTGTCTAGAGATTAATAGATAGAAGCAAAAGGGACCAAGGCACTCATCTATTGGAAGAACTCCAATTTCTTGAAGTGCCAGATTCCTTACTGTGGTATGCAAGATTTTTTATATTCTGGTCACAACCTAAATTTAGCCTGCTTGAACTCTATTCACCTTCATGCAACCTGTATTACAACCCCAATGGTTGACTTGTCATTCTCTAAGCAAATACCACATCCTACAAGATGCATTTCCTGATTTCTCTGCTAAACTTCCAAAGCACTTCACTGGAGAATCGCCTGCAGCTTAGGGCTTTTCTTAATTATTTGTATACCTGTCTTCTCCCCTACTGGTGTCTTTGATTCCAGGATGATGTCATATGCATCTCTGTAACATTCATCTTAACACCTAGTACAGTGCCTTTCACATAGTAAGTAATTAATAAATATTTAAATATTTGTTGAATATTGGTAAGTTTATAAAATCATAACTGGAACATGTTTGGTCCAATTACAAAACTGTTAAGTAAGTTAAGCCAACATATATGCTTATTCCTTCATATTAAAGAGGGAATATATTTTTATAGCTGCAAAATTATGCAAACTTAACAATGGCATCAGAAGAATCTGCACACAAAGTTTGGTTCAATAAGATATGGGAGCTTTGGATATGAGGCAAATGGTCATAACAGATTAAAACATTCTTGCAACTTTAAGTACAAGAGTGATTTCATAGAATGTTGACTTCCTTTTTAAAGATATTGCCAACAAGAATGTTTGAAGGTAATCTGTATCTTACGAATACATCAAAGAATAATGTAATTGGTATGATATGACATAAAATGAAATGCCATGTAAAAATCCTCTGTATTATATTCATTGCACATTAAGGTGCATAATGCTGATGCAAATTCATAAGGTATGTAAAGCAGCCTGGATTTTATGTTTCATTTTTTATGAAGTTAATGTGAATATAATACATGCCCAAACATATAAAACACATATTTTAATCAAAATATCAAGGTCTTTGGTAATTTTCGCTGAAGTCACTCTTATCAGAAATCTAAATTTGTGAAAGAAAACATTTACATTCACCATTAGAATTTTTCCTTTCAATCTAGAAAAATCCAGTAATTTATTCAGGAACACTCTCCTTTCTCTCAGAGCAGTCCTGAAAATACACAGGTCAAATCCAATGATAATGAAATCAGAAAGTCTCATCTTTTTGTCAACTATTGCTTGGAATCAACTATGAGCTTTGAATTTTTTAAATTATAGAGATGGTAATTTGATAGAGATGGGCTTAATCTTTAACATGGATGCTAGAGTTTCCTCTCCTAGAATAGATGCTTTGACTCCTACCAAGAACTATTAGAGGACATTGGAGTATGGGCAAGGTAAAGATGTGAACATAGCAAAGTTTCAGTTGAAAATTTAAGTGGGAAGCACAAGCTGCAAAGGCTACACTTACCAAGGTTACAATTGTCATTAGTTTAAGTGATGTGTTGGAACCAAGAATTTGTTTATATTTAAAGTTGCAAACTAAATTCCACATGCAGTCTATCTTGGTCTTCCTAACTTATGATGCTACCTTCCTCAACTGGAGTCAGAGACCATTTATTAACGTTTTATTGAAAATACACCAAGAATATTGTCTTGGGAGTTATATATTCAAAGAAGTCCTGAAACCATCCCACAACTAACTCCTTTGCCTGTAACAGAACTGGTACTTATTCTGGAAGCATGGTTTCAGAAGGGTATGATGACCTCGCTTAATGTAGAAAAAACAATTGGAGGAAAACAGTTGACACCAAGAGCTACCCAAAGGACTTTTGATAGCTAGCTGAGAACTGTGGGTTGTGGGAGGGAGACATGGGGCACATTTTGATAGTGAGGATGGTAGAAAGAGGATCAGAGAGCCTCATAGGATTAGCCTTGGAGACTATGTTGGGAGTCTCTTTCAGAAGGAGTCTTGGAAAGTAGGGAACAACAGGCAGACATGGTAGGGAAGAACTGACATTGGCTCAAAGCAAACTCTTCTGCCTCATAGTTTTTAGAAATCAGTTTTACTGAAGAATAATTTGCATAAAATAAATTTCACCATTTTTGGGTGTTTAGATCAATAAGTCTTGACATATTTACAGTCATGTAATGACCACTGCAATCAAAATACAAAATATCACCCTAAAAAGGTTGTTTGTGACCGTTTTTGGTCCCTTTCCTCCAAGCCCAGCTACTATAAGATACTGATCCATTTTCTGTCCCTATAGCATTGTCTTTTTTAGTGTATCATATAAATGGAATCACATACTATTGGGGATTGTATCATGTCCACCACAAAAGACATATTCAGGTCCCAACCCCTGTTCTATGGGTGTGAACTCACGTGTAAATTGGATCTTTGAAGACATTATTACATAAGATGTGCCCAAACTGAATGAGAGTGGGCCTTAATCCAATAAGGCTGAAGTCCTTATAAGCAAATGAAATGACCCACAGAAAGAGAAGCAAGAAGAAAGAAGTCAATGAAACCCAGAAGAGAAACAAGAGGCTTCCCTGAATATAGCCATGTGATGGAAACGTCAAGAAACCCCAAAGATTTCCAGCCAGCCAGAAACCCAAAGAGGAAGCAGTCTACGAGTCTCTGAAACCATGAGTCAATAAATTCCTGTTATTAAACCAACCCATTGTATGGTATTTGTTTTAGCCACCAGGAAACAAAACAATGGTATGTAGCTTTTTGTGTCTGAGTTCTTTTACTGATAATACTTTTGATATTCTCTCATGCTGTGGCATCAGTAGTTCATTCCTTTTTATTGCTAGGTAATATTGCATAGCATAGGTAGAACACAATTTGTTAATCCATCCCCAATTAATGGACATTTGAGTTCTTCCAAATTTTGGGGTTTTATGAACAAAGCTGCTATGAACATTTCTGCACAGGTCTTTGGCAATATATTTTCATTTCTCTTGGGAATGCTAACAGTGGGATTGCTGGGTCATATGGTAAGTGTATGAGAAACTGTCAAATCATCTTTAAATGGCTTTACTAATTTGCATTCCCATAAGAAATGTATGAAGGTTCTAGTTGCTCTGCATCCTCACCAGCACTTTAAATATTAGTTATTCTAGTAAGCAAGTAGTAGTATCTCATTGTAGTTTTAATTTGCATTTCCCTGCTGATTAATGAGGTTGAGCATTTTTGATGTGCTTATTGGTTATCTGTGTATCTTCTTTGGTAATATGTCTATTCAAATATTTTACCTAATTTGAATGTGGCTGTTTTTCTCCTAATTAATGATTTGTAAGGACTTTACATGTAGTCTGGACAGAAGTCCTTTATCACATATGATTTGCAAATATCTTCTCCTAGTCTGTGGCTTATCTTTTTGTTAACAGGGACTTTTGAAGAACAGAAATTTTAATATTGATGAAGTTTAATTTATGGATTTATTTTCTTACATCATTCTTACTTTTGTCTCCTAAAAATTCTTTGCTTAATGCAAGTTCACAATGATTTTCTCCTGTTTGCTTTTAGTTATTTTATATTTTTATTTGAAAATCACCTCTTACTTTTCATCTATATTGACTGTCTGTAGGTTTTTGAAAATGGTGACAAGTTAACAGATAACCAATGTATAGAGCTTGTTTGGGGAATCTACATCCTCATCACATTTTCTGGACAACTGTACACAGATATAGTATGGGACATACCTTATCCCTTGGACCCAGAGAGCCTTGTTGACCCTCATGTTGATACACACATATAGTGTTCCCATGTCCTTCATGTAAAATTTCTGAATCTCTTTGAGAGACCAAGCGATATGTTTCTTGAAGCCCACACCATGGATGCACTTGTGAAGGTTGATGGTATACTCCCTGGTCACTACCTCATTGATAGCAGCATGACCCTTCTTCTCACCACCCTTCCTAGTGGGAGCCATTCTGCCTTGACCAAGTCCTCTCTTATGTTTCTTATAGAATTGTAATTTACCTCATATTTACATTATATTTCAAGTTAATTTTTATATATGGTATGAAGGTTTATGTCTCATTTTTTTGCATATTGCCCATTGTTTTAGGCTCATTTGCTAAAAAAACTATCCTGTTCCTATTAAATTACACTGGCAGCTAAAAATTAATTGACCATATATGGGTGGGATTACATCTGGACTCTTTATTCTGTCCATTTGATCTATATGTATATCCTCACCCCAATCTTCACCTCAATACATTATCTTGTTTACTGTAGCTTTATAGCAAGTCTTAAAATCAGGTAGTGTGTTTTCTAAATTTGTTCTTCTTTTCTAGCTTTGTTTTCTATTCCTTATCCTTAGCTTTTTATATAAATTTTAGAATCAGCTTGCCAACTTCTGCAAATAAAACCCTGTATTTCGGATTGTGTTGAATCTATAGATAAATTTTTGGAGAATTAACATCATGATAATATAGAATCTTCTTCCTATTTGTGAACATGGTGTATCTCTCCATTTATTTACATATTCTTTCATTTCTTTCAGCAATGTTTCATTACATTCTGCATATGTCTTTGACATATTTTGTTAGATTTATTCTGAAGTATGTCATTTTTATAGTATTATAATCAATACTTTAAAATTTAAATTTAAATTTCTCACAGCTCACTGTTAATATGTAGAATTACATATGGATTTTTGTATATTGACCTTGAATCTTGGGCCTTGCTAATTAAAAAGGTTTTGTATCTTTTAATGGTAAATTCTTTGGGATGTTCTATGTGAATGATCGTGTCCTCTGTGAATAAAGACAGTTTAATTTCTTCCTTTTCAATCATGAAGTTTTAAAATTTTTGCCTAATTATTCTGGATAGAACTTCCAAAATAGAAGCGTTGATGGAACATGTTTACCTTGTTCCTAATCTTAGGGGAAGAGCATTCAGTCTTTCACCATTGAGTATGAGGTTAGCTGAAGTTTTTCATAAATGTCCCTCATCAGATTGTAAAAGTCCTTTCGTATTTCTAATTTGCTAAGGTTTCTTAAACCCATTATTGGGTCTTAAATTGTTAAAATGTTTTTTTGCATCTTAAAGAAGGTCACATAAATTTTTCTTTAAGTCTGTTAATATGGTGACCTATATGGATTGATTTTTGAATGATAAACTAACCTTGCATTCCTGGCTTTGTAAATTTTTCTGCGTTTTTCTGTACTTTAGAAAAACATGAATGCCGTGATGTTATCCTGGTCTGGGAATGCCTGTTAAAAGTTTATTATAAAAACAACAACAAACTAAAACCCTAGAGTAGAAAGAGAAGCTAACCAACCAAATAAACCCATCAAGATAAACAGATGCCTAGACATCAACAAAAAATTACAAACCATACTAAGAAACAGGAAGACATGGCCCAGTCTAATGAACAAACTAAAAGCAGGAATAGATGCAGAACATGGAACAACAAATCAGAGATGTCCAAACAAATATCATGAATTAACTTAGTGAAGTGAAGAAAAAGATTAAGGATAATAAGAAGGCACTGGGAGAACATACCAAAGAACATAAAAAGATAACAATATGATGGTAATGAATGGCACAATGCAAGAAATAAAAAATACACTGAACGCACATTGAAACAGGCAGATTTGAAGAGGTAGAGATAAAAATCAGCAATATGGAAGACAGTACATTTGAAATCAGACAGATAGTAGAACAGATAGATAGAAAAGATCCAGCAGGGACTTAGGGATTTAAATACAACATGATACACATAAACATACACATTATAGGCATCCCAGAGGGAGAAGAGAAGGGAAAGGGAGCAGAAGTAATGTTGGTGGAAATAATGGCTGAAAATGTCCCCACTCTTTGAGGGACATGGACGTACATGGAAGCACAGCACACCCCAAACAGTATAAATCCTAACAGGCCTACTCCAAGGCATATACTTGTCAAATTGTCCAATACTCAAGACAAAGAAAGAATACTGAAAGCAAGAAGAGAAAAGAGATGTATCACATATAAGGGAATCTTGCTAAGATAAAGTGCTGAGTTTGCATCTGAAACCATGGCATAGTGAAGGAGTTAAAAGAAAAAAAAACTTCCAGGCAAGAATCCTCTATCCAGCAAAGCTGGCATTCAAAAATGATGGAGAGTTCAAAATATTCACAGATAAACAGAAATTAAGAGGTTTGTCAACAAGAAACATGCCCTTCAAAAAATACTAAAGGTATTTCTGTGGGTTGAAAGGGAAAAACAGGAGAGATTTGGAGGAGAGCGTAATAATAACTAAAAAGATAAGAAGAGAAATAAAAACAATAGCATTTATAAACCTAAAGAAAATATGGCTGATGTAAGTAATTCCTTGACAGTAATGGCTTAAACACTCCAATCAAGAGTCACAAAATTGGCAGAACAGATAAAAAAACATGAGCCATCTATATGCTGTCTACAAGAAACTCATCTTAGATCCAAAAGTGCAAGGAGATGGAAAGTGAATGGTTGAAAAACTACTTTACATGGAAACAATAACCAAAAAGGGTGGGAGTAAATATACCAATATTGGACAAAATGGACTTTAAATGCAAAACTATTATAAGAGACAAAGAAGGACACAATAGTTTTTAAAATGGGGGGTAATCTATCAAGAAGAAAGAAAAATCACAAACACTTATATACCTAACCAGGGTGCCTCAAAATACATGAGGCAAACATTGAAAAAACTAAGGGGAGAAATAGATCCCTCTACAATTATAGTGGGGGACTTTAATACACCATTACCATCATTAGACAAAACATCTCCACAGAGAATCAATAAAGAAACAAATAATTTGAATAATACATTAGAGAATCTGTACCTAATAGATATAGACAGAACATTACACCCAAATACACTGGGATATACATTCTTCTCAAGGGCACATGAATCATTCTCCAGGATATACCACATACTAGGCCACAGAACAACTCTCATTAAAACCAGAAAGATTGAAGTTATGCAAAGTAATTTCTCTGACCACAATGGAATGAAGCTGGAAATCAGTAAGGGGCAGAGAAGCAAATTAGGCACAAAGATATGGAATTAAATCACACATTCTTAGACAATCAGTGGGTCAAGGAAAACTTGCAAAAGAAATCAGTAATTACTATGAAACAAATGAAAATGACAACAGAATATAACAAAACTTATAGGATGCAGCAAAAGCTATACTGAAAGGGAAATTCATAGCCATGAATGCCTATATTAAAAATGAAGAAAGATTTAAAATCAAAGATCTAAGCACACCCAGAGGAACTAGAAAAAGAATAACAAACTAATCCTAAAGGAAGTAGAAAGAAGGAAATAAAGATTAGACGAGAGCTAAATGAAACTGAAAATAAGAAAACGCTAGAACAAGTAAAAACCAAAAGTGAGTTCTTTGAGAAAATTAATAAAACTGATAAACTTTTAGCTTGACTAACAAAGAAAAAAAGAGAGAAGATGCAAATACATAAAAAAAGAAATGAGGAAGGTGATATCACAATTGACCTCACAGATATAAAGAGAATACTTTGAAAAATTGCAGGCCAAAAAAATGGATAATTTAGAGGCAATGAACAAATTCCTAGAAAAACACAAATAGCATACATTGACAAAGGAAAGAATTGATAAATTCAGAAGACCAATCACAAGTAATGATATTAAATTAGTCATCAAAAACCTCCCAACTGCCAGAGAACCAGATTAGACACAAAGATATGGAAGTTAAGCAACCCACTCTTAGATGAAAAGTGAGTCAAGGAGGAAATCTAAAAGAAATCAGGAACTATCTTGAAACCAATAAAAATGACAACACAACATATCAAAAATTATGGGACACAGTGAAAGCTGTATTGAGAGGGAAACTGATAGCCATAAATTCATACATCAAAAAAGAAGAGCTAAAATCAAAGACCTAACTGCATACTTGGAGGAATGAGTAAAGAAAACAACAAACTAACCCCAAAGGAAGAAGAAAGAAAGAAATAACAAAGATTAGAGCAGAACAAAATGAAATAGAAAATAAGAAAGCACTACAAAAAATAAACAAAATGAAGAGCTGGTTCTTTGAGAAGATTAATAAAATTGACAAACCCTTAGCTAGAATAACAAAGAAAAAAAGAGAGAAGATGCAAATACACAAAATAAGAAATGAGAAAGGGACTATCACCACTGACCCATTGAAATAAAGAATACCATAAGAAGATACTTTGAAAAACTACATGCCAACAAGAAGGGAAACTTACAGGAAATGGACAAAGTCCTAGAAACCGATAAGCAGCCTACATTGATGAAAGAAGAAAGTGATGATCTCTACAAACCAATCACAAGTAAAGAGGTAGAATCAGTCCTTAAAAACCTCCCAACTAAGAAGAACCCTGGGCCAGAGGGCTTCACAGGTGAATTCTACCAAACATTCCAGAAAGAACTAACACAAATCTTGCTTACACCCTTTCAATAAGTGGAAATAGAAGGAATATTGCATAACACATTCTATGATGCCGACATTACCCTAATACCAAAGCCAAACAAAGACAACACAAGAAAGGAAAATTACATGCCAATTTCTCTAATGAACTTAGATGTGAAAATCCTCAAAAAAATACTTGCTAATCATACTCAACAACACATCAAACGAATTATATACCATGACCAAGTGGGTTTCATCCATGGTATGCAAGAATGGTTCAACATAAGAAAATCAATCAATGTAATATACCAAATAAACAGATCAAAGTAAAAAAAAATCATGTAATCATATCTATAGATGCAGAAAAAGCATTTGCCAAAATACAGCACCCTTTGCTGATTAAAACACTGCAAAAGATAGGAATAGACGGGAGCTTTCAGAACATGATAAAGGGTATATACGAAAAATCCACAGCTACCATCATTTACAATGGTGAAATTCTAAAATCTTTCCCTCTAAGATAAGGAACAAGACAAGGATGCCCACTATCACCCCTCTTATTTAACATTGTGCTAGAAGCACTTCCTTGAGCACTGAACCAGATATAGGCAAGAACCAGATATAAAAAGCATCTAAATCCGGAAGGAAGAAGTCAAAATTTCACTATTTGCAGACAACATGATCCTATATATTGGAAGCCCTGAGAAATCTACAACAAAGCTTCTAGAACTTATAAATGAGTTCAATAAAGTTGCGGGTTATGAGATCAATGTGCAAAAATCAATAACATTTCTGTACACCAAAAATGAGCAATCTGAGGAGGAAATCAAGAAAAAAATACCATTTACAGTAGTAAACAAAAAAATCAAATACCTAGGAATAAATTTAACTACAGATGTAAAAGACTTATACACAGAAAACCACACAGCACTGTTAAAGGTAATCAAAGAAGACTTAAATAAATGGAAGAATATTCCCTGTTCATGGATAAGAAGACTTAATTTCATCAAGATGTCTATCCTACCCAAACTGATCTACAGATTTAAAGCAATCCCAATAAAAATCAACACAGCATTTTTTAATGAACTGGAAAAACTAACTATGAAATTTATTTGGAAGGGAAAGAGGCCCCAAATAGCTGAAGACATATGGAAAAAAGAAAAATGAAACTGAAGGAATCACATAACCTAACTTTAAAGCATATTACAGGGAAGCAGATTTGGCTCAACCGATAGAGCGTCCACCTTCCACATAGGAAGTTCAGGGTTCAAAACCATGACCCCCTGACCTGTGTGGTGAGCTGGCCTACACACAGTGCTGATGTGTGCAAGGAGTGCCGTGCTATGCAGGGGTGTCCCCCACATAGGAAAGCCCAATGTGAAAGGAGTGTGCCCTGTAAGGAAAGTCACCCTGCATAAAAAAAACAC
This sequence comes from Dasypus novemcinctus, assembly GCF_030445035.2. Classification (NCBI taxonomy): domain Eukaryota; kingdom Metazoa; phylum Chordata; class Mammalia; order Cingulata; family Dasypodidae; genus Dasypus; species Dasypus novemcinctus. The sequence continues at coordinate 150,929,639 of NC_080704.1, read as the reverse complement.
AGCCTGCCAAGCAGTGGCTCTGTACACTAGCAGAGCTGACACAGCAAGATGACACAACAAAAAGACACACAGATTCCTGATGCCACTTACAAGAATGCAAACAGACACAGAAGAACACACAGCAAATGGACACAGAGAACAGACAGTTGGGTGCGGGGGAGAAGGGGAAATAAATAAAAAAGAAATCTTAAAAAAATAAAACATATTACAAAACTATAGTGGTCAAAACAGCATGATATTGGCACAAGGATAGACATAGGGACCAATGGAACAGAATTGAGAATTCTAATATTGATTCTCAAATATACAGTCATCTGATATTTGTCAAGGTCACCAAGCCCACTCAACTGGGAGAGAAGGGCTTCTTCGAAAAATGGTGCTCGGAGAATTGGATATCCATATGCAAAAGAATGAGAGAGGATTACCATCTCACACATTATATAAAAATTAACTCAAGATGCATCAAAGACCTAAATATGAGGCAAGATTATAAAGATCTTGGAAGGCAATGTAGGGAAGCATCTACAGGATCTTGTAGTAGGAAATGGCTTCATGAATTTCATACCCAAAGCACAAGCAGCAATAGAATAAATAGATAGATGGGACTTCCTCGAAATTAAAGCCTTTTGCACCTCAGAGGAGTTTATCAAGAAAGTGAAAAGACTGCCTACCCAATTGGAGAAAATATTTGGTAACCATATGTCTGATAGGAGCCTAATATCCAACATATATAAAGAAATCCTATATCTCAAAAAAAAAAAAAAAGGCAAACAACACCTTCGACAAATGGGCAAGAGATTTGAACAGATGCTTCTCCAAAGAAGAAATACAAATGACTAAAAAGCACATGAAAACAGTACTTAGGGTTGTATCTACTTTGGCTGTCTCTGGGGTCCTGCTGAGGTATGCATAAATGCAACCCATCTGATGACCTCCTGACTCTTTTTTTGAAGACTCTTAGCCTCATAAACTCATTTGTCTTTGCCATTTTTCCATTATATATATATATTCCTGAGTGTGATGGAATTGAACTCAGATGTGATCTTTCTACACATGCCTCTTCTGTCACTTTTACTGAACCTGTGGTTGGTGCTAGGGTTTGTGTATACTCAGGAGACTTGAATCTCTGGACTGTCCATGTGCAAACTAGGTCCTGAACCTCAGCAGAATTTCAACTCCTACTCTCTGGTTTGTTGGACTAACCCAGGTCAACTAACAGGGAGGTAAAGATGGTCAACCAACACAACAAGAAACCAAAAGTGCCTACAACTGCAAGCAGGAGAATTGCATCCATCATCTATGTGGGATCTAAGCCCCCTCTCGATCTAGAGGTGAAGTGGACATCACCATCCCAGGTTCCACAAGATGGAGGAATAAAATATGAATTAGAGAGGACTTACTGGTATTCTATTATGGAACTATGGTGACTAGTAATGGAAGAAAATATAGCATTGATGTGGAGAATGTCACCACAGTAGTTGCTGAGGACAGGGAAAGGGAAGAAGAGATGTGATGTGGGGGCATTTTTGGGATTTGGAGTTGTCCCAAATGCTATTGCAGGAACAGATGCTGAACATTATATATCCTTCTATAACCCACTGAATGGACTGGGGGAGAATGGAAACTACAATATAAACTATTATCCATGTGGTGCAGCAGTGCACCAAAATGCATTCACCAAGTGCAATCAATGTGCCACAATGATGAAAGAAGTTGCTGATGTGGGAGCAGTGGGGTGGGGGGGTGGGAGGATATATAGCAACCTCTTATATTTTTTAATGTAACATTTGTTGTGATATATGTATCTTCAAAAATACAATAAAAAATATTGGGGGTGGGGGGATGGGGAGTGTGGTATATGGGAACCTCATGTTTTTTAATGTAATGTTTTGTGTGATATATTCTTTAAAAAAGATAATTAAAATATAAAATATTTTAAAAAGCACATGAAAAGATGCTCAACATCACTAGCTATTAGGGTAATGCAAATCCAATCTACCATCTTACACCCATTAGACTGGTGGCTATTAAAAAATCAGAAGAATCACAATACCTGACTTTAAAACATACTACAGGGAAGTGGAAGTGGCTCAAGCATTTGAGCACCTGACTACCACATGGGAGGTCCCCGGTTCAGTTCCTAGTGCCTCCTAAAGAGAAGATGAGCAGATACAAAGAGTACACAATGAGTGGACACAGCAGACAGTGAGTGCAAAGAACAGGGGGATTGAGGGGTGAGAGAAATAAATAAAATAAATACTTTTAAAAAACATACTACAAAGCTACAGTGGTCAAAACTGCATGGCATTGGCACCAGGATAGAGATACTGACCAAATGAACCATACTCAGACTTCTGATATAGATCCTCCCATATACAATCCACTGACATTTTAAAAGGCCACCTGCAGCCCACCCAACTGGGAGAGAATGACCTCTTCAACATATGGTGCTTGAAGAACTGGATTTCCACATCCAAAAGATTGAGAAAGAAATACCATCTCATACCATATACAAAAATTAACTAAAGATGGAGCAAACATATAGCTATAATAGCTAAGGCCATAAATATCTTGGAAGATAATGTAAGGAAGCATCTACAGGATCTTGTATTAGGAAATGGTTTCATGAGATTTACACCCAAAGCATGAGTAATGAAAGAATTGTGAACCAATGCCCAAATGGGAAAAATTTATGATAAGGTGGAAGATTGTAGTTGTATAGAGGATTGGCATGAAAGTGGTGCAGTGATGCTATTGGGTTGGGTGGTGCTCTCTGGTGAGGGGGGTAGTGTGGGGGGTTTGCACTGTCCATGGAACTGGGGGAGTGTTAGGGGAAGGAGTAGATGAACTCTGGGGATTTGTGGATATGTGGTTGAAACTAAAACATTGGAAAATTTTTGGCAAATATGATGGGAGGGTTACTGGTTTAGGGTGTTGGATGTGAGGGGTATGAGGGACAGGGAACATCTAGGGCAGGCTTCTAGGAAGTGTGTGCATGTTCATCCTGTTATAGTGCATTGTATCAGTAGGTGGAGACCCACACATTGAGTGGAAAGGTGTTGGACTCCCATCTTGGGAGTCAAGCTATGTCCTCAAATTGAGGGGCAGGAGTATCTTTAGAGAATAGGCAGTACCTAATAAGGAAGGACAGGCTAGTATGTCAAGTCCTTAATGTTCTTGCAAGTATCTATGGATCTTGTTTTTCAAGGAATGAAGCTTGGTGGTTTCTGTGGGTCCTGAGGGGAGGGGGAGGGAAGATTAGAATAGATGGAGCATGGGGCATTTTGGGGGCAGTGGATATTTTCTACATGATCTTGCAGTGATGGATATAGGCCATGTTAATTTTCATAAAATTTTTAAAAAGTGTATGGTCCAAAATGTAAACCATAACATAAATCATTGATTGTGGTTAGCAGTAATGCTTCAATATTTGTACATCAATTGTAAAAAATGCACCATCCACATGTAAAATGTTTTAATAGAAGAAAGGAGAAGAGGGGGAGGATGTTTGGTATATGGAGATCCCCTATATTCTGTATGTTTCTTTTCTGTGACCTAAAGCTTCTTTGAATATAAAATGAAAAAAAATGAGACACTGGTGGAATAAATGGAAGAAAATGTTACTGCACATAATAAGGCAACAGATCTTTCAGTGAGGAAACACATAATGCCAAAATTTAATTTTTTAAATTTAATTTTTTATTATTTTTATTATTTCAAATTCTTTTTAATTTTTTTGTATTTTATTTGTCATTTTTAAAACTGTCATTATATTTCATTTTCTTATCAATTATATTCAGTTTTTTGGTGGCTTCATTTTTTAATTAATTTATTGAAGTATATCACTCATACATAAAAATACATAAACAGTAAGTATAAAATAATAGTTGTGAACTTACAAAACAAACATATATAACATCATACAGGACTCTCATAACTCACCCTACCACCAATAACTTGCATGGTTGTTAAACCTTTTTAACTAATGATTAAAAAGCATTGTCAAAATATTACTGTTGCCTACAACTGAAAGTCGGAGAATTGCATCCAGCATCCATGTGGAATCTAAGTCCTCTCTTGATATAGATGTGGAGTGGACACAACCATTCCAAGGTCCACAGAATGGAGGAATAGAGTATGGATTAGAGTGGACTTACTGATATTCTATTCATGAACTATTGTGATTAGTAATCAAAGAGAATGTGGCATTGGTGTGGAGAAAGTGGCCATGGTGGCTGCTGGGGGTAAGGAGTGGGAGGAAGAGATGTGATGTGGGAGCATTTTGGGGGGTTGGAGTTGTCCTGGGTGGTGCTGCAGGGACAGTTACTGGACATTGTATGTCCTCCCATGGCCCACTGGGTGGACTGTGGGAAAGTGTGGGCTATGGTGTGGACCATTGACCATGAGGTGCAGCAGTGCTCAGATATGTATTCACCAAATGCAATGAATGTCTCATGATGATGGAGGAGGTTGTTGTTATGGGGGGAGGAGTGGAATGAGGGAAGTGGGGGGTATATGGGGACCTCATTTTTTTTAATGTAACATTAAAAAAATAAAGAAAAAAAAGAAAAAATATTACTGTTAACCAAAGTATTCTTCCCTCACCCAACCCTATTATTATTATCCTTATGTAATTTATATATGAACATACATAAACAATTAAGTGTATAGTAAAATATGTGAACTTACAAAGCAAACATGCATAACAACATACAGGGGTCCCATACATCAGCCCTCTACCAACACCTTGCATTGTCATGAGACGATTGTTATAAATTATGAAAGAATATTGTCAGAATCTTACTACTCATCATAGTCCTTATTATACATTTGATGTGTGTTTTCCCCCAACCCACTGTAATATTATTTTAAATATATTTTTTATGACAGAAGTTGTAAACTTATAAAATAATCATGCACATGTGCAGAATTCCTAAATAACACCCCGCCATCAACACACCACACTGTGGTGGAACATTTGCTACAGATATGATAATACCATCTGATTGTTACCATGCCCATAGCATATATTTGGCACACATTTTCCATACAGACTCATTATCAACACAGCTCATCTTCAGCATAGATGCAAGAATATTATATTATTACTGCTAAGCACGGTCATAGGTAACTCCAGCTGTATTTTTCCCATGCTTCTCCACATTCCCAAAACCCTGCATTAGTGAGGTACATTTGCTCTAGCTCACAAAGGACACTCTTGCATCTGAACCATCAATGACAATTCTCATTCACCTCTTGTTTTACTGTACTATTCAGTTCCTAGCTTATTCTGTAGCATTCTGTAAATTGGCATTTACATAACTAGACTAACATTTTCAGCCACATCCCCATTTATGAACTCTGTTACTCACTATGTGCTACCATCCACTCTATACATTTCCACACTTTTACAGTAAAGTTAATTAAAAATTTATATACATTAAACATCAGTAGGCCATATCAATCCCCTTCATTTCTCATTTAAGAATCCACCACCTACCACCAGAGCTTGAAGATATTTTCCTATGCTTTCTTTTAGAAGCTTTATGTCTCTTGATTTTATTTTTAGGTTTTTTATACATTTTGAGTTAATTTTTGGATAAGGCGTGAGATAAGGGTCCTCTTTCTTTCAGCTGTGGATATCCAATTCTTTCAGCACTGTTTGTGGAATGCACTGTTCTACCCAAGCCATGTGGGTTTGACAAGCTAGTCAAAAATTACTTGATCATACATGTGAGGGTCTGTTTCTGAACCATCAATTTGGTTCCATTGGTCTATGTGTCTGTCTTTATGCCAGTACCATGCTGTTTTTATGAATATCGCTAGGTAATATGATTTAAAATCTGGAGATGAGGATTCGTTTTTCCTTTTTATGATGTCTCTAGCTATTCACAACCCCTTACCCTTCCAAATAAATTTGATGATTGTGTATTCAATTTTTTTTAAATGTTGGTGGAATTTTTATCAAGATTGCAATGAATCTGTACATTGATTTGAGTAGAATTGACATCTTAATGATATTTAGTCTTCCAATCCATGAGTGTGGAATATTCTTCCAGTTATTTAGGACTTTTTTCATTTCTTTGAACAATGAGTTGCAGTTTTCTGAATACAAGTACTTTATATTGTTGGTTAAGTATATTACTATTTGAGTTTTATCTGTCATATTTTATTTTCACCACTCTATTGACAATTTTTGTTACTTTTATTGATATAATCTTTATTTCTAGACTTTCTGCCAGGCCTCTCTCCCCTGTCTTTTCTTTTCAAGCTCTAACATACCCTTTAGTATTTCCTGAAAACCTGGTCTCTTGCTTAGAAATTCTCTCAGTTTCTGTTTATCTGTGAATATTCTAATCTCACACTCATTTTAGAAAGACAGACAGACATACTGCATATAAGATTCTTGGCTGGAAGTTTTTCTCTTGTAATATCTTAAATATATCAGACGACTGTCTTCCTGCCTCCATGGCTTCTGGTGAGAAATCAGCACTTATAAGGGATACTTGGGTATCCCTTATATGTAACGCATTGCTTTTCTCTTGCTTTTCTCAGAATTCTCTCTCTGTCTTTGGCATTTGATATTCTGATACATATGTGCCTTGGAGTTGGTCTATTTGAATTTTTTTGGATGGGAGTACCTTACGCTTCTTGGACATGGATATTTACGTCCTTCAATAGGGTTAGGAAATTTTCTACAGTTATTTCTTCAAATATTCCTTCTGCCCCTTTTCCCTTCTCTTCTCCTTCTGGGACACCCATGACATGTATATTTGCATGTCTTTTGCTGTCATTTAGTTCCCTGAGACCTTGTTCAATTTTTTACCATTCTTTTCTTTCTTTTTTTTTTTTTTTGATTTTTTTTATTGATTTTGTAAAAATATTACATTAAAAAATATGAGGTCCCATTCGACCCCACCACCCCCACCGCACCCCTCCCCCCCCCAGCAACACTCACTCCCATCATCATGACACATCTATTGCATTTGGTAAGTACATCTCTGGGTATCTCTGCACCTCATGGTCATTGGTCCACATCATGGCCCACATTCTCCCCCATTCCACACAGTGGGCCCTGGGAGGATTTACAATGTCCGGTGATTGCCCCTGAAGCACCATCCAGGGCAACTCCAAGTCCCAAAGGCACCTACACATCTCATCTCTTCCTGCCATTCCCCATACCCAACAGCCACCATGTCCACTTTTCCCACTCCATTGCCACCTTTTCTCTGAGGTCCTTGGATTTTTACCATTCTTTTCTTCATCTGTTCTTTTGTATGTTCACTTTCAGAGGCCATTTCTTCAAGCTCACCTATCCTTTCTTCTGCCTCTTCAAATATATTACATAATTCCAATGTTTTTAAATTTCATTTATTGCAGCTTTCATTCCCATAAGATCTGCTATTTTTATGTGTATGCTTTCAAATTCTTCTTTGTGCTCATCCTGTGTCTTCTTAACAACCTTAATCTCTAGCCATCTCATTGAATTTATTAAGATTTGTTTGAACATCTATGATTAGTTGTCTCAACTCCTTTATGTCATCTGGAGGCTTATCTTGTTCCTTTAACTGGGCCATATCTTCCTGTTCTTGGTGTGGATTGTAATTTTTTGTTGGTGTCTTGGCATCTGGATTACTAGAGTATTTATTCTTGGTGCAGTTTTTCTTCTTAGTTTAGGGCTTCCTGCCCTTTCTTCCTTGCTGATTGTGCAGTAGGAGCCAAGGAAGTAGTTGGTACTATAAACTCTGGGGGCTGAAGCTGCCCTCATTACCCCAGAGACTGAGGAAGCGAAGCTTCTCCCAACTTTCTCCTTTGCCAGGAGTAGGACAGAGTCACAGCTGTGTGGAATAATCCAAGTCGTGCAAGTGTAGACTGTAGTTGCCCAGAGAGACTGATGAAGCTTCATGCCCCTTTCTCCCCTGCCTGGGTGGGGATGGAGCTGCAGGTGGATCTAAGCAGTGCAGATCCAAGATGACTGCAGTTTCCCTGGTAGACTTCCGATTATTCAGTCTCTGACAAGCAAAGGTATCTGCAGTTTTGTGGACAGGCTGGTGCAGGGCCTGCCAGCCTCCTCCCTGCCAGAGTTTGGCTTGAAGCCTAGCCTAAGGCTATAGGCCGATCTGGGTGAAAGAAACTGGTTCCTACCATCACTGTGATTTTTGGTCCTGGTTTCCTCTCAGGCTGGGGGTGGAGTCAAAATTGAGGCCACAGGCCTCTTTCTGACTTAGGCAGATTCACACCCCAGCTGTTGCCAGGGTTATATCTTGGTCATCCAAGTCTGCCAGTCAGTAGCCAAAATCAGCACTCAACTCTCTCCTCCTCCCCTTGTTTGGGGAAACGAGGCTTCCAATTCCAGCCACAGAATAGCTTCTTGGATGGCTCGTTCTGCCAGAGTAGGATAATCACCAGCCTCCACGGCTTGGCCAGCAATTTCCTGGAGAGGCTGACACAGGTCCCTGCAACTTCCTCCATTCTGTAGGTTGCACTGGGTCTTAGGCTAGAACTGCAATCTGACCTGGATGGAAAGAAGCCAGTCCCCAGAAGCACTGGGATTTTCAGTCTGCCCCGCTTTCCCTCATGCCAGGTACTGGGTTAAGATGGTGGCTTCTAGCCCCTTTCTGTCTTGGACAGGCTCAAACTTTAGCGGTTCTCAGGATTATACTTTAGCCTGATGAATTTACTCATCAATAGCTGAAGTTGGTGCCCAACCATCTCTTCCTCCCCCATTTTGGGGAAGTGGAGCTTTCAATTCCAGTCACTGAACAGCTCCTGAGGTGGCTTGTGCCTCCAGCGGAGGATGAGCACTAGCTGAAGGGTTGTGGAGCACTCTACTTAAAAGTCTTCTCTGCAGATGGGCAGTTTCCTCCTTCCATTCCTTCAAGGATGTGGCAGGATGCTCTTCTGGTCTCCTGGAGCCCCCAAACAGGTGCTTCAGCTACCACCAGATAGCTCTGTGTGTTTCTTAACAGCCCTGAAGCAGGAGCTGACTCTAGAAGCTCTTTACTCCACCGCCATCTTGCTGGTTCTGTTGGCTTCATTTTTTAAAAAGTTTTGGATTGCAGAATGGTTACAACTGTGACAGGGGAGGATCATGGGTGCAGGGTGTCAGTGATGGGGGATGCATGGGGGAGGTTCACCTGGGGTATATCTATAAGGCATATAAATGTGTTCAAGTATCATGGGGCATTGCAATGGTGGGTGGACATCCAAAAAATAACCAAAAGAATATCCAATTCCCATCCTGGGGAGTTCTGTCTCATTCTCTAATAGGACTGTAAGAATCCCCTGAGTACACGGGCAATGACTAGTGAAGGAGGATGAACCACTGGTGGACCCTTGATATTGATGACTATAGTTATGAAACTTTTCTTTTGAAATTGAAACTTAGCTGCGGTCACCCCTCGGGCTGAAGTGTGGTTTGCTGGCCTGGCAGGGGAGCGGCCGCGGTAGGCCTAATTCCGCTGCCCCCATAATAGGGTGGTTGGTCGGGCCCACCGCCACCCCTGAAGGAAGCTCGGCATGGGCGCAGAGTGCCCTCGGGTCTCCCCTTCTCGGCAGCCATGCTTCCGCGGCCACCCCTCTTCCCAGATGGCGCCACCTGATGCCTTGTGGGGTGGCACCCTTCTTCCTTCTCCCTGCGCAGGCGCAGGGCAGAAAATTCCAGTCTGCCCTTTTCCCCTCCCCCGACAGCAGCAACAGCCAGGTGTGGGCGGAAAAATCCAGCCCGCCCTTTTCCCCTCCCCCGACAGCAGCAACAGCCAGGTGTGGGCGGAAAAATCCAGCCCGCCCTTTTCCCTTCCCCCGACAGCAGCAACAGCCAGGCATGGGCGGGAGACTCAAGTCTGCCCTCCACCCCAGCAACAGCAGCCACCAATCCCTGAACCCTGCCCCTTCCCCCAGCAACAGCGACAGCCAATCCCTGGCCACCACCCCTCCCCCGTCCAGTACCACCCACTGACCTTTCGCCAGCAACCAATCAGAACAGGGCATGGCTTTGGCCAATCAGCCTTCCCCAGCCCCTATAAAACTGTTGCCTCTCCCTCAGTAAAGTGGACTTGCGTGTTTACCTTGTCTCCGCGGTAGTTCTTCTGCCGTGCGCCCTCCAGTCCTGAGAGCCCCCGACAAGGGCCTGGCCTCCCTTGTCCCCAGTTCGTCGCCTGCTTCTCCGGGCGACCCCTTCGTCGCCTGCTTCTCCGGGTGACCCCTTCATCGCCTGCTTCTCTGGGCGACCCCTTCGTCGCCGGCTTCGCCGGGCGACCCCATCAGCCGAACCGCGCTACCCCTTGTGAGACCGATCCCTCGTCTGCTGCCGGACCGACCCCTCGTCCCAAGTGGGACCGACCCCTCGTCCCAAGCGGGACCGACCCCTCGTCCAGAGCTGGACCGACCCCTCGTCCGCAGCCAGACCCCACCTCTACCGACCGAGCAAACCGTCGCAGCTGGCGCCCAACGTGGGGCAAGGCAACTCCACCACAGCCTCACTCCATAACCTGGCGGCCCCCCCCCTTCTCACCTTGGGACTTCTCTCGTGCAACATTGCTGCTACCTGAGCCTTGGCTACCTCATACGATCCACGGCGGTCTGGGAGAATTGCTGGATGGCTTTCTCCTTCCATGTCGGGGGCTTATACCGACCCGCTATGATTAAGAGGAGCCTTGGATTTCTCGGGAGCGTGCGCTTGCACGTCTGAAGTAATCCTACCACAGCCCTACCCCCTCCTCTCTTCTCACCTTGGGACTTCTCTCGTGCAACATTGCTGCTACCTGAGCCTTGGCTACCTCATACGATCCAAGGCGGTCTGGGAGAATCGCTGGATGGCTTTCTCCTTCCATGTCAGGGGCTTATACCGACCCGCTATGATTAAGAGGAGCCTTGGATTTCTCTGGAGCGCGCGCTTGCACGTCTGAAGTAATCCTACCACAGCCCTACGCCTTCCTCTCTTCTCACCTTGGGACTTCTCTCGTGCAACATTGCTGCTACCTGAGCCTTGGCTACCTCATACGATCCACGGTGGTCTGGGAGAATCGCTGGATGGCTTTCTCCTTCCATGTCGGGGGCTTATACCGACCCGCTATGATTAAGAGGAGCCTTGGATTTCTCGGGAGCACGTGCTTGCACGTCTGAAGTAACCCTACCATAGCCCTACGCTCTCCTCTCTTCTCACCCCTATCTTTTCGCTCTGCATTGCTGCTCCTGAACCTTGGTGACCTCATATGATCCACGGCGGTCTGGGAGAATCGCTGGATGGCTTTCTCCTTCCATGTCGGGGGCTTATACCGACCCGCTATGATTAAGAGGCGCCAATAAAACTCTCAGGAGCGCGTGCCTGAGCACCTCCACCCCTGCCTTCACCTCTGCCTCCTCCCCTCCGTGCTTGCTCCCCTTTGCCTTGCTCCACTGCTCGTCGTTCCGCCCTCCCCTCGTCGGGGCCTTCTCTTGGCCCGCGACCACCGTCGGAGCCCCACCGGCTCCGACCCCTCGTCTCACCGTGCACCTCGGCTCCCATCGCCGCGCTCTCAAGGTAAGGGCCCCTTTTCTTATCGGCTCCAAAAGGCCATTAGCAATGGGTAACATCCTATCTGCTAAGCAAGCCCCACAAGTTCGGGCCCTCGCCGGTCTCCTAGACACTCACCGGTGTAAGATCTCTTTGAAACAGCTCCAAGTATATTGGGACCTTCTTCTCCCCTTTAATCCATGGCTTACCATGTGTCAGCTTTGGGACCCGGACACCTATACTCGCCTTATAGATAGGGTCACTTCTGCTGTGGAGCAGGAAGGTAAAAGATTCCCTCCTGGCTTATTACAGGCAACATGAAGTCCACAAGAAATCTTGAAGGGTATAATCTATGATATGCTATATAAAAAAAGATTTAAAAGCAGCTATACCAAGAAAGTAAGAATTATGAGTCAACTGTAAATAAATTATATATTTCTGTTAATGTGTTGTAATTGTTCTGTGTTTCTCTGTCTGTTCGTTCAATGTCAACATATATTGTGATACCTCCGGATGGTAAATATAAATTACTAGAAATCTTTAAAAGAGCTCTATTCAAATGGCCAAAAATTAAATAAGCACTTATATTAATACTTAAGTTTATTATATTAATACATAAGTTTAAATGTTAATAAGATATCTACAATTTTAAAAAAAATTGTAAGTCTTAATTAACAAAATTAACTGTACGTCTTCATAAAAAGTTGTTCTTGCCTAGATTAAAATGAATAATTTATTTTTCTTCACAGGATAATATAAAGAATGTAAAACTTATATGAATATTAAAAAGGTTAAAAGTTTGTAAAAATGCTAACGGAAATGTAATAAGTTTTGCAAAAAGACGTATTTTGTCCTAAAGTAGGATGGCTAATTTTTCATAAACTCTTGAAATTTAATTTGCATGCGGCAAGTGTAAAAGGTATTGTGATAACTTTACGTAAGGGAATGTGTTCTGTAAAGATAAAATTTATCTTCAATAGTTTACATTAAGGTATTAAATGGCTAATTCCAAAAGGTCATTCTTAAATATATATATATAAAACTAAATTGATGATAATAATAATAAAAGGTAATTTTATAACAGGAAAGATTAACAGCAACCAAGCTCCCCTGCCAACTTGCTTTTAGGAAACGGTTTCTAATATTGCATGCTACTAAGTATTTAAAGAAAAGTTATTCTTAAGGAAACAGAGGATGATTTTGTCTTTGCAGCCATTGTCTACTTAGCAACACCCCTCGCTATCGGCCTAGCCACTGTTGTGCCGGACGATTGAAACCTTAAACAAAGACTCCTCCTCACTGTCATCTTCCTATCTATCGTTACTATATTTACTGCCCTCATTCTCCTTCGTTTATAAAGCAGTCTCCTACAAACCACAAAGCTTCTGTCTTAAACATACCATTCTCAACCCTATCCTCTAAATGATCTTCTCACTTCCCCCACAGCCTTTAATACTCTATTTCTTCCTCATAACCTTTGCTTTCTTGATAATATTTTCCGCCATCTGTCTAGCCGCTACCACCCCAGAAGATTGTAACCATGGCCCCCCATGCCGCCATCGCTCTCAAGCAGCTCCAGCCCTGCTAAACGGCCCGCAACCCGCTTTCCCCGGCCGGCGGCCTGCTTTCTAGCATCCAATAACGCTTCTGCTCTTGCCTCCCCATACTTCTGCAGAGCTTCCTCCTGTCTCGACCTCACTCCTCTTCTCAGCCATCCAAAGCGTCCTTTCTCGTCCCCCGCCCCCCTCCTTTTTTTGCTTGAACCCCCATTGCGTTGCAGATTGGGCTGCCCCATGTCGGCCTGCCCCATTAACATCGGCCTCTCTCGCGCTCGTGGAGACTTTGGCCTTCTTATTGTCCTCGCCTACGTCTCCACCACTCCCGACGCTGCCGCCACCACCATCGCTGGTGCCCTGACCCGACTTGTCCTCACCACTGCGATCCTCCAGACCATCACACAGTCTGCCTCTACCGCTCTTCGCCACCAAGAAGAGATCAACTACCTGTAACGCGCTGTCATTCGGGACTTTTAACAGCAGATAGACCTTATAGCCGCCGAGATCAACAAGAATTGGACATTGGCCACCCTTGCTTACAATGGCAAGATACCGCCCCCCAAATTGTACATTTGTATCCCCGTCATACTCACCTCCCTCTTCAGCCCGCTTCCCTCATTGCTTACTGCCTCTTGGGCCTCGGCTACTTGTTGCTGCTGCCATCCTGGCCCTTATTTGAAAAGAAGGGGGAAATGCGGTCACCCCTCGGGCTGAAGTGTGGTTTGCTGGCCTGGCAGGGGAGCAGCCGCGGTAGGCCTAATTCCGCTGCCCCCATAATAGGGTGGTTGGTCGGGCCCACCGCCACCCCTGAAGGAAGCTCGGCATGGGCGCAGAGTGCCCTCGGGTCTCCCCTTCTCGGCAGCCATGCTTCCGCGGCCACCCCTCTTCCCAGATGGCGCCACCCGATGCCTTGTGGGGTGGCACCCTTCTTCTTCCTTCTCCCTGCGCAGGCGCAGGGCAGAAAATTCCAGTCTGCCCTTTTCCCCTCCCCCGACAGCAGCAACAGTCAGGTGTGGGCGGAAAAATCCAGCCCGCCCTTTTCCCCTCCCCCGACAGCAGCAACAGCCAGGTGTGGGCGGAAAAATCCAGCCCGCCCTTTTCCCTTCCCCGGACAGCAGCAACAGCCAGGCGTGGGCGGGAGATTCAAGTCTGCCCTCCACCCCAGCAACAGCAGCCACCAATCCCTGAACCCTGCCCCTTCCCCCAGCAACAGCGACAGCCAATCCCTGGCCACCACCCCACCCCCGTCCAGTACCGCCCACTGACCTTTCGCCGGCAACCAATCAGAACAGGGCGTGGCTTTGACCAATCAGCCTTCCCCAGCCCCTATAAAACTGTTGCCTCTCCCTCAGTAAAGTGGACTTGCGTGTTTACCTTGTCTCCGCGGTAGTTCTTCTGCCGTGCGCCCTCCAGTCCTGAGAGCCCCCGACAAGGGCCTGGCCTCCCTTGTCCCCAGTTCGTCGCCTGCTTCTCTGGGTGACCCCTTCGTCGCCTGCTTCTCCGGGCGACCCCTTCGTCGCCGGCTTCGCCGGGCGACCCCGTCAGCCGAACCGCGCAACCCCTTGTGAGACCGATCCCTCGTCTGCTGCCGGACCGACCCCTCGTCCCAAGTGGGACCGACCCCTCGTCCCAAGCGGGACCGACCCCTCGTCCAGAGCTGGACCGACCCCTCGTCCGCAGCCAGACCCCACCTCTACCGACCGAGCAAACCGTCGCACTTAGCCTTGTATTATAGGTTGCCTGAGAGTTACCTCCTGAAAGTCACCTTGTTGCTCAAATATGGCCTCTCTTTAAGCCAAACTCAGCATATAAATGCATTACCTTCCCCTTGGGGATGTGACTCCTGGGGATGACCCTCCCAGCACCAAGGGATTGCTACCAAGCACCAAGTAGCAATGCAACTGGAAAAAGATCTTGACCAAAAGGGAGAAAGGGTAAAGACAAATGAGTTTATATGGCTAAGAGACTTCAAAGTGAGTCAGGAGGTTATTCCAGAGGCTACGCTTATGCACATCTCAGCAGGATCTCAATGACTACAAAAGTAAGTATTGTCTCAAATAGCAGGGCTCCTGAGGGCTCTGGAGACATCCAGACACTATAGGCAGAGCAGACAGCTCAGGAGTTTGGTTCCCTGCCAATGGGACCTACTTTGGAATTTATGCTCCCTAGTGTCACAGAGTTGGACTCAGTTGTGGTATATGTCCAAGAGACTTAAATCTTTGGGCTCTCCATGTGCCAGTTGGGCCCTAAATCTCAACAGTGTTGCAACACCTACTCTCCATTTCATTGGACTCACCCAGGACAACTAACAAGGAGATGATAATGGACAACTAACAAGGAGATGATAATGGACAACAACCATCCCAAGGAACAGAGAGAGTCTGCAACTGCAAGCAAGATAGTCCCCTCCATCTGTCCAATGTGATCTAAGCTCCCTTTCAATTAGAGGTGAAGTGGGCAACACCATCCCAGAATCCTCAGGGCTGGAGAATGAACGAAGGACTAGAGTAGACTTACTGTTATTCTACTATAGACGTACTGTGGTTCTAGCAATGGAAGAACTTATATCATTGATGTGGAGGCAGTGGCCACTGGAGCTTCTGAGGGCAGGGAGAGGGAAAAACAGGGGTAATATGGGGGCATTTTTGGGACTTGGGCATTGTCCTGAATGACATTGCAATGACAGATATAGGCCGTTATATATTTTACCATATCCTACAGAATTTTGTGGGAGAGAGTGTAAACTACAATGTAAACTATAATCCATGCTTAGTGGCAATGCTCAAAGGTGTTCATCAATTCTAACAAATGTACCACACTAATGAAAGATGTTGTTAATGTGGGAAAATTGGGAGGGGCAGGGAGTGGGGCATATGGAAATCTATATTTTGTATGTAACATTTATATAATCTAAGTATCCTATAAAAAATTAAAAGCATATTTTAAAAAGTAATTGATGGTGAGAGACTGAAAGCTTTCCCCATTAACATCAGGAACAAGACAAGTATATGTATGCTCATCTCTTCTATTCAAAATTATACTGGAAGTGCTATTCAGTGCAATAGGCAAGAAAAAGACACAATATGCACACAGAGATTAGAAAACAAGAAACTGTCTTTATTTACAGATGAGAGATCATTTATGTGGAAAATGTAATGGAATCTTCCAAAGGTACTGGAACTGATAAGTTAGATTAATAAGATAGCAGCATGCAATATTAATACACAAAGCAATAGACTTTCTATATACCAGGAATAAATAATAGAAAATTTAACATTTAAAGTATCATTTATAATGGTGTAAAATAAAAATACTTAGAGATAAATCTGACACTGGAACCAAAAACCATTGCTGAGAGAAATTAAAGAATACCTAAATACATGGAAAGATATGCCACATTCATGAATTGGAATTCTAGGTTTTGTTAAGATGTCAAATTTCTCAAAACTGATCTATGGATTCAATGCAATCCCAATCCCAATCAAAATCCCAGCAGGTTTTTTTGTAGAGTTTTACCAGCTGATTTGAAATTCACATGAAAATACGACCTAGAATAGCTAAAATAATTTTTGGGGAAAAAAAAGAACAAAGTTGGAGGGCTAACAGTATCACTTTTAAAGTGTTAATATAAATGACAGTAATCAAAACAATGTAGTATTGGCATAAAGACAAACAAATAAATCAATGAACAGAATGGAGTCCAGGGAATAAACCCTTGCCAATATAGGCAACTGGTAATTGACCGAGGTGCAAAGGCAATTCAGTGGAGAAAGGATAGACTTTAAAACAAATGGTGCTGAAACAATTGGGTTTCTGCATGCCAAAAATAATTAACTTTATCCAGACTTTGCACCACAAACAGAAATTAACTCAAAATAGATCATTGGCCTAACTGTGAAACTTAAGACTATAAAACTTCTACCAGGGCATATAGGATAAAATCTTTGTGACCTTGGGTTAGGTAAAGGGCTTTTTTCCCTATATTACACCAAAAAGCACAAGCCATAAAATAACAAATAGATACATCAGTCTTGATCAAAATTTAAAACTTCTGCACTTCAGAGGACACTGTTAGAATGAAAAGAAAAAACAAAGAATTAGAAAAAGTAATTATAAATTGAATATTTGCTGAAAGATTTTTACCGAGAATATAAAAAGAACTCTCAAATTCAACAAAAGGTAAACAAACAACCCAATCTAAAATTGGGCAAAGTGAATATAGGATGGCAAATAAGCCATGAGAAGATGTGTAATATCATAAGCCAGTAGGGAAATACAAATTAAACTGACATGACAGTAAGGAAAAACTTGAGATGAAAAAGCAAGAGAAAAGATGAAATTGAGAGGAGGATAAAAAGTTCAATGGAGAAAAGGAGAAGAAAGGAAAGATAAGAGAGGAGAAGAAGGAAGTAGAGGTGGGCAAAGAGAAGAGAGGGTGGGAGATGGAAGCAAAAGAAAAGAAAACCCTTATCAGCATGGAGTTGATTTTGGTCCTGGCAACACTTATCAGTGCAAGACTGAGGTCTATCTCCTCATGAAGGGCAGGAGTTGTGCCAGCTCCTTTGCTCTTTTGTACCCCTATTGGGATTCCAGTTCAGGCCAATAGGTCAAAATCTCTGTGATTCTCAACAGCTGGGATGTTAGTTGCCTCTGGGAGATAGTATCAATCAATCTATGTTGAGTAGTCATTTGCACTTGTTATTTTCTAAGAGGAAATCAATTTGAATATAGACAAGGTATCAAATGCCTTCATTCGATTAGATTAAAAGCTAGATAAGCCTTATGCTTGAATTAAAAATTGAGGATGACATCTTAGAACTGTGTAACTCTAGCTTATTACATTTCCCCCCTTTCCTCTTAAAGGCATAGATACAATATCCTTTCACAAAGGTATCGCCATGAGTGGGCTTCTATGAAGGTGAAAATACGTGTAGAATATACCCCTCCTTACAATGGTTTTAGTACAATTACTGATTTGGGAATTTAGGATGGATTTTCAGAGGCATATTTTCCCTCCAGCCCGGAAAAGCCATGTAGAAGCTCCCCAGAGAACTCTTAATCGCCCTGTACAAACTGCTCCAGCAGCCTCCCTCACAGTGGCATCTGCACTGCTCTCTGGGGGTGTTTTGTGAGGCCCTGGAGACAGACACATGTATTCTCCTACTGGGATGGAGAGCAGAACCCTCCCAGGAATGATTGGAAGACATCCCAGTTGAAGCAGACGGCCACTATTCACCTTGCTCTTTGCTCACTGGAGAGGCTTTGCTTAGACTGCTTGTGTGAAGAATGCAGTTTTAGGAGTAATGAAAAGCAATTTGAATGTTTCTTAGTCCATATCATTATACAAGAGGCAGTACAGTAATTGGTAGCACCAATTTGGAAGATCTTGTAGCAAGATCCAACAGATCTTTCATTTTAGTTTATATCCCAACTCTGTGTGATCTTGGGCAAATCACTTCACCTCTCTGTGCTTCAGTTTCCTCATATGCAAAATGAGAATAATAATCATAAGCACCTTGTAAGGTTGTTGTGAGAATTAAATAAAATAATATATATGAAGCACTAGAACAAGGCCAGATATTACAATATTATAAGCATGTTGTAATTATTAATTACTATTATGATCCTTGGTGACTTTCCATGGCCTCTCTTCAAACTGAGCCCTCAAGACCACATCCAGATCCCTCCTCCCAAAGCAAGCAAGCACACACACACACACACACACACATCTTGTATTTTTTTCTCAGAAGACTCTGAGGCTCCTACCAGCTTCATGAAAAAACTTTGCGATTGGGAAATGAAATGTCAGCCAAAAACTAACTACTACATTGTCGATCCCTGATGGACATTAACCAGTTCACCTTGCCTTCAGTATAGAGTTCTGCATATCTCTTTTATTGGGAGGAAGTAATCCAGTCCAATCATGACACACTAAGACTGTACAGATTTACTGGATTGGATTGCTTATATATAGGAGGATATGAGTCTTTAAAAATATTTACATAAAATAATTGCTCTTTGAATTCCAGAATACTAAATTTGGTGAATTATTTCAATATTTCTAGATGCTATGATAACTGAAATTAATGGGATAGTGATGCAAACAGTCAGGAAGCTGGATGGAGGTAGGAACTTCAAATTCACCAACTAGGAGAAAATGAACAAATATCCACACTCTGTCTATTTCTAAGGGAGATCTCCTCTTTTAGAATTATGTAAAGGATTGAATTTAATAATATGTAAAGTACAAAGGATGTGTATCAATTGAAAACAATACCCAAATAAGATACTATCGGGGAAGAAGCTAAATAACTATCTGCGGAAAAGGAGCAGTGAGTGAATGGTAAGTAGTATTTAAAAGCAATAATACTAAGGATGAAATGGAGCTACCGCTGATTGTGGAAAGTGAGTTTCAGAAAGATTGTACAACATGCCTGATGGAAAAACCTGGGTTGTTTTTCCTACACCATTCTACTAGTTCTAAGTTTATGCTTAATGAGCCGATACTCACTGGAAAGACTCAAAGCTATGTGAACCTTCTCATTAGAATAATTGTTCTAGAAATTTCACCACTGACCAAGGACCCTCTGCAGTATAAGCAAGTGGTGCTACTGAAGCTAAAGTATGGAGAGGGAGGATCAATGAAACATGAAAGAAAAAGGATCAAGTACACAGTAAAGACACTTCACAACATGTTGCTTTAGAGAATCAATTTTTTTCTTTCTTTATTTTTTAATGTTACATTAAAAAATATATGAGGTCCCATATACCCCCTGCCCCCCTCCCCCCACTCCTCCCCCCATAACAACAGCCTTCTCCATCATCATGAGACATTCATTGCACTTGGTGAATACATCTCTGAGCACTGCTGCACCTCATGGTCAATGGTCCACACCATAGCCCACACTCTTCCACAGTCCACCCAGTGGGCCATGGGAGGACATACAATGTCCGGAAACTGTCCCCACAGCACCATCCAGGACAACTCCAAGTCCCGAAAACGCCCCCACATTTCATCTCTTCCACACACTCCCTACCCCCAGCAGCCACCATGGCCACTCTCTCCACACCAATGTCACATTTTCTTCGATTACTAATCACAATAGTTCATGAATAAAACATCAGGAAGTCTACTCTAATCCATACTCTATTCCTCCATCCTGTGAACCCTGGAATGGTTGTGTCCACTCCACATCTATATCAAGAGGGGACTTAGATTCCACATGGATGCTGGATGCAATTCTGCTTGCAGTTGTAGGCACTCTTGGCTCCCTGGTGTGGTGGTTGACCTTCTTCACCTCCATGTTAGCTGAGTGGGGTAAGTCCAATAAACCAGAGAGTAGGAGTTGCAAGTCTGTTGAGGCTCAGGGCCTGGCTATCACATGGTCAGTCCAGAGATTCAGGTCCTCTGGGGATACACTAAACCCCAGCACCAATTGTGAACATGAATTTTAGAATCTATCCATAATTTTGACCCTTTATCGGGATTTCATCTGTGTAGCTATGGCACAATCAGAAATGTAAAACACTAGCCATTTTACTTAAGTACCTGGAATAGTGGAAACAACATTGGATTCAGATTCTGTTCCCAGCTATAGGCAATTCACAATTCTTACTCCTCTGTGAAAAATAAAGGGGTTGGTGAGGTAGGACTTCTGGAATGATGGAGTAAGGGGCTCAGTGGACCTTATCCAGAGCTCCCCAGCAAAACAAATGAACTGGTGAAAATTATACAAAACAATCATTTAAAGTCTTTGGACATTGTCCTAAGGGTATGCAGCAAATAGAGAAATGTTCATAACAGAAAAACTACTAAATTTCAGTAAGAACAGTAAGAAGTCTTACCTACACCTCCTAGCTCCCAGTTATGGAAGCTCTAACATGGGCCTGTGCAACTGAGAAGATTGGGATTTTCTCCCCCACAATCTGCTAGTCTAGGGTGATGATTTTATCCCAGGTGGGGCAGGTTGCTGTTGTCTCTCATCACCCTACCCAGCTCTGTGTTCAAAAGTGCTATTTCAAGCAAGCATTGCCGAAAGGACTGGATGCATCTTCCTCTACCCTGCCCCAATTTATATTATGGAAGTTCTACTACAGGTGTGGCAGGCCAGGAATACTATTTCAAATCATCACTGTCTCAGCTCACTCATTGGGCAGAGGTTCCAAACCAGGAGGAGCATGCAAAGAAAGTGAGAAGTTCTCACCACTACCCAATGGCAACCTCATAGAGTAGAATGTCACTCCAGGAAAAGTAGGTCCTTGCCCCCAGCTCCAGTATAGTGGCACAGAGTTTCTGCCCTGGAGGAAAAGGCCATAAGGTGAAGATCTCCATAGCGCTACACAAGGGAACTAACTATTTGGAGCAGAGAGTGGAGAATTCCATGCATAAGGATGTTGTCAAAACAATGGAGTCTGGGAAGCGGCTGTGGCTCAATCAGTTGGGCTCCTGTCTACCATATGGGAGGCCCTGGGTTTGCATCCCAGGGCCTCCTTCTGAAGGCAGGCGCGCCAGTATGCTGCAGAGAGCTGCTGGCCTGCAAGCACCACGGAATGCCACCCGGCCCGCAAGCGCTGCAGAGAGCCGACTTAGCAAGGTGATGCAACAAAAAAGGGAGACAAGCAACAATGCAGAAGAGTGCACAGCGAATGAACACAGAGAGCAGACAGCAAACAAGCCACAAGAGGGGAGGTTATAAATAAAAAATAAATACAGGCACAGAAGGACATACAGGGAATGGATACAGAGAGCAGACAGCATGCAAAAAGCCTCAAAGGGGGGGGGGGTAAACAAACAAAACAAAAAAAACAATGGAGCTCTTGTTGGAGAACAATTACAAAAGGTTGGTAACTTCATGGTATAAGCAAAATGGCAGCCTGAAGTTTAATAGACAGGATCAGAGAAAGAGACAGGTACGAAAAGCCCTCCTGAGATCATTGTCAAATCTGTTGAGTTGGGAAGGTTGTGTCCATGCACCAGGCTGCACCCACTGAGGAGCAATCAAAGTGGCTTACCATGGGGTAGACTTGAAAGCATTCGACCAAGCTTCAGACAGATTCCTCAACACAGGGCAGAAATTTCACTGCCACAAAGGGTTTAAACACCCCTTTGACCAAACACTGACTGAATAATAAGCTATTCTGACTCAGGGAAAAAAGGTCTAAAATAATATCACAGGCATCTGTAGCAGTCTGGAAGACTGTGCATGTCCAAGGCTGTGCTCTCTCAGGAGAGATTGTAGAGAGAACCTAAAACTACTAATCCCTATCTGAACGTGGGGCAAAAAATGTAAATTCCATGAACTGTACCAGCAGCCTCCAAGCCACAAATGCATCCAATAGTAAAAGACATAATACAGCTGGCTTATGGAACTCAAGCACAACCTTTGTTAAATAAGTGGCTTATGCTGACCCAGGTATAAGCCCCAGGTAGCCAGACTAAAAGAAGGGAAAAAAAAACCATGTAGGGACATCAGAGGTTACACACTGTGGAGACAATAGACTGCAGAATTAATACAGCCAAGTCAATGAACAAATAAACAAATGACCAAGAAAACAATAGCAACATAAGCAACCCCCCAGGGAATCAGTATCCAGAGGTCCTACAATATATTCTCTAAAATTTCCAATTAAAAAATTACAAGACATGCAAAGAAATGGGAAATTGTAACCCGTACACAGGAGAAAAAACAGTCAATAAGAAGTGTCTTTGAAGGGCCCAAATGGTAGGCTTAACAAACAAAGACATCTGTCTTAGATTGCCAGAGTTGCTATAACAAATACTATAGACTGGTTGACTTTAAAAATAGGAATTTATTATCTCACAATTTCGGAGGTTAGAGAATAAAAATTAAGTTGTTGGCAGGGCCATGCTTTCTCTGAACGGTATAATGTTCTGGTGGTGGCTTGCAGGCACTCCATAACACAATTTCTGCCTCCATGACATGGCTTTCTCTCTCCCTGTCTCTTTCCTCCTATATCCTACTCCTGAATGTATCCAAATTTCCCCTTGTTATAAGGATTCCAGTAATATTGGATTAAGGCCGACCCTGATTCAGTTTGGCCTCTCCTCAACTAATAGTATCTTCAAAGATTATATTTACAAACGGATTCACACCCACAGGAAAGGGGGTTAAGACTTGAACATATCTTTATGGTGGACATGATTTAATCCATAACAACAGCAAAGCAGCTATCATAAACATGTTCAAAGAGCTCAAGGAAACCATGCATGAGGAATCAAAGGAAGACATGATGAGAATGACACAAAAAATAAAGAATATCAGCGAATAGATTGTAATTATTAAAAAGAAACAAATGGAAATAATAGATTTAAAAATATAATAACAAATTAAAAATACACTGAGAAGGAGCAAGATGGCAGCAAAGGAGCTCCAAGAGACATTTTGTCATACAGTATAGTTTTATCACCCAGAACTATCAAAATCACCTGTTTGGGGAATCCAGGAGATCAGAAGAGCATCCTGCAACATCCTTGGAAGAATGGAAGGAGGAGATTGCCCATTTGCAGAGAAGATTCATGAGTGGAGGCCAATGCTCATCCCCCACTGGTGGCACAAGCCATCTCGGGAGCTGGTTGGAGTTTGAAGCTCCATTTCCAAAAATGGGGGAGGAAGAGATGGTTAGGCACTGACTTCAGCTACTAGTTAGTAAATTCGGCTGGCTAAAGTCTAATCCTAAGAACAGCTAAAGTTTGAACCTGACCAAGTTGAAAAGCGACTGGTAGCCTCCAATTTAACTACACCCCCTGCATAAGGGGAAGCAGGGCTGCTTTTAGGTGTGATGGAGTTGGACTCAGATGTGACCACTCTACACATACCTCTTCTGTCACATTTATTGAACCTGAGTTTGGCGCTGGGGTTGGTGTATGCTCAGGAGACTTGAATCTTTGGATTCTCCATGTGCCAGCTGGACTTATTCCTCTCCAGAGTTGCAACACCTACTGTTTGGTTCATTGGACTTATCCAGGTAAACTAATAGGGAGGTGAGGGTGGTCAACCACTTCACCAGGGAACCAAGAGAGTCTACAACTGCAAACAGGAGAATCGCATCCATCAGCCATGTGGGATCTAAGACCCCTCTCCATATAGAGGTGGAGTGGACATCACCATCTCAGGATCCACAGGAAGAAGGAATAAAATATGGATTAGAGTAGACTTAACTGGTATTCCACTATAGAACTATTGTGACTCTAGCAGTGGAAGAAATTGCATCACTGATGTGGAGACAGTGGCCATAGGAGTTGCTGAAAGCAGGGAAAGGGAAGGAGAGTTGTGATTTGGGGGCATTTTCGGGACTTGAAGTTGTCCTGAATGATATTGCAAGGACAGATATAGGACAT
The DNA here is from genome assembly GCF_030445035.2 of Dasypus novemcinctus. NCBI lineage: Eukaryota > Metazoa > Chordata > Mammalia > Cingulata > Dasypodidae > Dasypus > Dasypus novemcinctus. Next base: position 150,905,230 of record NC_080704.1, on the reverse strand, counting down.
TATATATCCTGCCATAACACTCTGAATGGACTGGGGGAGAGTGTAAACTACAATGTAAACTATAATCCATGCTCTGTAGCAGGGCTGCAAAATATATTCATCAAATGCAATGAATGTGCCACACTGATGAAAGAGGTTGTTGATGTGGGAGTGGTTGGGGGTGTGGGGAGTGGGGTATATGGGAACCTCATATTTTTTAATGAAATATTGTGGGTGATCTGTGTATCTCTAAAAAAAAGAGATAATAAAATTTAAAAAGAAAATGGGGAAAAAGAAAAAGAAAATCACAGTGAAGGTAGGGATCAGCTGCTTTCCACCCAGGTCGGTTGCCTAGGCCCCAGCCCTGATTCTGACAAAGATGAAGCTGGGGGACCTGCACCAGGCTCTCTGGGCAACTGTAGTCACTTTTAGCCCACACAGACTAGACTTGTGGCTACATCTCACCCCCCCCCCCCCAGTGGCACAGGGGTGGGTGTGGTGTTTCCTCAGCCTCTCTGAGAACTGCAGGCACTTTTATTCCACACAATCTAGATTGTTGGACACCTGTGGCTCCATCCCCAACCCCCAATAGGATGGGAAGGCAGTGTTTCCCCAACCTCTCAGGGAAACTACAGGTGATTTCAGCCCACACAGACTGGATTGTTGGACACCTGTGGCTCCATCCCCATCCCTGATAGGTCGGGTAAGGGCAGTGTTGCCTCAGCCTCTCCAGGAAAACTGCAGATGTTTTCTGTCCAGATGGACCAGTTTTTTTGGTCACTCCTGTGGAGTGACAGGGCAGGAGAGACAGTGTTCTCTCATCCTCTCTGGCCAACTGCAATCGCTTTCAACATGCATGGACTACATTGTTGAGCACACCTGTGGCTCCATCTCCATCTCTGGCAGGGAAGGAGGGAAGACTGTGCTTCTTCAGCCTATCTTGGCAACTGCGGTCAATTTTGATTAGCACGGCTTAGTTTCTGCCCACACCTGCAGCTCCATTCTCACCCCAGGCGGGGTAGGAGGTGGTGTAGAATTTCATCAATCTCTCCAGGCAATTACAGACAGTCTTGCCCTGCATGGCTTGGTTTACTACACATGACTGTAGCTATGTTCTTAACCCTGGCAGGGAAGAAAGGTGGAATAAGTTTCATTGGTGTCTGAGGAAATGCAGACGGCTTCAGCCTCCACAGCTTATTTGTCCTCGGCTTCAGTGTCCACAGCTTACACATCTTTGTTTCCTACTCCACAACCAGCAAGGGAGAAAGGGAAAGACACTGATAAAAAAAAGAGCTGAAAAATTTCAGATAGACTAAAAATGAGCAATTATAAATTTTCAAAATATGTTTATAAACGAGTTGAGACAACTAATCATGATGTTCAAACAAATCGCCGTAATATATTTCATGAGCTAGCTAAAGAGATTAGGGATAATAAGAAGACACTGGGCAACTCACTCATAAATAATCAGTTGGCAAAGAAGAAATTGTAAGAGAAATCGATAAATATCTCAAGATGAATGAAAACGAGAACACAACATATCTGAACCAATGGGATTCAGCAAAAGCAGGGCTGAGAGAGAACTTTATAGCTCTCAATGCTTACATTAAAAAAGAAGAAAGAGCTAAAATCAGTGACCTAAATACACAGCTGGAGTAGCTGGAAAAATGCAAACTAATATCAAAGCAAGCACAAGGAATGAAATAACAAAGATCAGAGCAGAAATAAATGAAATTGAGTACAACAACAACAACAACAAAAGTAGAGAGAATTAATGAAACCAAAAGTTCAAGAAGTACTTCAAGAACTTCAAGAAGTACTTCAAGAAGACCAACAAAATTGACAAACTCTTAACTAGACTGACAAAGAAAAATAGAGTGAAGATGCAAATAAATAAAATCAGAAATGGGGCATTACTACTGAGGCCACAGAAATAAAAGAGGCCATAAGAGGATACTATGAACAACTATTTGCCAACAAATTAGACAATGTAGATGAAACTGAAAAATTTCTAGGAACATAGGAATAACCTACACTGACACTAGAAGAAATAGAAGACCTCAGAAAACGAATCGCAAGTAGAGAGATAGAAGCAATTATCAAGCAACTCCCCAAAAGACCATGACCAGATGGTTTCACAGGTCAGTGCTACCAAGCATTCAAAGAAGATTGAATACCAATCTTACTCAAACTCTTCCAAAAAATCTGAACCGAAAGGAATGCTACCAAACTCATGCTATGAAGCCAATTTCATCCTAATATCCAAGCCAGATAAAAATACAAAAGAAGAAAATTATAGACTCATTTCCATAATAAATATAGATATAAAACCTTCAACAAAATACTTGCTAATTGAATGCAACAATGCATTAAAAGAATTATTCATCATGATCAAGTGAGTTTTTTATGTGGCATAAAGCATGGTTCAACACAAGAAGATCAATCAGCATAGTATACCATATTAATAACTCAAAGAATAAAGACTACATGGTCATCTTGATTGATACAGAAAAGGCACTTGACAAAATATAGCATCCTTTCCTTATAAAAATACACAAAAAATAGGAATTGAAGGAAACTTTCCCAGCATGATAAAGGGCATATATGAAAAACCCATAGCTATTCAATGGAGGAAGATTGAAAGCTTTCCCAGTGAAATTGGGAAGGAGACAAGGATGCCCAATGTAAAGACTGTTGTTCAATATAGTGCTAGAGGTTCTAGCTAGAGCAGTTAGGGAAGAAAGAGAAATAAGAGGCATCCAACTTGAAAAGGAAGAAATAAAACTTTCACTATTCACAGATGATACAACCCTATCCAAGAAAATCCTGAAAAACTACTACAAACCTGCTAGAGCTAACAAATGAGTTCAGCAGAGTCACAATATACAAGATTAAATGCAAAAATCAATAGTGTTTCAATACACTACTAATGAGCACTGTAAGGAGGAAGTCAGGGGAAAAGCTCCACTTTACAATAGCGACAAAAATAACCAAATATTAGGAATAAACTTAACCAAGGAAGTAATGTCCTGCCATGGCCCACTGGGTGGACTGGGGGAGGGTGTAAACTACAATGTAAACTATAATCCATGCAGTGCAGCAGTGCTCCACAATGTATTCACCAAATGCAATGAATGTGCCACAGTGATGAAAGAGGTTGTTGATGTGGGAGGAGGGGGGTGAGGGAGGTGGGGTGTGGGGTATATGGGAACCTCTTATATATATATATATATATATATTTTTTTAATTTACTTTATTTCTCTCCCCTTCCACACCCCCTCCCCCCCCCCAGTTGTCTGCTCTCTCTATTCATTCGCTGTGTATTTTCTGTGTCCACTTGTATTCTTGTCTGCAGCACCTGAAATCTGTGTCTCTTTTTGTTGCATCATCTCGCTGCATCAGCTCTCTGTGTGTGTGGTGCCATTCCTGGGCAGGCTGCACTTTTTTTGCACTGGGCAGCTCTCCTTGTGGGGCACACTCCTTGGGCATGGGGATGCCCTACATGGGGGACATCTCTGTGTGGCAAGGCACTTCTTGCACACATCAGCACTACGCATGTGCCAGCTCATCACACAGGCCAAGAGGCCCAGGGTTTGAACCTTGGACCTCCCATGTGGTAGGCCGATGCCCTATGCATTGGGCCAATCCACTTCCCTATATTTTTAAGATTTATTTATTTATTTACTTATTTATTTATTTATTTATTTATTTCTCTCCCCTTCTCCGCCCTGCCCCAGTTGTCTGTTCTCTGTGTCTATTTGCTGCATGTTCTTTGTCCGCTTCTGTTGTTGTCAGTTGCATGGCAATCTGTGTTTCTTTTTGTTGCATCATCCTGTTGTGTCAGCTCTCCGTGAGTGCGGTGCCATTTCTGGGCAGGCTGCACTTTCTATCGCGCTGGGAGACTCTCCTTATGGGGGCACTACTTGCGCGTGGGGCTCCCCTATGCAGGGACACCCCTGCATAGCACGGCACTCCTTGCGCACATCAGCACTGCTCATGCGCCAGCTCCACATGGGTCAAGGAGGTCCGGGGTTTGAACCACGGACCTCCCATGTGGTAGACGGACGCCCTAACCACTGGGCCAAGTCTGTTTCCCTCCTATATTTTTTTAATGTAACATTTTTTTGTGGTCTATGTATCTTCAAAAAAATACAATAAAAATATAAAATAAAAGTAAAATACAAAAAAAAAACACGACAGGGCATTGCTAAAAGAGATCAAAGAAGACTTAAACAGATGGAAGAAGAACATTCTCTGTTCAAGGACTGGAGGACAAAATATTAAGAAGCCAAATCTCCACATTTGGGAGAGAGTGTAAATTACAAAATAAACTATAATCCATGCTGTGTACAATGCTCCAACATGTACTCATCAAATGGAATGAATGTACCACACTAATGAAATAAGTTGTTGATGTTGGAGCAGTGGGGAGTGTGGGGAGTGGGGTAAAAGGGAACCTCTTATATATATACATATATATATATTTAACTTTAGTTTATTTATTCATTTTTTAAAAAAATATTATTCAAAAAATATGAGGTCCCCATTCACCCCCACCGCCCCCAACCCACCACTCCCCCCACAGTAACACTCTCCCCCATCATCATGACACATCCATTGCATCTGGTGAGTTCATCTCTGGGCATCGCTGCACCCCATGGCCTATGGTCCACACCATAGCCCACATTCTCCCATGTTCCATCCAGTGGGACATGGGAGGATATAGAATATCCGGCAATTGTCCTTGCAGCACCACTCAGGACAACTCCAATTCCCGAAAATTCCTCCACATCTCACCTCTTCCTCCCATTCCCCACCCCCAGCAGCCACCATGGCCACTTTTTCCACACCAATGCCACATTTTCTCGATTATTAACCACAATAGTTCATGAATAGAATATCAGGAAGTCCACTCTAATCCTTACTGTATTCCTCCTTCCTGTGGACCTTGGCTGGGTTGTGTCCATTCCACATCTATGTCAAGAGGGGGCTTAGATTCCACATGGATACTGGATGCAATCCTCCTGCTTTCAGTTGTAGGCACTCTAGGCTCCATGGTGTGGTGGTTGACATTCTTCAACTCCATGTTACCTGAATGGGGTAAGTCCAATAAATCAGAGTGTAGGAGCTGAAGTCTGTTAAGGCTCAGGGCCTGGCTATCATATTGTCAGTCCAGAGATTCAAATCCCCTAGATATATCTTAAACCCCAGTACCAACTACAATTCCAGTAAAGTAGCATGAAAGGCTTGTGAAAAGAGATCCCATCTGAGTCCAGCTCCATCACACAGAAACACAGCTCCAAAGAAGGGACAACCGACAAGGCAGTGAACTCCATCTGCCATGACCATAGAACCTGTGGGTCTCTTTAGCCCTCAAAAGGACCAATACCTGGGGTTGTATCTACTTTATCTGTCTCTGAGACTCTGCTCAGGTGTGCATAAGGGCAATCCTTCTGACATCCTCCAGACTCTTTTTTAGAGACTCATAGCCATATAAACTCATTTGTCCTTTCCATTTCCCCCTTACTTTAGGTCAAACAGCATTTTTAACTCCTGTTATTATATGTAGACAGGGATATTCTGCTGGTCCACGTTGAACCTTTAATTCAAGGTCATTTTCTAGTTACCTCATCAGCTGGTACTTGGTAGTGATCCCTCGGTGCCAGGGAGGCTCATCCCCGGGTGTCATGTCCCACACTGGGGGGAAGGCAGTGCATTTATATGCTGAGTTTGGCTTTGAGACTGGCCACATTTGAGTAACATGAGGGTTGTCAGGAGCGAACCCCTAGGCACAGTGCTGCTCTAGGCCTTGTTCTTATTTTAGGTGTATAGGCTCACAAGCATAGTCATTAGTATGAGGGGGTCACTTTTGGACCGTCATTCCTTCCTGGTCCTTGCCGTTGCACTTGGGGGACTGCCACTGCTCCCCTAGGGACCACGACAGAGCCCCCGCCCCGGCCAGGAACTCAGTACCCCCCCAGCTGTTGTTTTTAATTGTTTCCACTATGAGTATATCCAAACATTTCCATGCACCCTGGACACATGCCCTGTATAACTCCCTGTCAACCATACGTCCCCTGTCAATAAAATCTCATACCAGTATTCCTCCACTGCCATTGCTGAACCACTCTGTGATCCAAAACTTCCTGAACAGTGAAGCCCAATATAATGTCAGGTTCTCTTAATAGTAAAATAGAATATAGCGATGAGTTTAAAGGTTAGATATAGAATATATATTGATTTGGAAAAATTCTGCATCCTATCTTTTTCTTTTCTTTTTTCCCTAATTATTGAGCTTCCCTTCACAAGAGCCTTAGATCACAGTAATTCATATATACAATATACAGTAGTCCCATTATAAAACCATTTCCCTTCCACAGAGATAATCTTTTAAATTATTCATATTATATTTACTGAAACTGATGTACACATATTGAGACAATAGCTTTCAAACAAGGTAACATTTGTGTTTACATTGTGGTTTATACTCTAGGCTATACAGTTTTCTAAATTTTTTAGTTATCCTATGTTTTACATTATGGCTTACATTATTAGTCTGACGTCCCCTATATGTTTTTGGTGTAATATTACATGTTTTATATCCATCCTTGTGTACTCTTGTGAAACACTTCCCTTGCCCTCACATTTACTCTGGTTCCATCTATTCAATATCTATTTCCCCCTCTCCTTGGGATCCACAGTGACAGTCAATCTTCATTTCCTGAGGAGCCACGTTCAGAGATACTTGGAACAGTGCTGAGGGCCTGACCCGCTCAACTGCCCTAATGCCCTGGGAGCCACCATTTCTCTTGAGAGATACAGTTCCCTCTATTTGATGGCATTAGTCCTCCCCAGGTTGTGGGTCTACCTTCACTCTCATTATATGGGTCTCTACCCAATGGTATAACCCACTCTGGCAAAATGAGCATTCACATATTCCCTAGAAGTCTGTCCTGCATCAGGTTATCCCCTTTGAGTATCTTATACAGGTAACTTTCCTAATTATATTTTGAAAAGGTTTTCTCAGCATTATACTCTCAACCAACACCTGACAATATCCTATGTTCATGTGTTGCCCCACCCTCCCCCCAATTTCTTGGGCATTATTACCCATCCCTAGCACCCCTCAAACCCCCAAAGCTCCACCCAAAGGTAACCCTATGCCCCGATTTTATCCCTTCCTTGTACACCTACTTACCTCCAGCTTATCATAGATTTCACCCATGTAGATGTCAGCTTACATTCTTCCTCTACCCCCCGATTTGCGGTAAGCCTATCTTCCAGTCTCTAGCTCTCTGAGGCAGCTTGCTTATTTCATATCATTGAGGTCATGTAGTATTTGTCCTTCAATGCCTGGGTTGCTTCACTCAACATAAGGTTCTCAAGATTCATCCATGTTATCACGTGTGTTTGTAGTGTATTTGTTCTTAAAGCCAAGTAGTATTCCATTGTATGTATATACCACATTTTATTGATCCACTCATCTGTTGATGGGCATTTGGGTCGATTCCAACTTTTGGTGATACTGAAAAATGCTGCTATGAACATTAGTGTGCATATATCAGTTTGTGTCCTTGTTTTCAGTTGTGCTGGGTATATACCAAGCAGTGGTATTGCTGGGTCATATGGCAAATCTATGGTTAGTTTTTTGAGAAACCACCAAACTGTCCTCCAGAATGGTTGGATCCTTCTGCATTCCCACCAGCAGTGGATGAGTGTCCCCATTTCTTCACATCGTCTCCAGCATTTGTATTCTTCTGTTTTTTCATAGCTGCCAATCTTATGGGAGTAAGATGTTATCTCATTGTAGTTTTGATTTGCATTTCCCTGATAGCTAATGATTTGGAGCATTTTTTCATATGCTTTTTAGCCATTTGTATTTCTTTGGAGAAGAGTCTGTTTAAATCTTTTTCCCATTTTTTAAAATGGGTTGTTTATCTCTTTATTTTCAAGGTATAGGAGTTCTTTATATATGCAAGTTATAAGTCTCTTATCAGATATATGGCTGCCAAATATTTTCTCCCATAGTGTAGGTTCCCTTTTTACTTTCCTGACAAACTCCTTTGAGGTGCAGGAGGCTTTAATTTTGAGGAAGTCCCATTTATCTATTTGTTCTTTTGCTGCTCGTGCTTTTGGTGTGGAGTTCATGAAGCCATTTCCTATTACAAGGTCTTGTAGATGTTTCCCTACACTGCTTTCCAAGGTCTTTATGGTCTTAGCTCTTATATTTAGGTCTTTGATCCATCTTGAGTTGATCTATGTATAAGGTGTGAGATGGTAATCCTCTTTCATTCTTCTACATATGGATATCCAGTTCTCCTGGCACCATTTGTTGAATAGGCCATTCTCTCCCATTTGAGAGGGTTTGGTGGATTTATCGAATATTATATGACTATATATATGAGGTTCTATATCAGAACTTTCAATTCGATTCCATTGGTCTGTGTGTCTCTCCTTATGCCAATACCATGCTGTTTTCACTACTGTAGGTTTGTAGTATGTTTTGAAGTCCGGTAGTGTGATTCCTCCAATTTTGTTTTTCTTTTTCAATATGTCTTTGGCTATTTGGGACCTCTTTCCTTTCCAAATAAATTTCATAGTTAGTTTTTCTAGTTCCTTAAAGAAGTCTGTGTTGATTTTTATTGGGATTGCATTGAATGTGTAGATCAGTTTTGGTAGGATAGGCATCTTAATAATATTTAGTCTTCCTATCCATGAACAGGGAATATTCTTCCATTTATTTAGGTCTTCTTTGATTTCCTTGAACTGTCTTGTATAGTTCTTGGTGTATAAGTTTTTTAAATCTTTAGTTAAATTTATTCCTAAATATTTGATATTTTATTTACTATTGTGAATGGTATTTGTTTCTTGATTTCCTCCTGATCTTGCTCATTATTGGTGTACAGAAATGCTACTGATTTTTGTGCATTGATCTTATAACCTGCAACTTTCTAAACTCATTTATGAGTTCTAGAAGCTTTGTTGTAGACCTCTCAGGGTTTTCTATGTATAGGATCATGTCATCTGCAAATAATGAAATTTTGACTTCTTCCTTTCTAATTTGAATGCCTTTTATATCTGGTTCTTGCCTCAGTGTCGAGCAAGTACTTCTAAGACAATGTTAAATAGAAGGGAAGAGAGTGGGCATCCTTGTCTTGTTCCTGACTTTAGGGGGAAGGATTTTAGGATTTCTCCATTGTAAACAATGTTGGCTGTGGGTTTTTCATATATACTCTTTATCATGTTCAACAAATTTCCTTGTATTCCAATCTTTTGGAGTGTTTTTATCAAGAAAGGGTGCTGTATTTTGTCAAATGCTTTTTCTGCATCTATAGATATAATCATGTGATTTTTTTCCCTTCAATCTGTTATATGGTGTATTACATTGATTGATTTTCTTATGTTGAACCATCCTTGCATACCTGGAATGAATCCCAGTTGGTCGTGGTGTATAATTCGTTTAATGTGTTGTTGAATACGATTAGCAAGTATTTTGTTAAGTATTTTTGCGTCTATGTTCATTACAGAAATTGGTCTGTAATTTTCCTTCCTTGTGGTGTCTTTGGTTTTGGTACTAGGGTAATGTTGGCATCATAGAATGAGTTATGATTATAAGGCTGTGAGTCTCTAAAAAAGAGTCTGGAGGTTGTCAGAAGGAATACCCCTATGTACAACTGAACAGAGTCTAAGAGACAGATAAGGTAGATACAACCCCAGGTATTGGTTCTTTTGAGGGATAAAGAGACCCACGGGTTCTATGGTCATGGCAGAAGGGGTTCACTGCCAAGACAGATAGCCCTTCTTTGGAGCTGGTGTTTCTGCGTGATGGAATTGGACTCAGAGGGGATCTCTTTTCACAAGACTTGCATGCTACTTTATTGGAATTGCAGTTGGTGCTGGATTTAAGATATATGTAGGGGATTTGAATCTCTGGACTGATAATATGACACCCAGGCCCAGAGCCTCAACAGACTTCAGCTCCTACACTTTGATTTATTGGACTTACCCCACTCAGCTAACATTGAGTTGAAGAAGGTCAACCACCACAACATGGAGCCTAGAGTGTCTACAACTGGAAGCGGGAGGAGTGCATCCAGTACCCATGTGGAATCTAAGCCCTCACTTGACATAGATGTGCAATGGACACAACCAATCCAATGTCCACAGAGAAAATGTGGAATGGGTGTGGGAACGGTAGCCATGGTGGCTGCTGGGTGTGGGGAACGGGAGGAAGAGATGAGATGTGGAGGCGTTTTCGGGACGTGGAGTTGTCCTGGATAGTGCTTCATGGACAATTACGGGACATTATAGATCCCCCCAGGGCCCACTGGATGGAACGTGAGAGAGTCTGGGCTATGATGTGGACCATTGACTATGGGGTGCAGTGATGCTCAGAGATGAACTTACCAGGTGCAATGGATGTGTCATGATGATGGGAGAGTGTTGCTGTGGGGGGAGTGGGGGGCGGGGGCGGTGGGGTTGAATGGGACCTCATATTTTTCATAATGTAATTTTTAAAAAATAATAAATAATTAAAAAAAAAAAAGAATGAGTTATGCAATGTTCCTTCTGTTTCGATTTTTTGGAAGAGTTTCAGCAGGATTGGTGTTAGTTCTTTCCAGAATGGTTTGCAGAATTCACCTATGAAGCCATCTGGCCCTGGGCTCTTCTTAGTTGGGAGGTTTTTAATGACTTATTCTATCTCTTTACTCGTGATTGGTTTGTTGAGATCTTCAATTTCTTCTTTCGTAAATATAGGCTGTTTATGTGTTTCTAGGAATTTGTCTATTTCCTCTGAATTGTCGTTTTTGTTGGAATATAGTTTTTCAAAGTATCCTCTTATGATAGTCTTTATTTCTGTGGGGTCAGTGGTGATAGCTCCTTTTTCATTTCTTATTTTGTGTATTTGCATCTTCTCTCTTTTTTTCTTTGTTAGTCTCACTAAAGGTTTGTCAATTTTATTGATCTTCTCAAAAAACCAGCTCTTGGTCTTGTTTATCTGTTCAAGTGCTTTCTTATTTTCTATTTCATTTAGTTCTGCTCTTATCTTTGTTATTTCCTTCCTTCTTCTTCCTGTGGGATTACTTTGTTGTTTTTTTTCTAATTCCTCCAAATGTGCAGTTAGTTCTTCAATTTTTGCTCTTTCTTGTTTTTTGATGTATGAATTTATGGCTATAAATTTCCCTCTCAGTACTGCTTTTGCTGCATCTCATAAATTCTGGTATGTTGTGCTATCATTATCATTTGTTTCAAGGTAGTCATTGATTTCTTTTGAGATTTCCTCTTTGACCCACTGTTTTTCTAAGAGTGTGCTGTTTAATTTCCATATCTTGGTGTGAAATCTAGGCCTCTGGTCCTTGCAGATTTCCAGCTTCACTCCACTGTGGTCAGATATATTATTTTGCATGATTTCCATCTTTCTGAATTCATTCAGCCTTCCTTTTGGCCTAGCATACAGTCTATCTTGGAGAATGATCCATGTGCACTTGAGAAATATGTATATCCTGCTGCGTTTGGGTGTAATGATCTGTATATGTCTATTAGATCCAGCTCCTCTAATATACTATTCAAATATTTTGTTTCTTTTGTGATTCTCTTTTGAGATGTTCTGTCCAGACTGATAGTGGTGTATTAAAATCCCCCACTATAATTGTAGATGCATCTATTCTTCACTTAGTTTTTCCAGCATTTGCCTCACCTATTTAGAGGCGCCCTTGTCAGGAGCATAAATATTTATGATTGTTCGTTCTTCTTGACAGATTGTCCCTTTCACTAATATGTAGTATCCTTCTTTGTCTCTCACAATTGTTTCTCATTTAAAGTCTATTTTGTCTGATATTAATATAGCTACTCCTGCCTTTTTTTGGTTAACCTCTTCCTTTACTTCATTAAATTTGTCTGTGATATATGTTCTGAGATCTTTAATTACTTGTGTGAAGTTCTGCTTCCCTTCCTGGTTTTTAGTTTGTTGATTGGATTCAGCTACTTTTTCCTGATTACTGGTTTGGTTTGTAGATTTTTGTTGCTGTCTGCTCATCATTTTATCTTGACGGGTTTAATCAGTTCCTTAGCTTCTTTGTCTAGTCTTGGGGATTAATTAGCTGTTGTTTTTGCATAAGTGTTATATCTTCTCTTTGTCACTTTGTTCCTCTTATTCTAATTTCTTATTGCTGGCTGAGTTCACTCTGAAGGAAAGTATTAGGGCCAGGGAAAGGCAATTGTGTAAGCAAGGAAAATGTGTAAAGTAGTATTGGTAATAAATGTTAACAGAGCAACAATATGAGATCTGAGAGGATGGATATTAGATTCATGTAAGTTGTGTAGTGTTATAGCAGTAAGTAGAGTACCTATAATGAGGTAGTCGACTGAATATGGGAGGAATATGATATGAATTAATAGGCTAGTGTTTTTGTGAGAGAGGGAAAGAGAAAGGAAAGGCAATGGTTTCAAGAGTGGATAAAAGACAGAAGACAAAACAAAGATATTAAAATTAAGAGTAAGATGATTTGGGGAATCAAAGAAAGGGAGGTGGAATATAGGAGAGACAGTCGATGATGGAGGATATCAAGATGTGGGGGAAAGGGGATAGTGTAGGTAGCCAAAATCAATTCACACAGAAATGAGGCAATGGAGGATGAGGAAACCCAGCAAATGTGAGGTGTTCCCTGCAGCACCTATTGTATAAGTAAGATAAAATAAACTAAGAAGAAAATGAGGGACAAGAGAAAAGAGAGAAAAAAAAAGGAGAGAAGAAAGAAAGAAAGAAAAAAGGAGGGTTGGGTAAAGAAAAGGGAGGGGAACAATAAGGAAAAGAAAAAGAGATATAGAACACCAACAGCAGCAACAACAAAAAACCCCTAAATAAATGGAAAAAAAAAAGACCTTGGGGGATACAATGGGAGAAAAGACTAGGAAATAATGCAATATTTGCAACCAGGACAATAAAAATTTAAAAATTAAAATTAGAATTTAAAAAAGAAAAAAAACACAAACGTTGAGGGCTAGGACAATCAAGGTCCTCAGATGGGCTTCAGGGTATGGTGGATTCAGGGATGGAAAGTCTGTGATATTGCAGACTCAAGAGGTATGAGTCTCTGGGGTGTGGGCCACCAGGGTTTAAGGGACACAGACCTGGCAACCTCAAATCTGGTTAACAGGGAGCCTGGGAGCACCGCAGTGTAACACAGCCTTCAGGGATCCCCTCAGCTGGGTGTCAGCCCTATGGGAGCGGTCATGACCACAAACTCTGACCTATGTTTCCGAAACCTGCAATTCCCCCTTTCACTAGGGTCTCTTCTGTGGCTGTATCACCAATTTGACTTCAGGACACCTCCCGCCCTGCAGGCCCCCGAACAGCCAGTTGGGGGCGCCTCTATATTCAGCCAATTTAAGGACGCTGTAGATCCACAGCTAGCCTTAGGGGGCGGGGCTTTAGCCGGAAGCACTGTATCAGTGCCCAAAATTAAAAATCCCATGCCTTGCAAAATATTCCCCTAATCGGCTTCCAGCCGCCTCCCACCCTGCCATCCCCTGAAATAGCCTCCTGGGGACGTCTCTTTGCTGCAAGCGATTTAAGGCTGCTGCAGAATGGCAGCTGGCCTTGGGGGCAGGGCTCTAGCCGGAAGCTCTATTATTTGTGTCCGCAATCAAAAATTCCCCTGCCTCGCAATAAAAATCCCGTCTATCTCCCCAAATTGGTCTGCGAAGGCCTCCTGCCCTGTTAGCCCCCCAATAGCCCGCTCAGTGCTTATGAATTCCCCAGTACCGTAGAGCTGCCAGGAATCCCGGCTGCCGTGCTGGTGCCACAGCTCCGCCCACCCCAGGAGGGTGTATCTTGTGCGCAGCCCCCACGTCTGTGTAAGAGAGCCTCAATTTTATCTTTAACATGAATTTTCTCTATTACCTTCCCACGAAATCGATGTCCAGACACCTCCAGCCCTGCAAAATCCCAAAACATCCTGGTCCTGAACAATTTCTAACGCTTAAAAAACTGTTTTTGAGACCAGCAGAGGCAGGAGCCGGAGCAGCCACAGCCTGCGCCCTCTCCCGCCTTCTCTTATATATTTTTTAAAGATTAATTTATTTTATTTATTTCTCTCCCCTCCCCACCTCCCGCCCCAGTTGTCTGTTCTCTGTGTCTATTTGCTATGTTTTCTTCTTTGTCCGCTTCTGTTGTTGTCAGCGGCATGGGAATCTGTGTTTCTTTTTGTTGCATTATCTTGCTGCATCAGCTCTCCATGTGTGTGGTGCCATTCCTGGGCAGGGCACACTTTCTTTCATGCTGGGCAGCTCTCCTTATGGGGTGCACTCCTTGTGGGAGGGGCTCCCCTACATGGAGACACCCCTGCGTGGCATGGCACTCCTTGCGTGCAACTGCACTGCGCATGGGCCAGCTCCACACAGGTCAAAGAGGTCGGGGGTTTGAACGGCAGACCTCCCATGTGGTAGGCGGACACCCTAACCACTGGGCCAAGTCCACTTCCCACTTATATTTTTTAATGTAACATTTTCTGTGATCATTGTATCTTTTTTTAAAAAGTTAAAAAATGAAAAAAACAGTATAGTAAAAAAATGCCAATTTCTACCCAAATTGATATACAGATTCAACACGATCCCAGTAAAAAGTCCAGCAGCCTGTGTTAAAGAAACAGAAAGCTCAATGATCAAATTTATTTGGAAAGGTAAGGGGCCCCGAGTAGCCAGAAAGATCTTTAAAAGGAAGAACAAACTTGGAGGACTCTCACTTCTGGCTTTAAATCATATTACCTAAATGCAGTGGTAAAAATAGCACAGAACTGGTCTAAACATAAACATATAGACCAATGGAACTGAACTGATGATTCAGAAACAGACCCTCACATCTATGGACAAGTGATATATTTTAAAGGTTTATTTATTTATTTTATCTTTCTTTCTTTATCCCCCCTCTCCCCGAGATGGTTCTCTCATCTGTCTGCTCATTGTTTTGCTTGCCTTCTCCAGGAGGCACCAGGAACCAAACCCAGGACCTCCCACATGAGAGGCGAATGCCCAACAGCTTGATCCTTATTCTTTCTTGGCAGGCTGGCTTGTGGCATCTGCTCATTGCAGCTAGGGTAGCATCTAGCTCATTGCACAAGTGACTTTTGACAAGGCCATCAAGTCCACCCAGCTGGGGCAGAAAAGTCTATTCAACAAATGGTGCTGGGAGAACTGGATATCCATAGCGAAAAGAAAGAAAGAGGACCCCTATCTCACACCTTATACAAAAATTAAATCAAAATGGATTAAACACCTAAACACAAAAGCTAGAACCATAAGATTCCTAGAAGAAAATGTAGATAAACGTCTTAAACACCTGGTTGTAGGTGGTGGTTTCTTAAACCTTACACTGAAAGCATGGGCAAAGAAAGAAAAAATGGATAAATGGGACTTCCTCAAACAAAAACACTTGTGCTTCAACAGACTTTGTCAAAAAGGTGAAAAAGGCAGCCCATTCATTGGGAGAAATTATTTGGAAATCATATATCCAGGAAGGGTTTGATTTTCATGCTATATAAAGAGATTATACAATTCAACAATAAAAGAGCAAGAAATCCATGTTTAAATGGACAAATAGACATTTCTTCAAAAAGGAAATACAAATGGCAAAAAAACCATGAGAAAGTGTCCAATATCACTAGTTCTTAAGGAAATGCAAGTCAAAACTACAACAAGATATTATCTCACAACTCATATAATGGCAATTATTAAAAAACAGAAAACAACAAATCCTGGAGAAGATGTGGAGAAATAGGAACACTCCTTAACTCTTGGTGGGAATGTAGAATGGTGCAGCACTTGTGGAGGACAGTTTGGCAGTTCCTCAGGAAGCTAAATATTAAATTGCCATATGACCTGGCAATCCCTCTACTAGGAACATATCCAGAAGAACTGAAAACAGTGATCTGAGCATACATTTGCACACTGATGTTCATAGTGGCATTATTCACTATTGCCAAAAGATGGAAGCAACCAAAATGTCCATCAACTGATGAATGGAAAAAATGTGGCTTATACATATGATGGAATACTATGCTGCTGTAAGAAGTGGAATTGGGACCCATGTGACAACATGGATGAACCTTCAGGATATTATGCTGAGTGAAATAAGCAAGACACAAAAAGACAAATCTTGTATGGTTTCACTAAAATGAACCAAATACAAAGAATAAACACATGGAGTTAAAACCTAGAGTATAGGTTACTAGGAATTAAGATGAGGGCTGAGAAGGG
This sequence comes from Dasypus novemcinctus, assembly GCF_030445035.2. Taxonomy (NCBI): domain Eukaryota; kingdom Metazoa; phylum Chordata; class Mammalia; order Cingulata; family Dasypodidae; genus Dasypus; species Dasypus novemcinctus. The sequence continues at coordinate 150,888,997 of NC_080704.1, read as the reverse complement.
TACTGATGCTCAGTTTCTTCAGAATTTTTAATTAGCTAAATTCTGAATTCTGAAGTCTGGAAATGGCTAGAATTGATGGTCACACATTATAGTGAGTACACATAACATGGCTGGTTTATAAATGGGATTGTCACTGAAAGGGGTAGTAGAGGGATGTAAATGTCAACTGAAAGAAAGGTAGAGAATAATCTAAGGACTGAATAATATAGTGAATGTGAAGGTGGATGAGGACTGTGGTTAATAGTACAAATATAAGAACGTTCTTCCATGAACTAGAGTAGATGTATGTTACTATTACAAGATGGTAATATGGCGATGCATGGGAAAATACAATTAATGTAACTTATGGAATACAGTAAACAGCAATATTGCAATATTCTTGCATCAATGTCAAAGAAGGTACTGTATCAACACTAAGGGTCAACAATAGGGGGTATGGGATTTTTCTTTTGGACAAAGGAAAACATTAAAAAATTTACAGGGGCAATGACTGCACAACTCTGATGAAAATGAGAGGCACTGAGTGTACACTTTGGATAGACTGTACAAGAGAGGGAACTGTATAACTCATTGGAGCAGGTGGTGGAAAATGTATTGTGGTTAACAGTACAAATATGAGACTGTTCTCTCATGAACTATAACATATGTAACATAGTAATGCATGGTGTTAATAAGAGGCAGCATATAGAAAAATATGCCAAATGTAATCTGTGGAACAGAGTTAGTGGTAATAGTCTGATGATGTTCCTTCATAACTTGTAACAAATATCCCACAACAATGTAAGATGTTGGTGGAGGGGTGATATATGGGAATTATGAACATTATCCAAGATGTTTACTAAGGTCGCAACTTCTCTAATAAAATATGTATTAAAAATACACCAAGGGTGTTCAGTATTAGGTTTGAGGTGGCAGACAATAAAATTAGTGAACTCGAGGATAGATCAATAGAGTTCATGCAATCTGAAGAACAGAGAGAAAAAGTATGAAGTAAAATATATACAACCTCAGGGAAATATGTGACATCATTCAGTGCACAAAGATACATGTACTGGGAGGACTACAAGGAGAAAAGAGAGAAAAAGTACAGAAAAATATTCAAGGAAATAATGGCAGAAAACTTTCCAAATTTTTAATTAAAACATTAAAATACTGGGAAGGAGATGTGGCTCAAGCAGTTGGGCACCTGCTTACCACAAGGGAGGTCCCAGGTTTGGTTCCTGGTGCCTCCTAAAGAAGATGAGCAAGACAGTGAGCTGATGTGATGGGCTGTTAAATTTCATTCAAATTTATAAAAGTGTATGGTCTAAAATGTAATCATAATGTAAACTATTGGCCATGGTTAGTAGATATGTTTCAGTGTTTGTACATCACTGTAACAAATGTGTTATCCACATATAAAATGTTATTAACAAGGGAAAGTAGGAAAGGGGGAGGATTTGGGGTTTATGGGAACCCCCCCTATTCTGTACACATGCCTTTTCTGTAACCTAAAACTTCTTTGAAGACAAAATGAAAAAAGTAAGACACTGGGGGAATAAACAGAAGAAAATGTCACTATACATACAAGACAACAGATTTTAGTTATGAAAGACATAATGTCAAAAAATTGTATTATTTTTTATTATTCCAAATCTTTAAAAATTTTTTTTTCTTATTTTTTAAAATATCATTATTATTTTATTTTCTTACTAATTGTATTAGGTTATTTTGTTGGTTTCATTTATGAAGAAGTTTTGGATCACAGAAGGGTTACAACTGTAACAGGGGAGGGTCATTTGTGCTGGGTGTCAGTGATGGGGGATAAATGGAAGGAGGTCACCTGGTCATATACATAAGGCATATAAATGTGTTCAGTTGTTCATAGGGCATTGTCATTGTAGGTGGAGATTCACACAATGCTCAAAGGAATGTTGAGCTCCCATACTGGGGAACTCTGCCACATTCTCTAGTGGAACAGCAGGAATCCCCAGAGTACAGGGGCAATTACTAGGGAAGAAGGATGGTCCATTGATGGGCCCCTGGGATGGTCCATTGATGGGCCCCTGGTATTGATGACTGTACTTTTGAACCTTTACTCTTGAAATTGAAACTCAGCCTAGTATTACACAGTGCTTGAGAGTTGCCTCCTGAGAACCTCCTTGTTGCTCAGGTGTGGCCCCTCCCTAAGCTGAATTCAGCATATAAAGGCATTATCTTCCTCCCAGCATGGGGAATGACTCTTGGGGATGAACTTCCCTGGCACTGAGGGATTACTATCAAGCACCATCTAGCCATGCAATTCTCCCAAAAGGGAGAAAAGGTAAAGACAAATGAGTTTATATGGCAAAGAGACTTCCAGGTGTGCTGGGGGGTCATTCCAGGGGTTATGCTTGTGCATGTCTCAGCAGGATCTCATTGACTGCCAAAGTAAATAAATACTACCTCAAACACTGGGGCCTGTGATGGCTCTGGAAACAGAGACACACTATAGTTAGGATAGATAGCTCAGAAGTTTGATGCCTTGCCAGTGGGCCCTACTTTGGAATTTATGCTCCCCGGTGTGACAGTTGGACTCAGCTGTGGTTTCCCTAAACATGGTACTTCTGACCCTTCTATTTGAACCTATAATAAGCACTAGGGTTGATATAGGTCCAAAAGACTAAAGTCTTTGGGCTGTCCATGTGCCACCTGGGCCCTGGGTCTCAGCAGAGTTGCAGTACCTATTCTCCAGTTCATTGGACTCAACCAGGACAACTAAAAAGGAGATTATGATGGACAAGAACTGTCCCAAGGAACCGAGAGAGTCTACAACTGCAAGCAAGAAAGTCCCATGCATTTGCCCCATGGGAACTAAGCCCCCTCTCAATTAGAGGTGGAGTGGACACCACCATCTCAGAATCCTCAGGATTGGGGACTGAACTATGAACTAAAGTATACTTAATGGTATTGTACTACAGACTTATTGTGATTCTAGCAATGGAAGAACTTATATCATTGATGTGGAGGCAGTGGCAACTGGAGGTTCTGAGGGGAAGGAGAAGAGAAAAACAGGTGTAATAAAGGGACTTTTTCAGGACTTGAGAATTATCCTGAATGACATTGCAGGCCATTATATATCTTGTCATAACTTACAAAAATGTGTGGGAGAGAGTGCAAAATACAATGTAAACTATAATCCATGCTTAGTGGCAATGATCCAAAATGTGTTCATCAATTGTAACAAATGTACCACACTGAAGAAAGATGTTATTAATGTGGAAAACTGTGGGAGGTGTAGGGAATGGGGCATATGGGAATCCCCTATATTTTTTGTAATTTTACATTTATGTGACCCAAGTATCTTACTATATATATATATATATATATATATATATATATATATATATATATATATAGTATATATTTTTTAAATTTCGGTTCTTTGAAAAGATCAACAAAATTTACAAACCATTAGCTAGACCAGCCAGGAAAATAAAGAGGAATCTCTAATTACTAAAATTAGGAATGAAAGAGGGGAAATCTCTACTGACCATACAGAAATAATAATGACCATATATGATTACTAGGAATAACTACAGGCCAACAAATTGGTAAATCTAGATTAAGTAGACATATTTGTAGAAAGGGACATATAACCAAAACTGACTTAAGAAGAAATATGAAATCTGAATACATCTGTAATAAGTAAAAAAAGGAAATTAAAATGAGAAATCCAAGATTATACATCTAGCAAATGGTAGAGCAGGGATTCAAAATCAGTTCACCTTTTTCCAAATCCATGTCCTTAACCATTGAACAAAATTGTCTCAGACTAATTGCATTCTCAAAGAGGTGTATAATAATAATAATAATAATAATAATAATAATGTACTGAGCAGAATACTATGTACTAGACATTGTGCTGAGCACTTTACATAGATTTATCTCATTTTTTATACACTATATCTATGAGACGGGTAGTATTATTATTCCCATTTTTTTCAGGAGACACAAATGGATTTCAAAAAGGTTAATTTACTATTCAGATGGTTAATTGCACTATCCATTAGGGAGAATCAAATCATAATGATAGACTATTACACATAAACCAGAAACACTAAATTTAAAGTGATTAGCCATACCAAGTATTGCCAGGGATGTGGAGCAACTGGAACTCCCTTACACTGGCAGTGGTAGCATAAAATTGTTTGAAAGTATCTACCCAGAGCTCAACATGTGTTCCAGTAATTCCACTCCCACGTATATCCCCCAGAGAAATGTGTCTATATGGTCACCAAAAGAAATGTACAAGAATATTTATAGCAGCACTATTTGTAATATTAAAAATTTGGGAACAACTTAAACGTCCACCACAGAAGAATGGACAATTACAGTATTAAAAAGGGAATACTGTTATAACAGTGGTTCTCAAGGAATGGTCTCCAGACCAGTGGCATCAACATCACCTGGGAACTTGTTAGAAATAAAAATTTGGGGGCCTCACCCAAGAACTACTGAATCACACCCTCTAGGTGTGAAGCTAATTCTGATTCATGCTAAAGTATGAGAACCATGCTATACATAAAGGAAAATAAATGAACTGCAAGTACAGTAGCAATTGGAATGAATCTCACATAATTATAGTAAGCAAAAAAGGGCACAAAATCATATATCTTGCATGATTTTACTTGTATAAAGTACAAAACAGGCAAAACCAATCAATTGTGTTAGAAATCAGGAGAATGTTTACCCTTGAGTAGAGGGGAAGGATTGGAAATGGTCATTAAGGAGACTTCTGGGGATGACGGTGGTTTTGTTTCTTGATCTGAATGTGTTCAGTTTGTGAAAATACATCATGATGAACACTTATAATTTGTACACTTGTCTGTATGTATGCTTTTTACTTCAATCAAATATGCCAAAAATAGAAAAACAGCCCTTGAACCCAGATCATCCTGCCTCAGAGACAACAAACAACACTGAATGATTGAGATCTTTTTTCCTACCCTGTTGAGGGGTTAACATGAATGCCCATTCCTCCTCCTCCTCCTTCCTGTTGATTAGAACCGAGGGAAGGGACAGGCTGAACTTGCCAGCAGCCCAGTCCTTGAAGGTTAGAACAAATATGTGATGAGAATGTTCTGAGAATCGCAAGCACAAACATATTTCTGTAGCACTTCATTAGCTCTTCCAGGCACCCCCACTGTAGTAACTTTATAAGTCCCTAACCCCCCCACCCCGAGGGATGGCGTGGTACCTTCCAGCCCGCCGCCATCAGGTCCTGTAAGTATTAAAGTCATGTCTACTCCTGCTGGCCTCCCGTAAGGTTTCTCTGGAATATTGAAACATTCCGTCAACCTCCCTGGGCATTACAACTGACATAGTCATTGTACCAGCATTGTGGACAACATGTCAGCTACAGGGAGTTCTGCTGGGGAAAACTGGAATTCTGTGGGGGGAAAAAATCTCTCTATGGGGAATTAGCGAGGTTAATCCTGAATTCTACAGGAGTAATCTTGCCCATTATGGGGAACTCAGCAAGAGTAATCCCAAATTCTGCAGGGGTAATCCTGAATTCTGGAGGGGGAATCCCAGCGTGGCCCCATTCCTCTATGTGGTATGGGTGGCTCAGCTCGTAGATGACTGGGGCCACGTTCGAGAATTGAGGGACGTCCCATATACACCCATGGGACTTGTTCATCTGGAAAAGAACATTGGAAAATTATATATAAAGAAAATGGGGCAGCATGCTCTGGTCACTTCTCATCACTCTGTGAGAGAGCACAGATAAACAATTGGCTGCTGAAGCGAAAATGAGGCGATTTGATGAAAACTAAATCACAGATACAACATCACGCACAAGCAGAAATGCTAAATAAGGCACTTGTCAGTGAAACCATACTTGTAAGAAAACATTCCTGTGGGGATGATAGAATTAAACTGCTGGAAAGGTATAAAAGCTTGGCAACATTAATGTTCTCTGTATTGGTTCCATGCTAATTCTAATTGGGCCTGAATAGCCAAATTTATAAAAGTGGTGCTGTTTTAAGTTTAGTAACTTTTGAACTGGACAACTCTATGAAAGGAAAAAAGGGAAAAAATAGAAAAATGCTGACTACTTTGTAAGACTGCAGTTAAATCATGGCTTAGTCTTGATAGGAACCAGAATCCCCTGCCAACTTGCCTCCAAAAAACTGTTTGTAGTACTGTATTCTACTAGGTATTGGAAATGAAGAAAAGTCATGCCTGCATATAACCAAATTGAAACATTATTCTGAGAAGTTTACTTAATTTTTATGGTAATTTTGTGTTGTAAGAGGTTTTCTTGGAGAAAGTTTCCAAAATCATTTTGGTAACTTATATATGTAGGTATATGTGTTTTTATTGTTAAGGAAAAATATTTTTGTCCTATGATAAGATGACTAGTTATTAAGCAAGAGCAAAATGTGGGACAAAAGTAGAATGGATACAGAACATGCAGAAGGAAAAGGAATTTTTGTAGTTAAAGCTGAGTAAGATTTGATGGTTCTATCTATAAAGTTTTAAAAGCCTTAGTATCAAGTAATATAATTATGCAAAAGTAAAATTTTGTTCCTTTTCTGTTAATGTAACAAAGTTTAAATCAGTAGTCTGTTTTAGTAAAAGTTTATAAAAAGTTTTTCTCCTGAATAATCATTTTTCAAAGAAGAAAGTTTATTTTATCATATTAGCTTATTGTACTTTAATCTTATTGTGTCCTTGGGTATTTAAGAAAAACAAATCTTCTCACTTTTAAAAGAACATAATGTTCAAATATGACAGCTTTCAACATTTTGCTTTCTCAAAGTCAAATCCTGAAAAGTATCTTTTTATTTCAAACTCCTGCAAAAAATTTGTTCTTTCATCTTAAAAAAGGTAAAATAATAAAAATATTAAATATTAAATATAAATAAAAAGGTAAAATAAAGAAATAAAAATGTTAAGTTCATTTCATATGTTGTAATTTGAATCAAAGTGTTTGGAAAGTGTTATAAAATTAAAAGGAAAGTTTTATCCTTCTGTTAAATAAAGTTGTATAGGTAAAATGTCCATATTAATACTTAAAGATTACATAAAATTCCTAGAAACTTAACAATGCTTTCTACATAATATTAGATAAAGGTATAATGTTGTTAATCATGGTTTTAATTATTTTGAAGATGTTATATGTCACAGAAACAACCTTTCAGCCCGGAAATCAAGAAGAAGATGCCTTGGCTCCTTTTGTCTGCTTTGCCGCATCTCTGCTGATGAAACAGCTCTATGGCTGCATAAAGAGAGTGATCATCAAGAGTTGCCAGGGGTGGCGCATAACAATAGATTATCATAAATTAAAGTAACACCACTGCTGTATGCCACAGTCCCAAACATTGTTAGTTTATTACAAGAAATTAGTACCCAGTTATGCCACTATCCCACTTTATTTTAGATCTTGCTAACTGCTTTCATTAGTATTTCCTTAGACAAGTCAAGCCAACCTGCAGTCACCTTCATGTGGAGGCCAACAGTGGACTTTTACAGTGCTTTCCCCAAGGCTATGTGCATAGCCCAACCATCTATCCTGGCCTGATGGCAAAGGATCTGGCTCTGTGAAAGAAATCTGTGGCTGTAACCCTATTTCATTGTATTGATGATATTATGTTCACCAGCAATTCTCTTTCAGAATTAAAAGAAGCATCAAAGACAATGTGATCTTATCTTGAGAGCCTGAGATGGACAAACAGTTGGGACAAGTTGCAAGGTCCCAGCTGGCTGCTCTGGCAAATTCTTAAGTGTCGTTTAGTTAGGTAAGACAAAGTCTATACCCTTTGCTGTAATTAATAAGTACAATGTTTCCCCACACCACAAACTCCGAAACAATTGATGGCTTTAGTGGTGTTGTTGGAAGTACTAGAGATCCTTCATCCCTAGCCATTGTATGTGTTCATAAGGAAAGGTTGTGCATGGGAGTGGGAGGACCCCCAGCAGTCTGCTTTTGAAGAATTAAAAAGGGCAATAGCACAGGTTCACGTACTAAGTGGGGTATACCCTGACTTACCCTGTAAATTAGATGTGGTCAGCACTGATATTGGCTTTGGGTGGGGTTTGTGGCAAAGCAACATTCTAAACAAATACCCTTGGGTTTTCGTTTCAGTTGCGGAAAGGAGCCAAATTATGATATGACCCCTTAGAAAAGCAACTGTGTACAGTATACCATGCCCTGTTGCAAGTAGAGGGGTTAACCCAATAGTATCTGGCCACTCTGAAGACTGCTATCCCTATCCAGGGGTGGATTGCAGATACTAAAAATAAGACAGGGGCAATGGACTATCTTAGGCCTCCCTCTGTGGGGGAAAGATCTGTGGAAGAACATCTGGGGTGTCTACCAGCAGCAACAGATAACTATCATGTCCCTGCTCACTCCTCTAACACCCTACTTGGGAATGTTGAGGCAAATGCATTCATGAAGATATGGAGCCATATCACTGAGACCTGAAAAGCAGCAGAGTGGTTCCACCAGAAAATCATAAAGCATGACTACCAGACCCTGTGACAACAGTTCCAGCTGCCTATCACTTGCCAGAAGTTCATGGACATCACCCATGAGTGTCCATCGTGCTCACTCCAACTGCTGTGACAATTACCTCACTGGATGGGACATATTGGCCCAGCACGGACTCCAGTAGCATGACGGTAAGTGAATTATATCAGTACCCTACCGCTCTTGGAAGGGGCAAGGTATGCTTTCACTGCCACAGACATTGCCACAGGACTCTTGTAACCAGCTGGCTACTATTCACTGCCTAGAAAATGTAAGTGCCCTATAGGGTGCCAACCCAAATTGACGGTGACCAAGGAACTCCATTTACCAGTCACTTCCTGCAGTCTTGGGCTATGAAACAGGATATTGTTTGGCTTTTTTATTGAAAGGATGAATGGCCTTTTAAGGAACAAATAAAAGGTGATAAGGATCTTTACAACAATGAACTAAGAGACTATATCCAGCCTTAACCCTTTTAATTCAGCTGCAGCCCCTGTACCAGTAAAAATGCTAATAGCAGGATGAATGCAGGAACTGAAAATACAATGGCCAGCTGCTCTATAGTTCAAAAGGGGAAGTAATAATAATCTGTTTTTGCCTATGCCTCAAACCATACAAACTGAGTAAAATGAGGTCATTTGGCTGTGGTACTGGCCTATGCAGCCTTGCTGGTTGGGGGTCTTAAGCCCAAGAGGAATAGGAGCCATCTAAAACATTGTTATAAAATGATAGTTTATACCAAAAATGCCAGTAAAAATATTTATTAATGATCCAAGTTCCCCTATTTCTGCTGGGGCTCTATCTGTATCTATGTGGACTTTCCTTAAGCCTAAACTAGTTTTCAGTGTCACTAAAGAAAACTCAGAGAATATAGAAGGGGGAAATGTATGGTATTTAAAACCTCCTGAGTTGTGTAATTTCACTGTCAACCATTAATGTTCAATGTTGTGTGTATGTTACTCCTATTATTCTGTTGCTTTTTATATTGTTGTTGTGGAATATGGATGCAATGTTCCAATGCCCTGACCACTCAGATGGTATCATGGAAGATCTATGTGTAGAATGGAAGGTGGAAAGGACATTGGGTTGGAGTGAGCACTTACCGTGAATACCCACTCATTTCCCTTCGTCCTCCTTCCTGGGGATTAGAACTTGCCAGGGGCCCAGTTCTTGAAGAAAAGAGCAAAGTTGTGGTAAGAATGTTCTGAGAATTGCATGCACAAACATGTTTCTATAGCATTTCTGTAGCTGTTCTGGGCACTGTCCCTTTCCCCCTCTGCTGTAATACCTTTGTAATTCCCTACGCCCTGAGGGGTAGCACAGTACCCTCCAGTCAACCGCCACTAGGTCCTGTAAGTATTAAAGGCATGTCTACTCCTGCTGGTCTCCCATGTGGTTTCTTTGGAATATCAAAACATTTGGTTAACTATCCTGGGCTGGACCTCCTATGTTACACCTCTTATCTTGGTTCTTTTTTTGACAGTGAATATGAAAATATAGGCAGTCATATTTCCTAATTTCCTAAAATGGAAATAGTTAAAACACATTTGCTCCATGACTAGATTTAAAAGAACAAGACTGGATTTGTTTGCTACTTCTAGCCATGATTACCTCAATATTTTCCAATTTATCAACAGAAGGAACAATTCTATTTGAGAAGACCTAAGTTGTGGATTTCTGAAGCTAGCATTTGTGGTCAAACTTGCCAACATTTAATTTATATTTTGGAGTTTTAGGTGAGACAGAAAATTAACTGTCATGGTATTTCTTATAAACTCCAATAGCTATTATGTATCTACCATCACCTTTCCAGAAATTATTTATCATGTTAAAACTGAGAGAATGATTTCAGAAATAATAATCTATCTCTAACTGAAGAAAGCAAAAAGAAAGGTGTAACAGAAGCAAAATGTTTCTATATACCCCCAAATCACTTTCAGAGTTCTATTTTAATAGTTTGCCCAGAGACAGAATTGAGAGTACCAGTTTTGTACAAGACAGGATGCGTAATAGCTTAGCTTTTCAAATTACTGACCAAAGGCTAGTCATTTTCAGAAATGGGAACTTGAAAAAAATGGAAAACATTATGCTCCATTTCTTGTACGAAGTCATCACTCTGCCACACATGGACTACGATGTGTAGGTCTGGGGAAAATTCAGAAAAAGACATGTGAAATGAAATGAGAGAATTTATTCAAAGTCTTACTTAGGAGGGACTAGCAGAATTATGTACAAAAAAGAAAAAGAAAAAGCAGCTTCAATAAGGAAGGAAAAGAGGGTATGAAAAATTCTATAAAGCCAAAAGTGGTACTGTGTTAAGTAGTATAAAAAGGGCCACTATGGAATTATCACCAAATCCTTGAATATTAGCAGTCTAATGTCTCTTCTTGAAACTTGGAAAAGAAGGTATTAGCATACATAAGATTAAAATGAAGTAGCAAGGGAAGTGGCTGTGGCTCAATCAGTTGGGCTCCTGCCTACCATATGGGAGGCTTTGGCTTCACATCCCGGGGCCTTCTTATGAAGGCAGGCTCGCCCCCATGCTGCAGAGAGCTGCCAGCCCAGGCGCCGTGGAGTGCTGCCTGGCCCTCAGGTGCCGCAGAGATCTGGCTCAGCAAGGTGATGCAACAAAAAGGGAGACAAGCAAAAACACAGAAGAGCATGCAGTGAACGGACACAGAGAGCAGACAGCAAAAACAAGCCGCAGTGGGTGGGGGACGAATAAATAAAAATAAATACAGACACAGAAGAACACACAGCAAATGGACAGAGAGAGGAGACAGCATGCAAAAAGCCATAAAGTGGCGGGGGGGGGGGGTATAAAAAAAATGAAGTAGCAGAAGAACTGAGAATCTTAACCATGGTATAGTGGTTAAGAGTACAAACTCTATTGCAACTCCTTCTTTCCGGTTCGTTGGACTTACCCAAGTCAGCTAAGAGGGGAATGAAGAAATCACAACAGGGAACCAAGAGTGCCTACAACTCCAAGCAGGAGAATCACATCCATCATCCATGTGGGATCTAAGCTGCCTCTCAATATAGAGGTGGAGTGGAAATCACCATCCCAGGGTCCACAGGATAGAGGAATAAAATATGGATTAGAGTGGACTTACCAATATTCTACTATAGAACTATTGTGACTACTAATGGAAGAAACTTAACATTGAGGTGGAAAATGTGGCCACAGTAGTTGCTGAGGACAGGAAGAGGGAAGAAGAGATGTGATGTGGGGGCATTTTCTGGACTTGGAGTTGTCTTAAATGATATTGCAGGGGCAGATGCTGGACATTATATATCCTGCCACAACCCCCAGAATGTACTGGGGGAGAGTGTAAACTACAATGTGAACTATAATCCATGTGGTGCAGTAGTGCTCCAAAATGTATTCACCAAATGCAATGGATGTGCCACAATGATGAAAGAGGTTGTTGATGTGGGAGGAGTGGGGGTGGGGTGGGGTGTGAGGTATGCGGGAACCTCATATTTTTTAATGTAACATTTTTGTGATCTATATATCTTCAAAAATATATAGTAAAATAATTTTTTAAAAAAGAGTACAAACTCTAGAGTGAGACTGACTGGACCCAAAGCCTGAGTCTACCACTTACTAGCCATAGGACTTAGGGCAAGTTACCTACACTCTTTGTGCTTCAGTGTCCTCTTCTATTAAATGGGGATAAGAATAGTACCAACCTCAAAGGGTTACTATGAGGATCAAGTGAATTAAAATTATTAAAGCACTTAGAATAATGCCTGGCACATTAAACACTATGGAAGTATTCATAAAATTAAAATATAATTTTAATAATGATGACTTCACTTTCTCAAAGCACATGAGAGTCCACATATTACTTTTACAAATATTACCTCAAATAATCCTCCCATAAACTTTCTAGGGTATGCATAATTACTCCCAGTTTAGCGTCAAATAACATACATAGAGAATCTATAATGCACCAGGCACTGTGCAAGCCCTTTATACAATTTTCTCTTTTATCTCTAAAATATCTTTTCAAGTTGGAGATTTTCTGACACATACATGTAACATATATGTATATAATGAATATACATAGTAAAATATACATGCAGATACATGCCTACATATTATTATCCATATCCATATTATATATTTTTCTGAACTATTTGAGAATAAGTTGTAGACATAGTGCCCCTTTATTCCTAAGTAGTGCAGTTTGTATTTCCTAAAAGCAAGGATGTTCTTCGACATACCCACAGTAAAATTTTCAAAATCAGGAAATTAACATTGACACAATAATATTTATATATTCAGATTTCTCTAACTAACCCAGTAATGTCCTTTATAGCAAAAGAAATCCAGGATCATGTGGTGCATTCAACTGTCATGTCTATTTAGTCTCCTTTAACTCAGCACAGTTCTACAATCTTTCTTTATGTTCCATGACAATAACATTTTTTAACATGTTAGCCAGTTTTTTTTAGACTATACCTTGGTTTGTGTTTATCTGATGATATTCATGTTATGCATTTTTGGCAGAAATAGCCCTGAAGTGAGGTTGAGCTCTTCATGCATTATATCAAGAGACACGTGATGTCAATCATTTGCATTACTGGTTGTGTTGGATTGAGTCTTTTATGTGGAACCCAGAAAATTGTGTTCCTAAATTGGTTTATTCCTGTTGGTTAGGGGGCCCTTTTATTGGAATGAATTCTGTTGGGGACTTTGATTGCAGTAATTCAGTGAAACATGACCCAGGGTGGCTCTTGGCCTTCTTGCCAGAGTCTTTTAAAAACAGGCAAAACATATAGGGACAGACAGAGAAAAAGAGTTGTCATTTTACCCTGCCATGTAAGGGAGGTCTCCAGCAGCACCCTCAGCCACAGAAGGACAAAGAAATGCCAAAAGGCTGAAAGAGAGGCCAGAGGCTGGATTCTATGGAGCAGCCCGAAGCTGAGGAGAAAGTGAGCCTGGAGGAGAAGGAAGAGACCAGCCACCATTGTGCCTTGCCATGTGGCATGTATCCAGGATCACCAGCAGCCAACCTTTGATGAGACAGCATCTCTGATGATGTCTTGATTTAGACATTTTCACAGCCTCAGAACTGTTAGCTTTTACCTTAATAAATTCCCATTGTAAAAACCAACTCATGTATGGTATTTTGCATTGGCAGCCTTTAGTAAACTAAAACACTGGTGATTGCTAACTTTGATCACTTGGCTAAGGTGATATCTGCAGAGTTTTCACACTATGACATTACCATTTTTCTCCATTTTAATTAATAAGCTTTTTATGTGTACATACTTTGGAACTATGTAAATATCCTGGTATTCCTCAAAATTTTACCTACTACATTTAGCATTCATTGTTGATTCAACTATGATGGTTGCCAAATGATTATTTTCTAATTCCACCCTAAAAAAGACCTTTACCTTCTACCCTCTACTATTTGTTTTCTATTTATTTGTTTCATCAATGTGGACTCATGGATTCTTATTTTATTTAATAGTTTAAAACCATTTGCTATCATTTATTTAAATGCTCAAATTGCCCCCAGTTTGGTTGGTGGAAACTCATTTAAAGCTGGCTCCTTCCTTTTGAAATGTCTTCATTGTTCTTTGAACAATTTCTAATTTTCTGGTACACAAAGATATTCCAGACCCATCTTTTTATTTTCCTGCCTTAGCTCTCAAACCAACCATTTCTCTAAGAAGCCTGGGTCCATTTAGTATTTAGAAACTATTGATTCTTGGCTATCATTGCTTCTAGGCCTCTAAACTGAACTAGAAAGGTGGGAGGGATACAGATATATAAATATTTGGGGGAAGAACAGCCCAAGCACAGGTAACTGCAAGTACCAAAACTCTGAGATAAGAGCAAGATTAGCCCGTACAGAAGGATATTTTGTTTGGAAAGGTGTATGTGGAGAGTGTATGTAATGATGGAGAGATGGGCAAAGTACATTGGTAAGGATTTTATTTTTACTGCAAGTGCCATGAGAAATCTCTGAAAAAATTCTAAGCAGATAAGTAGTGAGTTCTAATTTATGTTTTTGAATAATTAATATTGACAGCTGTCTGAAGAATGATTGAGAATGTAATACTGGAAATAGGGAAGCTAGTTATGATCCTGTTGCCAAAGTCCAAAGAGAGTTGACAGTAGCTTGCACTAGCTCGATGGCAGTCGAGGTAGAAAGAAGTGGACAGATCACTCATCACTTAGTTTATTAGTTATGGTTCTCCACAGAAACAGAACCAACAGAATACACACACACACACACACACACACACACATAAAGAAATAGGAATTGGCTTACCCAGTCATTGGGGCTGGCAAGTCCAAACTCCATAACGCAGGCCATGAGACCTTTATAGGAAATGCCTATAAATGTTACATTGAAATCCTTAGCCCAAATATCCCAGGTCAAGTCCCATCTATGAAATACCCTCACAGTAACAAGCAGGCCAGTGCTTGAGCAAACAAGTGGACACCATAACCTAGTCAAATTGGCACATGAAATTAATCATTACTTTGTATAATGACATCTGGGATGATGGAGGGTTTTTCCCTTGCAAATAGTTACATTTAACCCCAAGATTTTTTCTAGATGCAGTAGAATTGAGAATTAGAATTACAGGCAGACAATTAAACTTGATACAAGATCAAAAATAATCTTATTTGTATTTCAAATATGAAATGGTAAATTAGTATGTGGTGGTTTGGAACTGTGAGTACCCCAGAAAACCATACACTTAAAGCTAATCCATTCTTATGAGTATAAACCTACTGTAAGTAGATTTTAATGAGGTTACTTCAGCTAGGTCATGGCCCAGGATGAGTCTTTTTTTGGTATTTTTTCTTTATTTTAAAGAAGTTTTAGATTAACCCAAGTTACATAAAAAATATAAGAAATTTCCATACATCATCTCCTCCCCTTCTCATATTTTCTCCTATTAATAACATATTTTGTAAGTGGTACATTTGCCACAATTGATGAACAAATATTGAAGCACTGTTATTAACCATAGTCTATAGTTTACATTATGGTTTACACTTTGCACTAATAATTCTATAGGTTTTGACAAAATGTATAATGGCCTGTACCAGCCATTGCAATATCATGCAGAACAATTCTAATGTCCCCAAAATACCCCAGGATAGGTCTTAATCTTCTTACTGGAATCCTTTATAAACAATAAACAGTGAGAGGAAGCCAGGGAAGCAAGAAGCTGAAAGCAAGGAAACCCAGATGAAAAACGAGAGACCAGCAGATACCGCCATGTATCTTGCCATGTGTCAGAAGAGTCTAGGATCACCGGCATCCGGTCTTCAAAAAGAAGGTGTCATCTTGATGATGTCTTGATTTGAACTTTTTCACAGCCTCAGAACTATAAGCTTCTAAACTAATGAATCCCCATGTTTAAATCCAATGCATTTCATGGCATCTGATTTGAGCAGCTTAGCAAAGTAAAATGCCATATACTCATGTTCCCCTCTGACACTTCATGGTTTATGAAAATAAAAACTGCATAGTTTTCATTTAAGTAATATGAATATTGGTTTACAGAATATAAGAAATATGAAGTTTTACCAGTGCCATGATCCAGGTGTCTCTTGTGATGATACCAAAAGGCTGTTTTGAGGAGAAAGCAGCAGTGTCTTTTTATGAAGCTGTTTTCAAAAGATAAAGCCTTGTCCCCAGATATTTCAAACTTCTCCCCTTGCTCTTCTAGATGGAAAATTCATGAATTTGTTTCTCCTCCCTAGATTTTGCCAAGCTTCAAACCCAAACGTATAACTGCCTTTTTAAAAAAGATTTATTTTATTTATTTCTCTCCGCTTCTACCCGCCCCCAACCCAGTTGTCTGTTCTCTGTGTCCATTTGCTGCGTGTTCTTCTTTTTGTCCACTTCTGTTGCTGTCAGTGGCACGGGAATCTGTGTTTCTTTTTTGTTGTTGTTGCATCATCTTGTTGTGTCAGCTCTCTGTGTGTGCGGCGCCATTCCTGGGCAGACTGCACATTCTTTTGTGCTGGGCAGCTCTCCTTATGGGGCACACTCCTTTCGTGTGGGGCTCCCCTACGTGGGGGGCACCTCTGTGTGGCAGGGCACTCCTTGCGTGCATCAGCACTGTGCATGGGTCAGCTCCACACGGGTCAAGGAGGCCCGGGATTTGAACTGCAGACCTCCCATGTGGTAGGTGGATGCCCTATTCACTGGGCCAAGTCCACGTTCCTATAACTGCCTTCTTGATGTCTTCATTAACACAACACTTCAAACCTACTATGCCCAAAATTGAAATAATTCCTCCCTCTACACTTTGCATCCCTCATTATTCTTTTTCTTCTTCAATCATACTTCCATCCATTCATCCAGATGCTCAAGCCAGAAATGTGAGCATCGTCTTTGATTCTTCTCATTCCCTTTAGTACCCACCACATTCAATCTTTCAGCAAGTCCTCTAGTCTCTAACTTTTAAGTAGAACTTGAACCCTTTCACTTTCATGTCCCACCCTGAATGAGATGGGTAACATTTTAAGTTAAGAACCTATTCACCAAAAGATTCTACTTACAATGGGTCCACATCCACATGAATGGATTAACTTTAGGAACATACTTTCCTGGGGTCCATACAGCTTCAAAACCTCATACCTATTGCTCCAAAATGTATTCACCAAATGCAATGAATGCGCCACAATGATGAAAAAGGATGTTGATGTGGGAGGAGTGGGGTGGGGTAGGGTGTGGGGTAGATGGAAATCTCTTATATTTTTTAATGTAACATTTTTTGTGATCTATGTATCTTTTTTTAAAAAATTTAAAAACCTCAAATCTACTTAAAATCCATTATGGAAAGTTAAGGTTTAAAATGTACAGGATTCCTATTTGGAATGATGGAAATGTTTTGGTAATGGATGGTGTTGATGATAGCACAACATTATGAATGTAATTAACAGCACTGAAATATATATCTGAATGTTATTCAAAGGGGAAATGTTAGATTGTGTATATGGTAGCAGATAAAAAAAAATTTAAATCCGTGGAACTGCATTACACAAACAGTGAATCCTAAGTTAAACCCATGGATTTTAATTAGTGCACTTATAAAAATGTGCTGTCATCAGGTGTAACAAATGTTCCACACCAATACATGGTGTTAATAATAGGGTGGTATATGAGAATCCTGTATTTTATGATGATTGGTCTATAAAGACACAACTTCTATAATAAAGACAAAATGGGCAAAAAAAAAAAAACCAAAACACTTTTAATAGTTTCTCATTACCTTTAGAGCAGGGTTTCCCACCTCAGCACTATTGATATTTTGGGCTAATAATTCTTAGTTGTAGCTTCCAGTAGCACCCCACCCCAGTTGTGATGACCAAAAATGTCTTCTGGCATTGCCATATGTTCCAGGGGGTGGGGACCTCTTTGCAGTCACTATTTTAGAGTAAATCTCAATTCTTAAAATGGTCTGTGAGATTTTGCATGACCCAAACTCTGCTCACGGCTGCTTATAATGTGTATCGCACTGCTCTGTGCTCATTAAATTCCAGCCACAGTAAACTTTTTATTCCTAGAATGTGCTCTGGCCCCTTTGCATAGGCTAATCCCTTTTTTAGGAATGCTTTCCCCATCCATGTCCCTTAACTTGCACCATATTTGCTTAGTTAATATTTACTTCAGATCTTAACTCAGGAAGTCTTTCCTGACTTCCTAGACCAGTCCAGTGCTCTCTATTTAACTTCTCAGATACATACACTTTCTTCTCAGAATTTTTCCAGTTTGTTACCCATGAGGACAGAGACCATGTCAGTGCAGGCTCACATTCATATCTCCAGGGCAAGCTTTAGGGTGGACTGCATGGGTTCTTGACCCAGTTCTCTCATTTATTAGCTATGTGACCTGGATAAGTCACTTGATTTATTTAAGGCTTTCTTTCCTCTTCTGTGAAAAGGGGATCTTAAGAATTACTTCATTGGGTTATTTGAGGATTAAATAAAGTATTTAATGGAAACCATTTAGCAGCGCCTCCCATGTAACAAGCACACCATAAAGGCTAGGAAATACTATTATGATTATCATTATTAACGAGTACTCATTACCTTTGCATCAAGAAAACATAATTATACATAACAACAGTTATAGTTTTCCAACAATTTTCCACCCTTTGGCTGAAGAAGAGTAGCTCTTTTCTCTTTCAAATATATGGATAGCTTGTTCTATTTTCTGATTTGATTTTTTTTTACCATGGAGGAGTAATTTGAATATTTTACTACTGAGAGCAAAATAATAATACTTGGCCAATTAAACATGGTTCTTGTTTGGTTAAGAAGTTGATTTCTTGGGTATGACTTCTCCTGGTACTTAATATCTCCTCTCCCAATGCTTGCCTACCTATTCTCTGCTATTCGGCACCATTGTTGGAAAACCAAAAGGGAGCTGATTAGGTAATGTTCAAATCATTTCCTATTGTTGTGTTTTTTTATCCTCCCCCTTGTGACTTTTTTGCATGCTATCTGCTCTCTGTATCCATTCGCTGTGCACTCTTCTGTGTTTTTGCTTGTCTCCCCTTCTTTGTTGCTTCACCTTGCTGAGTCAGCTCTCCACGGTGCTTGTGGGATGGGCGGTGCTCCATGGTTCCTGCGGGCTGGATGGCGATCCCCAGTGCCTGCGGGCCGGGCAGCACTCTGCAGCGTGTGGGCGAGCCTGCCTTCATAAGGAGGCCCTAGGACGTGAACCCAGGGCCTCCCATATGGCAGATGGGAGCCCAACTGATTGAGCCACAGCTGCTTCCCTCCTACTGTTTTTTATTAATTGTCTTTAATTTTCTTTTTTTGTATCTTAAAAATATTTCTATTTTTAAAGAATACTGGGATTCCCATATACCCCACCTCTCCCCCTCCCACACTTTCTCACATTAACATCTTTCATTAGTGTGGTCATTTGTCACAATTAATGAAGACATATTAAAGCATTGTACTAGCCAAGGACTGTAGTTTACATTGGAGTTTACACTTTGCACCACAAGATTTTATAGGTTTTGACAAAATGTGTAATGGCTGGTATCCATTTGCAAAGTCATGCAGGACAATTCCAATGCCCCAAAATGCCCCCATATTCCACCTATTCTTTCCTCTCCCTCCCCTCAGAAACTCTGGTGGCCACTGCCTTTATATCGATGATACAAGTTCTTCCATGCTAGTATAACCACAAGTCTATTTTAGTCCATAGTAGCTTTCCACTCTTATGTTTGTTCATTGCTCAATCTTGAGGATTTGGGGGCAGTGATACTCACCCTGTCTCCAATTGAGAGAGGGCTTATATCCCATGGTCCAAATGGATGGAACTGTCTTGCTTGCAGCTTTAGATACTGTTTTTTGGGATTGCTGAGATCAGCTCAGTGATAGGTTGGCTCGAAGGGAAGGCAATGCAGAACATTATGAAATAAAGGGCAGAGAGAGAGACATGAAAGGAGATAAAGGTGGGACCAGGGAACTCACAGCTTCTGGAACTGAGAGCTTTGACCCTAGTTTCCACCTTGTATTTATTGGAAACTACCAAGAAGCTGTTTGCTATTAGAACTGCAACATCATCTATAATGGGGAACAACTGCAACATCGAACAGCTGCAATTTTCTTTACTTGTGGCATCTTCATGTGGCTTTGGTATTAATTCTTTTTTGAATATTTGGTAGAATTGGCCAGCAAAGACATCTGGTCCTGAGCTTTTCATTGTTGGGATGCTTCTATTGATGATTTAATTTATTTACTTGTTATTGTTCTATTGAGATCTTCTGTTTGTTCTTCAGTTATTGTAGGTAGTTTGCATGCATCTAACAATTTGTCCATTTCATCTAGGTTATCTAATTTATTGGCTTACAGTTGTTCATATTATCCTCTTATAAGCATTTTCATTTCCGCAAGATCAGTGGAATGTCTCCTTTTCAGTTTGGATTTTAGTTATTTGCATCTTCTCTTATTTTTCTTTGTCAATCTACCTAAAGTTTTGTCAACTGTATTGATCTTTACAAAGAAACAACTTTTGGTTTTACTTGTTCTCTTGATTGTTTTACTATTCTCTATTTCCTTTATCTCCACTCTAATTTTTATAATTTCTTTCCACCCACAAACTTTAGGTTTAGTTTATACTTCTTTTTTAAAACTTTTTGAATCAATAAATATTTTAATAGATCTTTTCTTGCCTTTTTTCACTTTTGCAATTTTTTTCTTTATTTTTAAAGGAGTTTTAGATAACATGAATGTTACATCAAAGATATAGGAGATTTCCACATACCCCAACACCTCCGCCTCCCACACATTCCCCCATTAACAACATCTTTCATTAGTGTGGTACATTTGTTACAGTTGATGAACACATATTGAAGTATTGCTACTAAACATAACCTATTGTTTACATTATGTTTTACACTTTGCACCAAACAATTTTATAGGTTTTGACAGAATGTATAATGGCCTGTATCCATCAAGAATGTCATGCAGGAGAATTCCACTGTCCCAAAAATACCCCATGTTACACCTATTGTTCCCTATCCCTCCCCTCAGGTCCTCTGGTGACTGGTTTTTATATCAATTTTACAAGTTCTTCCTTTAGTAGAATAATAAGCCTACTTTAGTCCATAGTTGCATTCCTCCCATAGTTATGATCCTCTACTTTGAGGATTTGGAGGTGGCGATACCCACTCTGCTTCTGGATGAGAGGGGACTTAAATCCCATGGGGCAGATGAATAGAACTGTCTTGCTTGAGGTTGCAGATACTCTTTGCTTCTTGGGTTAGGCATTGTCCATCAGCAATCTTTTTTTTTAGTTGTTTTGGATGTGTCTGATGAACTGGAGAGTAGGTGTTGGCTGCAACTCTGCTGAGATTCAGGGCTCACCTGGCATATGAACAGTCATATTTAAGCCTCTGGGACATATATTTAATGGGTATAATGTTAATTATAGGATAAAATAAATGGGATAGAAGAACCACGTGTAGGAAAATTATTATGAGTAAAACGTTATAAGTGAGTCTAACTCTGATACATTGGAGAGATAGGTTATCATATATTCCAAGGTAAGACCCATTGATGAGGTGCCAATTTCCTGGAGTTGTCTGCCCTGCCTATAGTGTCTAGATGTCTCTAGAGCCACCAGGAGCATTCCTATTTGGGGAATGGTTTCCCGCAGCAGACAATGAGAGCCTCCTGAGACATGTACAAGCATAAACTCTAGAATGACCTCCCAAACCACTTTGAAATCTCTTAGCCATAAAAACTCATTTACTTTTAAATTTTCCTCCTTTGGGTCTAGTTCTTTCTCCAACTGCATCAATAGTTGGTGCTTGGTATTAATCCCTTGATTCCAGGGAGGCCCATCCCTGGGAGTCATGACCCATGTTAGGGGAAAGACAGTGAATTTATATGCTGAGTTTTGCTTAGAGAGAGGCCACAATTGAGCAACAAGAAGGCCATCAGGAGATAACTCTTAGGCAATATATATTACCATGCTAAGTTTTGATTTCACAAGAACAAGATTCATAAGTACAAGCATCAATATCAAGGGCCTGGCACATGGGACCTCCCTCCTTTGATAGGCACTACACGTGTACTCCAGAGAGTCTCACTGCTAAGTGAGGGAATGTAGCAGGACTCACCAGGATGGAATTCAATGTTCCATTGGTTATTCTGTGGGGTTCCACCCACCGAGATAAAACCCCATGACCACATGAACATACACTCCATAGAGTCATGCCCCAGGTGCACCCTCCTACACACACATGCTCCCATTACTTACACCACAAACCAGTAATCCTTCCCTACCACAGCTGCAATCCCTCTGCAATCCAAAACCTACCCCAAGACAAAGCCAATAAAAAATAGCAATAATTTAAAAATTAAATGACAAAAATTTTCTTTTAAATTTATTTGCAGTGTGCCTTTCATCACTGTAAGATCTGTTATCTTTCAGATATATTGAGAATTTCCTCTGTATGTTTCCCCAATGTCTTTTTTTTTTTTTCACTTTATTTTCTGAGAAGCTTTAGGTTTCAGAAAAGTCACATAGAAAATACAGGAGATTCCCATAATCCCACTCCCTCCCACCCCACATTCTTTCCTGCCAATAACATCCTACATGAGTATGGTACATGTGTTACAATTGATGAACAAATATAGAAGCATTGCTGCTAACCATGGTCAGTGGTTTACATTATAGTTCATTTTTTGCATCATATAGTTCTACATGTTCTGACAAAATGTATGATGACCTGTATCCGTCATTGCAAGATCATGCAGAGCAACTCCAATGCCCCAAAGATGTCCCATATTCCACCCATTCATCTCCCCCCCTCCCTTTAGAACCTATGGCAACCACTAAGATTCAATTTTTGTAGAATAAGATTCATTATTAAATGCATTTATATCGAGGACTTGATATACTGATCTGTTTTCTTTTGTTAAGCACTGCATATATACTGGAGATGTTCTTGCCCCTCTAGTTGAGAAAATAGCAGTACTCCCCAGGATGGGAGTTAAATAAATTCCTATTTATTGTGTGGGGCTCCACCCATTGAGATAACACCCTATTCCAAAATGAATACATTCATATTCTGTAGAAGCATGCCCCAGGTGCACCCTTTCCCACATATCCCCCCACTACTGATGTCTGGACCAGTGAGCCTCCCCTGCCATGTTTGCCAAAAATGCATTCCCACCATTGAAGTTTCAACCACAGGCCTACAAATCCCCAGGATTTACCTGTTCCTTGTTCCAGTCTTTCCCCCAGTCCCAACCACCCCACCCTGCTCATCCTTACATTCTAGCACCATTGAACCCACTCATCCTGCATCACTATCACCTTCATCCACTGCCAAACTACCTCGCTCTCACTTTATCATAAGTTTTGCCCATAGTGAGCATTGGCTCACCACCCTCTACTCCCTTTCTGTCTCCTGATAACCTGTATTCCAGATTCTAGCTCTGTGAGTCTGCTCAGTTTGTTTAGGTTATGTCAGCAAGGCCATGTAATATTTCTCCTTTAGTGACTGCCTTGCTTCAGTCAATACAAGGTCTTCAAGATTCATCCATGTTGTTCATGTGTGTCAATACTTCTTTCTTACAGCTGAGTAATATTCTATTGTATGTAAATACCACAATTTCCTATCCATTCTTTTGTTGATGGCCACTTGAGTTGCTTCCAACCTTTGGCAATAGTGAATAATGCTGCTATGAACATTGGTGTGCATATATCTGTTCGTGCACCTGCTTTCAGTTCTTCTGGGTATATACACAGCAGTGGGATTGCTGGATCACATGGTAGTTCTATAGTTTGTTGAGGAACCTCCAAACTGTCCTCCACAATAGCTGTACCATTCTACCAGCAGTGGATGAAGGTTCCCATTCCTCCACATCCAATGCTTGTAGTACTCTGTTTTATTAGCCACCAATCTAATAGGTGTAAAGTGATATCTTATTTTAGTTTCAATTTGCATTTCCTTAATAACTAGTGATGTTGAGCCTCTTTTCATGTGATTTTTAGCCATTTGCATTTCCTCTTTGGAAAAGTGTCTATTCAACTCTTTTGCCCATTTTTAAAATGAGCTGTTTGTCTTTTTAATTTTGAGATGTAGAATTTCTTTACATATGCTGGATTTTAAGTCCTTATCAGTAAGTGCTTCCCAAGTGTTTTCTCTCATTGAATAGGGTGCCTTTTCACTTTTTTTTAATGTAGAAGTTATTATTATTAAATGTACTTTTTGAAGATACATAGTTCACAAAAAATGTTACATTAAAAAACATAAGAGGTTCCCATATATCCCACACCCCACTTCACCCCACTCCTCCCACATCAACAACCTCTTTCATCAGTGTGGCACATTCACTGCATTTGTTGAATACATTTTGGAGCACTGCTGTACCACATGGATAATAGTTTACACTCTCCCTCGCTACACTCAGTGTGTTATGGCAGGATATATAATGCCCAGCATCTGTCCTTGCAATATCATTTAGGACAACTCCAAGTCCCGAAAATGCCCCCACATCACATCTCTTCTCCCTGCCCTCAGCAACTACTGTGGCCACTTTCTCCACATTAGTGCTACAATTTCTTCCCTTACTAGTCACAATAGTTCTATAGTAGAATACCAGTAAGCCTACTCTAATCCAAATTTTATTCCTCCATCCTGTGGACCCTGGGATTGACAAACTCCTGTGAAGTGCAAACATAAATGGAGGTCCCATTTATCTATGTTTTTCTTTTGTTCCTCATGCTTTAGATGTAAAGTTTATGAAATCATTTCCTACTACAATATCCTTTAGATGTTTCCCTACATTATTCTCTAGGAGTTTTATGGTGTTGGTTCATATTTAGATATTTAATCAATCTTGAGTTAGTTTTTTATAGGGTGTGAAATGGTGATCCTCTCTCATTCTTTTGGCTATGGATATCCAGTTCTCACAGCACCATTTGTAAAAGTGGCCATTCTGTTCCAATTGAGTGGGATTGGTGTCCTTGACAAATATTAGTAGATCGTATATGTGAAGATCTATATCAGAACTCTCAATCCTGTTCCATTGGTCAGTATGTCTATCCTTGTGCCAATACCATGCAGTTTTGACCACCACAGCTTTGTAGTGTGCTTTAAAGTCAGGTAGCATGATTCCTCCGGTTGCAGTTTTCTTTTTAAATATGTTTTTGGCTATTCAGGGCCCCTTGTCCTTCCAAATAAACTCCATAATAGGCTTTTCCAGTTCAGTAAGAATGCTGTTGTAATTTTTATTGGGATTGCGTTAAATATGTAAATCATTTTAGGTAGAACAGACATCTTTATGCTGTTTAGTCTTCCAATCCATGAACAGGGAATATTCTTCCATTTATTTAGTGCTTCTTTGATTTCCTTTAACAATGTTGTGAAGTTTTCTGTGTACAGTCCTTTATATCTTTAGTTAAGTTTATTCCTATGTATTTGATTCTTTTCGATGCTATTATAAATGGAACTTTTTCTTGAGTTCCTCAAATTTCTCATTATTAGTGTAGAGAATTCTACTGATTTTTGTGTGTTGATCTTATATCTCGCCACTTTGCTGACCTCATTTATCAGTTCTAGAAGCTTTGTTATAAATTTTTCAGGACTTTTTAAGTATAGGACCATGTCATCTGCAAATAGTGAACGTTTTACTTCTTCCTTTCCAATTTGGATGCCTTTTATATCTTTTTCTTGCCTAAGTGCAGGAGCAAGTACTTCTAATACAATGTTAAATAAGAACGGTGACAGTGAGTATCCTTGTCTTGTTCCGTATATTAGAGGGAAAGCATTTAGCATTTTACCATTGAGTATGTTGTTAGCCATGTGTTTTTCATATATACCCTTTATTACGTTGAGGAAGTTTCCTTCTATTCCTGTCTTTTGAAGTGTTCTTATGAAGAAAGGATGCTGTAATTTTTCAAAAACTTTTTCTGCATCAATAGAGATGATCATGTGATTTTTTTTCTGTTGATCTGTTAATGTGGTGTATTAAATTGATAGATTTTTCTCTGTTGAACCATCCTTGCATATACTGGGGATGAAATCCAATTGATAATGCTGTATAATACATTTGATGTGTTGTTAAGTACAATTAGCAAGTATTTTGTTGAGGATTTTAGCATCCAGGCTCATTAGAGAGATTGTTATGCAAATTTTTTTTACTTGTGGCATCTTTATGTGGCTTTGGTATTAGGGTGATTTTGGCATCATAGAATGAGTTAGTCAATGTTCCCTCCACTTATTTTTTGGAAGAGTTTTAGCAGGATTTGTGTTGGTACTTTCCTGAATGATTGGTAGAATTCACCTGTGAAGCCAACTGGTCCTGGGTTTTTCTTAGTTGGGAGGTTTTTGATGACTGATTCAATCTCATTATTTGTGATTGGTTTGTTGAGTTCATCAATTTCATCTTTTGGCAATGTAGGTTGCTTGTGGGTTTCTAGAAATTTGCCAGTTTCATCTAAATTATCCATCTTGTTGGCCTACAATTTTTGAAAGTGTCCTTTTATGGTACTCTATTTCTGTGGGATCAGTGGTGATATCCCCTTCCTTGTTCGTTATTTTATGTATTGGCATCTTTTCTCTTTTTTTCATAGTTAATCTAGCTAAGGGATTGTGAATTTTATTAATCTTCTTAAAGAACCACCAGCCTTTGGTTTTGTTCATTTTTTTCTAGTGGCTTTGATTCTCGATTTCCTTTAATTCTGTTCTAATCATAGTTATTTCTTTTTTTCTGCTTACTTTGCAATTAGTATGTTGTTCTTTTTCTAGTTCCTCCAGGTGTGCCCTTCAGTTATTGAGTTTTAGCTCTTTCTTCTTTCAAAATATAAGCATTTATGGCGATAAATTTCCCTCTCAGCACTGCTTTTGCTGCATCCCATAGGTTTTGATATGTTCTGTTGTCATTTTCAATTGTTTCAAGGCAGTTACTGATTTCTTTTTAAATTTCCTCCTTGATCCACTGCTTGTCTGAATGTGTTGCTTAACTTCCATATCTTTGTGCCTAATCTGGTTCTCTGTCCCTTACTGATTTCCAGCTTCATTCCATTGTGGTCAGAGAAATTACTTTGTATAATTTCAATAATTCAAATTTGTTGATATTTGTTCTGTGACCTAGCATGTGATCTATCCTGGAGAACAATTAATATGCACTCAAGAATAATTTATATCCTGCCATACTTCGATGTAATGCTCTGTGTATGACTATTAGGTCTAGATCCTCTAATGCATTATTCAAGGCCTCCATTTCTTTAACTCTCTTTTGAGATGGTCTGTCTAATGGTGATAATGGTGTATTATATTCCCCCACTATAATTGTACTGGCATCTATTTTTCCCCTTAGTTTTTCCAATGTTTGCCTCTCATATTTTGGTGCACCCTGGTTAGGTGCATAAATATTTATGATAGTTCTTTCTTCTTGTTAGATTTCCCCTATTATTAATATATAGTGTCCTTCCTTGTCTCCTACAATAGCTCTGCATTTAAAGCTTATTTTGTCCATTATTAGTATAGCTACTCCTGTCCTTTCTGGGTTATTGTTCGCATGTAAAATCATTTTCCAACCATTCACTTGCAACCTCCTTGTGTCCCTGTTTCTACGGTGAATTTCTTGTAGACAACATATAGATGGATCATATTTCCTTATCTATTCTGCTATTCTGTCTTTTGATTGGCGATTTTAATCCATTAACATTCAATGTTATTACTGTCAAGACACTACTTACATTAGACATTTTTTTCTTTACATTTATATATGTCATATGTTGTTTTTATTTTATTTCTCTTTTTAACTTTTTAGTAATTCTTACTAAATATCTTCATTCCTACACTCTCCTCCAACCTCTCTCCTCTGTTTTTTCCTTTCGACCTGCAGAACTCCTTTTAGCATTTCTTGAAGGGCATTTTTCCTGTTGACAGACTCTTAATTTCTGTTTATCTGTGAATATTTTGAACTCTCATTTTTTAATGCCAGCTGTGCTGGATACAAAATTCTTGGCTGCCAGTTTTTGTGTGTGTTCTTTTTTTGTCTTAGCACCTTAACTATGTCATACCACTGCCTTCTTGCCTCCATAGTTTCAGAAGAGGAATTAGTGTTTTATTTTATTGAGCTTTCCTTGTATGTAATGGATCTCTTTTCTCTTGCTGCTCTCAGTATTCTCTTTGTTCTGCATGTTAGAATTTTGATAAGTATATGTCTCAGGGTAGGCCCATTAGGATTTATACTGTTTAAAATGCACTGCTTCTCCTGACATGTACATCCATGTTCCTCAAAAATGTTGGGAAATTTTCAGCCATTATTTCCTTCAACACTCCTTTTGCCCCCTTTCCCTTCTCATCTCCCTCTGGGATGCCCGCAATGTGTATGTTTGGGCATTTCGTGATATCATTCATTCAATTCCCTGAGCCCCTGCTGAATGTTTTCTATCTTTTCTTCTATTTGTTTTACTATCTACATGATTTCAGATGTATTATCTTCTACATTATTAATTCTTCCCTCTGCCTGTTCAAATCCACTGTTATGCATTTCCAGCATATTTTTAATTTCTTGTATTGTGCCATTCATTATTATATCCATTACTTCTTTGGGTATGTTTACAATTTCTTCTCTATGTTCTCCCAGTATCTTCTTTTTTTAATATTTAAAATTTTTTAACACATTTTTAATTAAAGTTAATAGATCACACAAACATTACATTAAAAACACATAAAAGATTCCCATATAAGCCACTACCCACCCCCCTACCCCCATCATTTTTGTAAATTGTATTTTTTGAAGATACATACATCACAAAAATATGTTACATTAAAAAAACTTAAGAGGTTCCCACATACCCCTCACCCGTTCCACCCTACTCCTCCCACACCAACAACTTCCCCCATTATTGTGGCATATTCATCACAGTCAATGAACACATTTTGGAGCACTGCTGCACCACATGGATAATCGTTTACCCTGTACTTCACACTCTCCCTGCAATATCATTTAGGACAACTCCAAGTCCCAAACATGCCCCCACATCACATCTCTTCTTCCCTCTCCCTGCCCTCAGCAACTACCGTGGCCACTTTCTCCACATCAGTGCTACAATTTCTTCCATTACTAGTCACAATAGTTCTATAGTAGAATATCAGTAAGTCCACTCTAATCCATATTTTATTCCTCCATTCTGTGGAACCTGGGATGGTGATGTTCACTCCACCTCTAGATCAAGAAGGGACTTAGATTCCACATGGATAATGAATGCAATTCTTTTCCTTGCAGCTGTAGGCACTTTTGTCTCCCTGGTGTGGTAGTTTTCCATCTTCATCTTGCTGTTAGCTGACCTGGGTAAGTCCAATGAACCTGACAGTAGGAGTTGCAACTGTGCTGAGGCTCAGGTCCCAGCTTGCATGTGGGCAGTCCAGAGATTCAAGTCCCCTGAGTATGCACCATCCCTAGCACCAACCACAAGTTCAGTAAAAGTAACAGAAGAGTCATGTGTAGAAAGGTCACATCTGAATCCAGCTCCATCTCTCTCAGGAACACAAATTCCAAAGAAGAGCCCATTGACATGGCATAGAACTTCAAATCCATCTGCCATGACCATATACCCTGTGGGTCTCTGTAGCTTTCAGGAGAACCAGTAACTAGGGTTGTATCTACTTTTGCTGTTTCTGGGATCCTGCTGAGGCGTGCGTAAGCATAACCCCTCTAATGACCTCCTAAATATTTTTTGAAGACTCTTAGCCATATCAACTCATTTGTCTTTGCCATTTCCCCCTTTTATTCAAGGTCAAAAAGCAGTTTTAAACACATGATCGTACATGTAAGCTGAGATATTGTGCTGGTCTGAGTTGACCCTTTTATTCGAGGTCTCTTTCTAGTTGCATCATTTGTTAGTGATTGGTAGTAATCCCTCAGTGCCAGGGAGGCTCATCTCTGGGAGTCATATTCCATGTTGGGGGGAAAGTAATGCATTTACATGCTGAGTTTGGCTTAGAGAGTGGCCACATTTGAGCAACATGGAGGCTCTCAGCAGGTAACTCTTAGGCACCCTGCAGCTCTAGGCCTAGTTCATATTTCAGGAACACAGGCTTATAAGCATAATCATCAGTATCAAGGGCTCATCATTGGACCATCCTTCCTTGTTGGTCTTTGCTGTTGCACTTTGGGGATTATTGCTTTTCCATTGGGGAATGTGACAGAGCTCCCCTGAGTAGGAATTCAGCACTTCCTCACTTGTCATTTGAAACTGTAAATACTATGAAAATACCCAACATATATCAGAACATTTTTATGTCCCCTATATACATGTCCTGGAGAACTCCCTCCCAACCATGTGCCCCCCATCAATAACACCCCACACCAGTGTTCCTCCCCTGCCACAGTTGAACCTCTCTGTGGTCCAAAACTTCATCAACAATGAAGCCTAACATATTGCCAAATTCAATGAATAGGAAAATGAAATATAGTGATGGGTTTAAAGATTAGAAATATATATACTAATTTAGAAATACTAAAATAAAAATAAATTGGTATATTAAAAAATGAAAAATATTATAAAGTTTTGTTTTTAACGTTTTGTCTTTCATCACTGTAATAGGTGTTGCCCTGTATGTACAGTGGCAAGGCACTTTCTTTCTGATATCCTTCATCTATTCTTTAATTCATCAAATTGATTTGTGATATTTGTTTGGACATCCTTGATTAGTTGTTCCACATTCTGCATCTCCTCCTACATTTTTTTAAAAAAGATTTATTATTTATTTATTTCTCTTCCCTTCCCGCCCTCCCAGTTGGCTGCTCTCTATGTCCATTCACTGCGTGTTCTTCTGTGGCTGCTTCTATCCTTATCAGCGGCACCAAGATTCTGTGTTTCTTTTTGTTGTGTCAGCTCTCCGTGTGTGCAGCACCATTCCTGGGCAGGCTGCCCTTTCTTTCGTGCTGGGCGGCTCTCCTTATGGAGCTCACTCCTTGGGCGCTCCCTATGCAGGGGACACCCCTACGTGACAGGGCACTCCTTGCATGCATCAGCACTGCGCATGGGCCAGCTCCACACGGGCCATGGAAGCCCGGGGTTTGAACTGTGGACCTCCCATGTGGTAAGCGGATGCCCTATCCTTTGGGCCAAGTCCACTTCCCTCCTTCTATTTTTTAGTTTCCTCATTAGACTGGGTCATGTCTTCCTGTTTCTTAATATGGCTTTTAATTTTTGCTGGTGTCTAAGCATCTGTTTGCCTTGATGGACTTATTCAGTGGTTAGCGTCTCTTTCTACTCTATGGTTTTATTTTGTTTTGTTTTGTGCTAAAGTTCCTCTTTGACACTTGGTTCCACTTATCCTTGTAGTTGTCTCTCCCCCCCCCAAAAAAATATTAAGACTATAGAAAAGTAAAGAAAGGAGAAAAAAAACAATTAAAAATAGCCACAATATGGAAAATGAACCTTAAGAGAACCTGGAAGAAAAGAAAAAATAAGTAACTAATAAAAGGGAAAAATCATTTAAATATGTGGAGTGAAAAGAAGAAAAAAAAGCAGGAAAAAAATAGAATAAAAGACCAGAACAATGAGAAGAGAAGAAAGAAAATGAGGATCTAACAAGAGAAGGTAGAACAAAATAAATGCAATAGGAGAGGAAAAAATGAAAGAAAGAAAAGAAACTAAGAAAAAGAGAAAAGAGGGAGAGGTAAAAATGCAACAACAACTCAAAAGAATGAAACAAAACAAAACAGTCTTCCATCTCAGGCCACCAGCAACTGTCTCAGGCAGCCAGTGCTCACTATTCAATCTTATTGCAAGCCTGCCCTCCCCAAGTAAGGTACCGAGGTACCGAGGTACCGAGAAAGGAATAAGGAATAAAAAATAAATAACAAATAACAACTTAAAAAAAAATAAAAATTCTGTCTAAATTCCCTGCTCTGTCCTTCAACTCCTGTTCACTGCATCTCCTGGGGTGCCTCTCCCCTTCCCCTTTATCACTCGAGGTAGTTAGGTGTAGGGATCCAGTGAGTCCAGGGCCCTGGCTCTCCCTCCCTAAGGGAAACTCAGCCAGCAGCACGTAGCCTGCATGCCCTAGGACACAAGCTAAAATGTAACAGAACTCCACACAGGGAAACAATGTACAGATAGTATCGCAGACAGTAATTTTCTCCAGGCTGTACACTATTCCTACAATAACATCACCAGACCCCACTCGTGTGCTTCATGTGACCCTTGTAGAAACTCTGTTATGAAATGTCTTTGTTCTGAGACCTTATATATTGTCCCTCATTTTCCCAGCTCTTTGCAGAGCATTATCTTCATTATCCAGCCTTTTGCCACGGAAGAATCTCTCCTTTCTGTAAGTCCCAACAAATAAAGCTTTTATGTCTGATTCTGTGCCAGGTCTGTCCTTTGGTCTTGAAGCTACCCTGACTCTGTGCCCTTCAGAAGTTGGTTTGGAACATTAGGCTTTGTATTATTGTTTGTTTGTTTGTTTTAGGAGGTGCTAGGTATTGAAATGGGGACCTTGTATCTGGGAAGCAAGAGTTTAACCACTGAGTTACACGATCTCCACAAATTCAGTTAGGCTTCTAAGACTTCTGAAGGCCTATTGTCTGCTTCTGCCTGCTCTTTTACCTCAGACCAGTTAGGCCTCTAATGATTTGGCTTTTGCCTCTCCAGGTTTCGAACTCTCCAGGCAGTTAGATACCTATCAGCCAGCCCCCTCATTGACCCATTTCCTCTCTCTCCCAGGGCTGGTGGGCGTGGCAGCCTGCTCGCTCAGTTCCCCCTCCCCTCTCCCTGGAGCTGTTTTAGAGCCTGCTGGTGTCTTTTTTTTCCTGGTCCATCCACCTTTTGTCGCCTCCCCACTACCCTCTCTCCCCCTGAGTTGGCTATGTGCCTGATCCCCACACTTGTTTGCCCTGAAGTTCCGCCATCTGAAGAGCCTTCAGGGTACCCGGTTGCACCCTTGGTCGCCCTGTCCGTGGGGGACTTCACTCACTCTAGAAGATGGCTGAGTGCTTGCCTTCCAGCCTGTCACTTCCCTGGCTTCCCTTTCCTCTGAGCTGGCTTGAGGGCCCTATGTCTTATAGGTTCCCTTTCCTCCCAGTCAACTTGGTCTCCCCTCTCTAGCTACTCTCTCCAATTGCCCCCCGCAGTCCCGCGGCTTCCCTTCTGCCAGGTAAACCTGCCCACCTTCTGCAGTTTCTAGAGGAGGATTGCAGCCTGCCATTCCCTATTCCACCATCTTGAATGCTCCTCCATACTTCTTCTAGTTCCTCCAGATGTGAAATTAGATTATTGATTTGATATCTTCTTTTTTAATATAGGCATTCATAGCTATAAATTTTCTTCTCAACACTGCCTTCACTGCATCTCCTAAATTTTGTTATGTTGTGTTTTGATTTTCATTCATCTTAAGATATTTACTAATTTCCCTTGTGGTTTCTTCTCTGACCCATTGATTAAGAGTGTGTTAATTAATTTTCACATATTTGTGAATTTTCTAGTTTTCCTTTGCCTATTGATTTCTAGTTTCTTTCCATTGTTGCCAGAAAGGATGCTTTGTATAATTTAAATCTTGTTAAACTTACTGAGATTTGTTTTATGACCTAATAAAATAATATGTGGTCTATCCTGGAGAATGATCCATGTGAACTTGAGAAAAATGTGTATTCTGCTGTTTCAGTATGAAATGCTCTGTATTTGTGTGTTAGATATAGTTTGTTTACTGCATTGTTCAAGTTCTCCGTTTCGTTAGTGATCTTCTATCTAGATGTTCATTCCATCGATGAAATTGTTGTATATAAATCCCAACTAGTACTGCAGAGGTGATTATTTATCCCTTCAGTTTTGTCAGTGTTTTCATCATGTATTTTGGGGCACTGTGATTTTAGGTGCATAAATGTTTATTATTGCTATAACTTCTTGGTGAATTGTCTCTTTTGTTAATATATAGTGTCTTTAATTGTCTTTTGTAACAGTTTTTTACTTAGAGTATATTTTATCTGGTATTAGTATAGCTATACCAACTCTTTTGGTTACTATTTGTGTGGAATGTTTTTTCCATTCTTTCATTTTCAACCTTTTTTTTCTTTGGGTCTAAGATGAGTACCTTGTAAGCAATATATAGCTGGACCATGCTTTTTTATCCATTCTGCCAATTAGTGTCTATTGCTTGGACACTTTAATCAATTTATATTCAATGCATTTATCAATAAGACAAGATTTAATTCAGCCATTTTGTCCATTGTTTCTTATATGTCTTACATATTTTTGGCCCTCTTTTACTTTATTGTTGCCTTCTTTTGTGCATAGTTGATTACTCACGATATAACTGATTGAGCTCTTTCTCATTTCCACTTTTGAATATATTTTAAATACTTTTTTTTTTGGTGACTACACTGGATTTTATATTAAACAACCTATGTCTGTAACTTACTAGCTAAAATGATGCTAGCTTAACTTCAACATCACACATTTCTTGTAGGACATGTCTCTTGGTGAAGAACTCAGTTTTTGTTTTTTTTAGTGAATTCTTAAATAAATTCATCCTCATTTTTAAAGGGCAATTTATCCTGATATAGAATTCTTGGCTGGTAGTTTTTTCTCTTTCAAAACCTTGCCACTGAAATCATACCACTGTCAGTGTCATACCACTGCCAGTGTCATACCACTGTCTTCTTGCCTCCATGGTTTCTGATGAGAAATTGGCACTTATTCTTATTGAGGATCTCTTGATGTGATGACTTGCTTTTCTCTTGTTAAATTCAGAATTTTTTCTTTATCTTTGGCATTTGACATTTTGATTAGTATATGCCTTGGGGTAAATTCTATTAGAGTTTCCCCTGTTTGGAGTTCATTTCCCATCTTGGACATGGATACTCATGTATTTCATCAGATTTGAGAAATATATCTTCAAATATTCTTTCTGCCCCTTTTTCCTTCTCCTCTTTTTCTGGAACTTGCATAATATGTATTTTGGTACACTTGATGTTGTCCCATAGGTTCCTTAGGCCCTGCTCACTCTTTTCTTCCTTTTCTCTATTTGCTCTACAGATTGTATGATTTCAGTTGTCCTGTCTTTTAGTTCATTGATCCCCTGTTCTGCTTTTTTAAATCTGCCGTTGAACACCTCTAGAGGTGTATTTTTTTTTTAATTTTTTTATTTTTTATTGACTTTGTAATAATATTACATTAAAAATATATATGTGAGGTCCCATTCAACCCCACCCCCCCACCCCCCCTCTCCCCCCCCCCCCCCCAACAACACTCGTTCCCATCATCATGACACATCCATTGGATTTGGTAAGTACATCTTTGGGCACCTCTGCACCTCATATACATTGGTTCACATCATGGCCCATACTCTCCTCTATTCCATCATGTAGGCCCTGTGAGGATTTACAATGTCCGGTGATTACCTCTGAAGCACCATCCAGGGCAGCTCCATGTCCCGAAGACGCCTCCACCTCTCATCTCTTCCTTAATTTCCACTATTGTGGTTTTCATCCCCATAAGTTTTCTTATGTTCTTTTTGAACTTTCTAATTATTCTTTTTGTTCACACATTGTTTTCTTTATACCTTTTAGTTCTTGAGATCCTTTATTTATGGAAAATAGTTCACCCATATTTTCTTCTAGCTCACTGAACTGACTTTTTAGCTCATTGAACTAGTTGTTACAATGCCTTTACTTCCTTTTAAAAAATTTGTTGCATTAAATAGGCTATCTCTTCCTCTTTCTTTATTGATTTGTAACATGTTGTTGATGTCTAGGCATTTGATTATATTAATGTCCTAACTCTGAAAGTCACTTTCTCCCCCTTGCCTAAGGTTTTCATGTACACTGGCTGTGTTTTAAGACCTTTCTTCAATGATTATTCCAGTTTACATTAAACATTTAGAACAGCCTGTGTTTAATAGTTTGATTTTTCTCAGGGTTTCTGCACTTGCTTCTTACCCCGGCTGTGTGCAGTAACTTTAGAGATTACCCTATTATGTGCAACTGTTTAAGAGGATTTCCTTTCCTTTGTGCACCTGGGAGTCCGGGGCTGTTCTCTTTGTTTTTAAACAAAATTTCCACCTCAGAGGCTATGATTTGCTCAACTCCTTTCCTGTGCTCCAGGCCACACTTTCACACTCCAGTTTTCAGCCCTGAGTCCACACTGCCATACAGCAACTCAGTTTCCTCCTACCATGTGACTTTTTTGCCTCTAGTATCTTCTGCATTAGGGTATCCTGACCCATAGAGCCAGAGGGTTCAATATTCATACACACCTAATGTTTTTGTGACTAAGTGTTCCAGCAATTAGGATCCAGGCTTGGAGGGTGCACAGCTCGCCAGAAGTTCTGTCATATATTGCTCTGGCTTCTGGGGGTCCAGACCCTAGGGTCCCACCAAGGGTAAATATGGTCTTGTATCCTCATGCCTGAATGTTCAGGGGACTCCAATATGTTTCTGTGAGTGGCTCTGTGGTGAGTTGCATGGCAGAAGATACTTGGGCCAGAGAGCTCCTGGTGTGTGTCTCTTAAATCACATAGATTTGAATCTGGACTAATAAATGCATCTCACTTCTCTCTTATCTTTCTTGACTATTTTTCTTCCAATCCAGCATTTGTTGAGTCATTCTGCAGCCTCTGGTGTCCTCCAGAGTTCCAAGAGTGTTCAATCTGCCCTTTTATTTTGTTGTTTCTATGGAGAAATGTTCCTGGGGGTGTTTTAGACTCATCTTAATGAAATTGCTCCAGCCTTTGGTTTTAATGGCCCATTTTGTTTTATTTATTTTTTTACAGTTTCATTGATATTTTCCCTTATCATATACTTTCTTCTATTTTTTTTAATTGTTACTCTAAGATTTTTTAATAGATTTAGTGCAGTTGCAGGGTTGCAGAAAATTTATGCAAAAAGTGCAGAATTCCAATACCCTCTTCTTCTACATTTCACTGCACACAGTTTTCCCCACTGTTAAAACCTTGCATTAATGTGGCACATGTGTTACAAATGATGAAACAATGTTGATACATTATTATTAACAAAGTCCATAATTTACATTAGGGTTCACTCCTTGAGTCATACAATTCCATGAGTTTTGATAAATGCAAAGGTCATATATCCAACATTACAGTGTTGTACAGAATAGTTTCACTGACCTAAAAATATCCTGTGTTCCACCTTTTCTTCCCTATATGCATCTTCCTGAACTGCTGGCAGAGACTATCTTTTTATTTTTTTTTATTTTTTTACATTTTTTTAAATTGATTTTGTAAAAATATTACATTAAAAAAATATGAGGTCCCATTCAACCCCACCACCCCCACCACACCCCTCCCCCCCCCAGCAACACTCACTCCCATCATCATGACACATCCATTGCATTTGGTAAGTACATCTCTGGGTATCTCTGCACCTCATGGTCATTGGTCCACATCATGGCCCACACTCTCCCCCATTCCATCCAGTGAGCCCTGGGAGGATTTACAATGTCCGGTGATTGCCCCTGAAGCACCATCCAGGGCAACTCCAAGTCCCAAAGGCGCCTCCACATCTCATCTCTTCCTGCCATTCCCCATACCCATCAGCCACCATGTCCACTTTTCCCACTCCAATGCCACCTTTTCTCTGTGGTCCTTGGATTGGTTGTGTCCGTTGCACCTCTATGTCAAGAGGAGGCTCAGATTCCACCTGGTTACTGTATGCAATCCTCCTGCTTTCAGTTGTAGGCACTCTAGGCTCCATGGTGTGGTGGTTGTCCTTCTCCAACTCCATCTTAGCTGAGTGAGGTGAGTCCAATAAATCAGATTGTAGGAGCTGGAGTCTGTTGAGGCTCAGGGCCTGGCTATCATATTGTCAGTAAAAAGATTCAATCCCCTAAATATATCTTAAACCCCAATACCAATTACAATTCCAGTAAAGTAGCATGATAGTCTTATGAAAAGAGATCCTCTCTGGGTCCAGTTTCATCACGCAGAAACACCAGCTCCAAAGAAGGGCCATCTGACATGGCAGTGAACCCTATCTGCCATGACCATAGAACCCGTGGGTCCCTTTAGCCCTCAAAGGAACCAATACCTGGGGATTGTATCTATTTTATCTGTCTCTTAGACTCTGCTCAGTTGTGCATAAGGGCAATCCTTCTGACAGCCTCCAGACTCTTTTTTTTTAGAGACTCATAGCCATATAAACTCATTTCTCCTTTCTATTTCCCCCTTACATTAGATCAAACAGCATTTTAAAGTCATATTCTTCTATGTAGACAGGGATATTCTACTGATCTGCATCGAACCTTCAATTCAAGGTCATTTTCCAGTTGCATTATCAGTTGTTAGTTGATAGTGATCCCTCGGTGCCAGGGAGGCTCATCCCCGGGTGTCATGTCCCACGCTGGGGGGAAGGCATTGCATTTAGATGCTGAGTTAGGCTTCGAGACTGGCCACATTTGAGTAACATGAAGGCTGTCAGGAGGAAATTCCCAGGCACAGTGCTGCTCT
This sequence comes from Dasypus novemcinctus, assembly GCF_030445035.2. Classification (NCBI taxonomy): domain Eukaryota; kingdom Metazoa; phylum Chordata; class Mammalia; order Cingulata; family Dasypodidae; genus Dasypus; species Dasypus novemcinctus. Next base: position 150,850,545 of record NC_080704.1, on the reverse strand, counting down.
AGGCCTTGTTCTTATTTCAGGCATATAGGCTCACAAGCATAGTCATTAGTATCAGGGGCTCACTGTTGGACCCTCATTCCCTCTCGGTCCTTGCCGCTGCACTTGGGGGACTGCTGCTGCTCCCCTAGGGACCACGGCACAGCACCCCCGGCCAGGGACCCAGTACCCCCCCAGCTTTAGTTTTTAATTGTTGCCACTATGAGTATATCCAAACATTACCATGCACCCTGGACATATGCCCTGTATAGCTCCCTGTATAGCCATCTATCCCCTGTCAATAGTATCCTTTACCAGTATTCCTCCGCTGCCATTGTTGGACCACTCTGGGATCCAGAACTTCCTGAATATTGAAGCCCCAATATAATGTCAGGATCTCTTACTAGCAAAATGGGATATAGCGATGGGTTTAAAGGTTAGATATAGAATACGTGTTGACTTGGAAAAATTCTACATCCTATACATCCTATCTTTTTCTTTTCCTTTTTTTTTCCCCCTAATTATTGAACTTCTCTTCACAAGAGCCCTAGACCACAGCAATTCATGTATGCAATATACAGCACTCCCACACATCCACCACAAAACCTTTTCCCTTCCACAGCGATACTCTTACAACCTATTCACAACATATTTACTTAAAGTGATGTACAGAGTCTGGGACAATAGCTTTCAAACCAGGTGACATCTGTGCTTACATTGTGGTGCATACTTTAGGACACGCAGTTTTCTAACATTTTTAGTTATCCTATGTTTTACATTATGGTTTACATTATCATTCTGTCGTCCCCTATATGTTTATGATGTAATATTACATATTTTATATCCATCCTTGTGTACTCTCACGAAACTCCTCTCTTACCCCCCATTTACCTTGGTTCCACACATTTAACATCCATTTTCCCATCCCCTTGGTGCCCACAGTGACAGCCAACTTCCGTTTCCGGAGGAGCCACGTCCAGAGATACTTGCAACAGTGTTCAGGTCCTAACTTGCTCAGCTGCCCCAATGCCCTGGGAGCCACCCTTTCTCTCGACAGATACAGTTCCCTCTATTTGATGGCATTAGTCCTTCCCAGGATGTGGGTCCACCCGCACTCTCACTACTTGGGTCTCTACCCAATGGTATCACCCACTCTGGCAAAATGAGCATTCAGACATTCCCCAGGAGCCCGTCCCACATCGGACCATCCCTTCCGAGCATCCTAAACAGGTAACCCTCTTAATTATATTTTGATACAATTTTCTCAGCATTTTCTTTATCTTACTTTATCATCTTTTTCACTAATTTCAAATATTTCCTAATATTTATATTTAACTTTAAACTTTTCCTTGAAATCTTGCTTTAATTGCATCCACAAGTTTTAATTTGTTCCATTATTGTTCAGTTTGTAATATTTTCTAATTAGCATTAAGATTCTTTCATTGACTCATTCTTTATATTTTCTTTGGTGTATTGAGATATAATTCACATACCATAAAATTCCCCCTTTTAAAGTGTAATTTCAGTGGTTTTTAAATATATTCACAAGATTGTGCAATGGTTAGCACTATGTAATTCCAGAACATTTTCATTGTCCCACAAAATAACTCCATAAGCATAAGCAGTTACTTCCCATTCCGTACCCGCCCCCCCCCCCCAGTCCCTGGCAAACAGTAATCTAGTTTCTGTCTGTCTGTATTTGTCTTTTATTCTTTTTATTGACATTTCTTACAAAGTGAATCACACTATATGGCTTTTTATATCTGACCCTTTCTTTAAGTATAGTGTTATCAAGGTTAACCCATGTTATAGCATGTGCCAATACTTCATTTCTTTTGATGGCATAATAATACTCCATACCACATGGATGGAGCAATAATCAAAATATAATAAACAAATGGGTTATTTTTTACTTTTTGATTATTAGGGATGTTGCCGCTATGAGCATTTCTGCAGATATGTTTTCATTTCTTTGGGGTATATACCTAAAAGTGGAATAGTTGGTTAAATGCAATCCCTATGTTTAATTTTTTAAGGCTTTCCAAACTGTTTTACAAAACAGCCACACCATTTTTCATTCCTACCGACAGTATATGAAAGTTCCAATTTCCCCTCGTCCTTACAAACCCTTGTGATGATGTATACCTTTTATTATGGCACTCACATAGGTGTAAAGTAGTATCTCATTTTGGGTTTGGTTTGCATTACCCTAATTACTAGGTGTAACTGGTTTATACTATTGTCCAATTCTTCCATTTCCATGTTGATCTTCCCATTAATTATCTTATCTATTATTAGAAGTAGGGTATTGACATCTCCAAACATTATTGTTGAGTTGTCTATTTTTCCCTTCAATTATGTTAGTTTTGCTTCATGTATTTTGTGGCTGTTTTTAAGTGCATCTATTGTTACATCTTTCCTATGGATCATCCACTTCATCATTTTAAAATGTCATTTTTCTGGTAACAATTTTTGTTTTAAAGTATGTTTTTTATGTTATTATAGCCATTCCAGATCCCCTTTTGTTACTATTTACATGTTATGTATTTTTCTATCCTTTGACTTTCACCCTTTTTTGTCTTCATATATAAATTGTGTCTCACATACATAGCATAATTAGATCATTTGAGATTTTATTTGTATTTGTATTGTCAATCTCTGCCTTTATTTGGAGTGTACTTCTTTTACTTTTAATGTTATTAGTGATAAGGTAGGATTTAAATCTATCATTTTGCAATTTGTTTTTTTCTTTTTCTGGCTTTTTTTAAAAAGTAAATCATTCTTATTGCTGCATATTAATAGAGCTTACAATTCACCCAAAGTGTACAATCAATGGTATTTGGTGCAATAAATGTAAGTGAAAGCACAATAAAATAAAACTCGTAGGAAGTAGTGAAAGAAGTACTTATAGAAAAACTTAAAGATGCAAATGCCTTTATTTAAAAAAAGAAGAAATCTAAACTAAATAACCTAACCTACCATGTTAAGCTAGGAAAAGAAGAGCAAAATAAACCCTAAGAATTCAGATGAAAGGAAATAGTGAAGATTAGAGCAGAATTTAATGAAATAGAGAATTAACAAACAATAGAGAAAACCAAAACAATGAAAAGTTAGTTCTTTTACAAGGTCAACAAAATTGTCATTACTTTAGGTAGACTGAACATTCTTCAGAGCAACACCTAGATTAGTGTTTAAATAACTGACACATAAAACTAACCATCACACAGGCATTTAAGGAAACCTCTGTCCAATCATTAGCTGATCAATAAACTAACTGAGCAGAGATTTCAGTGGCCACACACAAAAAGTTAATACAGACTTGGCAGAATTAGTTCAGAAAAGCCATGAAACACACAAACAGGAACAACAAACATTGACAACAACAAACCCTGAGGAGATAGAAGAATCTGATTTCAAGAGTTGCTGAATTATATTATTTAGTATATCCAGTTTGCAATAAAAAATTACAAGACTTGCAAAGAAGCAAGAAGTATGATGCATACAAAAGAAAAAAGCAACCAGTAGAAACTGTCCCTGATGAAGCCCAGATTTTGGACTTACTAGACAAAGATTTTAAATCAGCTATTTAAAATATGTTCAAAGGACTAAAGGAAACAATTTCTAAAGAATTAAAGGAAAACGGGGGAAAAATCCTCACCAAATAGAGAGTAGCAATAAAGAAATAGAAATTATATATTTAAAAAGAACCAAATAGAAATTCTGGAGTTGAAAAGTTCAAGCACGGAAATGAAAAGTTTCACAGAGGCGCTCAATGGCATATTTGAGCAGGCAGAAGAAAGAATCAGAGTACTTGAAGATAAGTCAATTGAGATTATACAGTCTGAGGAAGATAAATAAAAAAGAATGAAAAAGTGAACAAAACCTCAGAGACATGTGGAACACCATCATAATGTAAGAATATATGCACAATGGTGTCACAGAATGAGAGAAGAGAGAAAGGGACATAAAGATTTGAAGAAATACTGGCTGAAAACTCCCCAAATTTGATGGAATATATGAATTAATACATCCAAAAAGGTCAACTTCTTAGTACCAATATTGGTATTATTGTGCTAGGGCTGCAGAAACAAAGCACCACAAACTGGGTGGCTTAAAACATCAAAAATTTGTTCTCTCACAGTTCTAGAGTCTAGAGATCTGAAATAAAAGTGTCAGTGAGGCCACACACTCACTGAAGGCTCTAGGGGAGGATCCTTACTTGCCTCTTCTTAGCCTCTGGTGGCTCTTGGAAATCCTTGGCATTCCTTGGCTTGAGTTATATCTCTCCAAATTCTGCATTCATTTTTTTTTTAATTTTTAAAAAAATTATTGAAGTATATCATTCACTCATGAACATACATAAATAATATGTATATAGTAATAGTTGTGAACTTACAAAACATACATATATAACATTGTACAGGGCTCTCATAACTCGACTACCATTAATACTTTGCATTTGGTGTTAAACCTTTTTAACTGATGATTAAAGAGCATTGTCAAAATATTACTACTAACCAAAGTATTTTCCAGACCCCCCACTATTATTATTATCTTTATATCATTTATATATGAACATACATAAACAATGAATGTATATTGGTTCCATTGGTCTAAGTGTCTGTCTTTATGCCAGTACTATGCTGTTTTTACCACTATAGCTAGGTAATATGATTCAAAGTCTAAAGATGAGAGATTCCTTTTCCCTTTTAGGATGTTTCTGGCTATTCAGGACCCCTTACCCTTCCAAATAAATTTGATAATTGTGCTTTCAATTTAAAAAATGCTGGTGGAATTTTTATTTGGATTGCATTGAATCTGTATATCAATTTGAGTAGAATTAACATCTTAATGATATTTAGTTTTCCAATCCATGAGCATGGAATGTTCTTCCAGTTATTTAGGCCTTTTAAATTTCTTTTAACATTGAGTTGCAGTTTTCTGAATACAAGTGATTTACATTGTTGGTTAAGTATATTCCTGACAATTTGAGTTTTATCTCTCATAATTAATTTTCACCAATCTTTTGACACTTTTAATTACTTTTATTGATACAATCTTCATTTCTACACTCTCTTCTAGGTCTCTCTCTCCTGCCTTTTCAGGCTCTAGCACACCCTTTAGAATTTCCAGAAAACCTCGTCTCTTGGTTAGATATCCTCTCAGTTTCTATTTATCTGCGAATATTCTAATCTCACCCTCATTTCTGAAAGACAATCTTGCCAGATATAGGATTCTTGGCTGGAAGTTTATCCCTTGTAGTATCTTAAATATATCATGCCACAGTCTCCTTATATTCATGGATTGTGGTGAGAAATCAGCACTTAAGCTTATTGGGTATCCCTTATATGTTATGCATTGCTCTTCTCTTGATGTTCTCAGAATTCTCTCTTTGTCTTTGGCATTTGACATTCTGATTAGTATGTGTCTCTGAGTTGGTCTATTCGGAATTTTTCAGATGGGAGTACTTTGTACTTCTTGGACATGGATATCTATGTCCTTCAATAGGGTTGGGAAATTTTCTACCATTATTTATCTGAATATTCCCCCTGCCCCTTTTCCTTTCTCTTCTCTTTCTGGGATACCCATGACACATACGTTTGCACACCTTTTGCTGTCATTTAGTTATCTGAGGCCTTGTTCAATTTTTGCCATTCTTTTCTTTTTTCTCCCAATGTAGTGTTTTTATTGTATTTTTTTGAAGATATATAGATTACAAAAAATGTTACATTAAAAATTATAAGAGGTTCCCACATACCCCCAAACCCCACCTCACCCCCACTCCTCCCACATCAACTACCTCTTTCATCATTGTGGCACATTCACTGCATTTGGTGAATATATTTTGGAGCACTCCTGCACCACATGGATTATAGTTTGCATTGTAGTTTATACTCTCCTCCAGTACATTCAGTGGGTTATGGCAGGGTATATAATATCCAGCATCTGTCCCTGCAATATCAATTAGGACAACTCCAAGTCCAGAAAATGCCCCCACATCACATCCCCTTCTTCCTTCTCCCTGCCCACAGCAACTACCGTGGCCACTTTCTCCAGATCAATGCTACAGTTTCTTCCATTACTAGTAACAATAATTCTATAGTAGAATAAAAGTAAGTCCACTCTAATCCATGTTTTATTCCTCCATCCTGTGGACCCTCCACAGTGATGTCCACTCCACCTCTATATTTAGAGGGGGCTTAGATCCACATGTTTGACGGATGCAATTCTCCAGCCTAGAGTTGTAGGCACTCTCAGTTCCCTTGTGTGGTGGTTGACCGTCTTCACCTCCATTCTTTTCTTCATCTGTTCTTTTGTATGTTCACTTTCAGAGGCTATTTCTTCAAGCTCACCAATCCTTTCTCTTTCTTTTCAAATCTGCTATTATATGATTCCAATTTTTCTTTATTTCATATATTGTGACTTCATTTCCATAAGATCTGCTATTTTTCTACATATGCTTTCAAATTCTTTTTTGTGTTCATCCAATTCTTCTTAATATCCTTAATCTCTTCAGCCACCTCATTGAATTTATTAAGGAGATTTGTTTGAACATCTATGATTAGTTGTCTCAACTCCTTTATGGCATCTGGAGGCTTATCTTGTTCCCTTAACTGGGCCAAAACTTCCTGTTTCTTGTTGTGGATTGTAATTTTTTGTTGGTATCTTGGCACCTGGATTACTAGAGTATTTATTCTGCATGCAGTTTTTCTCTTTAGTTTAGGGCATCCTGCCCTTTCTCCCTCATTGGTTTGGTATTAGGAACCAAGTATGTCGTTGGTGCTATAAGCTATGGAGGCTCAAGCTGCCCTCATTGCCCCAGAGACTGATGAAGCTTCTCCCAACTTTCTTCTTTGCCAGGGGTAGGGACAGAGTCACAGCTGTGTGGAACAATCCAGGTTATTCAGGCCTAGACTGTAGTTGCCCAGAGAGACTGATGAAACTTCTCGCCCCTTTCTCCCCTGCCTTGGACAGGATGGAACTGTAGGTGTGGGCAGCAAGCTATGCAGTGTGGGTCCAAGATGACCACAGTTGTCCTTGTAGACTTCCAATTATTTAATCTGTGCCAGCCAAAGGTACCTGCAGTTACCTGGATGGGCTGATACAGGGCCCACCAGCCTACTCCCTGCCAGAGGTGGGGTTGAAACCTATGATAGAGCTGCAGGCTGATGTGTGTGAAAGAAACTGGCTCCTACCATCACCATGATTTTCGGTCAGCCTGGTTTCCCTTCATGCTGGTGGTGGAGTCAAAACGGTGGATACCAGCCTCTTTCCAACCTGGACAGGTTCATACTTTAGTTGTTCTTAGGGTTACACGTTAGCCAGCCAAATTTACTAATCAGTAGCTGAAATCCATGGCCAATTGTCTCTTCTTCCCCTCTTTTTGGGAGATGGAGCTTCAAATTCCAGCCACAGAATAGCTCTAGGGGTGGCTTGCACTGCCAAAGTAGGATAATCACTGGCCTCTGTGGCTTGGCTAGTAATTTCCCAGAGAGGCTGGGGCAGGTGCCCCAGCTTCCTCCCTACTAAAGGTGGGGCTGGGGCTTAGGCTAGAGCTGCAATCTGATCTGGATGGAAAGAAGCCGGTCCCTACCAACACTGTGATTTTCATTCTGCCACACTTCCCCTTGTGCCAGGCATGGAGTTAAGATGGTAGCTACCAGCTTCTTTCTGACTTGGACAGGCTCAAACTTTAGCTGTTCTTAAGAGTATACTTTAGCCTATTGAATTTACTCATCAGTAGATGACATTGGTGCCCAACCATTTCTTCCTCCCCCATATTTGGGAAGTGGACCTTTCAATTCCAGTCATGGCATTGCTCCCGAGGTGGCTTGTGCCTCCAGTGGAGGATGGGCACTAGCCTCCAGGGCATGGAGCATTCTACTTATGAATCTTCCCTGCAGATGGGCAGTCTCCCCCTTCCATTCCTTCAAGGATGTGGCAGGATGCTCTTCTGATCTTCTGGAGCCACCAAACAGGTGCTTCAGCTAGCTTCAGATAGCTCTGTGTGTTTACTAACTGCCCTGTAACAGGAGCTGACTCTAGTAGCTCCTTACTCCACTGCCATCTTGCTGGTTGTCCTTCTGCCTTCATTTTCATAGGTCCTTCTCTCTGTGTCACTGTGTGCAAATATCCCTCATTTCTCTCCTAACAACACCAGTCTTTAAGGTCCACTCTAATCTGATATGAACTCATTTTCAATTACTTACATCTGCAAATATCTTATTTCCAATTAAGTTCCCATTCACAGCTACCAGTGGTTAGGACTTGAAAATATCTTTTTAGGGAACGCAATCCATCCCACTATTACCTAGAACCAATAGGTCTTCTAGTCTTTGCCAAGGGGCTCTTTCTAAACATTGGGGCATGCCTGCAACACTTTGCTGTGTAGTTTACAACTCTGCTTAGCTTTAATTTCCTGCTTCAACAGTCTCAAGATGAGCATAGATGAGATCTTAGGGCCTTTTCAGGTCTTTTCTGAGCATGAGCATAATCCATGTTCTTCTAGATTCCCAGGAATATTTTTGAGTTTTTCAGAGCCCCTGTGAAAATCTCAGTCCCAACGCTTTTACTTTTAAGTATTTTGCTTAGCCTATTGTTGCTCAAACTGCTATCTGCCTATAATTTTTTGCAACAAATTATCCAGGTCAAATAAGAACAGTCTTGTAAACGGAGTCTTCTAGGGAACCACGAAACTGTTCAAATAACATTTCTCTTGGAATGAAAGTTTGAAGGAGCTCCAACTCAGTTCTGCCTCCTTTAGTGGCTATCAGGCTGCTGGTTTTTATTATGTCTGTGGGCTGTTTGATTTTTAGGCTACTATGGAGGTGAGTAAGGAAGGATAGGGGAAAGAGCAGACTATAATGTCACAAAGCCTGCTCATCTTACTGAGATTAAAATTTTTTTTCTTGAGTAATCACTTGAATAATTGCTACATGCCATTTGATAATTTCCAGCATTCTGAAAAAGATGATTCTGATCAACTTTGTCAGTTTATTCTTGGTTTCTAGGTAGAAGAAAGTTTTTGGATATCCATCCTGTGAAAATTTTTACTGACATTTTCACTGACATCAATTCTTGACTTATTCTATAAGGACATTTTCAAATTTTCTTAAGCATCAGGTTTAGAGAGTCTTTTCTTACTGATTTTTGACATTGTTGCATTATCTCAGAACACACTCTATATGATGACTTTACATAGATATTTGATGGACAGTTTTGTTTTCACCTGGAACTTTATCATTACAAAAGCCATAGTTACTGAAGCTTAAGTAGATGCACTTTAAATTTCATTGCTTACAGAAATTATTTCTTATATATTTGAATCAACTTTCGTGATGCATTCAAGACATAGACACCTATGGATGGAATAAAATATTTCTATCCTGGTTGAGGATTTTGCAATGTTCAAGGGTCAACATTCTACTGTGTTTTTTTTTTCCCCAAAGATTTATTTATTTATTTATTTTCTCCTCTTCCCTTCCTCCTGCCCTGCTGTTTTTGCTGTCTGTGTTGTCTTCTCTTCTCATTTTCTCTCCTTTAGGTTTCACCAGGATTCAATCTTGGAGACCTCTGAAGGAGAGAGAAGTTCCCTGTCAATTACGCCACCTCAGTTCCTGGTTTCTGCTACACTTCACCTCGACTTTCTACTTGTCTCTCTTTTGATGCATCAGTATCTTCCCACGTGACTCACCTGTGTGAGGCACTGGCTCAACATGCAGGCACTCACGCAGGCACTTATGTAGGCACTGGCTCACCACACGGGCACTCGCACAGGCATTGGCTTGCCATGTGGACACACTTTCTCTTCTTTTTCACCAGGAGGCCCCAGGGATAGAACCCAGGTCCTCCCACATAGTAGGCGGAAGCTCTATCACTTGAGCCATATCTGCTTCCCTTTTTCATTTTTAAAGAAGCTTTAGATTACATAAATGTTACATAAAAAATATAGGGGATTCCCATATGTCCCCCCTCTCCCCCTCCCACAACTTCTCATACTATGGGTTTTGATTTCAGGCTGACTTGGATTCAAGTTCCTAACCTACTACTACTAGTTTTGTGACTTTGGACAAGTGACTTAATATCCTTAGATATTATCGTGGAAAAATTTCATGATATTGGGCTCAACGCAAAACTAAAACACCTTCCCCTCCAGATGATTTTGTAATATTTGTTAACTAAATTGGCTGACTTTCACTTGCTTCATTGTCATTTGCTTCTTTCTGAGTAAAAGTTCATGATCGCAACATTCTGGTAACTTGATAGTTCTAGTTGGTTGACTTCTGGTTAATTGAGGTTTTACTCAACATTGAAAACTGAAAGTTGACTTTTAATAGGAAAAAAACTTCATGAGCCTCTGCATAAATAATTTTTAATGGAAAAGAAAGGAATTAAGACTTTACCACATGCAAAGGTCTGAGAGAAATTCTTTATTTCACTTTTTATTTTAAGGGTCTTGCATGACATCAAGGATTATATTTCTGAAAAAGAAATCCACCCAGTTAAATTTTGTTCAAATGAACTCAAATTAAGCTTCCTAATTCATTCATTTACTTCTCTTAGTTAAGTGTGTTTTGTGTTGAAATACCGCTATAAGAAGAATAGGAAATCTTAAGTCAATTTGGGAGTAATTAGGTACCATTAACAGGTACTAAGAATTCTCCATTCATTGCACTTAAATGCAATCCTGTTGTTGAAGGTCTAACCTTTTCTTAATAGATCATTTGGCATTAAGATAGGAAAAGTGAATCATTAATAAAATTCAAGCTACCCAATTCTACTTTTAAATCTGTGTTCAACATTCTACTCTCTTTTAAGCAATCTTAGCTGTTCATTCCTTTCATTTCCGTCCCCTTAAACTCTTCCTCATGTCTCCCTTCTACATAGTAGACAAGAATATAGTAGAACAAATTGTATGTAGTGTCCAGATATGTGTAAATATCTGTACTTAATTACACATACAACTTACCTTTGAATGCACAATTTGAGGTCTACAAAATATATCCACACATCTCATTTATTTATCACAACAGCCCTTTGAAGTCAGTGTTGTTCTACCCATTGTTAATGTAAGAAATGGGGAAGCCTAGATTTTATTCCACTTTATTTTTTTTAGGAGGTAATGGGGATTGAACCCAGGACCTCGTATATGTGAAGCCAGCACTCAACCATCTTGCCTCCTCTCCATTATTCATACCATCTTGTAATTTAAACATAGAAATAAGTGCTTTCCTTTTTGGGGCCATGCACTTATCCAATGGCATTCAGGGGCCCCCAACATTTTTGATCTTCCCCTTTGGAAACTGGCTTCAAAGCCCATTCTTTTTTTTAAATTTTTTTATTCTTTTTTTTTAAAATATTACATTAAAAAAATATGAAGTCCCATTCAACCCCACCGCCATGGTCAATGGTCCACATCATAGCCCATACTCTACAACGTTCCATCCAGTGGGCCCTGGGGGGATCTACAATATCCCGTAATTGTCCGTGAAGCACCACCCAGGACAACTCCAAGTCCCGAAAACGCCTCCTCATCTCTTCCTCCCATTCCCTGCACCCAGCAGCCACCATGGCCACTTTTCCCACACCAATGCCACATTTTCTCTGTGGACATTGGATTGGTTGTGTCCATTGCACTTCTATGTCAAGAGGGGAAAGCCCATTCTTATGGTACAAACTTTTGGTCATTTGAGAGTGCATTTAAATTTTGGAAAAGCCACATCGTCTCCCAAAGCTGGGACTGATGAGTAATTGAGAGGAGAGGGGTTATCAAGCAGGGGAATTTTGTTTTTGTTTAATGACTAGGTGTGTATATGAAGGAATGAGTGTGCTTTTCTTTTGTGAGCCAAAAATTATTTCTAAAGGCATTTAGTTAAGAGGAGTTCCAAAATGTGAAGTGCTGGCAGTGAAGAGGCTACTTTAGAAAGACACAGTTCATTTACTGTTGAGAGATTTGTCGAAACAAAGTCATCTCATTGTTTTTTAGGCAGGCAGTGGCCATTATAAGAACAGCTTGTTTCCTGAGGATTTAACTATAATTTTACTTTTCCTAACTTCAATGTCTGTAAAACAACTCTTGAAACCACTCAGTAGTAGTCAACTATTTTGAAAACCTTGGCTCCACCTACTAAGTAATACTTGGTCCCTTCAGTTCCCTCAGGAGAAATTATCAAGGACCAAAATGAAGACTCATTTGAAAGACCTGCTGATGTAGGAAATACCTTAATGAAGAGAATTGCTTCTGTTGATGGGATGGAGGAATGTCAAAAGTTAGGTAACTTATTCCAATTCTGCCAAGTATAAAGAGATTGGTTACATGTAGATTGCAGTGTACTGATAGACTGAAAATGACTTATTTCAGGACTGAGAAAATAATATAATCGGCAACACTCAATATCCTTTTAATTCTGGGTGGCCCCAGTGTGAAAGAACTTTAAACAAGGATACATTAAGTGAAGCATGCTGAGAAATAGATAATGGAATAGAGGAGAAATCATACTAGGTTGCCTTTCTTCTTTGCCACTGTACTGTGACCAATTCTTGGTGACACAGCATAGAGTGCACTGTACAGCAGCAATGAAAAGAAGAGGAGGGGGGATTTCAATTTTTCCCCATAGGGTCACCAGATTTTCATACTCCAGGGAAGAAACCTTGGTGTTTTTCCTTGTAATGCTTTGTTGGAAAGAGCAAGCATCTTGGAATTGACTTGGGGTTTGGTTAGAGTCCTTGAAAGCTACAAACTTAGGGCTGCCAGCTTGGGCTTATCCATTGCATTGTGTAATGGCACAAGTAGTGGGTTTGGTCCTTGGACCATATTCAGTAATGGCACATTTAAGTGCTCCTTTAAGAATGTCCACTTGTGATTACAATTTTTTTTCTCCATGGGGGACAAGGAACCCCATGGAGAGATGGTTTGGGGCAGAGAGCGTCACACTTAAGGTATGTTTCAATTTTTGACTTTTACAGCCAAGGCTGTACTGCTCTTTTCTATTTGGGTTTTGATCTAAACCTTTGTCATTCATTGAACATTATTTTGAACCACTGATTTAAATTCCATTGCCTTTCCTCATACTCTCCTCCTTGGTTTGTCTTTCTTCCTCATACTCTCCTCCTGGGCCTCCCTTTCTAGGTCATTAAAAGAATTGTTTCATAGAAGCAGTATTAGGAGAAGCCAGTAGTCCCTCCATATTTCCATATATCCCTCCTACTCCACTACTCCATCCCCCTCTTCTCAGTAGAAGTACCTGCCTTATGAGGTCTTGAACTTTTGTGTGAACATTTAGACCTTTTAAATTTCACATAAGACCAGAAGTAAAAGAAAAAACAAAAACAAACCTGATAATATACTACCTAGGTATACTACATTTTCCAAAATTCCTTTTTTTCTCTGCCCTTATGTAAAATGTAAAGTCTAAACAGGATCATAGTTACACTCCCATTTAACTGTAACCTAAGCAGCCAAAACCTTCAAGAAACTGTCAGAAGTTACAGTTCCAAGTGGAATCTGGGAAAGTCCACACTGCCCAGGAAGCCTGTACTCACAAGCTGACTGCTTAAGTCTTCAGACACAGGGGAAAAGATGTTGGGGTTTCTTAGAAATACGTCACATATGCTAATCGCAGCCATCAATAGTCATGAAAGAAAGGACACTCTGACGCTTGGATCTGCTGGTCTGGGCACATTATTGGATTTTGTGCATATATGATGAAGGGTCCAGGCTAATATAACAAAGGCTGCATTTATCAAGGAAACACATGGGCTGTCTTTAAGGAGCTAGAAGGTATTTTTCAATACAGTGACCCAGGTGGAGAAATGCAAATTTCAACATTTTCTCTGTCTCTTTGCTTTAGAAAACAGGAAAGTAGAGCTCAGTCCATAGGATGGAGGAGACAAAGATGGGGAATAATTGAGGGAGGCAGGGTATGAAATCTAAGAGCTTGAATCCACTCACTCATATTTTTGAATCATTCTGCTATCTATTCTTGAAACTATACAAAATTCAGTTTTAATCAGGTGTGGGGAGGTATTGATTCAGCCAGTAGTTGATATCTCTCAGCATGTATCTAGTCCACATTCATTTGTGCCTTCATTCATTCATTTATTCATCAAACAGTTTGAGTGTACACTACATTCAAGTTGCTAGAGTTACAAATATAAGACATAGTCCCAGCTCTGAAAGAGTTCAAAGGCTACTGGGGGAGGCAGAGATGTGACAGAGCATTGCTAGACAGAGTGGAAAGTGCAGGGATTGAGTTGCACCCAACGTACAGTGGGGCACAAAGGGGTAGATGATCACTTTTGTGAAAGAAAGCTAAAAATAATTATAATTCACAGAGCAGGTGACATCATTACTGATAAAAGAATGAAGTCTGGAGAGGGGGAACTGAGCTGCCTAGAGTCTGTGTGGGAGGCAGAGTCTGACAACACTTTGTCTTTGCCATAAAGCCTTATATCACACCTCAGCACAGTAATAACAAATCAGTGTGGCCCCAAAATGTACCTGAAGATACCTGAACCATTTACTCAAAGGACTCCATGGAAACAAAATTATATTTTCACATGTGACAGGAGATATTAGAAAGCATAAATGGAAAGATTCAGTGTTCCTCTACCCTACCCACTCCCCAAGTTTATTCTGCTCAGCCTGAGCCAGTCAGTACAGCTTAGACTTTGGGTTTTCATGTACCTCTTTTCAAGTGTACTGATACCAAGGCTGAAGGCCTGGCTACACGATTAAAGTCTTGGATTTTGTAAAGGGCTGTATTTCTAGACATCCATAAATGAGGGCTCAGGTCACCGAACACATGTGTTGCCCCTATCAGGGAAAAAAAAAGGGAGCCCACTCTGCTTAGGCACCCTGGCCTAGGAGCAGCTTTATTGCATAAAGGGAAAAGAATTTCCCCTTCTCTGTCAACCTAGGCCCATTACTCATCCAACATGACACATTCCTGAGATGTTACTGGAGTTATTTACAAGACCAAATATGAGGGGTTTCTTCAGTAAATCAGAGGGGTTTTATTGGACAAAGCTCGAATGTTAAAAACAAAATGAAACTTAAGAATATAATAACAACAGACCCAATCTGGTAATCTGTTTCTTATCACTATTTCTTAACAACAAAGACAACGGTAAAGAATTATTAAGGTGATTTTTCTAGGAATATGCGATAAGTTGGCAGTGCTAGAGATGGATGAAATGATACTGACTCTTAAGCCAATATATTAACTTCTTTGGGTCATATTGCAATGAGAAATTAAATGTGTAGATTATGCAAATGAGCACATGATGTATGTCTATATTATGTCAGCTAGTGAATAAGAGGAATATTGTACCACAAAATGCTCTTTTATATTCAGCTACTTCAGTGGGAATACGAGCTGCACAAAATGAAGGAAGACAGTAATAAAATTTATAGTCTTTTCTTCTCAGGATTTATTAATTTACTTATTTGGCAAACACTTAAATAGGACTTCCTGTGTGCTAAAGCTCATCTAAACACCTTACAAACATTAACTAATTTTTTCCTCACAGTCACCCATTGAGGTAGGTATTATTATTATCCCCATTTTACAGGCATTACACAAGTTTTTTTAAAATTCAAATTTGTTAATAAAAGAGAGAGCTAAGTATTAATTACCATATCACCTGGTAATCCCACTACTAAATACACACACAAAAGAATTGAAAGCAGGGACTTGAACAAATATTTGCATCTCAGTATTCATAGTAGCATTATTCACAATTGCCAAAGATGGAAACTACCCAAGTGTCCATCAACTGATGAATGGATAAATGAAATTTGGTATATGCATACAATGGAAAGTTATTCAGCATTAAAAAGGAATGAAGTTCTGATTCATACAACAACACAGATGAACCTTGTAGCTATCATGATGAGTGAAATAAGGCAGACAAAAAAGGACAAATATTGTATGATCTCACTGATATGAAATAATTAGTATAAGCAAATTCATGGAGTTGAAATCTAGACTATAGTTTACCAGGGAATGGGGAGGGGATAGAAATAGGGGGTCAATGCTTAAATTGTACAGAGTTTCCATAGGCGTTTATGTAAAGTTTTTGTAATGGGTAGTGGTAATTGTAGCACAACATTGTGACTGTAATTAACAGCACTGAATTATATATGTGAATATGGTTAAAGGGGAAATTTTAGGTTGTAGATATGTTACCAGAATACAAATTTTAAATATAAACATAGGATTGTACAACACAGTCAAGCCTATTGTAAATGATGGAGTGCAGGTAATAATAATACAATTATAAAAATGTTCTTTCATGAATTAAAAGAAATATACCACACTAATGAAAGGTCTTCAAAATCAGATAATATATGAGAACTCTGTATTTTATGTATCATATGCATGATAGTTCTGTAAACCTACAACTTTTCTAACAAATGAATTAATTAATACATGAGTGAGGATAGTTGTCAATTTCCATTTATCTGGGAGATAAACGGTCATTATAACGCCCTTGATCCTGACTTATCCCCAAGCCCTACCTTCCTCCGTCAATGCAAATGTACTGGCTTCTTGGAAGAACACAGTAACCACACTCTAATTACATATTATGTGTCATGAGCAAAGTAGATTCTGTAAGATGACAGATCAGATCCAAAAGTTATTTACAGCTCCATGTTCTCCTTTCTAAGACTTCTGCTGCCTTTTTGGCAGATTTTAGTTGGGTAAAGGAGGAAGACTGATGGATCCAATTGCCAAGGCAGACAGAGACTGGACATGTAGTGCCAAGTTCATGCCGTAAGTGGTGATCACACCTCAGTAGAACCTTGCAACACTTCTTGTAATCCCAGTTGGGTCTCCCCTGGGCAGAGACAGCAATTATATGTAGTGGTTTTCAGATGTAAACAAATGTTCATGGGGGACTGACTTATAATCAGCCAAGTCATTTCATTTATGGTTTGGATCAAATTGGAATGAAGGGCTCTGATCAGGGAAATTGAGCACATTCATTTACTGTCTCAGCAAGTGTTTTGATAATGTGAGGTACATTTCTCTTTCCTTTTAGAGATATGACAGTATAGGGTATTTAAGGCTCAGAAAAAACTTTAGAAAGAGAGTGTAACTTAAAAATAACTCCACAGCTCCTTTTGTATTTAGCTCAAGTACACCAGTGTGCATTTGGCTGGTTTCCAATACTATTATTTTTTGTGACTCATTGCCATATGCCTGCAAATGGATGACAGAAAATTATGTTTTTGCGTCAAAAGTATCCCAAGTTGAGGACAGCCAGCAAGATGACAGTGGAGTAAGTTGCTCCTAGCGTCAGCTCCTACTACAGGGCAGTTAGTAAACACCCAGAGCTAGCTGGAGCTAGCTGGAGCACTGGTTTGGGGACTCCAGGAGACCAGATGGGCATCCTGCAACATCCTTGAAGGAATGGAAGGAGGAGACTGCCCGTCTGCAGAGAAGACTCGTAAGTAGAGACTCCATGTCCCAGAGACCGGTGCCCATCCTCCACTGGAGGCACAAGCTGCCTCGGGAGTTGTTCTGTGACTGGAATTGAAAGCTCCACTTCCCCAAAATGCAGGGACCTGCACCAGCCTCTCCGGGAAATTACTGGCCAAGCCTTGGAGGCTGGTGATTGTCCTCCTTTGGCAGTGCAAGCCGCTCCAGGAGCTATTCTGTGGCTGGACTTTGAAGCTCCATTTCCCAAAAACAGGGGAGGAGGAGACAGTTGGCCACTGATTTTGGCTGCTGAGATATAACCCTAGACTCGGCTGGCTAAGATATAACCCTAGAAACAAATGGGGTATGAATCTGTCCAAGTTGGAAAGAGGCTGGTAGCCACCATTTTAACCCCTCCCCCAGCTTGAGGGGAAGCAAGGAATGAAAATCACAGTAACAGTAGGAACCAGTTTCTTTCACCCAGATCTGCATGCAGCCTTAGGCTAGGCTTCAGGTCAAACCCTGGCAGGGAGGAGGCTGGTGGGCCCTGCAGCAGCCTATCCACGTAACTGAAGATACCTTTGCCTGGCAAAGACTGAATAATCATAAGTCTACCAAGGCAAATGCGGTCATCTTGGATCTGCACTGCTTAGATTGCTGCCCACACGCGCAGCTCCATCCCCACCCCAGGCAGGGGAAAAAGGGGCATAAAGCTTCATCAGTCTCTCTGGGCAATTACAGTCTAGGCCTGCACGACTTGGATTATTCCACACAGCTGTGACTCTGTCTTACTCCTGGCAAAGGAGAAAGTTGGGAGATGCTTCCTCAGTCCCTGGGGCAATGAGGGCAGCTTGAGCCTCCACAGGTTATAGCACCAACTACATCCTTGGCTCCTACTGCACAATCAGCAAGGGAGAAAGGGCAGGAAGCCCTAAACAAAAAAGAAAAACTGCACCAAGAATAAATACTCTAGTAAGCCAGATGCCAAGACACCAACAAAAAATTACAATCCACATCAAGAAACAGGAAGATATGGCCCAGTTAAAGAAAAAAGATAAGCCTCCAGGTGACATAAAGGAGTTGAGACAACTAATCATAGATGTTCAAACAAATCTCCTTAATAAATTCAATGAGATGGCTGAAGAGATTAAGGATATTAAGAAGATATTGGATGAGCACAAAGAAGAATTTGAAAGCATACATAGGAAAATAGCAGATCTTATGGGAATGAAAGCCATAATAAATGAAATTTTTTTTCATGGATTGATTATTTTACTTTATTTTTGTTTGTTTTTTTTTAAATGTTACATTAAAAAAATATGAGGTCCTCATATACCTCCCATCCCCCTCACCCTACTCCTCCCATAACAACAACCTCCTCCATCATCATGGGACATTCATTGCACTTGGTGATTACATCTCTGAACACTGCTGCACCACATGGTCAATGGTCCACATTACAGTTTACACTCTCCCCCACTCCACCCAGTGGGAAAACACTGAAATCATATAAAAGCAGATTTGAGGAGGCAGAAGAAAAGATTGGTGAGCTTGAAGACATGGCCTCTGAAAGTGAACGTACAAAAGAACAGATGAAGAAAAGAATGGAAAAAATTGAACAAGGTTTCAGGGAACTTAAAGACAGCAAAAGGTGTGCAAACATACATGTAATGGTGTCCTAGAAGGAGAAGATAAGGGAAAATGGGCAGAAGGAATATTTGAAGAAATAATGGTAGAAAATTTCGCAACCCTATTGAAGGACATAGATATCCATGTCCAAGAAGCATAATGTACTCCCATCTGAAAAAATCTGAATAGACCAACTCCGAGACACATACTAATCAGAATGTCAAATGCCAAAGACAAGACAAAGAGAAAATTCTGAGAACAGTAAGAGAAAAGCAATGCATAACATATAAGGGATACCCCAATAAGATTAAGCACTGATTTCTCACCAGAATCCATGAATATAAGGAGACTGTGGCATGATATATTTAAGATACTACAAGAGAAAAACTTCCAGCCAAGAATCTTATATCCAGCAAGACTGCCTTTCAGAAATGAGGGCAACAGTAACTGAGAGAATTTCTAACCAAGAGACCAGATTTTCAGAAATGCTAAAGAGTATGCTAGAGCCTGAAAAGAAAAGCCAGGAGAGAAAGGCCTGGAAGAGAGTTTAGGAATGAAGATTGTATCAATAAAAGTAACCGAAAGTGTCAAAAGAGTGGGGAAAATAAAATATGACAGATAAAACTCAAATAGGAATGAACTTAACCAATGATGGAAAGCACTTGTATTCAGAAAACTGCAACTCAATGTTAAAAGAAATCAAAAAAGGTCTAAATAACTGGAAGAACTTTCCATGCTCATTGATTGGAAGATTAAATATCATAAATGTCAATTCTACTCGAATTGAGATATAGATTCAATGTAATCCTGCTAAAAATTCTAACAGCACTTTTTTTAAAAAATTGAAAGCACAAGTATCAAATTTATTTGGAAGGGTAAGGGGTCCTGAATAGCCAGAAACATCTTAAAAGGGAAAAGCAATCTCTCATCTTTAGACTTTAAATCATATTACCTAGCTATAGTGGTAAAAACAGCATGGTACTGACATAAAGACAGACACATAGACCAATGGAACCAAACTGATGGTTAAGAAACAGATCCTCACATGTATGGTCAAGTGATTTTTGACTAGCCTGTCAAACCCACACAGCTCTGGCAGAACAGTCCATTCAACAAATGGAGCTGAAAGAACTGGATATCCATAGCCAGGAGAAGGAAAGAGGACCCCTATCTCACACCTTATCCAAAAATTATCTCCAAATGGATCAAAAACCTAAAAATAAAATCAAGCGACAAAGTTTCTAAAAGAAATTGTAGGAAAGTATCTCCAAGCCCTTATGGTAGGTGGTGGATTCTTAAAGGAGATAAGAGGAGGACTGAGATTGACTACTGATGTTTAATGTATGTAGAAGTTTTAATTAGCTTTAATGTAAAAGTGTGGAAATGTTTAGAGTGGATGGTAACAAATAGTGAGTGACAGCTAGTTTATAAATGGGGATGTGGCTGAAAATGGTAGTCTAGGTATGTAAATGCCAATTGACAGAATGTTACAGAATAATCTAGGAACTGAAGAGCACAGAAACAAGAGGTGGATGAGAATTGTGGCTGATGGTACAGATGCACAAGTATTCTTTGTGAGCTAGAGCTAATGTACCTTACTACTGCAAGGTGGTGGGAATGTGGAGAAGCATGAGAAAAAGACAACTGGAGTGACCTATGGACTGTGGTTAGTAGTAATAATGTAATACGCTTGCATATATGCCCAAGATGTACTGTGCTGACAATGGGGCGGTATGGAGAATGTATGCCAAATGTACACTATGTATGTGGTAACAATCAGATGATATTATTTTATCTCTAACAAATGTTCCACCATAGTGTGGTGTGTTGATAGATGAATGTTGTTTGGGAATTCTGCACATGTGCATGATTGTTTTGTTAGTTTACAACTTCTGTCATAAGAAATATATTTTTAAAATAATAATAGGGTGAGTTGGGGGGAAAATACACCAAATGTAAGATAAGGACTATAATTAGTAGTAAGATTTTGACAATATTCTTCATAATCTGTAACAAATGTCTCACGACAATGTGAGGTGTTGGTGGAGGGTTGATGTATGGGACCCCTGTATGATGGCATGCATGTTTGCTTTGTAAGTTCACAATTTTTACTATACACTTATTGTTTATGTATGTTCATATATAAATGATATAAAGACAATAATAATAATAGGGTGGGTTGGGGGAAACTACTTTGGTTAGTAATAATATTTTGACAATGCTCTTTAATCATTAGTTTAAAATGTTTAACAACAATGCAAGGTATTGGTGGTAGGGTGAGTTAGGAGAGTCCTGTATGATGCTATATATGTTTGTTTTGTAAGTTCACAACTATTACTATACACTTATTGTTGATGTATATGTGTGAGTGATATACTTCAATAAATTTTAAAAATATATATCCCAAGCTGGGATTGGTTTAATATTTAGACTGTGTGTTGGTCAGGCCATGTACCTGATTCCCCGTTACCTTTAGTGACCTGCCTCCCTGGACTAAATTGAAAAGTCATAGGGATTTTTAAATTGCAAATATTCTATACCCACCCAGTAGCAATTTCCCGTTCCCTCTCCTCTCCTCATACCGTGGTAATCTCTAATCTAATTTCTTTCTCTGCAAATTTGCTGAGTTTAGATATTTCATATAAATGAAATCATACAGTATATGTCCTAATGTCCCTGGCACATTTCAATCATCATGTTTTCAAGGTTCATCTATGATGCAGAATGTCTCAGAGCTTCATTTCTTCTCTTGGCTAAATAATATTCCATTGTGCGTATGTACCACATTTTTTGATCCATTCATCAGCTGATGGACTCTTGAGTTGTTTCCACTATTTGGCTAATGTGAATAATACTGCTGTAAACATACTGCTATGTTCGAGCCTCTGTTGTCAATTTCTTTGAGGATATACCTAGGAGTGGAATTGCTGGGTCATATGGTAATTCTGTATTTAACTTTATGAGGAATCACAATATTGCTTTCCACAGTGGCTGCACCATTTTACAATCTTACTAACAAAGCAAGAGGGTTCCAATTTCTCCACATCCTTTCCAACTATTGTCATTTTCCTATTTTTAAAATAGTAGCCATCCATGTAGACATGAAGTGGTATCTCATCGGGATTTTGCTTTGCATATCCCTAATGGCTAATGACATTGCTCATCTTTTCGTGTCCTTATTGGCCCATTTGTATATCCTCTTTGGAAAACTGTCAGTTCAAAATCTTTGCCCATATTTTAATTGGAATCTTTATCTTTTCGTTGTTGAGTTGTAAGTAATCTTTATATGTGTTCAATATTAAGTCCTCATCAGATCTATGATTTGCAACTATTATCTCCCATTTTGTAGATTGTCTTTTCATTTGCTTGATAATATGCTTTGATGCAAAAAATTTTTTGTTGTGATGAAGTTGAATTTATCTATTGTTTTGTTTGATGCTTGTACTGTTGGTATCATATACCTAAGAATGCACTGCTGTCCCTATGTTATGTTCTAAATTTTGTGGTTTGGGCTCTTATATTTAGATCCTTGATCCATTTGAGTTATTTTTTTTAAATTTTTTTTTATTATTGATTCTGTAAAAATATTACATTAAAAAAATATATATGAGGACCCATTCAACCCCACCACCCCCACCCCACCACTCCCCCCCCCCCCAGCAACACTCATTCCCATCATCATGACACATCCATTGCATTTGGTAAGTGCATCTCTGGGCACCTCAGCACCTCATGGTCATTGGTCCACATCATGGCCCATACTCTCCCCCATTCCATCCAGTGGGCCCTGTGAGGATTTACAATGTCCAGTGATTGCCCCTGAAGCACCATCCAGGGCAGCTCCAAGTCCCAAAGACGCCTCCACATCTCATCTCTTCCTGCCATTCCCCATACCCATTAGCCACCATGTCCACTTTTCCCACTCCAATGCCACCTTTTCTCTGTGGACATTGGATTGGTTGTGTCCATTGCACCTCTATGTCAAGAGGAGGCTCAGATTCCATATGGATACTGGATGCAATCCTCCTGCTTTCAGTTGTAGGCACTCTAGGCTCCATGGTGTGGTGGTTGTCCTTCTTCAACTCCATCTTAGCTGAGTGAGAAGAGTCCAATAAATCAGATTGTAGGTGCTGGAGTCTGTTGAGGCTCAGGGCCTGGCTATCACATTGTCAGTCCAGAGATTCAGATCCCCTAAATATATCTTAAACCCCAACACCAACTACAACTCCAACATAGTAGCATGAAAGTCTTATGAAGAGAGATCCCATCTGAGTCCAGATTCATCACGCATAAACACCAGCTCCAAACAAGGGCCATCTGACATGGCAGTTAACCCCATCTGCCATGACCATAGCACCCATGGATCTCTTTAGCCCTCAAAGGAGCCAATACCTGGGGGTTGTATCTACTTTATCTGTCTCTTAGACTCTGCTCAGTTGTGCATAAGGGCACTCCTTCTGACAGCCTCCAGACTCTTTTTTTTTAGAGACTCGTAGCCATATAAACTCACTTCTCCTTTCCATTTCCCCCTTACATTAGGTCAAACAGCATTTTAAAGTCATGTTATTTTATGTAGACAGGGATATTCTGCTGATCCGCATTGAACCTTCCTTTCCAGGTCATTTTCCAGTTGCATCATCAGTTGGTAGTTGATAGTGATCCCTCGGTGCCAGGGAGGCTCATCCCCGGGTGTCATGTCCCACGCTAGGGGGAAGGCATTGCATTTACATGCTGAGTTTGGCTTCGAGACTGGCCACATTTGAGTAACATGAAGGCTGTCAGGAGGAAATTCCCAGGAACAATGCTGCTCTAGGCCTTGTTCTTATTTCAGGCATATCAGCTCACATGAGTTAATTTTTGTATGTGGTGTGAGGTACATCTTCATTCTTTTTTACATGTGGATATTTAAATTTTTCCAATAACATTTATTAAAGAGACTATTTTTTCCCCATCACCTGTACTTGACACCCTTGTAGAAAAGCAGTTGGCGATACATGTGTGGATCTATTTCTGGGTTTTCAATTCTCTTCCATTTGTCTATATGACTATCTTTATGTCAATACCACATGGTTTTGATTACTATAGGATTGTAGTAAGTTTGAAATTGGGGAGTTATCTATACCATAGGTCTTTATTTCTTCATAATAGCTTCAAGTTACTATCCAGTGTCCTTTCCTTTCAACATGAAGGGCTCCCTTTAGCATTTCTTGTGAGACAGATACGGAGATAAAAGTTCAGGGAGTTCATTGCCATTAGAAAATTATGTTTTTATGAGAATGTTGGTGGTATCATATTGCATCTCTCCTCTTTCTCTCTTTATCTCTTCCTTCCTCCCTCCCTCCCTTACGTTTGTGTTTTCTCTGTCAACGATGCTTCAGCAAATGCTTTAAAATGATCATCGCTGAATCACTGTAGAAACCTAGAGAAAAATCATGCTAAAACTTTACATAGAATGAGTTAAAAAAGAGAGAGAGAGAGAGAATGTCACTTCTTTCAGACATTGGTTAGTGTGAAACCAAAACTGTGAAAATGAATGGACAGATGCAGAAAATGTGGGCTACATACTACTAAGAGTGTCTGGATCACTGAATACTTTGTAAGACCACTCACTCCACTGAAGAGTCATGGACAGAATTTCAATGTAAAAAGCAGAGGAAATACTAGATTAATTGAGGTATGAAAAGAAGCAAGTGACTATCTTAAGAAGAGATGTAGAACCTAGTTTGGGAGACAAGATAATGTGCATTAAAAATTCAAATCTTTAGACAAAACAGTCTATGACTGAGTATTAAACTAGGGAGTCAAAATCGGAAGGGGTCAGAGAGAGTTTCCTGGGAATGTGGGGACTTGTGCTGGCTCTTGAAGAGAAACAAAATTTGGGCTCCATGGGGGAGGTAGGAATTGTTCTAGGACTGGAGAAGAATTTGAACCTGGGTTCAAGTCCTACCTCTTCTTCTTATTGCATAACATTGGACAGTATTTTCTTTTTTAAACAAACACTTCTATAATACTCCAAATACTCCTTATGTGGCAGGTATATTTCTAAGCACTTTATAAATATTAACTCATTTAAATTTTATAATAATAATTCTATAAAGTATGCATTATTATTTTCCCCATTTTTACTGAAGAGAAAACGGAGGCTCAGAGAGTTTAAGTAATCTGATTAAGAACACATGGCTAGTAAGTGACAGAGCCAGGATTCAAACTTGAGCAGTCTGGACCCAAGTACATGCACTTAGCCACTACAGAATACTGCAAATTCTCAACTTTTCTGATTGTCAGTTTTCACATTTATAAAATAAATGATTCCTTTCAGAGATAAGGTCAGTGAACATGCCTGGCACAAAGAAGGCACCTAATAAGAGACAATTTCTTTTTTCATTTCCTCTCACTTGGAAACTCTGCTTTGTCCTGGTTGTTGGAATCAGTCCTGCCTTGCTACTTTCTTAAAAGCACACTGTCTCTCTGCTTAAATCTTCTTTCAGGGCTTGATTCTGGTGTGCCTGTCACTATATTCCACCTCCTTCTTGAGTAGCTTTCTTAGCATATGCTATGTTCCTGACTAATTCTGGCCGCCCACAAGTGCCTGCTTTACCCCATGGAGCAGGTCAACCTTAGGAATATAGCCTTCCTTGGTCTGTTGTTACTGATCAATGCCCAGTTTTGTATAAGCAACTGGAGATGTCTATCCACTATAGGAACTTGTTCACTCAGCAGGTATGTCATAAATATCTGTTGATGATGCAACTGGCCCTATGCTAGGTTATATATGGTACATGAGAAAAAAAACAAACAGAAGGCAAAATAAAACAAGATAAAGGGAGTTGGGGCATGGGAACTGTGTGAACCATCCAGGGTAACAAGCAGACCCTACCTTTGCCTGTCTTTAGTCTCCAGTCTTCCTCAGGCTGCCTCCAGACGATATTTCTCATTTCATTCACTCCCAGCACCATTTTTCTATCCTCTATCTGCCGGCCTCAGGGTCCAGCTCCCAGAAGCTAAGTAATATGATAAAAGCAATCTCTGTCAAATTGTTCATCGAGCTAACAGGTTAATGTGTTATCCTTCCTGTGTCATTTGTTCATTTCAAGAGGGGTTTTTTGAAGACATTAAGGCATGATGGCAGGAAATTTCAGGTCTCATTGTAGCCTGGAGAGGAAGAGAGTGCCCCCACACAATGCAGGCATTCAGGATTAGCCTCAGTCTGGCTTCTATGATCCTTTGCAAAGTCTCCCTGGTGTTAAAGCCACTGCCTTACAGCTCTTATTATGCCCCACCCAGGTTTTGGATCAAAGGCAAAATGCATGATTCTCCTCTCTCGTATTTTGGGATGCATCTTCCCTAGAACCAGGACAAAAATCCTCCTGGTTGCAAGGGAAGCTGAAGAATGGGCAATTTGTACACAGACAAAAAATAATCAATACTCATGATCTGATGGGCAGGGTTCTAAGCACTGTACCTACATTATCGCATTTAATTCTCACCACAAACTCCATGAGTTAAGTACTATCATTATCCCTACTTTCAAACAAAGGACTGAGTCAAGGAGAGGGTAAGTAATTTGCTCAAGATTATACTGCTAGTAAGGGAGCCCAGGCAATATGATTAGAGGGCCTGAGCCCTTAACTAATGTGCTGTACCAATTAGTGCCTCAGGTTCAAGCCCCCTTTTCTGTTTAGCATCAGCAGATGGACCAGATGTAGCAAACTGCCCATAGAGACTCACCATCAAGAAATATGCTTTAATTCCGTATTCAGGATTTTGCAGCTATGCTCCCTTTTGAATCTGGCACTTTGACCCTGCACACAGGAGCCTAAGCCACCGTGGAGTTATCATCTTCTTCCTTTACTGGGCTGCACGAGGTTGACAAGGAACTGCCTCTTGAGCCCTCCCCTTCCCCATGTCACCCCACCTTAAAAAGGAAAGAAATGCTCTGACCTGGTGGTTGCTCTGAAGGTTTAATAAGGAACATTTAAAGTGTGACTAATCCTATATTCTAAATATGAAAAGACGATTCACCAAACTAACTCTCCAATAGGACTATGGCCATGTCAGTGGCTCCTCTGTCCTTGACATGTCCTCTAAATTTCTGCCACTAAGTCAATGTGCACACTGTACCTACAAATCTTCAATGCCCTCTACCCTGTCTCAATGATAGAGCACTTACTGTGTGCCAGGGACTAGGCTAAGTTTTTTCAAAACATTGTCATATTTGATCCTATAATATACATTACAATGATGATACTAGCTTCATCTTCACTTTATTTATGAGGAAACTGAGAGATTAAGTAGCTTGCAGAAGGTCATTACACTACCAAAACATCGTTTGTTAGCTTATTGCCCATGTCTGCATTTGTGTATTACCATTCAAGTTTATGTCAGGTTCCAAGATTAAAGACACCCATTAAAACTGAAGTACCACAATACTGTGAATGTAAAATACTATGACATCTGAATTATTGTGTCAACCTGTTGCATGGAGGGTAGACATGTTTTAGCATGACTAAAAGGCAGATATTTGAAAGCTTAAAAAATAGAATAGCAAATATTTCCTTTATATGCAAATATAAATCTTGTCTATTTGTGTTCATTGTTTTTTTCTGTGATGATGAATTACAGAATTATCATACAAAACTAAAAATTAATTTTGTACTTGGCAGAGCTTAGGGCTTTGAAGAAACTTTTGATGTGGCCTTGGTCATGGATAAATAATTAAAAAGACAATTCAGTTTGGGAGCTTAGAGCTGGATTCAGCTCATTCTCTTTTTAAAAGGAACAAAACCAATGTTTTATTCAAAAGATAAAGGAAATAAAATATATTTCTTTCCATATTTTAACTATCCCAAGAGCAGAGGCACAAAAAGAGCTAAGGAGAATAAAAAGAAAAGTAGTAGAAGATGGGGATGGATAGAGGAGAAAAATAAAGATAGCTTGAGTAGGGAAGGATGGAGAAAGAGATGAAAGGCCAGAGAAATATTAGTATAAGAAAAAGGAACAGATGTTGAGAGATGCAGAGGAACAGAGAAAGAAATGGCAGAAGGTGAGAGAGAAAGAAGTGATTTATTTGAAATAAAGGTCTATTTTTCACATCAAATTATTTTTTCAATTTAATGGTGATTTGATAGCTTGCCAAATAATAAAATAAAAAGTACGCCCCAACTATTACCACTTTTTAACCTAAATACTAATCTTCCGGCTCTCCTAATCATTATCCTTATGCATATACATGGATGCAATCAAAGCAAAAAAGATAATTTTACACTCTAACCTTTTATTATTTTCTCCTACAAAATTTTCTGATTTCCTAGTTTTCAAATCATTCCATTGCATGGATATATAATAAGTAGCTTAGGTATCCCCCTATTGCTTGATGTTTAGGTTGTTCAAAGCTTTTTGATAATCAAACTAAGGATGTTTTTAAATTTTCTTCATTTGAATTATTGCCTCAGGATAATTTTTTATGATTCTTAACCCAATTTGCAATGCCATCAGCAACTTGAATGCGCCTATTTTCCAGAGCCTGTGTAGTATTGTAAATTGTCTTTATTTTTGACAATTAGTATCAGATGATGCCTTCAAGTTTGATATATGTGTGTGTATTTTTTTAAAGATTTATTTATTTATTTCTCCCTCCCCACTGTTGTCTGCTTCCTGCGTCCATTCACTGTGTATTCTCTTTGTCTGCCTGCATTCCCATTAGGCAACTCTGAGAACTGATTGTGGGACCTTCTGGAGTGGGAGAGAGGCAATCATTCTCTTGCACCACCTCAGCTCCCTGATCTGCTGCGTCTCTTATTTTCTCTCCTCTGTGTCTCTTTTTGTTGCATCATCTTGCTGTGCCAGCTCTCCACATGGGCCAGCATTCCTGAATGGGGCAGCACTCCTGCACAGGGCAGTACTCTGTGCAGGCCAGCACTCCACGTGGGCCAGCTTGCCACACAGGCCAGCTTGCCCTCACCAGGACGCCCTGGGCATCAAACCCTGGACTTCCTATATGGTAGATGGGAGCCCAATTGCTTGAGCCACATCCACTTCCCCCTAAATATAGTTTTGATAGCCAGTTTAGATGCTATTAATTTATCTATCATGTTCATAGCATTTCCACCATTTAATCTTACTCATTTTACTTTTTTGTATTATTTCGTACTCTCTGATCAGTCTTTCCTTTGTAAGGCTTTCTGTTACTTAAAAACTTTTTAAAATCCCCATAGATTAATTAAATACCCAGTTTGCTCCTTCGATTTTTTTTTTGGATTTTCTTTAAAAAATACAACTTTTTGTTTCATGAAGAAAGAATCTCCTGATGTGTTTTAAGAGATAAAAGTTTATGTTAATTTCTCTGCATATTCATGGCTAGTTACTCCAGGTGAATTTATTAAATCATGTATGCTTTCCTCATTGTTTTGTCATGATTTTTCATCAAACACACAATACTTATATTTATTAGGGCCATTTCCCAGGTTCCCTATCCTATTTACTAATTTATATTTCTGATTTGCATAATAATTCTGCCATTTTAACTAGTGTATATTTATAAAACACTCTGATAATTGAAAGTCTTTTAGACTTTTGTTTTCCTAGGATAGTAATGGGTAGTCATTACTCCAAATTAATTTTTGAAATAATGGATATCTTCATTAGAATTGTCTATATCTGCAAATCAATTTATGAAGAAGTATTATCTTCATTCTATTAGTCTTTCCATTCAGAAGCATTGTATGCCTTCCCATTTATTCAAATTTTTCTTTGTTTATGCCATAAAGGTTTCATAATACTGTTCCTTTATCTCATAACTTTTGTGTGTATTGACTTATTTCCAATCATTTTATGTTTTTGCTTTGTTGTAAATGTATTGCTTTTTCTTTTCTCCATTTATTAATAGGTATTTTATCAGCTTTCAAAGACAATTTATCTTCTGTTCTTTAACTTTTCTGAATTCTGCAATCTCTAATCTCTCTTAATTAATTCTGTGGATTCTCTAGATGTATTTAGACAACAATAATTTTTAAAAATTTTCTTCCTTTCCAATATTTACTTCTACTATATTTTCATACCTTGTTGCGAAGACAAGAATTTCTCATAAATGCTAAACGTATGATTAAAAGCATTCTTATTTTGCTTCAGTTTTTATGGCAATTGATGGCAATTTGTTTTTCCATTAGGTAGGAGATTAGTTATTTGTGTTTTGAATAAACATTCTTTATCACATTAAAGAAGTTTCCTATATTTAAAATATGTCAACCAGAAACAGGAGTTTGGTTATATCAGTTGCTTTTTTGACATTTAGTGGGATGTTCATAATTTTTTTATAACATTGATACTTTGTATTGAAATCATCTTTACATTCTTGAGAGAAACAATCATGACAAAATTATTTTAGAACATTTCTGTATTCTACCCATACCATTTTGTTGAAGATGCCCACATCCATGAGAGGCAGTGTGGAATAACAGGAGTAAGTGTCTGAGTTCAAATCCAACTAGGCCGTTTAATAGTTTTCATCCAGTGTAGTACAGTAGTTAAAAGCCCAGGTCCTCTCAGCAGAGTTGCAACTCTTACTCTCTGCTTCATTGGACTTACCCAGGTTAGCTAACAGGAGGGTGAAGATGGTCAACTACCACACCAGGGAATCAAGAGTGCCAACAACTTCAAGCAGAGGAAGTGCATCCATCATTTATGTAGAATCTAAGCCCCCTCTTGATCTAGAGGTGGAGTGGACATTACCATCCCAGGGTCCACAGAATGGAGGAATAAAATATGGATTAGAATGGACTTACTGGTATTCTACTGTAGAACTATTGTGACTCTAGCAATTGTAGAAATCGTATAAATGATGTAGAGACAGTGGTCATGGTCATTGCTGAGGGCAGGGGAGGGAAGAAGAGATGTGGTGTGGGGCATTTTGGGGACTTGGAGTTGTCTTAAATGGTATTGCAGGGTCAGATGCTGGACTTTATATATCCTGCCATAACCCACTGAATGTACTGGGGAAGAGTGTGAACTACAGGGTATACTATTATCTATGTAGTGCAGCAGTGCTCCAGAATGTTTTCACCAAGTGTGATGAGTGTGCCACAATGATGGAGGAGGTTGTTGGTGTGGGAGGAGTGGGGTGGGGAAGAGCAAGTTATACAGGAACCTCTTATATTTTTTAATGTAACATCTTTTTGTGATGTATATATCTTAAAAAATACAATTTACAAAAACGGGTGGGGGTGGGGAGTGGGGTATATGGGAACCTCTCATGGCTTTTATGTTTTTTAATGTAACGTTCTTTGTGATCAAGTAACTTCAATTTTAAAAGTATAAAAAAATAAAATAAAAGCACAGGCCCTGATATCATAGAGAACTGACTTTAAATCCTGGGTCTGCCACTTAAGTAGATCTGTTATTACTTTGTTCCTTCGGATAAGCTTCACTTTTCTTATTTGTAATATGGGGGCAAAATAGCAATTATGTTGCAGGGATTGTTGTGGGGATTTAATGAAATAATGTGTGAAAATTGCTTAGTACAGTGCTTGGCATGGAATAATTCCATGTTAAATGGTTGGTATTATAATTATCATGTTCCGAAGTGAGACTAGCCCGTGCTTTTCTTTTCTGTATCAGTCTTACCTTTTATATTATTCTTACCATTCTTGGTATCATTTTTACCTGTACCCTTTTACCACACATCCTTTGAAGGATAATTTTGAGAAATACACCATAATTTATGTAAAGTATTTCAAAGTCTTGGGGTAAAATCTTCTCATAAATCCATAAGGCCCAGTTGTGTTTTGGTGGATGTGGCTCTTTAATGTTTTTTTCTCCTGTTACCATCTGTATTTATTA
Source organism: Dasypus novemcinctus (assembly GCF_030445035.2). NCBI lineage: Eukaryota > Metazoa > Chordata > Mammalia > Cingulata > Dasypodidae > Dasypus > Dasypus novemcinctus. The sequence continues at coordinate 150,818,680 of NC_080704.1, read as the reverse complement.
GACTATGTCCAGATAATTCTGAAAATTTTATCCTTATGAAAGAGATACCAGAATTTCAGAAATTTTCATTGTAACACGAGAAATATTGATGAATTTATTATCCTTGCTTGAAATCATTTTGACATTTAACAAGTTACTGAATTGCCTTATTTTTTCTTCTGTAAGGAATACATGCTGCAGCATTTTATAAAAACGTTGCCTTGGAAGTCAACATTTATCCATTTATTTGACTGTCTAAACATTTTTAATAACCAGATTCTGCTTTTTTCCCTGATTATTTTGTTGGACACTTTATGTGAAACCTAGACCCCCAACTCCCAAGTGTGAGTGAATATAGATTTTTAGAAATGAATGAACGATCAATGACCATAGTTATACAACCACCCTCACTTAAATTGCCAGAGGCTTCTGCATGGAATTATCACAGTGGCTACTGTGGGGCTATAGCCTATGGAACCATCCTTAGAACACAACGGTACCAAATAGCACTTGGAAAATAGGCTGGTGACAATAATTCCACATGTTCAAAACAGGGCGGGGATTCTTCAACTTTTGCCTATAGCATGGCTCTGCCCATAGGTCCAATAATATATGCTACATTTTAAAAAGAATATTAAATTGGGAAGTAGCTGTGGCTCAATCAGTTGGGCTCCCGTCTGCCATATGGGAGGCCCTGGGTTGGTGTCCTGGGGCCTCCTTGTGAAGGCAGGCTCGCCCGCTAGCGCGGCCCCACCCGCAAGCACCTTGGAGCACCGCCCAGCCCGCAAACGCTGCAGAGAGCTGACTCAGCAAGGTGACACAACAAAAGAGGGAGACAAGCAAGAACACAGAGGAGCGTGCAGTGAATGGACACAGAGAGCAGACAGCAAGCAAGCCTCAAGGGGGGTGGGGAAGTTAAAAAAAAGAATATTAAATTATGTGTCTTAGCAGAGAAGTAAAAGGATGTTACTGATGGAATACACTGAGAGCTCAAAAACCATGCAAAACCATGGTGCACAGATATATGAGAGCGTTTAAGTTCACTTATCTAGCACCTTTAAAAACACAATATTTGCTTGAGTTGTGGATTACAATAATCCTGTTGTTCCTAAACCATTACATAACTTTTAGAATTCTTTCCTGAATCAGTCAAAGTTATTTATACTTATCAGAAGAACATACTACTTGAGAGGCTGGTATATCCTTACCCAGAGACTTAGCCCTAAGTTTTTATCGTAATTGTCCATTTCAAGCATTAAGACATAGTAACTGCATGGGAGCTTACTTCATAGGTGTGTTTAAATATTGATTTGCAAGCATCTATTTGAATGGCTGGAGGAGAGGGACATGTTCTAAATTTTAAATCCAGGTGTTGCAAGACACTGATTTTTGAAGATGCATCAGAAATAAAGAAGAGCAATTCTGAGATTATCCCAAAATGCAATGGTGAAAGAGGTACAGGTATTCAGACACTATTATGCACATACATTATTTTATGAACTCATCTAGTTTATCAGTCAGCATACAACTATACTTTTCTGGAAGAAAAAAATTTTGCCTAGCTCTAACCATTCTACTAAAGTGGAAAGTAATTCCAAGATCAGTCCACCCCAGATAGCAAATTGTCTAAGTGAGTTGAGAGGTCATTCTAGAGGTTACGTTTAGGTACATCTCAGCAGGATCTCATTGACTGCCACAGTAAAGAGTGCCTCAAATAGCAAGACTCCTGAGGGCTCTAGAGACAACCAGACACTATAAGCAGGGCAGACAGCTCAGGAATTCGGCACCCTGTCACTGGGTCTTACTTTGGAATTCATGCTCCCCAGTGTAACAGAGTTAAACTCATTTACAGTTTCCTTACACATGGCTCCTCTGCCCCTTTAATTTGAACCTATAACTAGCACTATATTTGATAAATATATGTCCCAGAGACTTAAAGCTTTGGTCTGTCCATGTACCAGTTAAGCCCTGAAACTCAGCAGAGTTGCAACACCTACACTCTAGTTCGTTGGACTCACTCAGGACCACTAACAAGATGATGATAGACAATGACCGTCCCAAGGAACAGAGAGTGTCTGCAACAGCAAGCAAGATAGTTCCATCCATCTGCCCTATGGCATCTAAGACCCCTCTCAATTAGAGGCAGAGTGGGCATTACCATCCCAGAATCCTTAAGATTGGGGAATGAACAATGGACTAAAGAACACTTATTATTATTTTACTATAGACTTAATATTATTATTTAGTAATGGAAGAACTTGCATCACTGATATAAAGGCAGTGACCACCAGAGGTTCTGAGGGGAGGGAGAGGGAAGAATAGATGTAATATGGAGGCATTTCTGGACATTGGAATTGCCCCGCATGACATTGTTATGACGGATAGAGGCCATTATATATTTTGTCATAACCTACAAAATTGGGTGGGACAGAGTGTAAACTATAATGTAAACTATAATCCACAGTAGTGGCAATGCTTCAATAAGTGCTCATCAGTTGTAACAAATATATCACACTAATGAAGGATGTTGTTAATGTGGGAAAGTGTGGGAGGGGGAGGGGTGGGTCATATATTTTTAATGTAAGATTTATGTAATCAAAAGCATATTTTAAAATAAAAACTTGATTAATATTTTTAAAATGCTGAAGGGGAGGGAATAGCAATTTCCTTCTGCCTTTGAAACACACATGAGTGGGTTGGTGACATAGAAATTTGCTTAGCTTCACACTTGTGGTGGTCATACCACCTTGGATAAAAGGAAAACAGTTTACCAGATTAAGATTTGTTTCCAGGATTGTTCTCCCCTCCAGCATGGGATGGGGGTGGGGGGTTGGGGGAGAGGAAGAGCAATAAAGTGTCATTTGCGATTTTAACTGACCAGAAATTTCAAATAAAGGACAATGTTGAAGCTATACTCTCCAAAGAATGAGCAAACTAACCTATTTATGACCTTAAATTTATGATGAAACATTTATTTCAGCAGCTCATTAACAATTAAATTGAGTTAGCTTGTGTGGGATTAGGGAAACTCAGAGCGTCCTAAAGGAGATGTGGCTTGCAGTGATGGACAGAGGTAAGAGATCTGGTGTTGACCGAAGTTACGTTTCATATAAAGACTCCTTTGTTATGACCAAGGAGTTCTACATTTGTCAGATCATTGGTTATAAAGTTATATAATTCGGCCTTGCCCTTCTCTCCAGTGTACTCTGATAGACAACACCTACTTTTCGTTGTGGAGTTCCTGGACTGCCAAAGCCATTTCCTATATGTCAGATGAATTTGCTTTTTGGAGCACTTGTGGGTGACTTGACAAGTTTGAAGAGAGATGTTTAGGAGTAGGAGCCTTTCCACTTCCCTTTGTTTTTCAAGGATCTAGAACATCCTGTCCTCTTGTTTGATTTATGCTACCATTCTACCCGTTTTTACAAACTATCAGACACTGCCCCTGCACCTCCTTCTGATAACTTTCACCATATTTTTAAAATGCCATTAGGGGTTTTCACAATTATTTGAAGGGCAGTCCTGCCCATCTTCCTGCTCTTGACCATGATGATCCCGCCCCTATTATCTTGCATTTAACAAACAGATTGATTACTTGCCTAAAATTAGCTAGAGAATTCTAGCAGAATTAAAAAGGATAATTAGACGTTGAATTCTCTCCACTCCTCAACCTAACTGCTGCGTAAATGTCTCCTGCAATGCTTTTACACTTTCTGCAGAGCAGGTAGAACTCTGTCCTCTGGTGAAACAGTTCACAGCAGGAAAGCCACCCTGGAATTCCAATGAGCTTGTCACTGGCGTTCCCGCGTAAGCATGTGTTATCGACAATTGTCCTCGTAAAATTAAATAAAAAGCACGCGTTTATTATTGTGGGACTCCAATTAAGAGACAGCTGGTGTTCCTATTACCCTTGCATTAAATAGAAAGTTGTAATTAGCTGTCCAGATGCACACTTGTTAATCAAAATATAAAATTGAATGTGCTTCGTCCATTTCCTATTGAAAAGTATCTGGAACCTTACCTTGGGGCTTCTCCTGCCCTTGAAACTCCTTTGAAGAAGAGGAGCTATTGGCACAGATCTCCATTTCCCTCTCTAATGTTTTTAAAGGAAAATTAATGATTAGGACATTTAAAGAAGGGAGAAGACCTAGGAAGACAGCCGGCATTTTTGTTGTTATCCTTTTTGGCCTGCAGTGAGTCGTCATGTTTATTGTCTAAGGCCCGTTTTGAAATTACCCATCTCATCTGACCTGTATCTGAAGTGACTAACTGTGTAGAGCGTTGAGCCCCTCTGCATTTCCCTTTGGCACTTCAGTTCCTGAAACTGTAGAAACTTTGCTTTCCATCCTCCCACCCGCCTCCCCGCTTCCCGGGGGATGCGTGCATGCTGTTTGTTTTCGCTTTTGTAAAATCTGAGCGTTACGATTTGCCCACCCTTGCCTTAATAATGAACTGACGAAGGGCAGTTGCTGCGGGGGCTGGGCCGCCGGGTTTGGGGGGAGAGGCGCCACACCCCCTGAGAATAAAGCCCGCGCTGCGCACTCCGAGAGCCGTGCACGAAAGAACGAACCACACAAAGCATTATTTCCCTACGAAACAGCGCCCTACAGGAAGAGCGTGCCCGCACTCGGAGCGTGATTAGGAGCACGACTTTTTGGCGCTCTTTGGGAGCAGCGGGAGGGAGGCCGATTGCGGACAGACGCACAGCGTGGGCGCGGGAGCCGGGCCGCTCGCGGCCGGATTCCCGCCCGATCCGCCGCGCCGAGACCAGGCTGGGAGCGGCGCGCGCCGGGCCAGGTGAGGTTGGCGGCGGCGGCGGCGACTAGGGACGTGCAGAGCTACCTGGGCTGGCCAGGCGGGGCGGGGCCGGGCGCCCGAGGGCGGCCGCGCGCCGCTTCCAATCCCCGCGCTCCTGCCGCCCGTGCGCGGCTCGATTGCTCCGCAGAGTTTCGCTCGAGCTGCAGTTTTGGCGCCCAAAGCCCCCTGACTACAGCTGTCCCTTCGGCCCGCCCCAGGTCCCAGACACGGGGCTCGAGAGCGGCGGCCCCGGCGCCCGGGCCCAGGCTGCCGGGGGGACGGCGGGTTCTGCGAGGCGCCATGTGGTGGAGGGCACCAGCCCGGGTGGAGGGCACGGCTTTGGCTGGGGCCGGGCGGGGTTCGGGCCGGGGTTGCCATGGCAGCTGCTAGCCGGGACTGGGAGCCCCGCGCCCGCCGGCCGCGGGGAGCTGGGGAGCTCGGAGGTGAGCTCCGAGTGGACTGAACCAAGAAGACAGGAAAAGGGGGGGGGGAGGGCCGCGCCACCTCCCCCTCCCCCCCCGCAACCTGCCGGCCTGCCGCGGGAGAGGGCCCCCGTGTCGTCGCGAAAAGAAAATATTCTTTCCTCCGGGCCTCCCGGGAGACTTGCAAAAGCGTGGGGGGCCCGGGGGGAGGCGAGGGGAGTGGCGGGATTTTCGCTTCCATCGGGGAGTCCGCGTGTGCTAGTCTCTCGGCTTGACATTTTCTCCCCCAGGGCGGCGGACTTGCAGCTGGGTAGCACGTCCCAGCCGTGAAGTTCTGTAGGTGGGGCGGGCTTTAATTTGCTTATATCTAATGATTTCTGGAGCCTTGCTTTAAAATGGCGGCATTCAGTACACACCCCTGCTAAAGGCTCTCCCAGCTCCGGGGCTACCACGCGCAGCGCTGCTTTTGCTTCTGCCGCTAACAGATGGCATGTGCTGCTGTCGCTGCCCCCGCCGCTGCCGCCGAGAGCAGGGCCCCTTAGCCTCTGGGTTTGCGCTGGCAGCATAAGGTAAGGCTGGAGATGATTTGGCGTCTGCCTTTCTAGGAAGCCCGACGGCAGAAAAACGGTTTTCAAACTTTATGTTTCAAAATGGCAAATGGAAAGAAAAGTAATTCTGCAACTTACTTTGTTGTGATTCTAGAGTCTGGGTCAGTCTTCTTCCTCCTCCTCTTTTTCAACTCTTCTTCCTTTTCTTCCTTCGTGTCCCTCTCCTCCTCCTCCTTCTCTTGCAAATTTAAAGGAACTCCTTGCATGGCATCTCATCCACAAATGCCTTTAACAACTAATTTCCTCGTTTTCGTGCGATATCCTGAGCAGTGCCACAGCTTCTTGCGGAATCATGTCTTTCCCGCTCGCGATCAGCACATTTGGGCAGCTTTCTTTTACTGCCCAGAACTGGAGAGCATGCGGGTGCTTAGCATTTTAGGAGACTATTAAAAGGGAAACTTTAGTTTTTAACACTCACACAAGAAGCTTTTAGGGTAAGAAAACGAAATGAAATCAAGACAAGTAATGAAAGTTGACATTTGGGCAGTTCATTGGTGTTAGTTTTATTATTGTCGTGGACCTACTATGTGTTTTGTGACAGCTGTCTAATGATAAGTATATATAGATACGATAGTGAGGGGAAATTTTATGTATTGCGCTAACTAGGGTAGTGGATTTCGAGGAGTCTGTTTCTCCTAGATGTTCCTAAATCGCTGTTTGTAAATTGGGCACTGATCCTTACAACTTCCCTACAACTATTTATGTATGGAGCTCATGGGAGCACATCGCAAAACACGAAACAATTGCAAGATTTAGTGTTGAAATGATGGCTAATTTTTCACTATGCTGGCTTCTTGGTTTAATCACGAAGTCTTTGGGTGATTGCTGATATAGTGGTTGGAAAAGAAACTGTTGCTATAGCCGAAAATGACTAGATAGCTGAGCTTAACAGAGTTCATCTGAGTTTTTTGTTTTCCTGATGAAAGGCATATTGACACTGAGGCTTTTTAGAGACCTCGGATTTTTCTGGTTATAGTCACTTTTTCTCTTATGCCTATGCAAATCTAGTCCTTAATGGTTTTTTTTAAATTAAGTTAAACATTTTTTTTCCTAATGTGTAATACTTTGAAGCTACCCTTTCACATTTATCAAAACTTCCCTAAATCCCGTCCATAGCCCAACCCGGCTGATATCCTACCTCTATTCACTTCTCCCCAAACAGTAGAAGCCACTTGATTGTCAAGAGCCCTCTGCTACTAAAGTTAGCAAGTGTCTGGCAAGGGCGGAGAGATTGTTTTGCATTTCTTAAAGCACAATGCAGTTTTCCTGCCCAGGTGCCGTACTCCACCTAGAAATAAAGAACTGAACTCCTTACAATGGAACTTACTGTGTAATAAATTTTGTGTCAGTTTTTCAGATAACTGTTAAGTGTGAGAAATGTGGTACATTTCATTCTTTCATATCTGAAAGGAGAGTTCCTGCAGGTAGAGCAGGAGATTCTTGCATTGGGGGTGGGGGGCATGACCAAAAAGAACTTCTCCCATTTTTAGTGATCCCATACTTGGATCCTAATTCAGGAACCTTTGCTTCTGGATATACTGCTGCTGAATGACCCCAGACCAAATACATCCTCTCTTTACAAAATGTGCAAATATTAAACCTTGGGGCCAGAATAGACAAGCTAAACTAGTATAGGAGACATTGGGATGAAATTGTGCCAGTTATCCTTTGGCTGCCTCATATAGCAATGAGATGAGAGAACTTTTATGAACATAAAAGTGAAGGTGTTTGTTAGAAAAATATATTTTGATAGAGAATTGGTGTAGTGGTGGGCTAGAGGGGTTGACTGCTTGCTTTGCTCTGTTTCTAAGAGCTACTTCATTTTTCTAATATTCCTTTACTGCTTTAAGAACTCATAATGAATGATTCCCAGGACTATTATAAAGTACCTTTCTTACATCAACTGTCCACTCCAGGCATTTCACAACAGATGCTTTGTAAGGGAGATAAAACCTATGATTTTGAGTTGGGAGCCAAAATATCCTTGGTATTCCCTTTACCTAAACAATGTTTTTCCCAAAGTAAATGCTTAATAAACTTTGAGTTAAAAAGAAAAACGAATAGCTTATAAACTCACAGAGGAGCAGAATTTGTACCCGGCTTTTAATTTTAACAGAAGGTATTTTTGTGCATTTGCATGATCCTAAAAGTTGAAAATAGATTAGAATGTTTATCCCCCTAATTGCCTGCATTCTGTTTGCATCAAATGAGTTTTCTTACCTGGCATTGTACTTGCAGGCACCTTTGTCATTTGTCCTTTTGACCAGTAGGTGTATTATTATCTGTCCAACTCTACAATATGAAAAAGTCATCACAGCAGCTTGGGAAAAAAAGGTTTTGTCTCTTGAGTGGCTGTACAATGCTGGCACTTTTGAGTGGTGGCAGTCTCTCGGTTCTTGTGCAGGTATTAACAGTAAAGTCAATGAGTATGATTTTGTTCTCCACCTAGCTGTCTTCATTTGTGTGTGTGTGCATGTGTAGCGTCGGTGAGAAGCCCTAAATTGATGAAGATTTTCATGGTTTTCAATTCCTGAAATTTTACACTTTTCCTTCTTATGGTACAATAAATTTAGAGGTGGCATGATTTTTCAGTTTTGAAGTAAATAAGGTTGTGTGATAGGATTACAAACAGATTGGGGGCATAGCAGGCTAGAATAAATTACAGTACATGTTTGACAAGTAATTTGATTCTGTAATTAAAGTTAGATAATAGTTGTTGCCATGTTAAAACGATCAAGTGTCTGAAAGAACATGCAGGCTATACTCCCCTTTACTTCATCAAGGGCCTTTCATACTGTTGTTTTCTTATTATGTTGTCTAGTGGGTTGAACAGATGGATGTCCCTCTATTATAAATGTATGTGATGTCAAGAAAACAGGAATAATAAGTTGAGCTTCTTTGTGGATATTTTCTGGCTCTCCATAGGAGGGATAATGTTCTCACTTCAAAAACAAAAAGGAACCTGTGCCTCAGATAAAACTAGGTGGTCATTTTTTCCCTACGAGAATCAGCTGTGTCTGGGGGCAGGTAGTTTGATTATCAGCCAACCAAAAAACAAAAATTATGACCACAAAAGCAACAATTAAATCTGTATTAACGTGGGCTTTCAGATCCTAAGGAAATCAGGTTGATCAGTGGCATCCTACTCTTCCTATTCATCAGCCAAATGACAATGTTGGGAAGGCAACTTTAAGAATTGGAATAAATAAGGTATCAATTACTTTATCATGGTGTGAATAGCATCCATGTGTCCTGAAATGGGTCAGAAAAGCTTTTCCCTCCCAGGTCATTCTACAAAAGAGCCTATTTAAACCCATCATTTGATTCTACTTGGTATTAAATTGAGTGACAGTGTTTTTAAGACTGATGGGGAAAATAATATAATCTAGGAAGAGGGGCCTTATCATCTTTCTTTGAAAAATAAAGGTACTCCCAAGTTTGCAAGGCACCTACACACAAAAACACGTGTGCACGTGTGAAAATTAGTGGTTGATTTCAAACAATTTATACAGAGAAGCATTGATTTCTCCCTGGAAGATTATAGAAAAATATCCTTTTCTAAAAAACAGCAATCCTCCAATTCTAATAACGAGACGCAGGGGGTGGGGGGATTTACAATTAAGAACAATAAATATTTGACATAAGTGATCTTTCTTTGAATCTGAAGAAAAGAGCCAGGGCTGTGAATGTTGAAATCTAGTCCTTTAACTTACAGAAAAGGGCTGCATTGCTCAGAACTCAAGAAGCAGCAAGAATGAAAGGAGTCTTGATTTAAATACCTGTGTATGCCAGTATGTGTGTATACGTGTGGTGTGGATGTTCTCCCTCTATATGCATATGGGGAATTTCTAGGAGTTTAAGCATAGTAATCCCGGAACTCTTTATAAAAGCCATGAGAGCAGTGTTAAGAAAGGGGAAAAAAAGGAGCCTGATTAGAGGTTTAGGAATCAATTAGGCATGCTTGTTAAAATATTATGTCCACTCTCAAGTCCCATTTCCATGAACAATTAAGTTGGCTCATGAGTAGAAAGAGTGATTTGTTTCTGATTTTAGGCAGGAGTTTGTTTTATGCCTGCACAGTGAGTGAACTCGAAGGGTCCAGAAAGAAAGGGCCTCCAATTGAAATAGGCAGTAGGGACAGAAATGCAGGGGGTGGGCACTGGAGGATTCTGGCAGGCTATTTGATCTCCTTAGGTCATGGGAGCATCCTAGGGATTGGTGGTTTACTGGGTCTTCTTTTCCATTTTGGATCATTCAAATTGGCTTAAAATTGTTCCCGTCAGATTTTTTGAAACCTGAGCTTAGTAGCATCACCTGCAGCTGGTGTGGAAATTTGAGAAAGATTTCTTCAGAATCATTCAGGTTTTTGTGAATCTAGTAACCTCCTTAGATCATCTTATCTCATCCCCATATAGTATGAGCTCGGTAAAAGTTTGTTGAATGAATAAAATAATACATTAGGATCTTTCTAACTTTTCTTGTATTTTATGAACATTCTTCCTATGATTTCAGGTAACATTGCCTCTTTTTATTGACAAAAAATAAAATCAGCAATAACAACAGACTGAACATTAGGTTGAATAGAGGCACAGTAGTAACTCCCTAACAAGTCAAGAAAAAAGGTAGGAAAGGTAACCTTTGAACTTAGACCTCTAGGAATGCCTGAAACCTAGCTGCTATTTTTCTGTCTCCAGTAGTGGTTTTGAGTATACCTTCCCCACATTCCATGGAAATCAGTCTTCATCACGAAGTTATGTAGAAACAGTTCTTCACGTTATTTCACTAGATTCAAAACGAACAAAATGAGAAGCACTCTGACTCCAATGCCTCATACCATGTATAGTTTAGCAAATGATGGAGCCAAAGGCAAAAACCAAAAAAGGACAGTGGGAGCTGTCTCATTTTCAGTCAGACACTGATTACCCATTTAGAGGTTGAATTTGCATAGGTTTTTATTTACCAAGATACAGGTATGAATAGCTCCTCTTTTTACTGTACGCAGAAAGCAAAGTCCACGTGTAGAAGAGACAGGAACTGCCATTTCAGATCCACCACAATCATCTTTTGTGTCCAGAGGACCATCCGTCTTTAGGTACAGCTTTCGCGCCCTCTCCTTATGTGGCATTATGAAGAAAACCAAACAATGGGATATGTTGGGGAGCCTGTTAGCAAAACGAGAGATTTAAAAAGTCAGAGAGCTTACGTTTCACCATTTGTTTTTGTAGGCTTCAACTTTTATGAGAGAAAACAAAACAAGACAGAACAAAGCACTGTGTATAGTATTAACTTGGCTATATATTATATAGTCTAACTTTTCAGTTATTTGCTTGACAAACAGAAAATTACATTGTCACATAATGTTAAGGTGGTTTATTCAGATTGAATGCATATACTATATAGTGGTTTTTCTGAGTTCTACCTAAATATGGAGAGACATATTCAATCAGACCCCATGGCACAGTAGTGGGGATCACATGTCACCCCAGTGGCCCAGTGAAGAGCTGGTATTTGACCTCTGAAAAGTAGGCATTCAATAAATGGCCTGATTATAGGTGTTATTTTGTTAAAGGAGGCATTGGTATTTCTCAGACTTCGTACCGTCCAGGGGAGTGGATGTGGCTCAAGCAGTTGAGTTCCTGCCTCCCACACGGGAGGTCCAGGGTTCGGTTCTATGGCTTCCGGAAAAAGCAAAAACAAACAACAAGCAGAAAAAATGAAAAAACCAACTCAGGGAAGCGAATGTAGCTCAGTGGTTGAGTGCCGGCTTCCTACATCTGAGGTCCTGGATTCACTCCCCAGCCCCCTGGTACATAAAAAAAAAAGGAAGTTCTTACTGTCTGGAATTAATGAGAATCCCAAAGAAGGGAGGTGTATTCCTTTCTGGAAGTGATTTTGAGAAAAAAATGGGAACTCCTCACTCGTTGATAACCGCTTTCCCCCTAAGTAATTGGACAGTTTGAAGAGAAACCTTATTAGCTCACTCGGAAGTGTGAAGTGAAAAATAGTATACATTATGGGGTCACGTTTTATGTGTAAGGGTTTCCGAATACATGATGTTGGGGGTGGGGAGTGGAGGGTGCCTGTGTAATCTGATCAGTTTTATACATGTCTGTGGTGGGCTCTGCTTCAGACCACAGGGGTTTCAGTGAGCACTCTGCTGGCTCTCTGAAGCCAGCGTCCTGGCTGCATTCCGATTGACAGGCTCCCCAAAGGAGGGACTTTTTTTTTTTTTTTGAGAAAGACCTTGGATTTTAGTGAGAATTTTGGCTGACGACTATATGCCCTTCTATCAATTATTAATCTTCTCTCTAAGTGAGGTAAACCTGATTTTGGTGGGGGATTTATTTGAACATACTGAGCGCTTCAATGCAGCAATATTATGAGGGCAAATTGCTTTTACTTTCTGACTGTGAAACTCCCCCTCTAAAGCTATTTTTGATTGAGAAGTTGACAGGCTGGAAAAATGTGGGGTAGGACTTGGCATTTCACAATGCTGGAGAAAGACAAGAATATCTCAGTGTTTGGTGAAAAGTGTGATGATGATGATAATAATAAAAGGATCTCAACTGTAATTTACTCAGAAAAGACCAGAATATCTCCATGTTTTGTGAAAAGTGTGATAATAATAGTAATAATAATGAAAAGATCTAAACTTCGATTCACTTTGAGTGCTCTCATGCATGCACGCGCTTGCAGTTGCACAAGCCGGGTTGTAGTGTGGTGAGGACAGGGGCGGGGGGACCAACTCTAGAGGCTAGTTCTCTGGGGTATTATAGTCTGTAGTTATTAATCAGGTGCACGAAAATGGTGGTTCTGAATACTGATCATAAATTAAAAGGAAATTGCAAGGTTATCTAATGTATGATTCTAAACACTTTTGCTAACATAGTCTATTATTCCTGTATTTTTTAAAATGCAGTATTTCAAGTGACTGCATATGTGACCTGTGCTAAGGAATTTTGTAAAAGTTACATTTTTCACTTTCAAGCCTAAATCATATAATAGCCCTCCTGATTTGCCTTCTGTCTGTCCCCAAAGAAATGTCTGTAATATTTTTAGCCATCTAAGAAAACGGTTCAGGCAGAGGCTCTCAGGAACAGGGACAAGCAGTGACAGGAAACACTGGTTGCATTGGTCTCCTTCATAACTTAGTGAGACCACAGCTTACTGATTTGCTTTCAACTTCCTATTTGGGGGCAAGTTGTGTCAAAAGTAGTAGTGTTTTTCCATAGAGAGATATTTTGTTTTATTCTGTAAGGTCATAATAAATCTGTCACTGGACTGCCTGTTTTGTATATTTTGTGGACTGTTATCATGTGGTTTGAGTTTAATTTGTAAGTCAGTACTTTTACAATCAAGACACCCCCTCCCTGCCATACACATATGCACATGCAATTTGGGGTCTGGCATTGCATGGGCTTTAGAAAGTTTATAGCTCTATTTACACAATAGTGATTGCTGTGGAGGGCATTTCCTGCCATTCAGTGACTGGTTGGCAGGGCCAACAGTCCAAATCCAGGTAAAGGGGACCATTCATTAAATGCCATGAAGAGACCAGGCCACCTATGTTGCTTTTATCATGAAGTGGTAAGGAGAAAGTGAAACCACGTTCTACCCTTTGAAGAGTACAATGCATCACGGGCAGAGCTAGATAAGAATGTGGTGAGTCGTGGTATGGAGAACTAAGCTTTTCATGACAGGGGCCAACTCACACTTTCCCATGTCATAGGTTGTCAAATCATGACATGACAGGAAGGGAATTTCCTCCAAGTTCATGGCCCTGTGGAGAGGGGCCAAATAAAGATGAGGGCCTCGAACTTGCCAAGTATTAACGGCCTAAGTCATTACAGCAACTTTAAAAAACTTTAAGATCACATGATTCAGTTTTCTAATCGGGCGATCATTACTAATGTAGACAAGAACTTAGAAATGGAACGAATGATCTCTTTTCAAGGTCACTTTAGCAGGACACAGATTTTCCATTTTTATCCCCTCATAAAAAGGAAGAAAAATGATATGCACAAAGGGTGCTTTACCTTTTGTGGAAGTAGCTTTGAGGGCTGTAATATTAACCATTTAAAGAAAGACATTTCCAGGAAACAGTTTTGTCCCCAGTGTGATCCTTGCCTGCTATAAAACAGCTGAGGTGTGTAGAGTTTGGCAGTGATTTAGAGCAAAAACAGAATAAGACAGACGTTGGATTCTCATCTAGGAATTCCTCATTTTCTGGCCTGCCCTTCACTCCCTTAGCTTCCTAAGCCTCCGATTAGCCAAAACATTAAATGTTTATATTAATAAAAGGTGAAAAGACCTCTGTTCTGAGGTCTTTAGTATATGTTTCCTCAGGAGGGGAAGTTGTGTGACCACCACCACCCCTCTCATCCCCACAGACACTCCTGAACTCGGCTTGGTCCTTTACCTTGAAAATGTAATTTCTTTCATATCTTCTAGATTTGGTAGAGGGAGTGGCAGAGGTGGGTGGACCTCTAAAATACAGGCAATCATTGATGGCAGTTACCTGGATTTCTTCATGGGATTGAGTAATCAGTCCCATGCAGAACAAGCCAAATATTAGGTTTCATTTTTGGGTCTGGCAAATGTCATTGTATGCTTTTTAAATATTCAGTAATCCAGGGATTGCTGGTCTTTACCAGTTCACAAAAGTGAAAGGGTTTTTTGAAGTTTAAAACACTCTGAAATGAACTATATACCTGTTTCTGTTGTTATTAATAGTTGATGCCTCAAGCAGATATATAAACCAAAGAAGTGACTGAATGATCTAAAATGGTTATATTTCAAAATGTGACTATTTTTTTTAAGACTCTTGAATTTGTATGTTAGGAGTGCACTGAAATTTTGCTAGCACAGATTTAAAAGACAATGTTCTGATTTATAAAATGTTTTGTATGAAAGCTAACAAAGTTTCTCTATGTAGATATCCTGTTAGTTCACTATTAAAGACTCTTAGTATAATTAATAGCACAGCTTCATATAAATAATGATTGAAAAACCTTAGACGTGCGTGTTCTAAGAGATTAAATACTCACTTCCATCTCCTTGACATTATTATTTTCTTCAGTAAACCCTTTCCTTATAAGTTATCCAAAAATATATTTCAAGCTGGTTCAGGTTTAGTTACCACAGTCTGAACCAGTGGCATTGAAATTAATGAAGATTCACCCGACTATATTTTCAGCCAACGTTGCCTTGTGATATTAGTAAAGCCTATTTGTTCTATCACTGTAGTTTTCAAGTGGTGGGCTACAACTCATTAGTGCATAATGAAATAAATTCAGTCGGTTGTGACTAGCATTTCGTTCAAACCAAATTGAATAGAACAGACAGTAAGAACATATCAGAATGCATCATGTAGTGAGGTTAGGTATTTCTGGTGAGACTTATTTCAGATCCATGCACATGATATTAGGATGTAAGTTATTTCTAACTTGCTGTCAAAAAAAGCTCACAATGGGAAACGGACTTGGCCCAGTGGTTAGGGCATCCGTCTACCACATGGGAGGTCCGCGGTTCAAGACCGGGGCCTCCTTGACCCGTGTGGAGCTGGCCATGCGCAGTGCTGATGCGCGCAAGGAGTGCCCTGCTACACAGGGGTGACCCCCGCGTAGGGGAGCCCCACGCGCAAGGAGTGCACCCATAAGGAAAGCCGCCCAGCCCGAAGGAGGGAGCAGCCTGCCGAGGAATGGCGCCGCCCACACTTCCCGTGCCGCTGACGACAACAGAAGCGGACAAAGAAACAAGACGCAGCAAAAAGACACAGAAAACAGACAACCGGGGGAGGGGAGGGGAAGGGAATTAAATAAAAAATAAAAAAAATAAAAAAAATAAATCTTTAAAAAAAAAAAAAGCTCACAAGTCAGTGTTTTCATGGATGTTATTTGAAACTGGGTCAGAAAGATTTTTTCCTCTTTTTGAGGGGAAGATGGTCAGGGGATACTGGGAGCTTTGGTACTGACATACTGAGTAGTGTTGGTTAAGTCCCTTGACTGTTAGGTGTCTGTTTTTCACACTGAGAAGTGAGACATATTGTTATAGGTATGTTATAAGGTCTAATGTCTAAGGAATCTTGTAACCCTGAGGGGAGAAACTTTATGTATTACGTATTTACCAAGTGGTAATACTGGAACACATGACACAAAAGAAAACTAGCTAGGAACTGAAGCCAAAAAGGACATGATTTTTCTTTACTAAAAATCTTGAGATGATTGATGTGGGGTGCTAAGTGTCAAAAGAATTGTCTAAAATAATTAAATGTATTTGAAAATTCTAGTTTATTTTAGGATGAGTTAAATTTAAGTTAAAAGAGCTCAAAAATGGGTTTGGTTTTTAAAAACAGAAAATGATCATATAAGAAAATATATGTTTGCAAGAAGAAAAGAAGCTGATTCATAAATAAATATAAATGTATACATCTACCATACATTGGAAGGAAATCTGCAGATGGCTATTTTTTTTTCTGCAATGAACAAAGGCACACATTAAAGTGAATTTTTAAAATTGTGGATGGGAGGCATAAACTGAAAGTCTGTTAAATATACCTAGAGTATTAATGTTGGAATGATTATACAAATAAAGGATACAATAGTCACATAACCTTTCAAAATCATTTTTTGTAGTGATGGGAATTAAGCTCAGTAGTAGTAAAAAGATTTACTTGCATGATCAGATGTAGAATTAAGTACTGAGTACAATCCATTAGGAGATTGGAAACATCCTTAGAAGTCTGGATAATTTCTGCCTGTTCCTTCTTGTGAATTAAATAATTGTATGGGGTAGGGGGGAAATACTGCCCTCTGAGATACTCTTGCATTTCCGGTAGAATAATAAGAATCTTGTCCCGCACTGTACCTCATCCCAACCCCAGTTTCTTCCCATCCACCTTTAAATCCCTTTCTGTCACAGGCATTTTGACTTCTTTCCTAAAGGTCTCTTCCTGTGGGCCTCCTTTAGTGCCTTAAAGCACTGCCGCTTTCCAGCTCTGAGGAGTTTAAGTGCAATTCAACTTTTAATCATAGATATTTAAACATTCATCTTAAATTACTGCTCTAAAAATAAAATATAATCTCAGCTCTAATGAGTTGGTAACTAAACTCTATGATTGTAAATGAATTCTTATCTCCCTCCTCAGGTAAACCACTTTTAAAACTTAAGACCAGAATCAGACTTATGCTAATTAGTAATCAATTTATGAAAAGAGATGTAAAACAAATTAAACATCATAATAAAGAATTAGATCATCACCAAAAAACCCCCCATAAAACCACAAAAAAAACACAAACAAACCACAAAACAACCCTCTTCTCTGTATTGCTCCATTTATGAAGATAACACTAAAAAATGTTGATGGGTGAAACCATACATTTTCAGATCCTGGGAGTGATAGGTTTAAACTGTTTCTTATTCCTTTTCTTACAGCTGATTGAAAAGCAATAATCCATATGTTTTAGGGCCAGAGGATACCATTGCATATGGCATCTACTTCACCATAAACAACAGTTATAGAGCAATAAAGAGTTGGTGGAATAAGGTGTGGGCGATTTTTGAGTGTGAGTTGTTCAGGATTTTCAGCTGCAGCAAGCATGTGGTTAGTTGTATGTTTTAGACAAACACAATTAGTCATTGCTTTGGGATTTCAGCTACTCTTTTCAGTTTAGCCTTCTGGATTTTTTCTTATGGGATATTTGGCAAGTTAGTAGTGATAAGTAACAGCTATGTGAGAGGGTGTGGTAAATCCAGCTAAACCCCAAGCTTTCATCCATTTTGCATAGTATTCTAGCTTTTCTGAGTCTGTTTGGGAAATATTATGAGAGCTTATGTAACACATCTTACAAATTACATTTGAACTTTTAAGGAATGCGCAGAAGTTAAGGCCTTTGGCAGATGGATATGTTCTTCAGGAGGCAATGAAACTGTGGGGGCAAACTTTTTTTCTAAAAAGGAAGGAAGCAGGAAGGAAGGAGAGATGCAGGATTTGCTATTCTTTTGCTTGGTAATCACTTATATCACATTCCTTATGTTCATGGAATCCTGTTGGCCATAAAAAAATAGTTAAAATGTTGGTATTGCTGTTGGCAGAGTTTTTCTTAATTAATAAAGGAAGAAAGCCCTTTGGTCACAAGAATTACAACCACTAACATTTTCTGGAGGCCTGCAATGATTGGCCATAAAGAAAACAAAAGCCTGGTCATCTAGGAGAGGAGCTCTGGCTCATATTCTTCATATTGGGTAATGATTAAAATAAAAACCCCTCTTAAAATGGCAGGTTTGTTTATTTGTTTTTAAGTGAAAATGTGTTGTGTTTCCTTGGAACCCTGTAAAGGGAATCAATAAATGGCCTGATTATGAAAACAGTCTTCCATACTTCTGAGACTTCGTACTCTTAGCTTTCTAGATCAGAACACACTTAGGAAATAGGAAGTCAGAAAAAATCAACAACCGTTGCTTTTGTGTTAAGAGCTTTTTCTGATTTGCTTGGGAGTATATAGTGGTATAAGATTTCTGAGGCCTGTGACTTCCCTTGACACTTCCTTATGCTGGCAGGCAGGATGACAGATTGACTCTTGCTGCTCTTGGGTGGCAGGAAAACCAACGTTTACAACCACCTTCACCTCCAGGAACGTATTATGTTTTTAAAGCCATCTTAATATCTGTAGGCAGAGGTTTATATATAGGAATAAAATTTGAACCCCCATTTTCACACCCAATAAAAACATCCTATAATAGGTGTTTATTCAGAGTCAACTGACATTTATCGAACAATTACTGTGTGCCAGATGCTTTACTAGGTGTTTTCATTGTGTTATGACACAATTTCCTTTAGTTATAAAATACACTCTCTTTGGCATCTAATAGATACAAGGCTAAAAAAATCTCATCTTCAAGTCTTTGCTCAGTTTTTACATACAATCCTCTGCTCTTAAACACCAATAACTTCTTCCTTGTCTAATCACATTCTCTTTATTGTTTAGGGGCCATTTTGTGGGCATGGCCTACTTTTATCCATCAGGGCAGACATCTTTCCTCCTAAGTCAAGTCGACATTAATCTCTTCCTTCTCCTGAGAGAATGAAGGACTGGTAAATGGTGTTGCAGTAGGATAGGGAATACCAGAGGAAGAGACTTGAGAGGCAGATAAAGAGTGGGGAATCAGGAGTTTGAAATGATGTTGCGTGAAAGTGCAGGTGAAATAGCCACGTAGAAAATTCTAGCACAATCCTGGATTATATTGTCCAGAATGCAGAGAAAATAACTCAAGACCTTTGGAATCAATCCCTCACCCCTTTGTGTGGCAAAGTCAGCTGGAGGAAAGTACCAAAGGAGATGGAATCCTCTTGAGTTAATAGAAGCAGAAGCAAGAAAGACTAGAAGACAGGGAACGCGGGGGGGGGGGGGGGGTGGACACCGACAGGTCAGGGCGTGGACTGGGACAGGATGGGACAGGACTGGTTTTGGCATTTGCGAAATCATTGATGACCTTTGAGAGACCAGAAACCAGTTTACAAGTGGAGTAAGTGGATATCTCTTTTGAGATATTTGATCATGAAGGATGAAAGATGTTGGAAACTTCACAAGGAAATAGGATCAAGGGAAGGAAGAGTTTTGTTGCTGTTTTCAGGGAAGGGGTGATCTGAACATGCGTACAGGCAGATAAGAAGAGGCATTGGTGATGCAGAACTTGGTCACTGATTCTACTTATATTCATCAAATGTAGAATATATGAAGTGTCTGAAAATCAACAAATATGTATTGAGTGTCTACCTTAGGCCTTGCTCATCTAGCATCTCTGTCAATCTACACAGCGTTTTTTTTTCAGTGTGATTAAGTAATCTGTGCCGAACTCTGGTGAGCCTGTTTTGGATCCTGTTTATTATTTTTGCCATTAAGGTATTGGATTAAACTTGTTATGAAAAAATTTGGATAGGTTTGAACAACAGAAAAATAGCCAGTGGAATTCAGCTAAAATAATAGATAAGATTGTTTTTAAACAGCATCAAAGGTAATAATGTGCTACCGAATTAGTGAAAATGTGAATGCCATATCTCTGTAGCTCAGGCTCAATGAAAATCAAAGAGAGTGGAGAAAGCTATAAAAACTAACGAAGGATCCAAATGTAATTACCAAGGATATACATTTACTGTGTGATTTGACTTTAGACTGGGATTTAGTGTCTTTCCTTCACAAAGTTGGACATGGGGCAGGACCTTCCTTGTGTTGCATCTGGTTTTTCTAGGATTTAATACTTTTAACATGTAATTTAAAAAAGAAACAACTCAGGTCCAGATTCCATTCTTCCCTTTTAAATTACCCTCCATATTTTTTCTTCTGGATGGCCATACTTTTTTCTTCCTCTCTCAGAAGTTGATGATGATTGGTACAAAATATGTCTAACTTAAGACTTTAATTTAATCTTTAGGTTGATTTCTAGTCAAATAGAAAGTATTAATGCTTTGAGTTTCTGCAGATCCCTTTTTACTCAAAAGAGGAAAATGACACAAATTTTGTTACATGTTGAAAAACTTAAATCTTTGAAGTTATTACAGAGGTACTAATTATCTAAATCAGCATCTCCCAAACTGCGTTTATTTTGCCACATGTTTCACTAGGGTAAAAGGTTTTTTAGGTGAAACACCTTGGAATTGATGGTTGAGATCAATACCATATTCTGAGGATTAAATTGAATTAAAACTATACCCCCCAAATACATGTAAGTATTTAGGTCTGCATTGTACTTATATATATATATGTATATAATTTTTAAAATTTCAACTTTTGGATTTTTAGGCTGCATTTCAACTTACCGTACAAACCTTATTGATTGATAAGAACTTAAGAATACTGCATTGGCAGAAATCAAAATAGCTTTTTAATATACATTTATTTCTTTATTTTTAAAGAAGTTTTAGATTACATAAGTGTTACAGGGAAACTATAGGGAATTCCCATATACCCCACCCTTGCCCCTCCCACACCACTTCTCCCCATTAACAACATCTTTCATTAGTGTGGTACATTTGTTACAATTGATGCACACATATTGGAGCATTGCTACTAACCATGGATTATATTTTACATTATGGTTTATGCTTTGCACTGTACAACGAAATAGCTTAATGACATTTTCATGCTAAGAGAACAACACACTGTCCAAACGCAACAGTAATTTAGATGAACAGATACCCTACTTCCACTCCAAGGAAAATATTTGTTAAATACATTTCTAAAATAATTACATAAATTTTGTTCTTTAATGTCTTGGTTATGGTTTCTAATTTAAATGTCTTCCTTATCATTTTATACTTGAGAAAATGGATTTCTATAGCATCCTAAATAGAGAAGCAAACCAAATGAGTTTCACATTTATGTTACTGGGGATAACCTTTTACTTAGTTCAAGTAAAAAGATTAAGCAGATCCAAACTCTGAAATAATAGTATGAATGGGCTTATAAAGCCTATGTTCAAAGATTTGCAACTGTTTGCTTGATAATTGGAAGAATCACAAAGGAAGGCAAGTTCATTTGGTTGGTTTAAATTAAGGCTTTTTTTTTTTGAGAGAATCCAACAGCTTGGTAATCAAGTTGTGAACTCTTTGCATCTTGTATCTAATTAATTTAGTCTTATATCTCTCCAAAGGCCTTGTTCTATTTTACTATAACTCCTAGGAATCTTAGCTCCTCTTCTGCTCTCTAATTTATTATTATTGTGACTCTTTATTTGAATCCAGTAAAGAAAATAGAATTTGCAAACAGATCTTTTTGCATTTAATATCAACAGTAACGCATTCTTCGAGTCCTTTTTGCTCAGTGAAATGATATTTAACAATGAGGCTTACATATTGAAATTAAAGGAATTAAAATGGGAAACACAGACACATTTATTTTTCCAAAAGTCTTTACTGCATTATCTTGGTTTTTTTTTTTGGTGGGTGTATAATGATTAATTTTGAAATAAATACAAAGAAGTGATATCTTGTTTGTTGAGCTTGAAGTGGAAAAATTCCAGCAAGGAAGAAAAAAGTGAGTAATGAGAGAGTATTGCAAAACATAATCCCTCTTAGAATGACTTTTCAGTAACATCTCTGACCAGCTGCATTAAGAGGAACATTTATTTTAGGATACCAAGTATCTTGTCCTTGCCAAAGCTAGGAAAGCCTGATCTTATATGACTTACCACCTTGCAGAGTTTAGTTTATTAACTTCTTCTGATTCAAATTCTATTGACTTCCCTTGTGTATGTTTGTCATCAGAACTCCAACTTGTCTCAAATCGTTAGCTTACATTTGAACATTTAGCCTCAGTGCCTGGAACAGCATTAATGTTCCGAGATATCCATGTTGACATCCAAAGGTCTATGTCCATTTTCTTGGCAGGAATCTGATTCTTACAATATTCAAATTGAAAATTGTAGCTGTATATGTATAGTAAGGCTACAGCAGTTGGCAAACGGGGGTGGGGTGGGGTGTGTGGACTAATTTATCTGTCTCTAGTCAACAAGCTACACAAATTCACGTGAAATAAAGCAAATCTCAAAAACAAAGTCAAGTATACCCGTTGTGTCTTTTACAATTGACCTTCTACAGCATATCAAATCTAGTAGCCTTCCAAAGGAGTCTTTGCCTAGGAAATCACTACACCTACAACCTTGGAAAATTGCTTTAGCAACAAAATATATTAGACATTGTGCCTTCTTTTTATTTGAAAAACATGAAAAGACCACATATTTATTATGAATTTATAATAAAACATCCTACTTATTATTAAGTTCCTTCCCAACACATAAGCACACATATGTTAAATATAAGTAATTGGTTTATATTTAAACCCGAGTTCTTTAGTAGAGGCTGCAGTTGTATTACAGATATATAATAGTTCTGAACATTTTTCAATTGTAACTTCCTATCTAATGTCAGACTGGAAATAAACTGGTTAATCATACCTTTTCATTTATGCTGAATATTAATTGATAAAGTTTCAGAGAAGGCCTAACTCCCTTTCTCTCTAACAACCATTAGAGAGAAAAAAAGGAATATTAAGATTATATTAAGAAGTGACAGGGAAGTGCATATGGCTCAAGTGATAAGGCCTCCAACTACCATATGGGAGGACCTGGGTTCAGTCCCTGGGGCTCCTGGTGAAAAAGAAGAAGAGAAAGCATGCCTGCATGATGAGCCAGTGCCTGCACAGTAAGCCAGTGCCCGCGTGGTGAGCAGAGTGCATGCACGTTGAGCTGAGTGCCCACATGAGTGCCTGCATGCAAGCCAAGTTGCCTGCGTGGCGATCCACTGCCTGCATGGTGAGCCGAGTGCCCGTGCGCCAAGCTAAGTACCCACGTGGTGAGCCAGTGCCTACACAAATGAGTCACACAGCAAAATGATGATGCAACAAAAAGAGAGGCAAAGGGGAGAGTCAAGGTGAAGCTCAGCAGAGACCAGGAACTGAGATGGTGCATTGACGAGGAACCTCTCTCCAAATTAGAGGTTCCCAGGATCGAATCCCAGGAAATCCTAGGGGAAAAGACAAGAAGAGAAGACAAAAAAAGATACAGAGGATTGTGCAGCGAATGGACACAGACAGCAAAAACAGTGGGGCCTGGATGGGGAGGGGAAGGGGAAGGAAAAAAAAATTTTAAAAAGAAGAGGTGGTGTAATTTTTTACTCTTTTCTAATAGTAACAGCTACTATTTTATTCAGCAGTTACTATGTGTTAGGTGCTGTGATAAGCACTTTACACACATGATCTCATCAAATCTTCACAGCAACCCGGTGAACTTGGTGTTATTTATTTCCTTTTTACAAAGAGGGGAAACTGAGGCTCAGAGAGATTAGGTAGCTCTCCCCAAACAGCAACATCAAGACTTGAACTTAATTCTAACTCCAAAGTCTATCCTTATAAGCCCCCAATGTCTCTAAGGTTATTTTATGGACATATAAAAAAGTTTGATTGAGAACATGAGTTCGTTGACTATCTATTTCATAGAAGTGTTGACCATCTCTTTCATAGAAGTGTTGACCACCTAGGATTGAGCAACTGATCGTTCTCAAAGATAGCAATTGCTTGAATGAAGTAAATGACTGTTACGGCCAGATTTTGCGAGCTTTACAATTCACTTCCTAGTTATAGTCCCATAAGCGCTTTCTTTTTTTCATATAAAAAACTTTATTTTTAAAGACGTTTTAGATTACAGAAAAGTTACATCAAAAGTATAGGGAATTCTCATATACCCCCTCCTTTCTCACATTTTCCCCTATTAATAACATCTTACATTAGTGTAGTAAATTTGTTACAATTAATGAACACATTGAAGCATTGCTACTAACCAAGGTCTATAGTTTACATTGTGGTTTACACTTTGAACCATACAGTCTTATGGGTTAGACAAAATGTATAATTGAGGAAGCAGACTTGGCCCAGTGGATAGGGCATCTGTCTACCACATGGGAGGTCCATGGTTCAAACCCTGGGCTTCCTTGACCCATGTGAAACTGGCCCATGTGCCGTGCTCATGCACGCAAGGAGTGCCCTGCCACGCAGGGGTGCCCCCTGAGTAGGGGAGCCCCACGCGCAAGGAGTGCGCCCTTCAAGGAGAGCCGCCCAGCACGAAAGAAAGTGCAGCCTGCCCAGGAATGGTGCCGCACACACAGAGAGTTGACACAGCAAGATGACGCAACAAAAAGAAACACAGATTCCCATGCCGCTGACAACAACAGAAGTGGACATAAACAAGAACACGCAGCAAATGGACACAGAGAACAGACAACGGGGGGGGAGGGGAGAGAAATTTAAAAAAAATGTATAATTGCCTGTATTCCTCATTGCAGTATTATGCAGAATAATTCCAGTGCCCTAAAAATGTCCCAAGGTCCACCTATTCTTCCTTCCCCTTCCCCTCAGAACTTTTGGTAACCACTATTTTACTATCAATGTTAACAAGTTCTTCTGTTACTACCATAATAATGTCTACTTTGGTCCATGGTTATATTCCCCACTTATGTTTGTTCATTCCTCACCAGAGAGAATTTCTCCTGTCCATAAGTCCCAATAAATAAAGCTCATGTCTGACACCTTGCTACGTGTATTCTTTGGTCTTGCAGCTGTCAGAATCCATGCCCTTCGGGATCTGAGTTGTAACAATGTTCTGTCACATGACAAGGGACATAGTGGCATCTTCTGGTCTCTCCCTTTTCTTCTGGGCTTCCTTGCTTTCAGCTTCTGGCTTCAGTGGCTTTCTCTCTTCTCTCACTGTATTCATTCCATTTATAAAGGACTCCAGCAAGAGGATTGAGACCCACCCAGGCCCACACCTCAACTGAGGTAACCTAATCAAAAGGTCACACTCACAGTAGGTTTACACGCACAGGAACAGAACAGCTTTGAGAACATGATTTTCTGGGGTACAGATAGTCTCAAACTACCATCTGAGAAGTGCTGAGGCAGAGACTGACAGACACGACATGTTTGATGGGTATGCCAAAACTCTTGAGTATATTTCTGTGTCAGAATCTAGTCCTATCACCCATCTGGCATGCACATCACATCTGGGGCATTCTTCACATACATTTGAACACCTCCGGTAACAAGGAGCTCATTCTCTACCAAGACAGTGAAGTCAAATTGCATCTTTCATATCTACCAAATGCTCACGTATTTTGACATCAAGTCTACAAGTACAGTGTAACTATGTATTTCATTTGTCAATTAAACTCAAGTAAAGTTGTTGGTATTGCTCAGCACCTCCAGAAATTGTATTATATGTTAATTGAAATTTGAATAAAACTTTTCAATTCTATAGTAAGTACTTGAATTCTTTATGCGCTCAAATCCCTGTCATGAGCCTACAAATTTTAGCTTAAACTTTATTTACTTTCATGTCCCCGAGAGGCAGTAGAGTGGTTATTGACAGCTAGGACTCTGGAGGCAGACTGCCTGAGTTGATCCCAGTCATCCTCCTCATCATTGTTAATCATTCTGTGTGTCAGTTTCTTCATCTGTATAATGGAGACAGTAATGGTACCTGCTTAACAGGATTATTGTGAGGAATTAATATATGTGAAAGTGCTAAAAACAATGCTTGGCACAAAGTAAACACAGTGTGCATAGTTTGTTATTATATTTTTGATCCAACTGAATTTTCCTGCTTTATTAATCTGCTCTTCATAAATCATTCCCTCACCTTTAAATGTCAATCAGATCATTAGAGATTGATGTGAAAGTTTCTTAGATGGAGTCTATAGTCCTTTAAGTCTTTTTATACCAAAAGCTGTAAGTGGGGTCTCTAGTATCTCTACTTGGAAATGTGAAGCCAAATTTGACATTCCATTCTGCTCTTTTTATGTGGCCACAGAGTATTACAATAGATCACATGTCTGTCTACAGTTAGTCTGATAAAATCTCTGAGCTCATACATTATTCCATGCCAAGGGATGAATGCTTTTAGAATTTTCGATGTATAGTTAAAAGTATAAAGATATAAAGCATACAGCAAGGTTGGATTTGCATTTTTTAAACCTCATTTCTATCCTTCTGTTGTCCAGCATTTCGATTTTCATTGGTATTTTTTTTAAATCAGTCTAGTAGCCTCATTGGCCAGTAAGCTTCCTAGGGTCCAAAACTGAGTGGGGATTTCCAATCTTTTTGCTGATAAATGTTCTTAGCTGTGTTTAGGAGTTCTCCTTGGTTAAGAGAAAAAAAGATGACAAATACTTCAAATAATGACAAATTAACAATGATTACTCTTGTCTTCATGCAGGTTATTGTTAACCTTTCTGTGTTGTTTCATGTTTGCCATTTCCAATACAGTGATGGTTCATTAGTCATATCAGGGTTAAAATCAGGGAAAAGAGTTGAAAATGACACTAAGGAGGGAGGGAGCCAATTTGGAAGAGAAAATAAAAGACTGTTGGGACAAGAGGCTATTCTAAGTTTGGCTCAGTCCTGGGTCTAGGGGAGATAGACTTTGCTCTTTCAACCTTTATGGACCAAGTAGTTAAAATGTCCTCATCAATGTATTTATGTTACAGTGTTATCTTTGCCATTAAACGTTAGCATATTAATGTTGTGCCCGCCAAGAAAGCATCCTCATTAGCAATATATAGCTCTCACATGTAAAGGATATTAATATTTAATCAGCAGTTTCCTTAAATGAAATTTACCAGAGTATATTTCTTATAACCTAGTGTAATTATCTCTAGAAATCATCATGTGTCCAATGACTAGCTCTCCTGAGCTTACCAACATAAATAAACCGAAGTAGCGATAGCCACTTCCCTTATATTTACCAATGATTGGCATGCCTTTTTGTCCTATGTTAGGCGTAAGGTGGCTCTGCCTCTCCCTAGGAATCCGAACTATGCTTTCTTCTGGTAGGCTCCCTGAAAAATCCAAGCCTCCCTCTTTCCCATTGACTCCAAGTCCAACCAACCTCTTGTATGTCCATAAACATGTGAGGTCTTCTAACCTGCCATACATGTGGACAAACACTGAGCACAAAGTAATAGCGTGATGGTCCAGTAGTATGCATCAGTATGACCATGTAATTATTGGAGTACTCATTGGAATACTTTGTTACTGGTTGGTAAATAGCCACAGACCAGAGTTCTCTTTCCATTTCCACCCCCTGGGCATCCCCACGATTCAGCAACAAAAATGGTACATCTGACAGAGCAGCATCAGTGCTGATGGGCATGTGCCCATGCTGTAAAGATCATTTAATATTATAAATATCATCCCTGCTCATAGTTTATTGTGAGGTCTACCACTACCCCCATCACTCATGCTATTGGCCCTCTGTGACCTTTACAGTCCTTTCAAGGACTACTTTCCCCGATTGCTTCTTAAATGTTGGCTTGACTTCTAAGAAAAGAGCTATGTCCCATGAAGAGATGGAATACTACATCTAGATGTTTGCTTCTAACAGATTCTGTAGATCTCATGAAGGCATTCGAACTGTATTTTTAGGGAAGTCCCTGAGGCCCTACCTGAGAGCACTCCTGAGCCCGTGTCTTTTGTATGTTAAGATACAAATCTAACAGGCTTACACAAAGCAATTGTTTGCTGCATTTTATTTCATTGAATCTGGTTTGGCAAACCACAGAACATTAAAAGGGTTGTTTGTGGGGGAGCTAGTAGAGGAAGGTGTACGCTGAAGTCATAGCCAGTATGACTATGAAGAGGAGATATGAAGACTCCAAATGCACAGGCATCTGAGACCATTTAAGAAAGTGCCCACTGACTTGCTTTCTGTCACAATGTTAAGTTGCCTTTTATAGAATTTATACAAATGAAAAAAAAAAGTGCCCAACCTACCCTTCAAGGCATTACTAATGTTTCTTTCTATTGATGACCCAGGATTATCAGAAAAATCATACTGTTTCCTCCCACTATCTTCTATCTAAGGGGACAACAAAATTTTTTTAAAAATTCAGAAAGATTTCAATCTAGGTTGATTAGAAGATACAAAGGTTAATTTCTTCATTTTTACTGATACCCTTCTTGCCTGACAATGTTCCAGTAAATTAGCTATTATTGCAATAAGGCTTTAGTGTGAATTTATAAACTTTTGTAGTATCTAATGGGTCAGCAATGTGACTTAAATTTTTAAAAATACTTTAGTTCCAGAAACTGTGGTGTTGAGAAAATTATTTTGGGATCAGAACCAGTATTAGGATGAAGTAACTTTTTTCAGTGAGAATACTTACAAGCTCATAAGGGGGGTTTGTGGGGGGAAAGATTACAGAATATTAATCTTCTGTGTTCTTTTTAAAAAATGAAATACGATCAAAGAATTATTAGCTATCCCCCGAATAGTAGTGCAAGAGAGCATGTTGAAGAAGAGTCTAAAACGAACTGGTGTCATTATTGAATTTTTGCCTTTCTTTTAATATAGTATGTATTTGTATTTGAGGGGAAAATTATTTTCTCTTGGCAAATCATACATACCCTTAAGTATTTGTGCATTTATTTAGGATGAGAAATCTGAACTAAAAGAAGAATAAAGATGAAGAATTTGTTAAAGTGTTTTCTTTTTTTTCCCCTTGAGATTCAGTTTACCATTGAGATTGTTTTCAGGTATCAGTAACACTGCTTATCGTACGAAAATTTTCAGGTGCTGTGTGCATGTGAATGCTGTATTATAGATAGAGGAAAAGAATACTATACAAATGGAAATGTCACTTGTGCATGCTTGGGGAATAACCACACATTTTCTTCAGAAGCATAGCTTTAAAGTTAAGTTTGGCTTTGTACCATTCACAGTGTAATGAGCAACAAATATTCTACTTTATTTAAAAGCATTACCCCCACAATGCCAAATAAATAGATAGTAGAGTGGAAGATATGTCCTAAATAGAATTTGCTTTGTGAAAATGTGTGTGCGTGTGTGTATCAAAGTGTTTACTAGAGACTTTTTGTTGGGCTTTTTATCAGAATCTGATATTTACATTAATATATATTGTTAAAAATCTACTACGTGCTTGGCACTAACAAATATGTTTTAGGTGCTTTGTTCCCTACCCTTTTTTCTCCTTAATCCTGCTTTATCATTCCAGTTCCCACCTGCTTTTAGAAAATGGCTTTTCTGTTGCATCAAATGGTTTTTACAGTATACTCTTCTTACCTCTGCTTAGCATAGCAAATGCATTTGGATAGCAAATACAATAGGGCTTGTTTTTGTGATTCTGTCTTTAGCTGAGACAGTTCCATTCCACTATCACTAATGGTCCTCCTGATTTTTCCATTGGTGTGAATAACCTGGCATATGGAATTAGTGTTTTTCTAGTGTTTCACTTCTGAATTTCCACTAGATGTAAAAATTTTAAGTTCCTCCTTTCTTTACTATTACTTTATCAAACTTTGCAATCTTGCAGTTGTAAAGAACAGATTTTCTTGGTTTAAATATTATATGATATATTTAATTTTGAATTTTTATTGTAGGATCACATTTTTGCTTCTTACTGGTGGCTGCCTATACATTTTTCAAATACAGTGATGTATCAATTAAGTGAAACCCAACACTCTGAAATCCACAGTCAACAAGAATGTTATCTGCATTTGGTCATAAGGAAAAATAAAATATGTACCTAACAGAGATTAAGTGTCAGAAAAACAAAATACCCATGATGTGACCCGAGGCTAATTTATATTGAAACCAAGGCCCAACACCTGCTGTTGACTCTAATACAAATTGATGTTCAGGAATACTTGCCTTACAGCATTATAATATCTTCAGTAATGAGAGAAAGATTCAATTATGTTTACTATAGGCTGATTACTAAGGCAAAAAAGAGGACTGGTATTTTGGAAGGATGTCTACCAAAAGGGGTTTCTAGTAAGCGAGATTTTTAAATAATCGCCCAGTATTTTCATTAACTGAATTTATTTTATATGATCTACTGGTTTTCAGATGATGATGTTTTTTCTTTTTATAAATCTGAAGAAGAAAGATTAGTTCTTCTGATGCATCCATTTTCTAGGTTCATCATCTAATTTCACATTATTCTTTCATCCCTTAAAAATTGAAGTCAACCTCTTTTAGATAAAGTGATGACTTAGCCTTTGTTAGATTTAACTTATAATACAGGTCATGTTTTTATGCTTGATTATGAATGAGAAATCCACACATTTTTGCTATTTTATCCATTAGTAGGAATTGCAATGCAATGGATTCACCTGTAGCAATCTATATATATTTTAAATACAACCTAAATGAATAAATTAGTCAATATAAAGGCATAGCTTTAGATATTTCAGTGGCATTTTTTATCACATATATATTTCTTCTTTGTCTTTTCAAAGCTAACCTCAATCAGGCTGCTTATTTTCAGCTAACCATTCTGCCTACAATTCTATTAGGTGCCACCAGGTGGTGCCTGGTTGTAAATTTTAACCATCTGAGCTTCCAAATGTGTGCATTAACAGTGAGTATAGAATAACAGTACATAACTGAATCAGTTTTTTCCTATAAAAATAATTCTTTATTAAAATATTCAATGTAAATATTCAATCAATTAGCAATTATAGGCAGATTGATATACAGTTTTCTTTAGGTTTCAAGTGAGTTAGTCCCCCAGCATTTTTTATGTAGGTAAGAACTAGATTTAGTTGTTTATCACCCAGCAGAAGATTCTGCCACCCCCACAACATACACAAACACATCATGCACACACACACAGTCACTGATTTCCTGGATACAGTGAACACATATATGTGGTGATATCTTCCTCTGGTCTCTGAAAATCCCTGAGTTGATCTCTCATCCACCAGCTAGCTACCAGCTTCTGTCACTCATTCTAATTCCTGCTTTCTTTTGGACATTGATGCTTGGATTGATATAGAAGCCAATTTGCATCAAATAGTAAGGATAATTTATTAACTTTCCTAGCAGGTTCCTAGTTTTATAGTCTACTTGTAAAATAGGGACCATTACTCTAATTCTTCTGAACTTTTGAAAGCATTTATTTCAACTTTGCAATCAAATAAATAGAATATTTTAAGTAGAGACATAGTAGCTTCAGTATTTATGACCATTTATATTTTTATGCCATGAAAATTAAGAGTTAAACTGTGAAAAGAAAGAGGAGAGAGAGACACACACAGAGAGACAGAGAGAAAGGAGAAAGGGAAAGGGAGAGAGGGAGAGAGAGATGGATTTTAAAACTTCCTCCAAGGTATAGAACAAGGTATTCAACCTTGGTCATCTGAACTGACTCTGGTGCTGGCTGTGTCATGAACTTTCTTTTTAACTATGACCAAGTTATTTATCCTCTAGAGTACTGTTGTCTTGTCTGAAAAATGAGACCTGTAGAGTATCACTGCTCATGTTTAAGTCTGTGACTCAGGCTTTTACTAAAATAAAAATGTGGGAGATCACACCTTAGCTTTAGATCTGCTTGAGCCCCGACTGAACAACTCAACTACCAATAAAAACCTCAGATTCTAATGCATAATAGAAATATGACGGTTTGTTCTTTTTCTTTCCTTCATTTTCCTGGACTTATTGCTACCAATGCCATGCTTTGCATTTGGAAGAAATTGGCAGATATAAATAACCCTTTCCCATTCACAATAAAAGAAAACAGGAGCCAACAGTGATTATTCTTTTCTTCTGCATAGATGCATTCATTGTTATTTACAAGAAGTGTTACCTTTGGGTAAGAGAGGATAATCTAAGAATGCATAGCTTCTCATTCTGTATTTCCAGGAGTTTGTAGTTATAAAGCAGGTGAGATTCAGAACTCAGTTGTATGCTACTTCTAATAAATTTGAATTTATTAGAAGTATTAACACAGTGAAGGCCCTTCACTGTGTTAAGCTAAAATGTGCCCTCTCTATAACTTTCACATATAGATCTTTCTGGAGAAACAGAAAACAAAGTCCACCACATGCCTTTATTTTTTCTTGATCATCTCAGTTCATCTTCAAAGTTCCTCATTTTGTAAGTACTTATATAGAGAACTTGATGGCATCGAAATAATTACAATAACAACCTTTTTTATTTTAGTTTGTACAGTAATGTAATGGGTGTTGCCGGATCAGTGTTTCCATATTGAAGAAAATGAGTTGAGATTTTCAGAAACACTTAATCAGTGATTACTTTGTGTCTGACACTGCTCAAAGTGCTTTATAAATATTCACTCATTTCACTCTGCAAAACAACACAGATAGATAGAGGCACCATTTTATAGATGAGGAAACTGAAGTGCAGATTGTTTAGATAACTTGCTCAAGGTCTTTCAACGAGGCTCCAGAATCCCATTTTTAACCACTATGCTATCCTGGGATAACTTTCCTGAGTGTAACAAAAGCAGGGGCATTTCATTTTTTTCTCTCTTTTGTCTCATAAGTGAGTACCCTGTATTGCAATGTAGTGCACTTTTGATTTTTAAGTTTCCAACTGGGACTTTATTTTTAAAATACATTTTCCTTTTAAAAGATTTGGAAAGGGACTGCTTTCATTTATCCTCCATTTGGTTGTGCCACCTTTATTTTGATTACATAAAACTCTTGCCCATTTAATTAACTGATGTTGCCAATACCTGGGTGTTTTACTATAGTCTCAAAGGATGCTATTACATCAGCTCTGTATTCTGTTCCTAGAGCAACTCTTTACTCCTTTCCATCTAGGTCTATCTCACTCTCCCACACTGAATTTATTTAAATGTTCATTTTGGCTAAAGTCAAGTCTAAAACACCAAATAAATACTGCAATGTAACTATTCATTGTGGGTTTTTTCCATTTTCTTTAAATTCCTAACAATCCACCTACCATGTCTAATATCTGTTCTATGTCACTAATTGGGATCATGGATTTATTGAGTGCCTGCCTCATGCCAGGTGCTTTCATGTCTGTCATATGATTTGATCCTGCTTGGAAACTGAGATGCTGAGTCTAAAGATCTTGGTTGAATCCAGGTGTTTGTGATCCTACAGCAAATGCTATACACTACACAACACCTACACTTTCTTAACTTTTCTGGGCCTTAGTTTCTTCATCTGTGAAATGAAATTTTTAAAATGGACTGAGAGCCTATTAAGTGTCAGACACCATACTAGATCTTGCCCTGGACGGGTTTATAGAAATCAGTGTACAACTAATGCCCATGATATAATGAGCTCACAGTGGGGAAGTCTACTTGAACAAAGTGCTTTGAGAACCCAGTGATCCCTTCTGCTTGTTTGAATTGAGAAACTGGTCCTAGAGAAACAAGTAGAATTTCTCCAAATAAGAAAGGAGGGGGTGCATTTCATAAGACTATGAGACCTTAAAACGTATACTTAAAAAATCCATGTTGTACCCCTTTTTCTGTAAACAGATTTATTACATGTGTGGCATCAAAAGTAAAGTTTGCTAGATTATGGAGGTCCATGAGAATAGTAACTATGTCTGTTTTGATCACAGTTCTACCTCCAGTACCTAGCACTTAGTACTTAAGTACTTAATACATATTTGAGTAATAAATGAAGGGAAAAATCAGTTTTTGTAAATACACAGGGCCCTACCTGTATATCACTGACAATTTTGAAATATCTTTTCAGTAACTGCTGTGTGAAGCATACTGCCACCTTTATTCTTTAGATAATGTTCAATTCAGCTGGTGTTTATTAAGAACCTAGTTGTATTGGTTACTGTGCTGAGAGAATGAATAGTGAATATACCTACATTTCCAAAACTGTTTAATTTAGATTAGTGTTGTTCTTGAATTCAGTCATTGCAAATAGGGCAGTTTTAGTAGAAATGGTGGGGGTGAAAGCCATACTGTAGTGTTTGCAGGAGTGATTGGGGGTGAAGAAGAGGCGTATCAAGTGGAGAATATTCCAGGAATGAAGGATTTGAAATTCTTTTTCGAGAAAGAGGCAGGGATGAAGTGTAGAAAAGTCACATGGATCATTGCTTGAGAGACAGAAATTGCTGCTTAAACAAAAAGAAACACAGATTCCTGTGCCGCTGACAACAACAGAAGCCGACAAAGAAAGAAGACGCAGCAAATAGACACAGAACAGACAACCAGGGCGGGGGGGGGGGGGGGGGGGGCGGGGAATAAATAAATAAATCTTAAAAAAAAGAGAGAGAGATAATGGGAAGATGCCTGAGGGGATATGATCAAGGAATGGATGGGTTCTTAATGATATATATGACTTGGCTTATTTTTCAGTAACCTTCTGTGCCTAAACATGTGTTGTTGTTTTTTAAATGAAAAGTATATAACATCTGGATTCATAAAATCACGTCTTCTATCCACTAAGCTATTCTTTTGGGAATTTGAAATTTGGAAAAGAGACTGTAAGCATTGAGGGGTTAAGGCTAATTTATATCCTCAATATCTAGGTACACAGCCTTGAGTTAATCCTTAATAAAAGTTTGTTCAGTGAATAAATTTATGAAGGAAATATTATGAATCAGTAATTGTATCAATATGAATTCAGTAATTGTATATGAGCCATCTAACCAGAATGGTTTAGAATCCTTCATTTGCCTGTCTGGAAATAACAGCAGGACTTGATCTTTTAGGATTCCTGGTGTAGAATTCTCAAAATCCTTATCCTGTGCTGAAAGAGTCTTATTTAACTTTAGACAAACCTGGTAACCTGACTTGTGTCAGTAATTACTAATGTGAGAGCTATTTTTTTGATTGAGGCTTGAGTGTTTTTAGTGGAACAAAAGTATAATAGTCTGTGATTGATAATGCTGTCTATATTCAGGCCCTGGGGCTTTATGCACAGTTTATAGATCAGTGTGAGTTGAGAAAGTTTGTTTTATGCTGAGAACCTTCATGGTCTTTTTATGGGATTAAACAGTTATTTTAAGTAGAATCAAGGCATTTTGGTCTTCTTCATCTGTATCTTGAATTATATGGCTGTCAAATTTAATCACTTAAATCATTCAGTACTTGGTGCTATGGATGATATAATGTTAACCTTAATTTCATCATCACCCCTCCAGTGTCTCCTTACATGATTTTGAACTGCTAAACACAACGTGGTAACTACTGTCATCAACTTTGAAGGACATTACACTCACCTCAGTGTAAATGTAAATTCTCTCTTTAGTTACTATTTAAGCCACTGCTTCTGTTTTTCTTTTTTAGCCTTGCTATTTAAACATTTTTTGAGTTTATTTTTAATACATGGCTATCTTCTTAATTTCCATGTATGTTGGTGCTTACTTTGGTGTACGGACTTCCTTACTGCCTTGATTTCAGCATCTCCCTTTAGTTTTAGTTACTAATCCCAGCATTCTTTTCAGGCTCTTAGTCAGAACTTGTCCTGAAATCCTCATGTGGAGAAATCTTTTTTCTTTTGCCCTCTGTTTATGATTTGCATATTCCAGGTTTTTAATATGGCAAACTTACAAGATAGCACACTGGAAGAGTTGACTTTTTTAGGGTACTAGCTACTTTATTGTATTATAGCTTCACTGATTTTGTATAATTTCTAAATCTTAGTTCAAAGTTTTCTGTTTGATTTGTACAGCCATTTTTGTAGGGAATTTTCATTATTGGGAGAGGAATTTACTATGTCCAAAGGCTTTTATGCTTCCCTTCTGCCAGCTTGATCCCAGGTTTCTGGGCCACATGTTCCCTTGAATGGGTGATTTAAAACTCAGTGTGCCAAGCATTTTTTAACTTATTTGCCAGACATAGAAGAGAAGATATACCTACAAAATTACAAGTAAT
The DNA here is from genome assembly GCF_030445035.2 of Dasypus novemcinctus. Classification (NCBI taxonomy): domain Eukaryota; kingdom Metazoa; phylum Chordata; class Mammalia; order Cingulata; family Dasypodidae; genus Dasypus; species Dasypus novemcinctus. The sequence continues at coordinate 150,782,693 of NC_080704.1, read as the reverse complement.
TCAGGATCCTCTGGCTTCCATGGAGAGGCAGGAATAAGCTTTCATATTGTATCTTCAGGAACCTGGAAAGAAAAGTGAGGATATTTTTTTTTTGGTGTCCATGGCTCCTTTATTATGACTTATGAGAACTTTAAATATTAAAAAAAAAATCAACATCATGATTTGGTGACAAGTCTAGAATTGAGATTTATGAGGAAGGGATTTTGTTTTTAAATCAGACTTTAACATCACTTCTTAATAGTGTCTATATCATAGGCTATCAAGGATTATTGAATGAGATAATGAATATAAAATGGTTAGTATAATATTTGGCACAACACAAGAGCTCCATAAATGTCAAACTCTCAGTAACACCTAGGAATGCCAGTTGTTTAATAACCAAGACAGCAGAACTAGAATACGTCATAAAATGTATTTCCCAAAATAAATTCATCCTCCTCATTGTGTTTTAGCGGTTATTTTGTGAACCATATACTTAACTCTTGGAATTCTTATTCAGTAAAATTCCCATTATGCCAGTTAATTAGAAATTGATATAGGTAATATTTTATGTGGAACCAGTTTATTCTGACCAGAAATTAACAGAGGAAATGGGATCTAATAGGTAGAAATAGGATGAGAGGCCTAAACAAAAAAAAATTGTTAAACAGGTTATATCATTTGGGCTGGTAACAGACTGTGGGGCCATGAGGGTCAGGTGATTATAAGCAGATAAGCTCAGTTTGATTTTAACAGGTTTTAGAAAGAGAGGATCAGGTAGAACATGGTAGAAAAGCAGAGTCCAAAGTTTGGACAGCCTACATTAGAGAGGCAATCGGGACAAAGCCATGTGTGCAAAGAGGGTGGTGTTCTCTGAAACTGTAAGGGTGCCAAGGCAGTTGCACTGTAAGTAAAGAAAGGCAATAAACCCTTAAGCATCAGAAGAAAGGGCCTGCCTTTCCCCAGGCATTCAAAGCTACAGAAGGTGCCCTTTTTTCGTTTGTTGGTTGGTTTTTTTTTTTTTTATCTTTTGTTTTTTTTGGAAAGTGCCCTTTTGATTGTCAGTAGTATGTAAACTGCTTCCACAGGTAGGAAATAATCTCCAACTTGGAAATGAGTTGAAAGAAACAAAATGAACCAGGACAATTGGGTTAAACTTTTGGGAATCTGCCTACCCATCCTGGTCAGATTGCCAAGATCTCAAATATGATGAAACTGGACCATGAGCTCTTTATGTGTACACTAGCAATGTCAGGTATTTTAGCCAAGTGGATGAACTTTTCTGGGCCTCCATTCAAGGTCAGAGTAATCAATAGATTACTCTGTCCCTCACTGGTTTTAATAACAATTATGAACTCATTTAGACATTTTTTTGGGGGTATTTTTTTATATTTTATGTGTACTTGACTTTCTATATCCCCACCCTTTTTTGAAACCTGAGGTCAGGATTTAAATGTGCACCTTGCAAAAGCAGGCACATAAATTATTTCCCCATTCATCAAGGCAAATGAGTAGAAATTGATAGATTTTGTAGAATTGTTCTTAGAGAAGATTCTTATGCTATAATTAAACCAATCTTCTTTACAGCTCCTCTCTGCTTTGGGGGTTTTGTAATCTTTCTATTGTGACTTGCTGTGATTGACCTCGGAAGGTAGAAGAGAACTATTCTATCTGGGCCAGAAAGATGGCTTTATGATAACTGTACGGTAGTTAGTAAGGACAGTGTTAGTAAGGACATTGACTACTTGTCCAGAATTTAGTGAAAAAATGTTAAAAAGCCAGACCATTTTACACTTCCTCTAAAGTTTGGTTTTGTTTTTTCTTTAGTAAAGAAAGGACCATGATTTCCAGTCCAGAATAAATTATACTGTAATATCAAGAGAAAAATGAAGAATTTAAATTTAATATTTAAAAAAATAAAAAAATAAAAATAAATTTAATATTTTGTCCTATCTGTGCTCCCAAGTCTTAACTCCTTAGTAAAGCAGCTGGCTTTCCAAATAACTCTAGGCAATTGGTTTATAGATACATATTTCAGTTATGTATATGATATGAATGTGAAATAAGGCCTCTATCAGGAGTAAGTTCAGATACAGTGTTTCCCAGAAAATTCCTTTTAGTCTACTAGGTTTGGCATTGATTCATAAAACTGGTTGGTCCTTGAAATCACTCAGGACTCTCCCAACATTTTCAGTCACAAACCTTTTTTTTTTTTTCCTGTTCTTTCACTAGTTTTCTAAGTGCTTCTCATAAAGAACAGGTGCTTTGGTTTGAGAGTATGGTTCTGAATTTATTGTCTATAATACCAGTGATGAATTCAAATAAGGAAACCCTCACTGGATGCCTTCTAGTTACAGTGATGAATCCCTTTATACAGTTAAATCACTTAGGTGCTACCTTGGTTTAACTCTTTGACAAATAATCATCTCTTTATGACTCATAAGTTTGACTAGAGTTACTCCTGAGGTGGGTAAGTATTTAAAGGATACATAAACATTTAATGTTTACTTTTCATTATTATTTTGCAATTATTGCGTGTGTATTGTGTATATGGACGGGGGGAGTGAACAGCGAATGTTCAACCAGATTTTGTCAGTGAGTAAATTGGCCCCTAAAATTCAATTGAACTGAATCTAATATCTGCTTTGGGAAGATTGTGAATACTTTCAAACCACTGGGGTGCTGGTTAAAGTTCTGTAGCAGGAATTTACAAGATGCCATTATTGCCAAAAAGTTACTGTCTAAATTTACCTCCGCACGAGTCAATTCTCTAGCAAAATCTGACTAAAAAGAAAAACAAGTTAAAATGTCCACTGTATTTTAAAACAGAATTTCCTTTATTGAGATTAAGATTGGAAAGTGTTGGAGCAAACTCAGAAAATAGGAGTGTAATTATGTATCCTTAATGCCTGGAGTCAATAAATGGATTGTTAGCAAACTGCAAATTAAGAAGCTGCCCCTTTTAATTTGTTTCTGTACTTGAATCACTGCCTGTCCTGGCCCCACAGAGCCTGTGACCTGGAGAGATACTCCCAGACCTTTAACCCCTTCCCCTTCAACTTTCGTTCTTCTAGAGCAGGGGTTCTTAACCTTTTTTGTACTACAGAACCCCTTTGCCAGTCAGGTGAGAACCATGGACCTCTGACTAAGTCCACACTCTACTGTGTGTTATTTAATAAATATATCACACCCGCACCAACTCGTCCCCACAAGAATAATGTTGTTTTTTAAAAATTTGAATTCAAACATATGGGCCCCCTGTTAAGAACCACTGTTTTAGATTATATTAGACATATGGACTTTGCTCTGATTGTGTGTTGTAGGCTCCTTACATAAAACGGTTTTCTAAGGGCAGGTCATTGTTAACATGTTACTTTTATGGTCAGTAAGTTTCTACTCTGCTAAAATCTTTGAGAGGTGCTCTCAATTCTGCAACAAGTACTTCTTGGGTCACTTTCAAGGTCCTTCAGAACCCACCCATGCATACATTCTCTTTCTTCCCTGATATGAACCTGCCATCCTAGCCAGCCCAAGCCTTCTCACCATTCTACAAACATCCCATGCCCATTCTGACTTTCTTGCCTTCATGCATGCTGTTCCTCTTTTGAGGAATGCTCTCTGGTCCTCCTCCCTCACCTAGGTCCTTCTCATTTTTTAAAGCCCAGCTTCACTTCCTCCTCCTTGAAAACTCCCTTGGCTACTCGAGGTCTTAGGATACCAGAAGCTTAGTGATATTCTTTTCTCACAAGTCTCATCATATATGTTGTTAACTCTACTGAGGTTTGTTCTTAATTCTCTTGCATTGCTTGCTTTTTTTTCATAAGTGTAGTTTTTACCTCCCCAACTAGATTAGAGGCTTCTTGAGTGCAGATGCAATGTCTCAAATTTCTGCTTCTCCAGAAGCACCTGGCCCTGACCTGTGCATATAGTAGGTGTATAATAAATATTTATTGATTGGTATTTTTTCACATATACATTTTGAAAGCCTTCATTTATCTGAATTTTAGGTAATGATAGTAGATATTTTTTGAATGGATAAAATGAATGATGAATGTATTTCTTTGTTATTTGCTGCTCCCCTATTCTCACTGTCTGCTGCCACCCACTAGAATGTATGATTCACGGAACAGGGATTTTGTATTGCTCACCTTTGTATTTCCAGGACCTTGGCCATATTAGAGGCTCAATAAATATTTGTTGAATGAATCATCAGAAAAAATACCCTGTGTATATTAAATGCAGTCTGTCTTGTGATTCATTTTATATTTCATTCATCTCAAATGTTTGAGAATTGTAGGACTTGAATTGCTGAATATTTTGAGTTCCTATTGTCTTCAATTTTAAATCCAATTTATGGTGAATGAAGATCTTGTAATGGCACTTAGACTTCTGTCCTATGTACATAAGCAAGCACTTAGCCAATGTTATTTAGTAACAGTTGCGTTTAGGATATTCAGTAGTATACGAGGTTATGTTATTTTTTCAAAAATTAGATTAAAATATTTAAATGGCATTTCTTAGTAAGTTCTCATAATTTAGTATATTAAAAGTAGACACAGCTATTTTTATTTTTAAAAATACTTTGAAAAACAAAACCAGTCATATACATTACTAAAGCTTTGTTCAAAAGGGACATTATAGTGCCCGTGGTTGTTTTAAAATGACCAGATGTATGAACCAAGCTGGGCCATTTAATTGCTTTTCAAATGGGATAACTTGATTTACCTGCTTTTTAAAAAAGATGTTAAAGTTATTATCTCATTATTATTGTGAAAAAAACTATGCATGAATATTTTTTAAAACTTTAATGAAGAAATTTAGTACATATATTTATTATATTTAGTACAAATATTTTTATTTTTTCAGACTTTTTTTTTCCAGTCAGAAAACTCAGTTTTCCATAGGATGCCTGTGAAATCATGGTTTCCATTTGCAGTGCTGAGCACCTCTCATATGCCACAAAGAATGTGTGTTGGTGGACCACTAACCAACACACATGAGGGAAATAGAACTTGAAGCAAATTCGAAGAGTTGAAAGCTTTTAAATCTTGTCAGCCTGCCAATTCAAGCTGCATGTGGCAGGTGTGTCTTATATTTGTAAAGCCAAAATAAATGGCCAAAAGAAATTCGGAGGTAATACAGATGTAAGGATAGCTTAAACTGGAAAGAACGAAAACATTGTTTTCATTGTTTGTTCAGGAGATTGATAAATGCATTTAAAGGAATGTCTCTTCAGACATTGGTGTAGCCCAGGGGTCTGTAAGCTTGAATTTAAATAAAAAAAATAAAACATTCTTGTGCAGACGTGTTGGTGTGGATGTGATATAATTATTAAATAATACACAGTATAGTGTGGACTTAGTAAGGGGTCTGTGATTTTTACTTGACTGCCAAAGGGGTCCATTGAACAAAAAAGGTTAAGAATCCCTGGTGTAGATGCCAAATAGTATCTTTGTGATCTTCGGGACTAGGTATTGGCCTTGTTTCTAAGCTATGTGCTGGTTTGTGGAGAGAAGACAGAAGAAAGGAGGAGACAAGGACAGGGTAGGAAAAATGGGACAAAAGTAGCTGCTGGCAGTAACCTTGCAAACAACTGTGGAGCAAGTTACAATTTTCATTAGAACAGTAGAAAATATTTCTTTCCTCTTTTGTTTTACTTCTGAGATAACTTCCATGAGCAAAGTTGAGAATCCTTCAAAATTTTTAATCAATTTTTCAAAGATACAATTAATTATGCATCTGCTGTATATGTAATTTTATTATAAAAATTTTTATATTTCCCTCATGTTAAGTCTTATCTAGGATTCTTATAGATGAGCATCAATTAAAAGTGAAAATTAACTCTTTTATTTTCAAGTAAGAGTACTTAGGGTTCAAAGCTCAAAGTGAAGCTTCCCTCTGCCCCCAACATGCACAGTGATTTCATTTAAGCCTTTGTTGGGCAAGTACATTAAAGTGGTGAGATAAACACTCACCAATAGATTCTAATGGATCCAGCGGATTCTAACCTGTCAGGGGTGGCCAAAGCTCAGCCAATATAGAGGGTGCTCCATGGACAAAACTCCTTGTTAGCATTGTACAACAGAAGGGTTAATGTGAAATTACAGTTTAATCTTTACAGCATTCAAAATAGGAAACCTGAGGAATGCTGTAAAGCTCTAACCTCCAATAACAAGATAGATCTGGCAAAGTTGAGTAAAACATGATCTCTATCCTCTAGGAGCACACAGTCTAATAAGGGAGAAAAGTTGAGGGCCCAATTAGCTATATGGAGGAAGAATGTGATAATGTGCTATGAGAGTGACACAGTATCGTGGCATGGTTAAGAGGGTCAGACTGGCTGAATCATAGCTTGATCACCTAATAGCTACATGAAGAAGTACAAGTTAAATTATTTAACCTTTCTTCATCTGCTTCCTCTTCTGTAAAATGGGAATAGTAATACCCTCTGCAAGAAGAATCCAGAGAGCAGTAGAACTGGTAGTGAAGAATTCCAAGATATTTCTCTGATTGACTCCTTTCTGTGCATTAGTGTTTGAGTCTATGTTAAAAAGTGTAATTTAAGTCATAGTGCTTGGTGTATCCATGGAGAATTAGAGGCCTGTGTTAGTGATGGAATACTTCTGCTTCTAGCCCTGTATAAACTCTCATAATCATTTCTCTTCTCTGTGCCACTGGTTTCTTCTCTATTTAAATGAGCATAGGAAGTTCTGTGGAAGGACCTTATCAGTCTTGTTCAGATCTAGAAGATTGTCTGGCACATGGTAGGTGCTGGATAAATGTCAGTCTAGCCCAACTTGGGGATGTTATGAAGATGGTGAACTTAATTTCTGAGAATGAACAATAAGAACTTAAAAAAATCACCAGCTTTCTTTCATTCAGATTCCCAAGGGAGATAAGAAATGACCTCTATTATATTTCTCTGCTCGAATCTTCATTCGATTTAGAGTCAGAGGATTTAACTTGGAGTCATGGCTCTACCACTTAAGGCTTCGTGACTTCAAACAAGTTATTTAATGTCTATGAGCTTCATTTCCTTCATTGGTATTTTTGTGGTAGTAATCACCCATACCATTCCTACTTTAGACTTTTTTTTTAGAATTCCAAATATCATGGAAATACAAACACTTGTAAACTGTAAACACTATCCAAGTACAAATATACTTTGACATGGTGACTTCTCATATTCTACATTAGAGGACTCTAAATCCTAAGTAACAAAAGTACATTCCTATTACTCAATTCTAACATAGCAAAGATAAAGCTGTGGAGTTGTTCCTGAATATGGAAGGAAAATGTAAAAAATTTCTGTCTTTTCTACCTGGTCAGACCAACATAGCTGCACACAAGAATTTCTCCCCATCCTCACACCAACTTCATTTAATTTAATCCTAGCTTATTTGCAGCTCCAAAAATAGTTTTAGTCTGAAGACATGTGCTGGCTAGAACCGCTTTGAGGAATTGGCTAGGATTCCATGAGAGGTTATAGGTAAAAAGAAGAAAATTCGTTTTTCTCCCATCCCCAAACTTACATAAGACACATAGCCAGGGGACAGTTCCTCTTGGTATTTTTTCATTTATTGTTTATTATCTATTTCTATTTCAATTCTTGAATGGATTCTGTAGAAAAATCTTTGTCCAGACTCTCATTGTTTATATTCTGCGAAAATGTTCGACACTTCTAAGTGTATATATTCCTTTTTGTTTATTTTTTTTCAAATGTGTTCAGACAACCTATATAATTTAGTTTTAGAATTAAGTTTGAATTTATATTTTTAATATAAACTTACAAATTCCCAGAACATAAATGTAGCCATTGTCCTTATTGCTATTTCACAGTATTTTCTATAATACATAAGTCAGTTAAAGTATAGAAACTAATTTAGTCTTGAATTCAACTTACCAACTCTATTTAGAAGCATTTGTGTCTAAGGAGAATCTAGGCTGGGGCCAGCCAATCCTATTGGGCCATAAAATTCTTTGGTTGTCATGTCTTTTTAGTCTCCTCTTTAAAAATAACAGCCTTATTGACATATAGTTCACATACCATACATATTTACTCAAAGTATACAAATCATTGGTTTTCAGTATATTCACAGTTGTGCAACCATAACCACAGTCAATTTTAGAATACTTTTATCACCTCAAAAAGAAACCCTTTAGCTATATTGCTTCTACCCTCCATTCCTCCAAGCCCTAACCAACTACTAATCTACTATCTGTCTCTATGCATTTCTCTATCTTGGAACTTTTTATAAATGGAATCCTACAATATGTGACAGTTTGGTTCTGACTTCTTTCACTTAGCATAAGGTTTTCAAGTTTCATCCATGTTGTAGTATATATCAGTACTTCATTCCTTCTGTGACCAAATAATATTCCATTGTATGGATATACTGCATTTTGTTTATCTGTTCTTCTCTTGATGGCATTTGGGTTGTTCCCACTTTTTTACTATTATGAATAATGCTTCTAAGAACACTAGTGTACAAGTTTTTGCATGGACATAAGTTTTCATTTCTCTTGGGTATAAACATAAGAATGACATTGCTAGGTCAAAAAGGAACCCTACATTCAACTTTTTGAGGAACTGCCAGACTGTTTTCCAAAGGGGCTGTGCCATTTTATAGTCTCTCTTGTCATTATCTATCTTTTCATGATAGTAGTTCTAGTGGGTATGAAGTGGTATCTCCCTGTGTTTTTCATTTTCATTTCCCCCATCAGGCCTTTTAAAAAAATAAATTTTAAAATATTTTTCTAGATGGCATTTGTCTGAAAACCTTAACCCTCAAAACACAGTCCTGCATGAGATATAATGCAATAGGGTTCCAGAGTAAGTGAAGAGCAGTCATAGAACTTCTGCCACTAAGGGAGAACTATACTACTACCTGAAGTCTTTAGCCAGAGGCCAAACTATTTTCAGTATTTTCTTAAGAAAGCAAATATACATTGTATACATTTCTGAAAGATTTCCATAATTAATGGCTAAATGAAAAACTTTTTCTCTGAATGAACAAGACAAGTTTGCTTGAATTTTCTAGATACTTAATTTCCCATGATATCTGAAAAAATCAGGTGATACTTTCATCTTAAATGCAGAAGACATAGAAAATTCAGATTCTGTAGTTATTGAAACTATTGTTTAAAAAATTAAATGTTTTAAACAACTTTCGTTCTGCTTTTATGATGAAGTTAACAGTTAATTTGTCTAATACTCACAGCTGAGTTTACTTTTGCTTTGGAAAATCCCTTTAATTTTGGCATGTGTTCTTGGCATTGTGCCAATAAATTAACCTTTCTTGTAACATCTCAGTTGAGTTGCTGGAAATTGTTGCTGGTTGGCGCTGGGTTAAACTGTAATTCCTAAAGCTATACAATATTTAAAGTGCAACTGAATGGTGATTGCTGTCTCACTTATCCGTATATACCAAAATCTGCTTCTGGGTTGTTCAAATTTCCCTTTATAGAGACTAAAAGAGCAGCCACAGAAGACGAGCCCTGTATTTTTCCAAAGGGTTGTTTTCCTTGTCTGAAGCACATTTTACATGTCCATCCTTCACCCTACCTCATGCAGTGGATCTCCAGCTAGTTGTGTCATGACTCTTTTATGTGATCATCAACAATTACATTTCAAAGATACATGCAGAGTTATCTCTTATGGCAACTTGAATTTTCTTAGCAGTTCATGTTTTCTGGATTATGAGAGCAGATAATCAAGCCTTCAAGTAAAACCAGTTTAAAATCTAGTCTCCTCTAAAAACTGGAGACACACAGGGGAATAAATGCACAAATGCAGAAGGGACTGTCATGTCATGCTATAGCATTTTCTGTGCATTTCTGCCCCAAGTGGATCAAAATGAAACAATGTTTTTTTAATTCACACGCCCTACAATCCATCCAAAGTATACAATCAATGGCTCTCAGTATAATCACAGAATTGTACTTTCATCACCATAATTAATTTTAGAACATTTTCATTGCTCTGAAAAGAAAAGGCCTTTACCCCTTACTTTTTAAAAATTGGGCCATTGCCCAGTCTTATACTGTAACAGCAAAATCTAAGCAGTTACTTTATTTTACTATGCACAGTTCTACATTGGGAAATGCCCTTTCTATTGACAATGGCTGACTGTACTATGTCGCACTGTCAGTATCTAGATGCTTCCTGTTTTAAATAGGATATGGTTACTTCTTTTCCCAAATCTATGGTCTGAAATGGAAGCATTGTATTATTTTAGCTAATTTTATGTTTTTTTCTTGCAGGTTTCTGAAAAGTGCCTTTTCTGAAAACTCTGCTGCTTGGATTCCACTCTAGAGCTGCCTCTCTGTAAACCCCTCTCCCTACCACACCCCCACCAAAAAAATACCCTTGTGTGCTTGTAGTTCACTGTTAGCAGCTTATCCATTCTTTTTTTTTCTTTCATTCTCAATTTTCTTAATCATTTTCCTTCTTAAGTTTGCAGTAAAACTTTTTTTTTAACAGTTGTGACATCCTTTCCAATCTTAACCTTTACAGTCCAGAAATAGGGAGAAACACTTTTCTCCCCATGATCTGAGACCATTCCACAAATTGAGGCGTAGCCAGCAGCCTATGCTTTTTGCAAGAATAATTGAAAACATCAACTAGAGAATACGGAATTCTTTTAAAAGTCTGCCAGTTATTTGAAGTACCTTTTGCAGAGGAAAAAAATAAAACACTTAATATCTTAACCTTCACAGTTACCTTTTAAGGAGGTGGTCTCTAATTTGATTTTTTGTTATTCTGATACAGTCTATATTTTATGATTGGCTTTTTGTTTGACTAGACTGGATTTGACTTATATGAAAACTTAAGTGCTAATAGACCTTTCACCAAAGCCACCTATCTCTTCACATTTAGCTTGATTCACTTTTTAACCTTTTAAACAATCAGCAGTTATATTGTCCTAAAGAAGGTGCACTTGATTTTAATTTTGCTTTCAATATGACGGCTGTCAATGTTACCCTGGTTCGTGATACCAGGTGGCTGACTTTAGAAGTCTGTAGAGAATTTCAAAGAGGAACTTGCTCTCGAGCTGATGCAGATTGCAAGTTTGCCCATCCGCCAAGAGTTTGCCATGTGGAAAATGGTCGTGTGGTGGCCTGTTTTGATTCTCTGAAGGTGAGTCCCATCTGAATGCACATAATGTTTAATTTAAATTGGTTGATTTCTCTCTTTTTTGAAATACGATGTTCTCTGAAATCAGTAAAATTAATAATAACATGAAAGTGTTAAGTTTTATTTGCCTGTTGGTTTTTAAGACCGGATTTAGCCTTCATGTTTGTGAAACCAAGTCAATCAAAAGCTCATATGACCAAAGCTGTCATACCATGATAGATTAACTTAAAGAAAAAAATTCAAAAGTTTTATAGGAGTAAGGAATCACAGTCTTGTCCTATGTTGTTGGGGTTTTTTTTGTTTTTGTTTTTGTTTTGGTATATGATTGGTGTTTTGAATACTGGGATCATAATCCTCATAGAGCAGCTCTTTACTGGATTATAACTTATAGTCTAGCTATCAAAATACATGGCAGGAACAAGTAAGTTTTCAGATGAGAAATAAATAAAAATCTCATTTTGATGTTTCTTAGTAATGTATATTTTCAACCTTTAAGTTAAATATATTATACAAATCTAGGTTCACTTAGTATTCTTCCTGGGCAGCTAACTGAAAGATTTCAAATTTGTTAGTTTATTTTGTAAGGAAAATGTTATGGCCAAGGTCACCAAACTTGAATTATTATGCACTAGAGTATAAGCAAGGTATGAGGGCTGATGAGGTATTATAGAGAACATATATGATTACAGCACAAGAAAATGCACTGATTTTCCTGGGTTTTTTTTTCATAGCTATCCTTATATTGAACATAAAGGTGTGCAAATTAAACCATAAAAGAAAAAAAATAGAAGATACCTGGCTCAATTAATAAGATTTGCTACAACGATTAGGGATTTTTTTCCAAAATATGTCAAAATGAATTAAGCTTACCAAAAACCTTTTCAATTTCTTGATAATTGTTTTATTGTCATCATGACCAATTTTACTTCATTAACCTTTGTATGTATGGCTGCATTGGGTAATAGAGATGTGTCCCTTCATGTCATGATTTCTTCAGAAAACATTTTAGTGTATGACATACTACTTAAGTAAGCTATTTTTACTTCTTTCTTGGCATCTTAATTTCCCATGCTGCTGTAACAAAGTACCACAGACTAGTTGGCTTAAACAACAGAAATTTGTTGGCTCACAGTCTGGAGACTAAAAGTCCAAAACCAAGGGATCAGCCAAGCCCATACTTTCTCTTAAAGGAAATAATCTACTTAAGCCTCTCTCCTGGCTTCTGGTGGGTGTCCACTAATCCATGCTTTGCGTGGCTTGTGACAGCATAATTCAATTTCTATCTCCATCACATGACCGTCTTTGTGTCTCTTTTTTTGCTCAAATTTCTTCTTGTAAGGACAAGAGTCATATTGGATTTGGACCCACCCTAATCCAACTTGACTTCATCTTAACTAATAACATCTTTAAAGATCCTACTTACAAATAAGATCACATTCACAGAACTGGGATGTTGGGACCCGAGTGTGTCTTTTGGGGGACACATTTTAATCCATAACCCTTGGTTACTAGACTTTTTGTTGTGGAACAGTCCAATTCAAGAATGGAAGCTTGTTTTAGTAAACATAAAGGTAATTCCTATCTTTGAAAATATCTGAATTGCTCTCATTTGCAGCAGATATTATGACTAAAGAGATTATTCTTTCTTCTTCATTTAGGTATTATTCATTTCAACAATAATTGTTTTGTGTGTCATTTAAATTTACTACTCTAGGACTGGAAAAGAACACTGGGCTACTTGGGAAAAGAGAGAGCTTTCTTCTAGTCCATACAAGGGTTCAGGCACTGGGCTACGTACTTTACATATGTTGTTTCAGGAGATCTGGGGGTACAATTCACTCCCCACTACTGTATCTAACCTTCGGCTACCTAATCTCACAGAGCTTGTGTTTGTCATCTCTTAACTGAGGGATATATCTTGTCTTATGTAAGTTCCATGATTGTTATGGGGACTCAATTAAGAAGATACAAATGGAAAGTCATGTAGCACTATAAAAGTGAATTAAATATAAGATTGTCTTCTTACTATTAAGTAAAAGCTTATTTTGGGGCTTCTTCAAAAACATTTAGGATTTATTATTTAAAATGGAAACCTCATTTTCCAAATTGACATGCCCAAATCCAGTTATGGTAAGTGTGATATTAGATCTTCAAGCTAAGGATCACAGGCTTTATGGTTTACTCTTTGATATCAAGTAACATGTGGGCTGTGTGTAAATTTTACCTTTCCAGGGATCTTAACATATGGAAGGTGTATAATCTTCCTAATCATTGACTTACTTCAATTCAGTCCTCAATTTAAAGGCGAAAGAATGCCATAAGCCAAACATTAAAAAAATAATAATATGGAAGGTGATCGTTAACAAAATGCATACTGTACTACTACTAAAGCTGGAAAAATGTTTAATTCAGAGATTAAGTAGATAATGACCAATAAATATTAATAAGCCCCTTATTATTTAAAAAGTTGTCTATTCTCTGCATCCAGTATTTTAAAAATAATTTTTTTGTATTATGGTAACATCGTGATGACCAGTCACATAGACTGAAGTTGATTTACATAATCCTTTCATTCTCAAATTTTAATGAAATTTTAATATTTCAAATATACAGAGTGTTTCAAACACTTAATTTAGTATTTAGACAGTACTTTCATCAGAATTCCATATCTGCACAAAAACTAGTTGTTTTCTTTTATAGTACCCATTTTGCAGGAAAGCCTGTACTCAGTTGACGGTAGTTGACCTGTGAAGCTTGTTTTAGTATCGTATCTATAATAGAAAAACAACATACTTTGATGGATATGGCAGTATTTGCTACTCCCCGTGAGTAGGTACAATTGAAAAATTTTTGAAATTCATCTGTGGTCTTTGTTTCTTCTTCCATGAATGGTTTAATAACAGAAGGGATTATTTGATGAATTTGAGGCTGCTGCTTTTTGTTGCTGTTGTAGTTATTTTCTAAGGATTCAATTAACACTAGGTACTCTACCAGATGATGGTTCTTTGTATTTATAATAGAGAACATACAGTATCCTATACTCATCTCATAGTGAAGGGATATTACGAGAATAAGAAGGGCAAGCTGGATGATTGATTATGCATTGTGTTGAAGTGCTGTGTTTATCACTCCATCAATGTTCTGAGTGTTCAGTGATGAAGATTGTACCATCCTTAGATAGAAACCTGGTAATTTATAGACAGCGCAGCCTGTTGATCAACTTCTGGCTACACAGAACAGTCTCATGCCATGTTGGTATATAGCTACTTTTGACCCAATTTCCTAGTCTATTGGTACAATTTATGTTCCAATGTTCTTTTCAAGGTATTGTTTAACTCAATTTTATGCCATTTTCTATATATAAGAGTTTACCATCGATCTAATTTGGTGTTTTTAGGGAATGTCCTTGGATTTAACAAAAGATTACCATTCTAAAAACTACGCCAATCTTTGTGATTGTTTTCCTAGCCGTGATTGTTATCTTTATGTTATTTCTGCTTCAGCAATCTCATGTCTTGACCCTTCCCCTCCAGATTTGAAGCAGTATAATATCAGCTACCTGTTATATAGTACGGATAATAAATAATAGTCATTATTTTCTTATGACAGATCAACACCCGGCACATCTGCTCACCCAGTTTACTGTAATATGAATTTCCTGGCACCAAAGGCCTTAGCAGCAGGCGTAGTCTGAGGAATATTATGTCAACCCATATATTAGGTGAGGAAGACACATAAAATATCAGATATGATCATAGGCCTAAGAATATTTTGGATCTCCATCCTTGAAGGTCTAAGTGGCCAGAGTTACCAGTACATTTTCTTCTAGTACCACTAGTTAGAGCAGTTTACAGTAGTTTAAAATTGGACTATTTTTGACTGAATATTTACCTCATTTGCAAAGGGAAAATTTACAAGGAGCAGAAGACTCCTAGCAACATAATCCCAAGGGTCATTGGATTATGCAAGATTCAGCAGCACTTATAAACTCCATCAGAGAGGTCTGCCAGCACTGTGAAGATACATAGGCAGCCCCTGCACTGTGAGACTCAAGGAAAATAATGTATTACTTCAGAAACTTTATCTTCTATGATACTGACCTTAAAAAGGAAGTATCTTTGGTGAAAATCAATGCTATTTTTGACATTTGAAAAACCTACTGTGAAAGAAAGATAGAATTATAATAAGTAAACATATATTGATAACTCTACTTAATTTTTTTAGCTTTTCATTTTGGAATAATTTTAGATTTACATTAAAGTTGCAGAAATAATACAGGGAGTTCCTGTATACTTTCAGCAGTGTCCCCCAATGTTAACTTACATGCCATAGCACAATGATCAAAGCCAGCAAGTTCCCATTAGTGCAATACTAGTAAATAAACTAGAGAACTTACTCAAATTTCACCAATTTTTGCCCTAATATCCTTATTCTGTTCCAGGAGCCAACCCAGATCCCACTTTATCTTATCACTGATTGTTAACCTTCATCTCTTGGTTAAGGTGGTGCCTGCTGGGTTTCTCCACTCTAAGTGGCCATTTTTCCTTTTGTAATTGAAAAATATATCCCCGCTTACTAATCGTCCTCTAGAACATGCCATTGATTCTATCATTTGACATCCCAGTATCTGAGATGTTAAAGTGTGAACAAGTATCCATCTTAGAAGCAATGGGTTACGCACTTCTATAACCAAGAAAGGAAGGAAGGGAAGATGGAGCCAGGGTGTGATAGAGAAAGTAGCAGCAAACTCTGGAGAATGGGAAACCTGGGAAGTTTTGTGATGTGTATGTCCCAGTCACATGCTCCTTGCTTCAGCAGCATGGATGGGGTGGAATGTGGGGGTGGGTCTCATGATCTAGAATCAGTGCCTCCATCTACCTCTAATAAACTTTCTGTATTTACCTTTATTTTTATGATAAATAACACTTTACCCTGATTTAAAAGTCATGCATCTTCATGGAGGCAAAGGAAAAAAACTAAATAAAAATTTAAAATATACAAGTAGATAAAAATACAAAATAAAAGTAAAATGTAACCATCATCCCCACTTTTCAGAGAATACTGTTCACCTTTTAAGTATTTCCTTCTAGACTTTCAGTATTTTATATCATTATTTTTATGCCACATAAATTTTGCCTTACTTCCTGCCCCTTCACAAACCTCACTTCCTTATTCAGTTTTCCCATTTGCTTGTGGAGAGCCAACTCTCATCCCCATTTATGTTCTTGTTCTTCCAGCTTCTTATTACCTTCATGTTCTTCCCAGATTACTAAAAAAAATTCTCTTCTAACCCTATGTCACCCTCTAGATTTTGCATGATCTTTCCATCCATAGCCATTTCTTATTTTTACTAATATACTTGTTATTTTGGTTATTGCTCTGATCATAAAATAAAATAACATCCTCTTTCTGGAAAGCTGTAATATAGAAAGAAAGAAGATTTTTAAAAACATGTAATCCCATTATCCAATGAAATTCCTTACAGGTGTATGGTGTATGTTCAGAATTTATTTGTTTTTTTAATTTTTAATTTTTTTATTCCCCCCCCCCTTGTGACTTGCTTGCTGTCTGCTCTCTGTGTCCATTCGCTGTGTTTTCTTCTGTATCTGTATTTATATTTACTCTCCCTGCCCCGTGGCTTGCTTGTTGTTTTGCTCTCTGTGTCCATTCACTGCACACTCTTCTGTGTTTTTACTTGTCTCCCTTCTTTGTTGCATCACTTTGCTGAGTCAGCCCTCCTCTGCACTTGCTGGCCAGGCAGCATTCCGTGGCACTTGTGGGCTGGTGGCTCTCCCCGGAGTGCGGGCGAGCCTGCCTTCACGAGGAGACCCCAGGACACGAACCCAGGGCCTCCCATATGGTAGATGGGAACCCAACTGATTGAGCCACAGTCACCTCCCCCAGAATTTATTTTTATGATAAATGTCTCTTACAATAAAGGTTTCCTTTCTTCCCATGGAGTTTTAAAAGGTTTTTATACTTACAAAGGAATTATACTTTAGAAATGTACTTAACTTTAAAAGATACCATCTTTTCACATAATATGCTTCCATCAGAAATTGTTTATGAGAACTCTGCAATAATAGTGATAATAATAACAATAATAAACCTTACCATCTATTGATCACCTCTTATATTTCAAAAACTTTACCTATACCAACTCTAAACCTTACAACTCTGCCTAAGCTTTACTGCTGGATGGACCAGGTTTCACCAGCTGTGTGGTCCTTGGTAAGTACTCAACCTCCCAGGCCCTAAGTTTCCTCACTTGTGAAAACAAGGATCCTAATGGCACTCACCTTCCAGAGCTACCAAGTATCCAAATGAATGATCCATGTAAGGTGCTTGGAACAGAGGTGGCACATCATAAGCAATCAATCAGTATTTATTATCACCAAATAAATTCTGGTGCCTTGAAAATTTAAACATGACGAAATAAAATCAAACTGGAAGGAACTACAGGTGAATACTTTTATAATCTTCGGTGGGGAAGACCTTTCTAAGTATGACATCGAAGGCAGGAACAATAAAGGCAAAGGATTGCTAGAACTGACCACACAATAAAAATCACTTCAGAATGGCAGAAAAGACCACAAATACAAGTAATAATTTGGAGGGGAAAAATCATGTAATGGCCTTGAAAGACAAAAGGGTATTTTCTCTAATATACAAAGAACTTTGCAAATCAAAAACATGCAAATATTCAAAGGTATTTTCCTAGAAAAGTAGGCAAAAGACTTAAAGAGCTCACTAAGAGAGTTTGGCACAGCCAGTTTTTCTCTGGGGACATCTTGACGAGCCGTGTGGACACAGCTGCTATGATGCAGCCTGCTTGTTACAGATGTCTGGGCCAGAATGCATTTTCCCTATCCCTGCCTCTCTCCCCAACCTCCAGTCCAGAGGACTTTCCTTCTGCTTTATTCCTTGCTGCACTGTCTAAATATTCTTTTACAAATATGAGTTTCTTGTATTCAGAAAATAAAAAAGGAAAAATCAGAAAAAATCATGAGATAAAAAGCATGTTAGAGACAGAGTTAGCCTCTAGGGGGGAGCCAAAATTATCTTTACAAAAGAAATTTTATGATATTAAATATAATATTTGCATACTCGAATCCTGAGAGAAAAGTTAAGAACATACTTGGGTATTTTCTCTATCATCTGCAGCTGAGGAAAGTAATCTTACTTTGTTCGCAATATCTTCCTTCATCCCCTCCACCTAGTATATCTGTCTATACATTTCATTCGTCCATTCATTCATTCGTCCATTCATTCATTCAGGAAGTACTTCTTGAATACCTACTGTGTGTCACGCATTGTGCTAGGTATGGGGAGCTAGCAGTGAAATAGTCTCTGCCCTCATGGAACAGATATTCTAGTGGGAGTGGGGACAGGTAAAATAAATAAACATTCGCGTTAATCATGTCAGGTGTGACGAAAAATAAGCAGAGAAAGGGCATAGAGAATAGCAGGGCCTGCTGGTTTATATACAAGTCAGGAAAGGCCTCTGCAATGGAGTTATATTTGAGAAGATGCTTGAAGGAGGTGATGGAGTGAGCTGGGAGGCTTTCAAGATCCAGGCACAAAGAACAGCAATAGCAAAGGCCCTGAGGCAGAAATGGGTGGGCCTGTTTGAGGAACATCAAGGTCACCCGGATGGCTGGAGCAGAATAGATGAGGTCACAGAGGTGGCAAGGGTGGGGGCAGATCATATAGGGCTGTATACACTGTGGTAAAGACAGGATTTTATTTTAAGAGTCCAGGAAGGTTGACATAATCGGGAGGACGCATGCCTGCAAAAAGCAGAGGTGTCTGTTCTTTACATTTTTTATATTTTTAAAATGGAAAAGGGAGAAATTTCCATTTGAACAAGTAACTCCTTGGAAATACGTGATTTGTGGGCCAAAGGTGACTAATCTCTAACCATCCATCCTTGAGGCTTGTACCTCAACTCTGATTTGCACAATGGTGGGCAGTAGCAATAGGGAAACTTCACATTTGGGTGATGTGAGGAAAGAGTTAACACACAGCAAGTCTGTTGACTTATTTCTTCTCCAGGGAATGATGATTGACCCTTAGCCAACCTCCGAGACTGTGGCCCTTAGGGTATTCTTTTTGTCACTGATGGATGGATGGTTTTTTGTTGTGTACACCTGGGTCAGTGAACCATGCCGTACCAGCTTGTCAGGATTGCTTTACACGAACATCAAGATTGATGATGTGAACCTGGTTTCATTGTTCTAGTCCTGAGTTTCAGTTGGTGGTTAAGCAGGATATGCACCTATGTGACCAGGTCCCCATCTTAGCCTAAGATTCTGAGACTCAAAATGAGGTTCACTGGATATAGACATTCCACACAATACCCCTATAGGTGCTGCTAGAGAAAATGAGTACATCCTGTGTGGCATTGGATGAAGAAGGAAATTGGAAGCCTGTGCTAGGCTTCTCTAGACTCTGCTAATGCATATCTTATTCCTGTTTCTTTTGCTCTGTATCCTTTTCCAAAATAAATTTTAGTCATAAGTGTAACTTGCTATTGAATCTTGTGAGTCCTTCTAGCAAATCACCAAAGTCGTTATCTTTTTCATACTTGTTTTTTTTTTTTTGCAGTACCAGGGATTGAACCCATATGTGGGAAGCTGGTGCTCAACCACTGAGCCACATCGGCTCCCTTGAACTGTTTTTTGTTTGTTTGTTTGTTTTGTTTGCTGTTTGTTTGTTTTTGGGAGGCACTGGGGAACCAAACCCTGGACCTCCCATGTGGGAAGCAGGTGCTCAACTGCTTGAGCCACATCCGTTCCCCAACGTATTATTTACTTGAGGATTTTTCTCCCTTTTCTGACATACTGCTTTATGAAGTGGTTGTTTGTTTACTTTTAATTTTTCTACATTTAATATTTGAATGGTTAATATATTTTCATAATTAAAAATTTTTTTAAATCCATCAATTGATAAATAAACCAAATGTGGTATAGCTATATAATGGAATATTACTCAGTCTATATGGATGGACCTTGAAAACATTCTAGTAAATTAAAGAAGCCAAGCACAAAAGGCCACATAGTATATGACTCCATTTATATGAAATGTCCAGAATAGACAGATCCATAGAGAAAGAATGTAGGTTAGTGATTTCCAGGAACTGAGAGAGGGGGAAATGGAGAGTGGCCACTAATGGGTGCAGTGGTTTTTGGGGAGCAGTGGAAATTTTCTGGAATTAGATAGTGTTGATGACTGCACAACTTTGTAAATATACTAAAAACTTCTCAATTATACACTTTAAAGGGGTGAACTTTATGATATGTGAATTATATCTCAGAAATATACAAAAAAGAATTAAAGTGTATGCAGTGAAATTTTCCTCTCAGTCCTTTTCTCCAATTAACCAGTTGACCTCACAACTGATAATTTTGGTTTTCTCTCTCCCAGAGATATTTTATGTATATACAAGAAATATGTACATACATACCTCCCCCATTTTTACACAAATATACAGCTGTTCTTCTCCTTGCTTTTTTTAGTTAAAAATATTACAGGTAAAAGGATGGAAAAAGATATATCAAACTAACACTAATCTAAAGAAACCTAGAAGGGCTATATTTATATTGAGCATAAAAAGAATATATTGGACTCTACTTAATCTCTTACTCACACGTATTTGTAACTACTTTATGTGAATATGAAATGTATTGTGTTTTATATGCCAACTCTTGTTGAACAAAGTGAATAGAGTGTAGATAATGGGAGCCATGTTTCTCACTGTGAGAGAAAGAAGTTACAGATGAGGAAAGAGGGAAGGCTAGAATGAGTCTTGTGGTGCTGGATTAGAGTGGAGGCATCAGTATAAATTCATGTTTACTATAATATGTCTGTAAATAGACACAGAAATAACTAAAGAAATGTGTGTACGCATGCTTATATTTTCTAGCTCTGTTGAACAGGTGGTTCTAGAAGTAATGATACCCTAAAATCAATGCACACAACTAGTGCCCAGATCTTGGCTTCTAAATACCATTCTTCAATAAAAGGAAACAGGGCTCCTTGGAGAAAAAGCTGGTTGCATGACTGGGGCAAGAAAATTGCAAGATGAGCCTGGAATGCCTTTTGGTGCCAGAAAGTTAAGGAAGTGCCTGAAAAAGGATGGGGCATGACAAAAGGACACAGAAGTCAATCTGAAGGAACACCCAATGAACAAAGTAGAGATAATGTGATGAACAAGATACTGATTGTATTGAATTATAATCCACAAAATAAAACAAATGCCCATGATTCCACACTTAAACAAACAATTGAATAAATGGATAAATGGGGGAGGAAGAACACCTCTTCTTTATAGAAAAATTCCAACTAATAAATGTAGCAGAAATGAGGGAAATATAATATTACCTTTCATTAGGACAGTACCTTAGTAATGTTTCAGGCTAGATCCACTGATGGATGCTAAAATTAGTGGGCAAAATTGGAGGAGAAGCAGGATATTTGCTGTCTCAAAGTCCCAGGATATTTGTCAACGAAAAAAGGGAAAATGGTCCATTTACAGTAGAGAAACCCAGTAGACACCACCTTAACAAAGTGATCAAGGTTAACATAATCAGTAATACAATGTATCAACATCATATACCCACTGACATGGTGCACCTGAGTTCTGTGGTATTCTTCCCCAAAATGCATGACCTCAATCTAATTGTAAGAAAACATACAAGCCCAAATTGAGAGACATTCTACAATACAGCTCCATTACTAATCAAAACTGTCAAAGTCATGAAAGACAAGGAAATACTGAGGAACAGTCACAGACAGGAGGTGACTGACGAACATGTTAAGTAAATGTGGGGTCCTGGATTGGATCCTGAAACAGAGATGGGATATCTGTAGAAAAATTGGTGAAATTTGAATAAGTTCTCTAGTTCAGTTGATAATATTGTATCCGTGTTAATTTGCTGGTTTTGATAAATGTGCTATAGTATGTAAGCTGTTGATATTAGAGAAACTGGATAAAGTGTATACAGGGTTTGGTTCTTCTTTTAACAATAATTTTGGCTGCGGTAATGAGAAAAGTCTGAGATCCATGAGATGAAATCCTTGGGACTGACCCCTAAAAGGTTGATATGTCAGATAATTGAACGGTTAAAAAAGCTTTCATACCTTAAACAGGACTTCATAAACCTAGAATATCAAGATTTCTGGCTGTAGAAGGAAGTCCATTCAGTTCAAAACTGTTACATTTTACAGATGAGGAAACTGGAGGTCTAGTGAGAGTCACTTGCCCAAGGTCATATAAATAGTTAACAAAAGAGCTAGATGACTCCAGTCCAGTGTTCATTGCTTTTGTTAATGGAGAAAAAGGAAATGGAGAAAGCATCAATCTGGCTGTATTGTTTTACTAAACCAAAGATATCCAGATTTTATCATGTTCATGTTGTCCCACATGCTATTGGAACACACTGCCTGTGAAGTTCTTTGGTTCTAGTTCATTTTTTGTGTTTTTCTAGAGACAGAAGGGGGGAGGAGCCACCTTTTCTCTTCCCCTAATTCCTCCCTCATTTATAGTTTTATGAGAATATATTTAAATCAATGATTTAAATTAAGGCTTTTATTTAGTTTACTGATACTTAACTGTTTGGACGTTTTTTTAAGAAGAAGAAGGAAGAGGGGTAGGGTGTTTTTAATTTCAGTCAAAGTTATCTTACTTAGTGATACCAGGGTTTGCTTAATAGCTGAGAGTCAAAACACTGACCTGTCTCTGCTTTTTAGTCCATCCTTCACCCCAAACCCTGCAGTTAGCTAGCTAATATTGGGGGTTATAACTGTGGCTATGGATGATATACAACTTCACTGCATAAAACTCTTTGATGTTTGAGTCTCTTATCTCCTCATAAGAATAACATCCTGGCCAGCTGTGGTCGTAGCTTTCAGAGATAAACTGAAAATTTGGTGTAGCAATTCAGCCTTATGATGGAATAATGTATATATATTACAGAATAACTTGGGATCAAACCCCTTTATTTAACATATTGTTGTGTGGGAAGAGAGCTCCAAGATAATTTCTCCCTCCCCATTAGAGTCAAGTTTGCAATTGGCCACCTGGTGAGAAAGGGGTTGTGATATGATCAGGGATGTATTCCCCAGCGACAATTTGGTGACAACATTAAGATTGATCCTTTGGTACAGGAAACCCCATTTTGTATGCAAGATTTGAAAATCTGGAAGTTTGAGACTTCTGTATTATATGCCAAGTCTTCTTGTGAAGAAACTTTTATGCGTTAAGGAAATATATACCTGATCCTACTTGGTTATTAAATAATTATCTTCATAAAGCAAATTGTGTGAAGTCATTACAAGTATTGTCTTTTTGTTTATTTCAAGTTTTTGTGAAATGTGGACACAAGGCACTTCTGTGCATCTGGAAATAGCAATTATTTCTTCTAGGAACACAACTTTATCCGTAGAACATCATTTACTTACTGCTCTTTTTGCCCTTACAGATTAGCTTTCTGCTTGTACTGTCCCAGAGGTTACCCTGTTTTCCTCTGCCTCACTCTAGTCTCCTGCTTGATTGTTGACCTATAGAGTTATATATTACAGAGAAATCTTAGCTGTCTGCTATTTCTTCATGATCTCTAAACATCATTTCATTTTCTTCTGTATTCCTTCCACCATGTCATCAGTCTTCAGTTTCTTAAATCTGTGAGTTTTTTTTAAAGATTTATTTATTTATTTAATTCCCCCCCTCCCCCGGTTGTCTGTTCTCTGTGTCTATTTGCTGCGTCTTGTTTCTTTTTCTGTTTCTGTTGTCAGCAGCACGGGAAGTGTGGGCGGCGCCATTCCTGGGCAGGCTGCACTTTCTTTCGCGCTGGGCGGCTCTCCTTACGGATGCACTCCTTGCGCGTGGGGCTCTCCTTGCGCGTGGGGCTCCTTGCGCGTGGGGCTCCTTGCGCGCATCGGCACTGCACATGGGCCAGCTGCACATGGGTCAAGGAGGCCCGGGGTTTGAACCGCGGACCTCCCATGTGGTAGACGGACGCCCTAACCACTGGGCCAAGTCCGTTTCCCTGTGAGTTTTTTTTTGTTGCTGTTGTCCAATACAGATTTTTCAGTCATGCTTGGATTTTCAATGTTTTTGTTTATTTGCCTTCAGTTCTCACCACAAGGTCAAGTTTTATGGCTAGATGTAATTAGAAGTTTAATTCACCCCTTTTTTCTCTTTCTTTATACTGTTTTCCTAAAAGTCAGTAAATGATTCCATTTGTTCTTCAACCTTTTTGTTTTCTAAATGGTCTTCACTGTTTGGACTTAACCATGTTGTCTCTAGAGGTAGAGCAAATTGCCTGTTTCAGTTTCTTGTTTATGTTTGTATAATATTGCTTAGTGGCTTGTCTAATCTGTTATTTAGTTAAATAGATATACTATAGGGCACATCTCTTAAAAACAACTTTTTTGCAGCTATAACTTGATCACAGGGACTTGGATATAAGTCTTAAAGTAGCTTTTTCCCCTATCATAAATGGGCATAATTTTTCTACTGAAACTTAAGTTTTTATTTACTCTAAAAATTGGTAGAAAATAAATTAGCCTTTTATTCCTACTCAGATTTTTTGGGAAGACAGTGGGCAGTGAAGGCAGTTTCCTCACTGTGAAAACTAGCCATAAGTTTGAAGATTTAGAGTTCACAGTAATATAATTGCTAAATATGACAAATTCCCTAAACCAAGACATGTATTACATGCCAGCCATGCTCTTCTAGCTAATCACATAGTGGTAGTCTTCTAATTTCTGTCTTTAGTGTAAAGAAATGCAAACAGAAAATTTTTTCTCTATGACTTTATTGTCACTCAGTTCCAAGTATGTTTTAGAGACCACAGTGTTTTAAGACCACATTGTCCCATTGTCTTAAAACCTTTGGTCTTCCTCTTATTTGTGAAAGATAGTAATACTGAAGTAACAATGTGAGAATTTTTAATATCACTTGAACTCTGTGTTCTTGTTTTAAACATTTGACAAATAACTATACCAGAAATTGTTTTTCTGTTGTTAATGTTTATGCTTTATGACATGCTACACTTTGAGGATCTTACAGTGTTTCCAGCTTTTATAAAAGAATAATTTCTGGGGTTTTGGAAATGTCATTGTTGCTTCACTTTTTAATTGGCCAGGCAACCATTCTATATGGAAATAAATTCAAACTTAACTCAAAGAAAATGAAACATTTTAAAACCCCATCCCTCTTTATTCTGTCTGTACCTCACTGGAGGAAGGATTTCATTTGGCCATATTGTCTTATTTTTCAAAGGAACCTTAGAAGTAGTGTTGATAAATGCCTCTTTCTTGGTTGAACTACAGATGAGACTAATGAAATATTTGGAACGAAGCTTGATATCAGCAAGTGGCATCAGCGTAGAAAATGCTGCTTTGTAATAACAACTCTAACAAAGGCCCCTTGTGTGGCCTTGAGCAAGTCACGGCAATCCTACCACTTCTGCTTCTTTTCATATGAAGAGCAAGCAGCACTCAGTTGGTAGAACTATTGGTTGTGGTTTACTACAAGGATTTTTATAAATGTCAGGGGTCGATTAATGTTCAAAGTCCTGTTAAATCCATTAAGAGTTCTATATACATTTAATTCCCCAAAGGAATGATTCATTCAAAAACATTTATTGAAGTCTCTTACTTGTTAGGCACTGGGCTTGGTACTATGCTGAATAAAAGTTATACAGGACGTAGTTCTTGCTTGACTTCTTAGTATGAGGCAGTTTGTGTTATGTGCCTTAAGCCAGGCACAAGATAAGAGCTGAAAAGTGTCCAAGAAGAAGGGCAAGAGCTGGCTTTACATCCAGCTGTGGTGGTTAAAGATGCAGTCATGAGGGAGCTGCTCTTTGGGATATTCTTTAAAGGAGGTATAGGAAGATATTCCCAGCAGAGGGCATAGTCCCAAACAAAGACAGAGATGGAACACTCTGATGTGTGTCTGGGGAGTTGAGTGTTAAGTCAGACAGGCTGAAGTATAAAGCCTGTACTGCAGACGAGTGGCTTTGAAAATCAGTGCATACTTCATTTTGTAGCTCATAGGAATCTCTGACCATTTTAAAGCAGAGAAATGACTTCATTAGCCTATGCAAGATGAATTCATAAAGCAAAAGAGATTGCCAAGAACTAGGGTCTTTTAGAAATCTCTTGAAATATCAAAGGTATGAAATGATAAGGATTTAAATTAGGGGTAGCCTGGGAAGAGAAAGCCAGCACTAGGGCTGAGATGCAGATGAAGTCAGCATGGGTAAGAGGGAGTTGATATTCTACTCCAACCTACTGCTGCTGTGCTCACTTTGACATCATCAGGTTTCGTTGAAGTTTAACTAGGTGTCTGCCGTACTAATTTTTTTTTGGTTTCACATTTGATGCTGTCTTGGTTATCTTATATATCTTTTGAGTCTAGCATATATTAGGAGTTTGGAAAGTATCTGTTGAATGAAAGGTGAGCGTGTTGAATCACTCTGAGAGAGGAAGAACAAATATGGGCTCAACTGCAAGGTATCCAGTGATCTCTCCTGCATCTGTACTTCCGTCTCTAATGTGGTTTTATTTAAATATGGATAAAAATTATGTACACCCATGTTCCAACTCAGCCACATTTCAACTTAGATTTGATGGCCTACACATTGCTGATTTTTGCAAATTTAATTCTGTCCCTTAGCATTATAGAAATGTTCTTTGGCCAAATGTTGTTGGATGCTCTCCAAATGTTGCATTTTGAGTGCAAATGGATGTTTTAAAGATTCACTGAGGGGCCATTGTTAAATATTATTTTAAAATAGTGTGATAATCTAATAATATTCAAGCATTATTTTTACCTTAAAATGTTTGAAG
This sequence comes from Dasypus novemcinctus, assembly GCF_030445035.2. Classification (NCBI taxonomy): domain Eukaryota; kingdom Metazoa; phylum Chordata; class Mammalia; order Cingulata; family Dasypodidae; genus Dasypus; species Dasypus novemcinctus. Next base: position 150,755,719 of record NC_080704.1, on the reverse strand, counting down.
TTGTATTTTACAGCAAATGACCAGCTTGCAAATTGAGATATTCTCTAAAGCATACTAGTACTAATAAGGTCATTCTGAGTCAAATACAAGGTCAAAGTCTGCAGAAAAGGGTTTTGGGTAAAGGTGACTGCCTGGTCCAATAAAAATTATAATTAAAGTATTATCAATAGCTATGGGGAAAAAAATAGCTATTGGTCAAAATACACAGTAAGATTTTGAAAGTCCAAAGAATTTCAGCATAGAAAGGAGAATAAAAATTCTAATAGAGAGAACTTATACATTGAAACTTTAAAATAAACATAGTCTTCAATAACTAGAATTTAGTCCGAGCAATCTGAAGAAAGTAATTTCAAGAGATATTTTAAAATAAAAAATCTTGAGCTTTTGGGCATGTGTTGGAGTTTATACTCAGTCTCTTAAACCTTCTCCAGCTTAATCTCCATTTCTGGACAGTGGTTGCTGTTTTCCAGAATGGATGGTCCTGGGACCTACATGAAATCCTCAGTCATCAAGATATGATTTCTTTTTCTGAAGCTGACTTTACTTTCAGTAACAGGAAAGGTAATGTTCAGTAGTGTTCAGCTGACATAATTCACATTTGCAGATGAGATCCATAATTGTGACTTGGATATGTTAATAGGCAACTGAGGGCTAATGCAAAACCAAGGTTATGTCCCACTTTTTCTAGGTTCAAGCACTTGCTTTTGATGACGCATGAAATTTACACCATTTTTTAAAGTATTAGTGATTAAAAATACTTAAACATATTTATTCCTCCCCAATTTTTCCTAATCTCCCACTTGAAAAATGCTTACATATGTGAGATTGTAGAAAAAGAAAGAAAGAGAGAGAGAGGGAGGGAGGGAGGGAGGAAGGAAGGAAGGAAGGAAGGAAGGAAGGAAGGAAGGAAGGAAGGAAGGAAGGAAGGAAGGAAGGAAGGAAGGAAGGAAGGAAGGAGGAAGGAAGATAGGAGACTCCTTTTGAGAAAACCTTTTCATTTTGAAAGATGTCAGCATCAATAATAAACAAAACTAGGATGAAGGTATAGAGAATGAAATAAAATACTAATGAAGGGGAAGTGATAAACACCTTCTCCAAGAGAAAATTATTTGTGCCATTTTTATCACACATTTTCTACCATAAACTCCTCTAATTTCCATGAAGTAAAAATGAAGAGCTGTGATTAATTATGGCTTAGAGAAGTCTCATTCTGCCCACCAAATTTGTTCCTCTTCCTTTTCAAATCACCTCCATCTTGAGTAAACATGCATCCCTAGTCACCTTTGATTTCTCCCGCATGGTTCATAACCTCTGAATAGATGTCAAGAGCCCTCCTCAGCAAAGCAGTAGGCAGTTGTGGGAGAGATAAGATATATTAACTCCTTGTGGGCAGGTTCCCCATCTTAGTCTTTGTATCTTCCACAGCATCCAGCACAATCCTTTTTACATGAGTGGTGTTTATAATGAGTAGGCTTTCTCTTATCAGATAGTAAGAAAAATGTAATTCAATAAATTTCCCTGTGTACCATGGTTGCCAGAAAGCTCAGAGCTACATTTTGGGCCCCAGTGCAGCAATTCGCCTTCATTTAGATTTTTGAATGTCTTGATATCAATATTCTCATCATCCCAATTTCCCCATTACATGACTCTTTCTCTATAGGCTTACTATAATGGTTCTACTGGAAAAGTATATAAGCCTTTTTGGAAGAATGTAGTCATATAACCAAAAGAGCAAGGGGGGAGGGTCAGGATAAGGGGCTAATTGTATATCTGTTTCTGATTTTCTTACTTGCACTTAGTAATCTGAGTACTTTTCATATAGACATGTTGCAGGCATGCTAGTATTGTCAACTAAGGGGCTCAGTTTAAAATAGACTTCCAGTGACAGTCAGAAGTGAACTAAATGCAGCTGAGGCTACTCTTAAAACAGAAAGGAAAGAGTAACAAATGCTTGGAACTCCTTGGGTAGGTGTTTATTTCCTTCACTGTGAAGAGAAGAAAATGTTGTATGAGATGTATTTTTTTCCTTATCGTAGCGCTCCAGAGTAAAACTGATGAACCTTGTATTCAGTGCATGCTTTGAGGTTTGGGAATCTATTCATTCTTCAACTTTTGATTATCCATGCTGAAACGCTGTGCTCAGCATTGGATTGCTTTGCTTATTAGATGTGAAAAGCATTTTCCTCCTTTTAGCTTGTTTTTTCCCAAATGTCTCTTTTTGATGGGGATGGAGGTGGGGATGAGAAAGGGGTATTACTTTCAAAATGAGTGTGGTTTCTCTAGTGAGTAAAGGTATGAATTTAATGAAGAGCTAAGGATAATTTACTAGAAAGTCCTTTATTCACTTAAACATTTAGGAAAACCCTGGGGAGTTTTGTAGAGCAAATATAAACAACATGTAATACAGAACTCTCATAGTCTTAACTAATAGTGCTTCTTTGTAAACAGAAAGTGATTGTGTTTCCCAGGGATAGGAGGATAATTTTGAGAAACCCAGTTCTTCTTTTGTGTGACCTGGACTGGCCCACTTTTACATGACTGCTAGCATCCTTGCTGATGTCAGAGATGTGCAATTACCATGTCAAAATCCATTTAATAGGACCTTTTAGAAACGGAATTATCAGACATATAAGAAAATGCTTATTAAATGGCTAAATCTGTTGTTGAATAGGGCAGTATCACCCAATAGTATCACCTTATACAGCAGAGTGTGGTGAGCAAACCAGAAGCACCAATATCACCTGAGACCTTGTCAGAGATGCAAGTTGTTGCCTTCCGCCTGCCTTCCCATACCTACTGAATCAAAGCCTCTGGGGCTGGGACCATTAGTTTGTCTTAACAAACTCACCTAGAGATTCTGATGCACACTAACGTTTGAGAACAGTTGGCTTAGAAAAATACATAACAGTTCAGGATGGTATCAACTAAGGGTGACATTTCTCAGTTTCAGAATCCTCAACACTCTTAAGTATTGTTTCCCCAATGCTTCTTCCTTCCACACCACGTTTCCATATGTCCCCTTTCTTGGGTTGTTGTTTATATTTAGAGCTGGTGGAAGAAAACTGGCATCTGTCTTGGAAAACATACCCATCTTTAGGAAGTTTATTATATTTCTCCCTCAAGGAGCATCACAATGCTTATTAGCCTAGTAAAGGCTGTGAGAGATCCTGCAGGAAAGAAGCCAGTTGAGTTCTGTTTAACTCAACATTTCTCAAAATTATTTGACCACATAATCCTATGCAGCATATAGAAACTTCTCATGAAATGTACATGGCTCATGGTTGGGGAAGAATCGTCTTGGTATCTGTTTGAAATCAAACAGAAAAAAAGTATTTTAGTTATTTGCTCTTTGGAAAAATTAGTGGTTTTCTATACCCAAAAGGTCTATTGTAGGTGTTGCTGACCTTAAAAAGTTCCTATGTAGCAAGTGTGAGGATAGAAAGGGCTAACATACATACCAAACACATTTCACATTTATATCAGTCAATCTTGGCTTCTAAGAGGTTGGCCTGTTGAGAAAATACATTAAATGAAAATTTGACTCAAGTGTATATAAGCAATCCTATAAAAGTCAATATTACTGTTTTACCAATTTATATAAATAATATTCAGAATCACTGTACTGTAAATACTTGTTAGCTTTTTTTTTAGTCGCTGTCATTCCACCTACCATAGCACTAAGCTGTGGGAGCAGCAACTATTTAACAGTAATATCCAGTTCTAATAAAAGGAGTGTCCTTAGCTTTTCAACATTGTATATAAATTCCCTTCCTAGGCACATGATAATTCATATTCCTCATATAGTTAAAAATTACTCATGTAAAAATGAGTAATTATTATTACTTTTTATAGGGAGAGTAAAATGGCCAAAACAATAGTGTAGTCAGATTTTTTATACTTAATTCACAGTAAAAGTTTTAGCTGTATTTTAAAGAACTAATAAAGAAAAATAAATAAAATACTTATTTAAATTTCTTACGCTTGTTTTACTTCCAAAGCTTTCTAAATTTCACTCTTTTTTTCCAAAGTACCATATAATATGTAAGAGCAGGAATTATTCCTAGGGAAATGCAATACCATAATTGGAAAATAATTTACCCATAGCCTAAAGGTATACAGAACCCAGGGCACTTGAAATCCCAGCCTAGGACTCTTTCTGATAAAATATTGCATTCATATTAAAATTTAAATTTATTCCTCCTTTGTTTGGGAACAAATACATTAGTAGTCAATAAGAATAGCCAGTGACCTGGTACAAAAGCATTCATTCATATCAATAATGGATTTATTATCACTATTGTTTTCTCTATCATATTGTCTCTAATAGTATAAGTACACTTTTTCATTTTGATTATTCAATTTTCTAGTCTCTTTTCTAGTCCCTACTGTCATCAGTAAATACCTATAACACTTTTAAAAACTGCAGAACAACATAAATGATAAATATTGAATGAATTGACATGCTTATATTTTTGACATATTTACCTCATGGAGCCACAAATTCATTTCTATTAAAATCTTTAATTTTATTTTGTGAGTAATGATTAATCTACCAAAAAATGGCAACATAGAAAAGGAAACAAATAACCACAGCACTTTTTCATAGGCTACAGTTGACACTCTTAAAATGTCGAACCCTAGTTCCTAGAGCAACAAATCAATCACCTCTACTTTGTGCCATCTCAAAATATATACACTCTATGGCCATTTAAATCAAATATGAACTAAAAATAAAATTGAAGTTTTGTTGGAGTAGTCTTTTGTGATGTGGTGTAGTGCATGTGAGTTCTCATTTGCTTTTACTATTAATAGAGCAGAATGTTTCAGAAGAACATTTTGTACTATTTTGTGATACGGTTGAACTTTTGTCATTGTTTGGGGACTTTGTCTGCTTTGGGATAGTGTTGAATCTACAGCTCTCCTATGCTTGTGACCTGAGTTAACCTACTTCTGAATGGCACTGCTGTGTTTTAAAGAGATTCTTCTTTTAAAGTGGTAACAATAGTCATGAAATGCATATGACCAACTCTTTCGTTGAGCCCCACATGCATCTTTTCTCTACTTCTGTGGGGAATTGCTGGACTCTTATTGTTGTCAGATCATGGTCTTTTGTTTCTGAGCTCTCATCATCCATGTTATGAGATAATTTAACACTGCTTCTCCCAAACCAACTGGCAAAAAGCTATTATATTGCAGACATTTACTAAAAAGCTGTGTTAAGATAATTCTAATTGTTCTGCTTCATTAAGGATGGAGAACTGTATATTTCACATTTGGTTTCCTTGCCTTATTTGTTTTCAACTCATCCAGGGTTCATAGATACTTAAAGCATTCCCTTTGCCACATATGTATCTAATAGTGTCTGCACATACCTAACAGTGTAATCTTTATTATGTTAAAGCAAAAATAGTGGCCCAGGCAATAGAAATATTTGAACTAGCTCATTCTTCACTTTAGCATATGCCAAAAGATTAAGTGGCAGTTAATTGAAGCTATTTAGAGTGTGGGCTCTGTGCCATGGCACCTAAGTTCAAATCCCAGCCCTGCTACTTACTAGTTCTAGCACCATGGACATGTTACATCAACTCTCTGTGCCTCAGGTTTCCTCAACCATAAAAGGGGGTTGATAATGGCACTGACCTCCTAGACCTCCTAGGGTAGATTAAATGTGATAATGCATATAAAGCACTTAGAATAATGCCTTGCACATGGCATAAATAAACAATACAATTACCTACTATTATTCAGATCACAGGGTGTGAAAAAAATGTAAACCAGATCATGGCATTCTATAGTTCCCTCAAATAAAATTTGAGGCCACTTCATGATATTAATGTAAAAGTATAATTTTACATGGACCTCAACATGATATCGAAATGTATATCAGCTTTTTTCACTGCCATGTAGCAGGAGCGAAAACAGTATATACACTTACTCTCCAGCATACTCACGAATGGTCGGAATAATTCACATCTGAAGAGTCACTTGACCTTATATACTAGAGTCTAGTATCTAAAGACAATGTGTAAAACACGAAACAAAATACTAGACTAGTAGTAGATTTCAAAATAAATGTTCCAGTTATCTTTAGTAGGAAAATAAGTATGAAAGATTGTTATACCAATGTTTTACTGTGTCACCTTATCCAATATTTTTCTAGAATGGAATTTTATTTACCTTATATAAAAGACACATGAACTGGGCATTTTAATTTTTAGAAAGACATGCTTTCGAAGTTTTCTAATTTTATCCCAATTTTCAGAATAGAGTCAGTAGATTTATCTATTTTGTATTTTCCCTCATTGAATTAAGTGATCCACTAATTGAAAGGTACTCAATAGACTATCATCATGTCCTAGAAACTTTTTGTGCTTGATGTAGAGCTTTTAAAGAACAGTGCATCCTTATAAGTGCTTTACACTCCTAATTCATCTTGTTCCAACTCTTTAAACTGAGTTGGGGAATACAAACAATACATTTTTTTAAACTGATTAATTAATTCTCTGACATTTTCTTTGCTTTATTTTTCCCCCTGGTTTTTTGGATTTGGAGATTGGTATCATTTGGCAGAGGTCATGTTTCAACTTTTTCTCTGTACAGGTGTGAGAGATTTATGTTTGAAGGATTGATTTATTTCAAAACGTAAAACTTGCATTTATCTCTTTTATCTTCTTTAAACTAACCCCATTTCTAGTTACATTGTTTGTAGATGACCTTGTGTAGTTCTTTAAATACCAGGAACAGTTTCATCATCATCAAATATTAACTGCTTGCTGAAAGCAGGAGGTGAATTTAGCAAGATTGCTATATTTACTAAATTAGATTGGGAGAGGATCATTTTGAAGCACATATACTTTTTTTAAAAAGTTATCTTGGAAGTTTCATCTAGAACTTTGTCAATTCTCTTCTCATCTCTGAAACAAATTTTGGATGAAACAATGTATTTGGTAGATATTCAGGCCAGACAGAATAGATCTTTAATTTATCAAAGAAAGAATTTGTGCCACATGAATTGCTTGCTTTCATGTCTGCAAAATAAAAACAAAAAATAATTTAGCCTAAAAATTTTCAGATGCTTTTTAAAAGTATCATGGCTGAAAATGTGACTATTTACATACACAATACATTTGGAATTTGAAGTTCTCTTTGGGGTTTATCTGATATTCTAAAATGCCTACAGTTTTAATAACAAATTATCACAAAGATTTCAAAAAGACTTTTGACAATAAAAATATATTATCACTCACAAAATGTAGACTTAGTTCATGCCTCAGAGTATTTTAATAACTGCACGTCATCAAGTAAAACCTTCTGCTTAGAAATTGCATATTTGGTATTAGTCTTTGGTTTAGTAGAGTAAGCATGTGAAGAAAATACTTATTTTAAAGTGAATACATTTGGCTCTATTTGGGGTTTAAAATATTTTTTCACACTACGAATATAACAAGACCCTATAAAGAACCATTTCCATATCATGCTTTTAAATTTCTGTATCTGAAAAAAAAAACTTATGCTTAGCAAACCAAGGTCTGATTTTCATTTTTCTGCCTCCAGTTTAAAAATGCAGAGGTAAATCAATAACTGTATCTGCCCTTTATATAACCTTTTGGTAGAAGGACGTGTGGCTGGCTATATACACATAATTTTAAATTTATTTTTAGCAGTATACTGAGCCCTACAAAGATAAATTGTTTAAATCTGAACAATAATCAGTGCCTTTCTCACCTTATATTTTACTTATACATTTGTAGAACATGCGTTAAGATTTAATTGTACTTTGAAACTTTCTTTTTACTTCGAGACAGGAAATTTAATTTTTCCAAGTGAAGACCCTAAGGAATTGAAAAGGTTTACCAAAATGCCTTCCTCTTCCCAAGTTTTAGTACAGCTAAAACTCACTTGAGACCCTTAAGTCATGGAAAACCCAAAGTAGCTGGCATGGCTTCAAGGGATGGAAGTCACAGAGTAGGGAAGCCAGTTGAAAAGAAAAGGCTTGAAGTTCTTATTTCAGAACTTGCCTGCCTGAAGAATTCAAACAAAAGAAGAAAGCCAGAGATGCCATTTGGAAAGATCTGAAATAACTTACAGCCTTGGAAAAAACATATTGGGAAGATGATGGTCGGTTCTTGCTTTGTACCTGCCATAGGAAAAATCTCCATCTTGTTAGTTTTTGGGAGATCAAGTATAGGCAAAATTGTTAAATGTCATTTCAACAGAAGATTCAATTCTTTGGGGTTAATTAAAATATTTTTCTATTTACCAGAGAAATAGAGATGAAGTATGAAGGAAAACTAACTTTATTTATAAAATGTTATTTGCCTTGGATTGAGCTTTAGTTTCTTACTCTATAGGATGAAGAAGTTGGATTAGATCAGCGTTTTCATAAGGGGACCCTAAATAGCGTTTAACAGGTGTTGGATGAAAAAAAGGGGATCGTTTCTGTGACTAAATAATGTTAGGAAATTCTGGGTTAATTAAAAGTAAACAGATTTCTTTACTGTAGGACATATGAAAATCTTTATTATGCTGTCGTGTATTGTCAGTCTCCAAGAGAGGAATATAGTATTCTCTTTCTTAAATTTTTTTGACCAGGAAACCCCATTTTTGAGGATCTTCTCTTGGAACTAGTGGTGTGTAGTATACACTCTGGGAAATGCTGGGCTAAAAGATCCCTAAAAGTCTTTCTAACTCTATCATTAATGTTTCTATGGCATGCCTATAAACATAAACATCTCCAGTCAAGAAAAATTTCATTCTTTCTGACCCTACTAATTCAGAATCTTTGCAATTCCAATGAAAAAGTCTGCATTCTTAATGAATAAAAAATAATTTCAGGGCTGTGTCTAGTAATTGATTCCTAAATACTCACAATTGCCACTTTCGTGGTATATTTATTCTGGAATATGGGGCTATTATGGATTGCCATTTTTCCTGAATACATTATATTGTTTTTTAGAATTAACCATGCTCCTCTACTTCTCCCTCTCTTTTAATGTGAGTAATGAGGGCTGACTGAAAAATATATCTCTGCAAACAGGGGCTATTGTGGGTTTTGAATGTGTACCTGCATAAATCTTACGTGTGTATATAGAAACATAATGATTAAGCGCTCATTTTCCTGGAATTTAAGGGATGACTTTTGCTTGAATTTGAGTATTCCAGAGATAGAGCTGGGAAAAAACACATTAACTCACCCTCAAATAGACACATGTACAGACAAATAAAAACTTTAGAAATCTTTAAAGGCTTATCTTCATATAATGTTTCATATGTTCAGAAACAAGCAGATCTTGGTCACATACCGTCCTAACTTAAACAAGTAGCTCCCCCAGGCATCAAGGTCATTCAAACAAAAAAGTTGCGCCACTGTAGGAGGGAAGTGGGAGTGGCTGACTGGATAGTGAGAGCTAGGAAGCTTTGGGTGGGAGGAGCCACAGAATCAAAAATTGCTTTCTCCAGCAGTCAGCTTCCATAAATTCCTTGTGGCTGGTCAGGTAAGCTGGGGCTGAGCGTGCCTTCTGGTTTGAATGCTCTGGGCAGCCGAAGTCCTGGCAGAGCCTGGGTTCATTCCATGAAGGGGGTTACTTAGGAACTTAAACTACAAGGGCTAAAATGATTTTTTGAGGATTTGGCTTTATTTAGCTCAACTCACAAGGGTAGAGAAAGGATTAGGGAGAAGGCTGCCAGATAAAATATTGTATGTGACATATTTATATTAAAAACTATTGTTTATCCAAAATTCACATTTAATTGGGTAACCTGGGTTTTTATTTGCTAAATCTGGCAACCCTAGATAGGAAGGATTCTAGGCAGAAGCCCTGGACTGGAAGAAGGTGTGCAAGCTGCTGGTGTCCTCTTTGTCCTGACTTCTAAACTGCTGTGGTAGGTGACTGGATGGGGTGTGCGTCAAGCAAAGGGAGGCAAGGGAACCCTAAGAACGGGGGATATGACTACGGGCCAGAGCAAGGCTCCTTTGTATATATATGCTTTTTGTAGTTTTTTTTTTTTTTTAATTTTAAGACTCCTTTATATCGTCGCGCAACAATGTCTTTGTAGTCGTTTTCGAAGTTGTCTGAATTTGTGTGTGTGTTATTTCCTGGAGTACAATTTGAATGCCATTACATTCCCTTTCCTCTTCTTCTGTATTTTAACGACCTTTTATGTTGGCAGCCATCAACTCCTTTGAAGACAGCCTCCATCAATACTAAGGATCAGGAATGTCTTCTGACTTCTGGTAACTCAGCGCCAATGTGCCTCCTTGCCTTTGGGTTTTTGATGCTGGTTTGTAAAACAGAGATGTTTGATAGTTTCTTGAGAAGTTTATTATTGAACAGACATTTGGTTAATATTTGTGTAAAGCTATTGAAAGTATTTGATTAGATTGGGGTAGGGGTCGGGGTGGGGAGGAGGAGGAAGCAGATTTGGAGTCCTGAAGAGGCTGATGTGTTTTCACTGTGAACAGCAACTATTTTTTTAGCATTGTTTGTTCTTTAAAAGATTTTAAAGAAACATTTCAAGTTCATTATTTAAAAATAAGTGTTTAATGTGAAGGAACTGGACATAGGTCATGAGGTGAAGCAGGAACTTTTTTCTTGTAAGAAGTCAACCTATGCAGTAGAAACTAGAAGGCCCAGCAGGCTGTGATTTATCTTAAAACCGTATTCCACTTTTGGCTAAATAGCTTCAGGAAATTTGACTTGCAGTTTTCTCAGAGGTATGTGGGGGCAGAGGCAGTTGGAAAAGGCAGTTTATTCTAAGCTGACCCTCGAAGTCTAGGGACCCCTTGGGCAGGCCCACGTGATGAGCAGATAAATATCTGCTGCATTTTCCCTTACTCAGCTCAGTGAGGCCCTGTGTTCTGAGGGTTCTTGTGGCTGGAGACCCCTGGAATTCAACCGGGTTGGTATCTGTGGGCCTCATGGCCTCCTGACACTTCCCATTCAGTTATACTAAATAATCAGGAGTTTTCAGCCATGATGGTCACATAGAGTTTAGGGTATAAAGTCATAGCAAAAAAAAAAGTGTTACAAATTAGCTATTTTCTCAACCCTAATAGAATAAGATTCCATTTGGAACCGATAAGCATGTACAACCTAAGTCATTTGTTAACTCTTGTTCTCTTCTTGGAGGGAGAAGAATTTAGGACAGGAAACAGCAAGAGAAGCAATTAGGCTTCTAAGGCAGATTTACTATTATGCCCTAAAAAATTATTCTCCAGATCTCATTCATTCATTCAACAAATTTTTATGGAGCAGCTACTATGCACCAGGCACAGAACCAGCCTCAAAGAAGACACAGTCCTGCCTTTAGACAGGCTCAAAGTCTAACCCGGGAGACAGGCATGCAAGCAATTCATTGATATGCACAGTGATAAGTGCTACAATAAAGCTGAGTACAAGGTGCAGTTGGGGCACCGAGGAAGAAAAGATAAATGAGATTGGGGGTAGGGAGATGGGTGCAGGAAAACCTTAACTGAGAATCCATTTTGGGCAGTGAGAGTCTGGGAACTTGGCTTCCTTACTGAGCTGCTTGTGAGTCAGGATATCACCCCACTTCTGTTGGCCTTCACTTTCCTTCTCTGTAAGATAAAGGCATACAAGATGTCCCTTCAAATCCGGTTCAGCCCTAAAATGTTATAATTCTGGGAATCAAATTATCTTAGTGGGCTTTTTCAGAATAACAGTGTGATTGTTGAGCCTACTCCTCCCTTTATCTTTTGGCGGTCACAATTTAAAAACTCTATTGGGGCAGACAGGGAAGAAAATTTTCCTGTCCTCCTCCGAGTTCTTTCCTATTCAAAGTTGGTGTCTATTTTGCACCAAAGTCATTGCCCTGTATATGGAGCATGTTGAGAAAGTAAGAGTTCCAACCATAAGGATGTGGGGCGCAGCCCTGGCTGCAATGGGGTCAGGGGCTACTAGCCTTCTAGGTGGCTGACCCTCTACATGAGGGAATACTTTTTTTTTTCAGATTTCTTGCCTTCATCCCAAGTTAAAATTAAAAGGGTTTTAGGATGTCCTTTGAACATATATATCAATATTTTAGATGATAAATTGTTTGGAGGAGGATGCAGATTATGGCCATTTTTATAAAAGATTGAATTCTAAGAGGAAGAAAGGTGGGAATTTGCCATTACTCTGCTGACATCTATGTTGATGACTCACTTTTAGCTCTTTCAAGTTTTTTATAGATCTGTGATGGTTTTAGAAACTAGGCAACCTAGTGCCTATGATGGATAAATCTAAAATCACTATTACTTCCTCTGTGAAGCCATGTCTAGACATGTAAGTATGTCACAGTGAGCAATATCATCAATAGGAATTTTCACTTAACACAGGATCATAAAATTGGAAGAACATTTTCCTTCATAGAACAAATCATCTGTTCAGTGCCTTTATGTAACATTTAAATTTTAGCTTTTGGTAGTCTAGCAGAGCAGAGAGATTACATCTTTTTTTTTAGTCTTTTTTTTTAACAAATCAGTTTTATTGATACATATTAATAAAGCATATAATTAATCCAAAGTGTACAATAAAAGGTTATTGGTATAATCACATAGTTGTGCATTCATCACTTCAATCATTATTAGAGCATTTTCATTATTTCAATAATAATAATAAAAAAGAGACAAACAAATAAGAAAATTTCTCACTTCTCAATCTAAATTTCCCCTGCTATACATAGCTGCTATTTCTGCCTATTCTTGCTCATTTATTTATTTAGCAGTTTTATTGAGATATATTCACATACCATATGCTCTATCCAATAATCACATACATACACTCTATCCAAAGTGTATAATCAATGGCTTTTAGTGTAATCACAATGTTGTGCATTCATGACCACAAAAAAGTTTAGAACAATTTCATTACTCCAAATGAAAGATTACATCTTAGAAGTGGTGATCCAGTTATTATTATATTTGAGAGAAGATCCTTGTGGGTTTTTTCCTCTAATTCTAAATGTATTTGAAGGAGTGAGTCATTGTGCAAATAGCTGTTTCTGTTATGCTGCTGTGACTGACAAAGGGTAATTTTCAGCTTCCTAGGTTATTTTTCTTATTCTGATGGATGGTAGAGCTTTTTCTCTTAAACATAAAAAAGTACATTTCACAGAGTTTTTCTATCACCAAGTGCATGGGAAGTCTTGTACCTGACAGACTCTCACTCTCAAAACTCCCAAGACCTAGGGGGGCGGGATTTAAATCTCTACGATTTCACTTTTTCTTTCAGTCAAAGTCTTTGTACTCATTTGTGAAAAGCCTGAAGGTAGGACAAAGGAAATAGATGGAATTTTGGACGTTTCCAAAATGCTCTGCAACTTTCTCCATTGTTTGTCATCAACTTTTTGATGCAGATGTATTTCAGAAATTTCATTGACCTTTTTCTTCCCCTGCTGCTTTTTGGGCGCATTTTCAAAGACAGTAGAGTTATAAAAGGAGCCAGAAGACTCGTAGGTGTACTAGCACTTATTTCCGCAGAGAATCACTTTTCTATTGAATCACTTTGCTCTTTTCTTAACTCACTAACACAGTGAAAGACCAGATGAGAATGATTTTATTTTTTAAGCCCAAAAGGAAATGAAAAGGGAGGGAAATTCAGGTGAGCACAAAAGAACCTGAACTCTAATCTTTTTAATGCTTCTTTTAGTTTTGCTTGTGTATCTGTATAGATAGATAGTTGTAAAGAGAGTAAATAGATAGAAGATAGAGAGATTTACCAGTTTTGACTAGATGTGACAGCTCTGCCAGAGGATGGTAATTGTCATAGGTCTAACATTTGTAGAGTTGTTTTTGACGTGGTCCAAGACTTTGCATTGAGCACATGGCAACTCTGAGCCTGTGAGTCTATACTGGAAGATAGAGGGTGGGACGCCATTGACTTGGCTTGAGAAACCTGTGGACTAAGTTATAGACCCAGTGAGATAGGACCTCCTGTGGTCTACTTGGGGTACTTAGCTGTCTCATGAAAAACACTGGAACTTTTCTAATCCATAGGCATTGATTTTATGAAAGACCAAAATAATAAGTGATAATTTATTCTGCTGGAACAATCCCTCCCCCTCCCTGCCATGTCCATCCATGCCTTATCGAAGTCTTGTTCCCTACAAGGATTAAAAGCAAATGTTAGCAAATGTTAAAAATAAAGTTTGTCCCTCCAAAACTGCAATTACAGTATTTTGACATATAATTAAATTTGGGACTCTTGAAGAATGAATGCTATGTAGAGATTTATTATCACATAGTGTTGTGCAAATGAATACATTATCTTGAGCCTTAAAGTCAGTTTCAAAAACTTAAAGGGTTTGGGTTTCTTTTGAAATAATTGTATTCCATAGATAATAGAGATTAAATTACTTGGCTTCTATCCGTCTATTGTTTGGATGAAAATACAGATTATTTTCTTTTATAAGCTTTCTTTAACAGAAGCAACTGTCTGTGGTAAGGCAGTATTACTATACATTTGCAGTGTTATAATTCTATTATGGATTCTGTCATTGAAAACAATGCTTTATAAATCAAGTAAAATCTCATAACTAAGATGAATGTTTCTTTAAATCTCATGCTGCGTAATATTCCATACTGTAGCGCTATAGACAAGTTAATATAAATTTTTAGACTGTAATTCTCAGTATATTCTATTTCAGTTTACTATTTTGCTTTGTGTCATGAGTTTCTCAAGAAAACGCTTTTAAGATAAATTACTATGTATAAACGAAAGCGATATAAAAGCACAAAGGCATGTACTAGTTCTTTATCTTTAGATTGGCAGGAAGTATGCCCTCCCTCCCTTCCTCCCTTCCTTCCTCTCTTTCTCAGTGATAGCATTCAGTAAGTGATATTGAAACTTTAAATTGTAACAAATGGTAAAATCCTAATGTATTCTTTTTACTTTTCTTTTTTTTAACCTGATCTATTGTTTAGATTTGCTGAATATGAGGGACAAACCTCATGATGTAGCCTTTTTGGAGGGGCGTGAGCAATAGACAAATTGTCAACTTTTGTGCATTCAATGTAAATGTCTATGGTCATATATTAATATTTATATGGCTGTGTATGCGTACGTCAATGAAAAGTTATCAAGGACAGTGGTAGTTTTGCCATCTTAAGGCAAACTTGCCTAGCAGTGGACAATTTCTTCTCTCACTGCTGCTATGTAACTGCCCCAAATCATGGGATGGCCTTAAATCTGAGTATGCAGGAAGATGAGAAACAAGTTAGTCAAAGGAGAAGGAGGGTCAAGAGTTTTTGCTGTAAATTAATGATAAAAGACTGAAATTTAGAAGAGAGGTGAGAGCCAGAGCTAGACATTTAAGATCTGAGCAATGGCAGTGATAGACTTTGGAAGAACTTCATTTGTCTAGGGAAAAGTGATTAGAGACGAGCAGAAGATTAGGACTGAGTCTAAGGGAAATATTTAATGTTAAGGTGTGGGAGGAGGAAAAATAAACCCAGCATATAAACTAGTGTGTTTGGCTGTGGAAGTCATTAAGTACCACTGCTTCCCCCAGGCTACTCATTCTGAGCCACATTCAGTTACACTGGGTGGAGGGTAGAGAATCTAGGGACTACAAAATCTTTGTGACTGTCTGTCTTGGTACATATTTTGGTAGGTATAAAAAGAGGCTTATGGTTTCTCGTAGGGGGCACAATAATGGGGAAAGACCCCCATTATTGTGATTTTTAGCATGTATAAGAATTTCCTTACAGTCTATATATGTGCTAAAAATGTGTAACAATTCCTATGCTACTTTTATGAATTCAGAAGAATTTGGTTAATACCATTCTTAATTCTTTCTACCAATAAATTCTTCCCTTTCCAGCATGTGCAGAAAGATAATGATACACTAAAACTGAGATATTATTTGACTTAGAGAATTATTTTATTTTGATTAAAAACAAATTGATCAAGTGAGTAGCAAAAGGACAAACACAGCAGAAAACAATAGTGTATCATTTAAGTTATAATGCTAAGTTTTGAATTATACTCAGCTTCTTGCCAGAGGAGGTTAAAAAAAAAATAGAGCCAACTCTATCCCATTGATCTAATGTGTAGAGGAGCAGTTGCAGTGCATCTAGTTTTGCATTATATGTAGTTCTGTAAAAGTTTTGAAGGACATACCTTGATTCTCAGTGAAATTATAGGAATGCTTATAAACAAGATCACTGAATATGGAGAAATGATTGTATAAACCGTTTAGGCGTCCATCATAAATAAGGAAAATGAATAGCATGTGTTGAATGAAAACCCTTGGTGAGCCAAGTTTTCTTCTGGGAATTCAGGTGGCCTAGCAACTTGTACTCCTGGGTCCAAAATAAAAGTTGCCTCTTTTCTCTACCCCTCTCTGCAATAATCTTATACACTGTAAAGAATGTTAGCATCTGCTGGAAAACAATGGCTTGCAGTTGTACTTGTTTTGAAAGATTTCTGGTGGACCTAGTAACCCAAATGAGAGAATCAGTAGCTACTTTTTGGGTGTCCAAGAGTTGAACAAACAAACTCGGTAAGAGGTAACATTGTGATAATGTGACAACTCCAAGTCCAGGGACATCCATTGCTACCACAGAGTAAACACCATAATTGGCAGCCATATCAGCAATTCAGTAATACCAAAGGCATGTTTGATTCCACAGGTCTGACATATATCCTTCTCAAAGTGCTTGACAACAAAGTATTCACATAATTAAAACCGCACAAAAATATGGTCTTTTTGTTTATTTTTAACTTTTGAATTTGAAATAATTTTAAAAATTACAAAGAGTTGCAAAAACAATACATAACCAATACAGAGAACTTTAATATAACCCTATGCAGATACCAAGATTTGCCAACTTTTAAAATTTTGCCACAATTGCTTTATCTAGCTATTCCATCTTTCTTTGTTTTCTGAACATTCGAGAGTAGGCTGCATACATTGTGAACCTTGAATACTTAGTACTTTCACGTGTATTTCCTAAGAGCAAAGATATATAATGTCATTAAGTACAGTACAGTATCAAAGTTAAGAAATTTAACATTTGTATAAAGAATGCAATCTATATTCTATTTTTTCAATTATTCCAATAAAATCTTTCGGGCACTTTTCCTCCATCATTAGATCCAGGCCAAGATCATTTATTGCATTTAGTTGTCATTATCTCTTTAGTTTCTTACCTTTTTAAATTAAGGAAGCATATGCAACATATAAAATTTTCCATCTCAGCTACTCCAGAGCATGAAATTTCAGTGGGATTAATCACATTCACAGTGTTGTGCTTCCTTCACCATCGTTTACTACCAAAACTTTTCAGTCACCCTTAACAGAAACCAAGCACCACTATGCATTAAACATCCCATTTCCCTCCCCCTGGCCTGGTAACCTGTGCTCTACTTTCTGTCTCTATGAATTTGCATGTTCTGGTTATTTCATATGAGTGGAATCAAAATATCTGAACTTTTGTGTCTGATTTATTTTACTGACTTCAAGGTTCATACATGTTGTAGCATTTATCAGGACTTCATTCCTTTTTATGGCTGAATAATCCATTGTATTAATATACCACATTTTGTTTATCCACTCATTTGTTGATGAATGTTTCCACTATTTGGCTATTATTAAAAAATGCTGCTATGAACATTGGTGTACAAATATCTGTTCAAGTGCCTGCTTTCTAGTCTTTGGGTATATATCTAGAAATGGGATTGCCAGATCAAAGTATGCTTAACTTTATGAGGAACTGCCAAACTGTTTTCCTCAAACAGTAGCTGAACCATTCCAATCAATAGTGTACTTGAGTTCCTGTTTCTCCATCTCCTTGTCAGCACTTGATATTTTCTTTTTTAAAAAAATAATAGCCATGGGAAGCAGCTGTGGCTCAATCAGTTGGGTTCCCATCTACCATATGCGAGGCCCTGGGTTCGCGTCCCAGGGCCTCCTTGTGAAGGCAGGCTCGCCCACATGCTGCAGAGTGCTGCCCTGCCCACAAGCGCCACAGAGCACGAACTCAGCAAAGGTGATGCTACCAAAAAAGGAGACAAGTAAAAACAAAAAGAGCATGTGGAGAATGGACACAGAGAGGAGACAAGAAGCAAGCCACAAGGGGGAGGGCGGGATAAATTATAAAAAATAAATAATAGTCATCCTAGTGATTGTGAGGTGGTTTTGATTTGCATTTCCCCTAATGTCTAATGACATTGAGCATCTTTTCATGAGCTTATTGGCTACTTATATATCTTCTTTGGAGAAATAGCTATTCAGATCTCTTGCCCATGTTTTAATTGGGTTGTTTGTCTGTAGGATGTTGGGTTCTAAGAATTCCTTCTATAGTCTAGATACTAAACCCTTATCAGAAAGTGATATCCAAATATAATTCTTCCATTCTGTTGGTTGTGTTTTCAATTCCCTGATAATATCCATTACACAAATGTTTTTAATTTTGATGAAGTTAAATTTATCTGTTTTTACTTCTGTTGCTCATGCTTTTGGTGGAAAGCCTAAGAATTCATTACCTCATCCAAGGTCCTGAAGATATTCCCTATATTTTCTTCCAAGAGTTTTTATAGTTTTAGCTGTTATTTTTAGGTTGCTGACTCACTTTGAGTTAATTTTCATATATGGGTTGATGAGGTAAGGTTCCACATTCATTTTCTTTGGATGTGGATATCCAGGTTTCCCAGCACCATTTGTTGAAGAGACTGTTCTTTCCCTATTGAGTGGACTTGGAACCCTTGTCAAAAATTAGTAGGCCTTGGAAAAGAAAAAAATCAACTGGCCATAGATGTATGGGGTTATTTCTGTACTCTCAGCTACATTCCATTGGTTTATATATCTGTCCTTGTGCCAATCCCATGCCATTTTGATTGCTGTAGCTTTGTAATAAAATTTGAAATTAGGAAGTGTGAGTCCTCAAAATTTGTTCTTTTCCAAGATGTTTTTTTATTATTCAGGGTCCCTTGCCATACCATATTAATTTGATGAATAACTTTTCCATTTCTGAAAAAGAGGCTGTTGTAATTTTCATAGTGATTGCACTGAATCTGTAAATTGATTTGGGTAGTGTTATTTTAACTATATAAAATATTCCAATCTATGATCACAGGAAATATTTTAATATATTTAGGTCTTCTTTAATTTCTTTCATGAAGAAAGAAAGTTTTCTTTGTACAGCTCCTTTACAACCTTGGTTAAATTTATTCCTAGATAGTTTATTCTTTTAGTTGCTATTTTAATAGGAATTGTTTTCTTGATATTCATTTTGGGTTGTTCATTGCTGGCGTATATATAAACACCATAGATTTTTGCATATTGAACTTGTACCCTGCCACTTCATTGAATTCATTTATTAGATCTAGTGGCTTTCTTATAGATTCTTTGGCATTTTCTATGTATAGGATCATGGGATGTGCAAATTGAGATATAGAACTACTTCCTTTCCAATTTAGATGACTTTATTTCTTTTTTCTTGCCTAACTGCTCTGGTTTGCACTTCCAGTACATTTTTGAATAGCAGTGCTGTTAGTTGATGCATTGTTTCTCATCTTAGGGATAAAGCTCTCAGTCTTTCACGACTGAGTATGATGTTAGGTGTAGGTTTTTCATACATGCCCTTTATCTTATTGAGAAAATTTCTGATCATGTGTTGCTTTTAAAATTTCATTCTATTGTGCTACTACTTGATCACAGTGTATAATCCTTTTAAAGTGCATTAATTCAGCTTCCTAGTATTTCACTGGGGATGTTGCATCTATATTCATAAGATATACTGGTTTGCAATTTTCTTGTCTTGTGATATCTTTGCCTGTCTTTGGTATTAGGTTGATGCTGGCCTTATAGAAGGAGTTAGGAAATGTTATTTCCTCTTCAAGTTTTTGGAAGTGTTTGAGAAGGATTGGTGTAAATTCTTCTTTTGAATGTTTGGTAAAATTCAACAGTAAAGACATCTGGTCTTGAGCAATTTTTGTTGGAAGGTTTTCAATTACTGATTCAATCTCTTTATTTTTTATTGGTCTGATGAGATCTTCCATTTCTTCTTGAGTCAATTTAGGTAATATGTTTGTTTATGGTAATAGACCATTATATCTAAGTTTTTTAAAAAAATTTTGGCTTATAATTGTTCATAATATCCTTTGCAATGCTTTTTATTTCTGTAAGGCTAGTAGTAATGTCCCTCTATAATTTCTGAAAGGTATGAATAGAAGTAATGTCTGTGAAGAACCAATTTTTGGTTTTCTTGATTCTCTCAATTGTTTTTCTATTATCTATTTCACTTATCTCTGCTCTAATCTTCCTTCTGCTCACTTTGGGTTTAGTTTGCTCTTTTCCTAGTTGATTCAAGTGAAAAGCTAGATTACTGATTTGACATCTTCTTTAATGTACATATTTACAGCTATCAGTTTCCCTCTGACCACTGCCTTGGCTACATCCTATAACTTTTGGTGTGTTGTATTTTCATTTTTGTTTTTCTCAAAATATTTTCTGATTTCCCTTGGTACTTTTTCGTTGACCCATTGGTTGCTTAAGAGTGTATTGCTTAATTTCCACAAACTTGTGAATTTTCCATTTTTCCCTCTGTTACTGATTTCGAGCTTTATTCCATTGTATCTAGGATGGTATTATGATTTCAAAAATTTTAAATTCATTGAGACTTGTTAAATGAACTAATATATGGTCTGTCCTAGAGAATGATTCATGTGCACTTGAGAAGAATGTGCACTCTGCTGTTGTTGGATGAAGTGTTCTATATATGTCTGTTAGGTCTAATTGGTTTATGGTATTGTTCTAGTCCTCTATTTCCTTATTGATCTTCTGCTAGATGTTCTATGCATTATTGCAAGTAGTGTTTTAAATTCTCCTACGATTAATATAGAATTGTCTAATTCTCCTCTCAAATCTGTCAATATTTGCTTCATATATTTGAGGGCTCTGTTGTTAGGTGCATATATGTTTATAATTGTAAAATCTTTAATGACCCTTTTATCATTATATAGTACCTTCTTTCTCCCTTCAGCAGTTTTTGACTTGAAATCTATTTTGTCTGATATTAGTATATCCACCCACTTTCTCATTTGGTTAATAGTAATACTTGCATGGAATATTTTTTCTACCCTTTCACTTTCAACAAAGACACTTTGAGTCTTTGAATTTAAAGTGAGTCTCTTGTAAATAGCATATAGTTAGGTCATCCTATTTTATCCTGCCAATCTCTGCCTTTTGACTGGGGAATTTTATTGATTTACATTTCATGTGACTACTGATAATGCCAAAGTTTAACTCTGCTATTTTGTTCTTTGGTTTTTGTAAGTCTTATGACTTTTTTATCCCTCAATTCTTCCATTACTGCCTATTTTTTATTTAGTTGTAATTTTCGGTGGACCCTTTAGTATCCTTTCTTATTTCCTGCTGGGCATATTTTTCGCATGTAAATCCAAAACCAGTTTATCATTACTTTTATATATTTGCATTTAAGATCCTATAAGAAGTAAAAAAAACAAAAAACAGGTTAAAAATGAAAAGTTTAAAAGTGTAGCATTTATGTTTACCCATGTAATTACCTTCACTGGAGATCTCCTGTTTCTTCATATGACTTTGAACTATTGAGTAGTCCTCTATCCATTCACCCTGAAGAAATCCCTTTAACATTTCTTGTAAGATCAGTGTAGTGGTGACAAACTCTCTCAACTTTTGCTTATCTGGGAATGTCTTAATCTCTCTTTCATTTTTGAAAGACAGATTTGCCAGATATAGGATTCTGATTTGGCAGTTTTCTTGCAGCCCTATGAATGTCATCACACTGCATCTTTGTCTCCGTGATTTCTTAAAAGAAATCAGCACCTAATCTTACTGAGGCTCCCTTGTGTATGGCACATTGCTTCTCTCTTGTGACTTTCAGGATTTTGTCATTGTCCTTGGAATCTGACAGTCTGATTATAATTTGTCTTGATGTGAGAGCATTTGGATTTATCCTGTTTGAAGTTCATTGAGCTTCTTCGATGTGTGCATTTATGTGTTTCATTAAATTTGAGAAGTTTTCAACCATCATTTCTTTGAATATTCCTTTTGCCCTTTTCTATCTTTCATCTCCTTCTGGAACTCCCACAATGGACATATTCATACAAGCCATGTGTCCCATATGCCACTCTGTCTCTGTTTATTTTTCTTCATTTTTTTCTTTCCTCACCCTGAATTAGTTCAATCTTGTTATCTTCAAGTTCACTGATTCTTGCTTCTGCCTGCTCCAATTTGGTGTTGAACCCTTCCAGGGAATTTTTATTTCTCTTACTGTGGTCTTCAGTTCTGTTTGTTTCCTTTTTATGAAATCTATCTCCTTATTGTTACTTTTTGCACATCTCTAGTTTTCCTAATTTTCTTTACTTCTTTTCCCATGTTTCACTTGATCTCTTTTGGCAAATTTAGTAAAATTTTTTAAAGTCTTTGGTATATCGAAGGTCCAGCCCTCCTCATTGATGGTTTCTAATATTTTATCTTATCCTTTTGCATGGACTATCATTTCCTGATTTTTACATGCCTTGTAATCTTTTGTTACATAATAGATACTTTGATATTTTGATGTGTTATGTCTGGAGTTTAGACGTTGAGGCATCTGTTCCTTAAGTTTGTATCCAGCTAGTGTTATGGCAAAGATTTCCTTGAATGCTAGGAGCTAGCAAAATATAACAAAACACAACTCCTTTCCCATTCTTTTCAGATTGGCCTGTACCAATGCCTAACAATGAGCTTAAAGAACAGCCCAAGGCAGAAGTCTGAGGTCCTCCCTGGCCTTTTTTTGATCATGTGTCTTTTTCTGGGCATATGTTCATGGCTTTAGGAATTCCCCCATTTATACATATCCAAATGTCCCTTCTCCCTTAAATAACAGTTCTACCTCAATGGTCCCAGATGCTATACTGTATGTCCCATGGCCATCAGTCTTTTGTCCCAGGCAGTTGCAATTGGACTGTTGTCTTACAGCAGTCTAGCTGTCCAGGATTCCAGCTGTCTGCCTCCAGAAAGTTCTGGGATGGAATGCAACAAGTTTCCTGGTTCATTCCTTCAGAATGTCACCAGATAGAATGACACAGACATATATGCACCCTAGTATGTGTGCAAGTGTTACCCTCTATCCTCCAGAAGCAGGACCGGGGACTTGCACTGGGGTTGCTGACCAGCTCCACACCAAGCAGGTAGTGGGTGGAGGAAAGGCAAGCAAGGACACCATGAAGTTTTCTTACCATTTCTTTTTAATTTTTAATTTTATTTCTTTATATTCAAGCACTTGTGGGTTTATAGAATGATCATGCAGGAAGTACAGAGTTCCCATATACCACCCCCACCCCCAGTTTTCTCTGTTATTAACATTTTGCATTAGTGTGGTGCCTTTGTTACTACTGATAAACCAATAGTATTATAATTATATTATAAAATATAATCCATAGTTTACTTTGGGGTTCACTCTTTGTATTGTATAGTTCTGTGGGTTTTTATTAAATTTTTTTTTAATTAGAGAAGTTGTAGGGATACAGAAAAATGGTGTAACAATTATAACATTCCTATATAACCCCTGTTGTGGTTATTTTTCATTAGTGTGGTACCTTTTTTAAGTTGCCTTTTTCTTGATTTGGCAGTTGCCCAATTGCTACAACCATTTAACTCTTTTATAGACCTCTGAAAAAGATGTTTCTACCATATTTTGCTTGTTATTTAAGGTTTTTATGGGGAATGGAATCTTGGGTCGTTTCGCTCCACCATTTCAGTCACATTAGACTCCTCAAAAGACACTTGGAGCTCAGTTATCCCAGTGACATAGCACCACTGCCTCCAGAACCTTAAGAACAAGATGGCTGCCAATTATAGGGATTTACTATTTAATTAACAGAATATCACTGGACTTCAGGATATTTCTCATATTGGATGGATAGGGGAAAGGAGAGGTTTGGAGCTTAAATTGCCTGGAATATTGGATTCTAAAATTTATATGATGTTTTTGTCTGTATACTTATTAAATGATTTCCTTCAATTTTCTCTATTATTTATATATGTTGATCTACATTCTGAACCTTATTTAATTTTAGTATGCATAATTTTATATCTTATGTAGGAAAAATTCTATTTAAATATGTAATGATGTGAAGATATCATACTATTCCTAATATTTTATGTTTTAAATATTATTTAACACATGTAAAGTAGAACAGAGCAGAGTGGCTAAAATAGCAGGTTTTGGAATCAGACTGACTGGGTTTCAATTTTGCTTTTGTCACTTTTTAGCTGTATAACCATAGCCAGGTCACTTAGCCTCGAGACTCAGTTTCTTCATCTGGAAGTTGAAGGTAATAAGAGTATCAGTTTTATGGGGATTGTATGAAAATTAAATTAGTTAATTCATGTAAAACACCACAAAGCCTGGCGCATGCCAAGAGTACAATAAACTCATTATTTTCTTAAACATATAAGAATTTTAGAAATATTAAATCAAATTCATCAATTTCTTCATTTCTAGGGTCGGTGTACTAGAGAGAACTGCAAGTACCTTCACCCTCCTCCACACCTAAAAACGCAGCTGGAGATTAATGGAAGAAACAATCTGATTCAACAGAAGACTGCCGCAGCCATGTTTGCCCAGCAGATGCAGTTCATGCTCCAAAATGCTCAGATGTCATCACTTGTAAGTCACAGCTATGGTCTTTCAAATATTTTGTCTGTATCTTCTTTTTAAAAAATAGAGTATATATCTACATTGGAATAACCTCGTGAGGCTTTTAGGCAATTAGTTATAAAAGGATTTAGAACACAAGCTAATATTTTAAATGACACTACAGAGCCGTGCATGTGAAGGAACCAACCAGGGTGTGTTGGATTGAAAACCTGAGTTGCATTTCTGCATGAGTTCAGTTTATAGAAGAATATTAGTAAAAGAGCAGGGGTATTTTAAGACAAGGAGGAGATTTGATTATTATTACATGTGAACCTTTAGATTCTAGAATATTGATTTAAGCAGAGTTCCTCATTCTTATTCTTTGCTGTTGGTTTTGTTGTTGCTTTTAAATAATTTTTTTAAATTTTCAAATTATTTTAGATTTACAGAAAAGTTACAAAGATAGTACACAGAGTTCTGATAAACCTCTAACCCAGTCTCTCCTATCGTTAATATCTTACATTACCATGATATATTTGTTACAACTAAGAAACTGACATCAGCACGTTACTATTTATAAAACTTTGTTCAGACTTCACCAGTGTTTCCCTTGCCCTCTTTCTGTTTCAGGGTCCATTCCATGGTACCACAGTGTATTTAGTTGTCTTATCTCCACTGTGTCCTTTGCTTGTGACCATTGCTCAGTCTTTTCCTATTTCCCATGACCTTCAGTGAGAATGACTTCAGATTTCAGGCTTCAGAAGATATGACTCACAGAAGTACAATTTATTTTATAGCATTATCACAAGCTATGAGACATTACTTAGTAAGACCCCAGGGAACAGTTGGAAATTATACCTTTAGATTAAAGATTATTTAAAGATAGCTGTTGTGATGTGATGAGCTAACAAAAATTCATTTTTCAAGTTATTGTGTGTACGAAAATCGAACTCTGAAGTGGTTAATGTGCTCCTCCTTTGTAGTCTAGGAAGCTGCTTTGTAAGGGTGTTGTAATTGAGCTAGTTTGAGCAATTTTAAGTGGTGTTTACCAGTCTGATTGAGAAAAGAATGTTATTTATTATGGATCCTGATATTACTAAAGCAGAAACATATAATATTACTTAATTTCTTTTGTACCTACATACAACTCCTTACCCTTTGAAACTGCCCCTACACCCCAATAATCTGATTCTTGTCTCAAAAATAAACAAAAGTTTGTTTAGATTCCAGTTGTAGTATTTGTATGGTTGCATATTAAGTCCCATTTTGTATCACTGACTTGAACTTCTGGTCTTTCTGCATAGCATGTTTTGATCTGTTTCCAGGATACTAGAAGAGCCCATTTGCTTTTGCAAAATTCAATATCGTTGCTTATTATAAGCCCCTAGATAAAGAGAATGTCGACCTAAATGGGATGGTAGCTAGAGAAGAGAGAGATTCTGTTCCGGGTGCCTGAACAATAAAGAAAAACCACACCTAATCAATTAGAATAGAATGCTTGCTGTAGCAGGCAGGTTTACTCACAGTATTTAATAGGTTTGAAATGGCATTTGCTCTTATAAAATTCCAACTCTGAAAGCTTTTCATTGCTTTATTAAGGAAATCTAGTAAAAGAGACAAAGGGTGTGACTCTAGTATTTTACAATGAGGTTTAAGAGACAGTTTATGGTGTTCACAGCAAAATATCCAAAGTTTAAGAACTCCCCTTGGTACAATCAGTGGGCAAACTTGAGCAACTGTAGAAGAATATTGGGAAAAGAAGACACACTCCTTTGTGTGTGAAAGTGTACACAACTCAGGGTACTAGGAAGAAAGGATTCTTACTACTGGATGTGATATAGGAATAGATAAGGTGGATATGATGTTATAAAGCTATTAAAATATTTTTATTTAGTCATTTTGCATAGCTTGACTTCTCCATATCCTGACACACCAGATGAATTTGACCCAGTCCAGTATATTCAACTGATGATTTATTTGGAGGTTTGTTGGTTCTATTGATGTGTGCCAAGTCCTCTGGTTCTGCTGTAGAATGTACAGTGTGATTCCTTTCATGTGGCCATGTTGTGGAATTCCAAACCATAGAGGTCATAAATGTGGGTTTCACTCCAGGCTTTTCCTTTACCTGGAAACTGAACATCAGACTGAATCATCTGATGTCTGCAGTCCCCTCCCCATCTTCTACATCATTCTTGTCAATCTTTTTGCCAAATATATTTCTCAAACTGGCTTATATGCTTATCTGATATTAATATAGTAAGAATGAAAGTAATATAACACATAAGGATCAAAAAATAATTTAAGTAGGAGGTTCAGTAGATGAAAGGGAGATACTAATTAATGAATAATATTATTTTTAGACTTCAATGTTCTTAATGTTTTTCTTCTTTAATAAATAAGAGCTACAAAGTATACTGTATTGATTTATGAAACTTTGGACTAGCACAGTTTTAAGTGCTTAGAAATAAGAAAAATGGAAAGTTTTTTTACTTTATAATTTTTTTTTTTAATTTTTTTATTTTTTATTGACTTTGTAATAATATTACATTAAAAATATATATGTGAGGTCCCATTCAACCCCACCCCTCCACCCCCCCTCTCCGCCCCCCCAACAACACTCGTTCCCATCATCATGACACATCCATTGGATTTGGTAAGTACATCTTTGGGCACCTCTGCACCTCATATACATTGGTTCACATCATGGCCCATACTCTCCTCTATTCCATCATGTAGGCCCTGTGAGGATTTACAATGTCCGGTGATTACCTCTGAAGCACCATCCAGGGCAGCTCCATGTCCCGAAGACGCCTCCACCTCTCATCTCTTCCTGCCTTTCCCCATACCCTTTGTCCATTATGTCCACTTTTCCCAATCCAATGCCACCTCTTCTATGTGGACATTGGATTGGTTGTGTCCATTGCACCTCTATGTCAAGAGGAGGCTCAGATTCCACATGGATGCTGGATGCAATCCTCCCATTTTCAGTTGTAATCACTCTAGGCTCCATGGTGTGGTGGTTGTCCTTCTTCAACTCCATCTTAGCTGAGTGTGGTAAGTCCAATAGATCAGATTGTAGGTGCTGGAGTCTGTTGAGGCTCAGGACCTGGCTATCACATTGTCAGTCCAGAGATTCAAATCCCCTAAATATATCTTAAACCCCAACATTAACTGCACCTCCAGCACTTTAGCATGAAAGTCTTATGAAGGGAGATCCCATCTGAGTCCAGATTCATCACACATAAACACCATTTCCAAAGAGGGGCCATCTGCCCTGGTAGTTAACCCCATCGGCCATGACCATAACTCCCATGGGTCTCTTTAGCCCTCAAAGGAACCAATATCTGGGGGTTGTATCTGCTTTATCTGTCTCTCTGACTCTGCTCAGTTGTGCATGAGGGCAATCCTTCTGCCAGCCGCCAGACTCTTTTTTAGAAACTCGTAGCCATATAAACTCATTTCTCCTTTCCATTTCCCCCTTACTTTAGGTCAAACAGCATTTTAAAGTCATGTTATTTTATGTAGACATGGATATTCTGCTGATCCGCATTGAACCTTCCATATAAGGTCATTTTCCAGTTGCATCATCAGTTGGTAGTTGATAGTGGTCCCTCGTTGCCAGGGAGGCTCATCCCCGGGTGTCATGTCCCACGCTGGGGGGAAGGCATTGCATTTACATGCTGAGTTTGGCTTCGAGACTGGCCACATTTGAGTAACATGAAGGCTGACAGGAGGAAATTCCCAGGCACAATGCTGCTATAGGCCTTGTTCTTATTTTAGGCTTATCAGCTCACAAGCATGGTCATTAGCATCAGGGGCTCACTGTTGAACCCTCACTCCCTCCCGGTCCCCGCCGCTGTACCTGGGAGACTGTCGCTGCTCCCCTAGGGACCACGACAGAGCACCACTGGCCAGGAACCCAGTACCCCCCCTGCTGTGGTTTTTAATTGTTGCCACTATGAGTATATCCAAACATTACCATGCACCCTGGACATATGTTCTGTACAGCTCCCTGTCAGCCATATATCACCTGTCATTGGTATCCCATACCAGTATCCCTCCATTGCCATTGTTGAAACACTCTGTGATCCAGACTCTCCGAAATTTGAAGCCCAATATAATGTCATGGTCCATTACTATGGAATGGCATATAGCGATGGGTTTAAAGGATAGATAAAGAACTTGGATAAAGTTAGATAAAGAACTTAGATAAAGAATGTTGACTTGAAAAAATTCCACATCCTATCTTTTTCTTTTTTTTTTTCTTTTTTTTTTTTTCCCCCTTAATTATTCAGCTTTTCTTCCCAGGAGTCCTAGACCACAGCAATGCATATATATAATATACAGCACTCCCACACATCCACCAGAAAACCTTTTCCCTTCCACAGTGATACTCTTACGCCCTATTCATATCATATTTACTTAAAGTGATGTACAGAGTCTGAGACATTAGCTTTCTAACAAGGTGACATCTGTGCTTACATTATGGTGCATACTTTAGGATACACAGTTCTTTACATTCTTAGTTATCCTATGTTTTACATTATGGTTTACATTATCAGTCTGTCATCTCCTATATGTTATGGTGTAATATTACATGTTTTATATCCATCCTTGTGTACTCTCAAGAAACTCCTCTCTTACCCCCCATTTACTTTGGTTCCACACCTTTAACCTCCATTTTCCCTTCCACCTTGGTGCCCTCAGTGACAGCCAACCTCCGTTTCCTGAGGAGCCACTTCCAGAGATAGATGGAATAGTGTTCAGGGCCTAACTTGCTCAACTGCCCCAATGCCCTGGGAGCCACCCTTTCTCTCGAGGGATACAGTTCCCTCTATTGGATGGCATTAGTCCTCCCCAGGATGTGGGTCCACCCCCACTCTCACTACTTGGGTTTCTACCCCATGGTGTCACCCACTCTGGCAGAATGAGCATTTAGACATTCCCCAGGAGCCCGTCCTGCATCAGACCCTCCCCTCCGAGCATTCTAAACAGGTAACCCTCTTTATTATATTTTGATATGATTTTCTCGGCATTTTACTCTCCACCAACACCTGACCCTCTCCTGGTTCGTATGCTACCCCTCCCTCCCCCCACTTTTGGGCAACGTTACCCACCCGTCCCTCCCCAGCCACCCTCAAACCCGCAAAGCCCCAAGCAAAGGCAACCCCTTGCCCCCCTTTTATCTCTTCTTTGTGTTCATACTTACCACCATCTCGTCTTAAATTCCACCCCTGCAGACATCGGCTCATATCCTTCCTCCACCCTCCGATTTCCTGCAAGCCTATCGTTCAGTCTCTTGCTATCTAGGGCAGCTTGTTTATTTCATATCATTGAGGTCATGTAGTATTTGTCCTTCAATGTCTGGGTTGCTTCACTCAACATAAGGTTCTCAAGATTCATCCATGTTATCACATGTGTTTGTAGTGTGTTTGTTCTTACAGCCGAGTAGTATTCCATTGTGTGTATATACCACATTTTATTGATCCACTCGTCTGTTGATGGGCATTTGGGTTGATTCCAACTTTTGGCAATAGTGAACAATGCTGCTATGAACATTGGTGTACATATATTGGTTTGTGTTTTTGTTTTCAGTTCTGCTGGGTATATTCCCAGCAGTGGTATTGCTGGGTCATATGGCAAATCTATGGCTAGTTTTTTGAGAAACCGCCATACTGTTCTCCAGAATGGTTGGATCCTTCTGCATTCCCACCAGCAGTGGATGAGTGTTCCCCTTCCTTCACATCCTCTCCAGCACTTGTATTCTTCTGTTTTTTTCATAGCTGCCAATCTTATGGGTGTAAGATGGTATCTCATTGTGGTTTTGATTTGCATTTCCCTGATAGCTAGAGATTTGGAACATTTTTTCATGTGCTTTCTTGCCATTTGTATTTCTTCTTCGGAGAAGTGTCTGTTTAAGTCTTTTTCCCATTTTTTAAATGGATTGTTTATCTTTTTATTTTCAAGATGTAGGAGTTCTTTATATATGCAAGTTATAAGTTTCTTATCAGATATATGATTGCCAAATATTTTCTCCCACTGTGTGGGCTCCCTTTTTACTTTCTTGACAAACTCCTTTGAGGTACAGAAGGCTTTAATTTTGAGGAAGTCCCATTTATCTATTAGTTCTTTTGCTGCTCGTGCTTTTGGTGAGATATTCATAAATCCATTACCTATTACAAGGTCCTGTAGATGTTTCCCTACACTGCTTTCTAAGGTTTTTATGGTCTTGGCTCTTATATTTAGGTCTTTGATCCATCTTGAGTTGATCTTTGTATAAGGTGTGAGATGGTAATCCTCTTTCATTCTTCTACTTATGGCTATCCAGTTCTCCAGACACCATTTGTTGAATAGGCCACTCTCTCCCAGTTGAGAGGGTTTGGTGGCTTTATCGAATATTATGTGGTTGTATATGTGAGGTTCTATATCAGAGCTTTCAATTCGATTCCATTGGTCTATATGTCTCTCCTTATGCCAATACCATGCTGTTTTCACCACCGTAGCTTTATAGTATGTTTTGAAGCCAGGTAGTGTGATTCCTCCAATTTCGTTTTTCTTTTTCAGTATGTCTTTGGCTATTCGGGGTCTCTTTCCTTTCCAAATAAATTTCATAGTTAGTTTTTCTAGTTCCTTAAAGAAGGCTGCATTGATTTTTATTGGGATTGCATTGAATGTGTAGATCAATTTTGGTAGGATAGACATCTTAATAATGTTCAGTCTTCCTATCCATGAACAAGTAATAGTCTTCCATTTATTTAGGTCTTCTTTGATTTCCTTGAACAATCTTGTATAGTTCTCAGTGTATAAGTTCTTTACCTCTTTAGTTAAATTTATTCCTAAGTATTTGATTTTTTTATTTACTATTGTGAATGGTATTTGTTTCTTGATTTCCTCCTGATCTTGCTCATTATTGGTGTACAGAAATGCTACTGATTTTTGCGCATTGATCTTATAACCTGCGACTTTACTAAACTCATTTATGAGTTCTAGAATCTTCGTTGTAGATCTCTCAGGGTTTTCTATGTATAGGATCATGTCATCTGCAAATAATGAAATTTTGACTTCTTCCTTTCCAATTTGAATGCCTTTTATTTCTGGTTCTTGCCTCAGTGCTCGAGCAAGTACTTCTAAGACAATGTTAAATAGGAGCGGCGACAGTGGGCATCCTTGTCTTGTTCCTGAGTTTAGAGGGAAGGAGTCTAGGATTTCTCCATTGTAAACAATATTGGCTTTAGGTTTTTCATATATACTCTTTATCATGTTCAAAAAATTTCCTTGTATTCCAATCATTTGGAGCGTTTTTATCAAGAAAGGGTGCTGTATTTTGTCAAATGCTTTTTCTGCATCAATAGATATAATCATGTGATTTTTTTCCTTCAATCTGTTTATATGGTGTATTACGTTGATTGATTTTCTTATGTTGAACCATCCTTGCATACCTGGGATGAATCCCACTTGGTCGTGGTGTATAATTCGTTTAATGTGTTGTTGAATACGATTAGCAAGTATTTTGTTAAGTATTTTTGCGTCTAGGTTCATTAGAGAAATTGGTCTGTAATTTTCCTTTCTTGTGATGTCTTTGTTTGGCTTTGGTACTAGGGTAATGTTGGCATCATAGAAGGAGTTGGGTAATGTTCTTTCTGTTTTGATGGTTTGGAATAGTTTCAGCAGGATTGGTGTCAGTTCTTTCCGGAATGTTTTATAGAATTCACCTGTGAAGCCATCTGGCCCTGGGCTCTTCTTAGTTGGGAGATTTTTAATAACTGATTCTATCTCTCTGCTTGTGATTGGTTTGTTAAGATCATCAATTTCTTCTTTTGTCAATATGGGCTGTTTATGTGTTTCTAGGAATTTGTCCATTTCCTCTAGATTGTCATTTTTGTTGGAATATAGTTTTTCAAAATATCCTCTTATGATAGTCTTTATTTCTGTGGGGTCAGTGGTGATATCGCCTTTCTCATTTCTTATTTTGTGTATTTGCATCTTCTCTCTTTTTTTCTTTGTTAGTGTTGCTAAAGGTTTGTCAATTTTGTTAATCTTCTCAAAAAACCAGCTGTTGGTCTTGTTTATCTGTTCAAGTGCTTTCTTATTTTCTATTTCATTTAGTTCTGCTCTTATCTTTGTTATTTCCTTCCTTCTTCTTCCTGTTGGGTTACTTTGTTGTTGTTTTTCTAATTCCTTCAAATGTGCAGTTAGTTCTTCAATTTTTGCTCTTTCTTCTTTTTTGATATATGAATTTATGGCTATAAACTTCCCTCTCAGTACTGCTTTTGCTGCATCCCATAAATTTTGGTATGTTGTGTTATCATTATCATTTGTTTCAAGGTAGTCATTGATTTCTTTTGAGATTTCCTCTTTGACCCACTGTTTTTCTAAGAGTGTGTTGTTTAATTTCCAAATCGTGGTGTGAAATCTGGGCTTCTTTCCCTTGCAAATCTCCAGCTTGACTCCACTGTGGTCAGAGATAATGTTTTGTATGATTTCAATCTTTCTGAATTCGTTCAGCCTTTCTTTGTGGCCTAGCATATGATCTATCTTGGAGAATGATCCATGTGCGCTTGAGAAAAATGTATATCCTGCTGTGTTTGGGTGTAGCGATCTATATATGTCTATTAGATCGAGCTCCTCTAATATACTATTCAGATGTTTTGTTTCTTTGGTGATTCTCTTTTGAGATGTTCTGTCCAGAGTTGATAGTGGTGTATTAAAATCCCCCACTATAATTGTAGATGTATCTATTCTTTCACTTAGTTTTTCCAGCGTTTGTCTGACGTATTTAGAGGCACCCTTGTTAGGGGCATAGATATTTATGATTGTTCGATCTTCTTGACAGATTTTCCCTTTGACTAAAATGTAGTATCCTTCTTTGTCTCTCACAATTGTTTCACATTTAAAGTCTATTTTGTCTGATATTAATATAGCTACTCCTGCCTTTTTTTGGTTATTGTTAGCTTGTATGATTGTTTTCCAGCCTTTCACTTTCAATCTCCATGCGTCTCTGGGTCTAAGATGTGTCTCTTGTAGACAGCATATGGATGGGTCATATTTCCTTATCCAGTGTCCCAGTCTGAATCTTTTGATAGGTGAGTTTAATCCATTGACATTCAGTGTTATTACTATCAAGGAATTATTTGTGTTAGCCATATTTTGATTGGATTTGTGTTTGTCATATTTTGTTTGTTTTTTTTTTTTTTGTCTTTTTTGTTGTTGTTGTTGGTCTTATACTCTCCTCCAACTTTGCCTTTCCTGTTTTTTCCTTTCTTCCTGCAGAACTCCCTTTAGAATTTCTTGAAGGGGAGGTTTCTTGTTGGTATACTCTTTCAGTTTCTGTTTGTCTGCGAATATTTTGAACTCTCCATCATGTTTGAATGCTAGTTTAGCTGGATAGAGTATTCTTGGTTGGAAATTTTTTTCCTTTAGTACCTTGACTATATCATACCACTGTCTTCTTGCCTCCATGGTTTCAGAAGAGAAATCAGCACTTAATCTAATTGAGCTTCCCTTGTATGTGATGGTTTTCTTTTCTCTTGCTGCTTTTAGGATTTTCTCTTTGTCTTGAGCATTGGATAATTTGACAAGTATATGTCTTGGGGTGGGCCTGTTGGGGTTTATGACTTGTGGAGTGCGCTGTGCTTCTTGGATATGTACATCTGTCTCTTTCAGTAGATTTGGGAAGTTTTCAGCCATTATTTCCTGCAACACTCTTTCTGACCCCTTTCCCTTCTCTTCACCTTCTGGAATGCCTATAATACGTATGTTTGAGCGTTTTGCATTGTCATTCAGGTCCCTAAATCCTAATTGGATTTTTTCTATCTTCTTATTGACCCCTTCTACTATCTGTTTGATTTCTGATGTACTGTCTTCCACATCACTAATTCTCTGCTCTGTCTCTTCTAGTCTGCTGATATTTGCTGCCAGTGTATTTTTGATTTCTTGAACTGTGGTGTTCATTCCCATCATATCTGTTATGTTTTTGCGTATGTCTGCAATTTCCCCTCCAAGTGATGTCTTCATGTTGTTAACCTCTTTCATTACTGCATCAAATTTGTCGGTGATAAATGTTCTGAGATCTTTCATTGCTTGTGCCAAGTTTTGCTCCCCTTCGTGATTGTTGGTTTGTTGATTGGATTCAGCCATGTTTTCCTGATTATTGGTTTGGTTCGTAGATTTTTGTTGCTTTCTGGTCATCTCTTTATTTTGACGAATTTAATCAGTTCCTTAGCTTCTTTGTCTGCTCTTGGAGGTTAATTAGTTGTTATTTTTGCATAGGTGTTATATCTTCTCTTTGTCACTTTTTTCTTCTTATTCTAGTTACTTGTTGTTGGTTAAGTTCACTTTAGAGGAAAGTATTAGTGTTGGGGAAAGGCAATTGTGTAAGCAAGGGAAAAGTGTAAAGTTGTATTGGTGATGTATGTTAATAAAGCAGGAATATGAGATCTGGAAGGATGGAGGTTAGATTCATGTAGATTGTATAGAGTTATAGCTGTAGGTAGAGTACCTTTTATGAAGTTGATGACTGAATTTGGGAGGAATATGGTATGAACTACACAGCTATTGTTTTCATGAGAGAGGGAAAAAGAAAAGAAAGGTAATAGTTTCAAGAGTGGATAATAGACAGAAAACAGAACATAGGTATTAGAAATTAAGAGTTAGACACTTTGTGGATCAAAGAACGGGAGGTGGGGGGTGGAATATAGGAGAGACAGTAGATGATAGTGGATATCAAGATGCAGGGGAAGGGGGATAGTGTAGGTAGCCTAAATCAGTT
Organism: Dasypus novemcinctus; assembly: GCF_030445035.2. NCBI lineage: Eukaryota > Metazoa > Chordata > Mammalia > Cingulata > Dasypodidae > Dasypus > Dasypus novemcinctus. Next base: position 150,720,341 of record NC_080704.1, on the reverse strand, counting down.
CACACAGAAATGAGGCAGTGGAGGATGGGAAAACCCAGCAAATGTGAGGTGTTCCCTGTAGCACCTATTGTATACTTGAATTAAAGTAAAAATAAGTGGAAGATGAGGGACAAGAGGGAAAGAGAAAACCGAAAAAAGAAAAAAAAAAAACAAACTAATTATAATAAAGAAAAAAGAAAGGCAAGAAGAAAGGAAGAAAGAAAAAGAGGATGGGCAAACGGTGGGGAACGGATAGGGAGAAGAGAGATACAGGTACACACGTGTCACAATTGCAACACTATCTAAAACAACAACTTCCCCCTGCTTTGCCCTAAAACCCCCCCGTCTGTCTGCCCAAATGGGTCTGCAAGCACCTCCCTTCCCACAAACCCCCAATAGGCCGCCCAGGGCCCACGAACTCCCCAGTACTGCAGATGCTCAAAAAAAAAAAATTAAGTAAAATTAAAAAAAACAAACAAACAAACAAACAAACAAAAACAGAAACCCCTCCGCAGGCCCGGCTCCGCCCGCCGCGGAGGCTTGGACCGGCTCTGCCTGGCTCCTCACGCCGCCTTGGCCTGGCCTGGCTCCGCCCAGCTCCGCTCGCTACAGCGGCCCAGCCGGCTCCGGCGTCCACCTCCCGCCACCGCGGCCTGGACTGGCCCTGCCCGGCTCCGTACCCGCCGCAGCCTGACCCGGGCCCGCCCGGCTCCAAACGCTACCGCGGCCCGCAGCCGGGGCCTGAACCGGCCCCGCCCGTGGCCCCGCCCGGCTCCAAGCGCTACCGCGGCCCGCAGCCGGGGCCTGCACCGGCCCCGCCCGGCTCCAAGCGCTACCGCGGCCCGCAGCCGGGGCCTGCACCGGCCCCGCCCGGCTCCAAGCGCTACCGCGGCCAGCAGCCGGGGCCTGCACCGGCCCCGCCCGGCTCCAAGCGCTACCGCGGCCCGCAGCCGGGGCCTGCACCGGCCCCGCCCGGCTCCAAGCGCTACCGCGGCCCGCAGCCGGGGCCTGCACCGGCCCCGCCCGGCTCCAAGCGCTACCGCGGCCCGCAGCCGGGGCCTGCACCGGCCCCGCCCGGCTCCAAGCGCTACCGCGGCCCGCAGCCGGGGCCTGCACCGGCCCCGCCCGGCTCCAAGCGCTACCGCGGCCCGCAGCCGGGGCCTGCACCGGCCCCGCCCGGCTCCAAGCGCTACCGCGGCCCGCAGCCGGGGCCTGCACCGGCCCCGCCCGGCTCCAAACGCTACCGCGGCCCGGCTCGGCCTGGCTCGGCCCCGCCCGGCCCCGCTCACCGCCGGCGCAGCGCGGCCCGGCCTGGCCCAGCCCCACCGAGCGGGGCTAGATGCCTCGTCTCCGCCTACCCAAGAAGGGAATCCTCTACAGGTAGCTGGGATCTCCGTGTATATTTCACAGACGAATCCTCTCTGTTACCTTCCCTCCAAATCGATGTCCAGACACCTCCGGACCAGCAAAAATCCCGAAACAATCCGGTCCCAAAGAGTCTCCAACGCCGCCCAGCCGATTCCCTGCAGAAGACTCTAACAGGGATGTTCACTCAGCCGCCATCTTGCCCCCTCTCCCCTACTTTATAATTTTTGAAAGTAGTAAGTACTTGAAAGAGAAGGGTGATATCCTTCCCTCATCAAGATATGGGCTGCAGTTTGTATATTCATATCAGTTACAATTTTTCTTGGTCACATAAACTAATTTTGTCAACCGAAGTAATTATGCTTTTTCCCTATTGTCATTGCTCTTTTATTGAAAATTTTTGTGAGAAAGATAGGCAATACATTTTCTAGATTTAATGGAAAAGGAAACTATGTCATATTCCAGATTACCAGTTTCATGGTCAGTACTTAAATCCTCATGGAAGCCATTCTGCGTCTCATCTTAAATCCTTGTTGAATGATACGTGACATTTAGCTCTTCTGGATGAAGTGAAATTAATGTTTTGTAAAGTGATTTTTTCAAAATATTGAAGTCAGCAGATAAAAGGCATTGCCTAAGTACAATGTTAGTACCCTTAATATAATTTTAATCATCATTATTAAGTGAAGTTCTACATTGTCTGAGGTTGACCAAGTCATGTAACAGGAATGACTATGGTGCCACCATGCTCTGAGCACAAAATTTCATTTGAATTTTACTACTTTTCTCAAACCTCATGCAAGATTTTACTTTAAGATACAGCAACTCAAACCTTATATTATCCACTTGTTCAATAGACATTGTTCCCAGAGGTGGACTTAACTTTAGGCTAGTGAAGGTTCAGGTACTTTCATTCACATGGGCTCTTTCCAAAGCCCTAGTAAAGGTCCTAACTATGTGTTCACAGTTCTCACATATGTATGTAAAATTTGCAAAGGGTGTTTCTTTGTTCTTACACCTCCCCCCATTCTCTCACCATGCCCAACCTTCTAAGGTTCAGGCCCCCAAAATCATGGATTCACTCCTGATTCAGGTCCTTTCTTAAGGCTGTGTATGTCACAAAGTCTGAACCTTCTTTTATTTTAAAGCAAAATAAATCATATAAGAAGTAGATTTGCTGCCTTTCCTCAACTCTGTTAACACACAGTATGAAACCTGAAAGTTAAATGAAAATGGTATACTTCTGCAGCTAAACAGGGTAGTTGTACAAGATATCTTTTAAAGTTCCTTTAATAGTCCCTTTAATAGTAACAAATCTCACCGTTCTTCCTAAATACTCCCTCCTATATTCCCATGGTATAAATTAAACATAATATCTGCCCAGTCTGTGTCCTTCTCCTCTGGGGCTGGTTTGTTCAGTTAGTTAGAGCCTGCTACTAATGAGACCATGTAAGCCTGTCCCTGTCCCATGGCCACAATGTAGGTGACAGCCAACTACCTCACAACTGCTGGCTGTTTATTTCAGTGAGTTAGACAGGAAATTTAGAAGGCTCTGTGAAAATCTTTTTTCCCTAATGGGAAAAAACAACAATAGACAAACAATCAATGCTAACAACCTCATCTATAATGGAAGATTTTTTTTCTCTTATCAAAACCTCACATTGAACTTCTGTCAACCAAGATGGTAACATAAGCTTTGAACAACTAAGCAACAAGTGGCAAAGCTATCTTACCCAAAACTCTGGAAAATATTAAAGGGTTGCAGTAACTAGGTAAGTGCTGAATCAAGAAAATGGAGCTTTAAAAACAGTAGGAGAAACTCCTGGTATACACGTGTTGGCCCCTTCCTCATTGCCTCTCCAGTGTGGAGTGGAGCCAGCCTGTGCTCCCATTGTGGATGTCTGGCCCTGTTCCAGAGGGAACAGAGTAACCCTTATGCACATACTGGGGTAACTGTATGTCAATGTCAGTCTATTGGATGACAGCCTAAAAGACTGACCCAGGAAACTTGTCTCTGGCTCACCCTCCCACAACTTGTCCTTATGGACAGCCAAAGCAGTGTAAGAAACAATTAAGTTGAAGAGGCCTGTAGCAAAAGATTATCTGCTTTAAGTCATACAATAGAATACCCAGGATGAAGAGAAAGTCTATTTCATAGGGAATAGAGGGGGCATTTGAATTACCATAAATTGAAGAATTCCCCAGGCCAAGCATATGCCCAGGACAAGATGAAAGATCAGAAAAAATGGAGAGGACCCTGCACTTCACTTGCATCTTATACTGATCTTTTTGATAGGAGGACTTCTTCTTGAAGGAGAACTGATGAACAACTTTTGTAAAGACTGAAAGTTATTTTTGGCATCAGTTTGTTTGATTTTGTTAGCTCCTAGCACTCCAGGAAATCTCTGTCATATAACTATCTTGGTACATATTTAAGAAACTTATCAAGAATTAAATCCAGTGTTAACACTTTAAAATATTAAAAAGTATAGTGTACAACAAAACATTGCAAGGTAAACAAAGAAACAGGTTATAGTGGCCCGTCCAAAGGAACATACAAATCCAGAAACCAACAACAAGACCAGGTTTGGACATGTCAATCAAAGACTTTTTAAAAAGTAATTTTCAGTATGCTCAAGGAGATAAAGGAGAACACAGAGAAAAGCCTAAAAATATCAGGAAAACCATGAATGAATACTATAAAAATCTCAATAAAGAAACAGAAGCTTTTTAAAAGACTCAAACAGAAACACTGGAGTTGAAGACAGCAGTAACAGAAATGAAAAATTCCCTAAAGGAGTTCAATACCAGAATGGAGTTAGCAGAAGGAAGAATCTGTGATCTCGAAAACAAGACAATTGAAATGATTCTGAGGAGCAGAAAGATAAAAGAGTTTTTAAAAAGAAAACAGAGCCTAAAAAACCTGTGTGACACCATCAAACATACCAATATATGAATTATGCAAGTCCCAAAAGGGAAAAGAGAGAAAGAGATGGAAGGAATAGTCAAAGAAATAATGGCATAAACTTCCCAAATTTAATGAAAGCCATGAACATGCATATTTGGGAAGCCCACTGAAGCCCAAACAGAATAAAATCAAAGTAAACCCCATCCAGACATATATACAAGCTGTCAAATACCACGGTCAAAGAGAGAGTTGTGAGAGCTGCAGGAGAAAAGCAACATTTGGAAGTCCCATAAGGCTGAGTGTCAGTTTCTAATCAGAAACCATGGAGGGAAGAAGGCTGTGGGAGGAAATAATTAAAGAACTGAAAAAAAAATTGCCAACCAAGAATTTTATATCTAGTGAGACTGTCTTTCAAAAATGAGGGACAAATTAAGACGTTCCCAAACAAATAAAAGCTGAGGGAGTTTGTCATGACACTGAAAGGAAAGGACACTGAACAATGGAAAGAAGAAACAGAAAGAAATAAAGACCTCCATTAAAGATAATCATATGGGTAAATTTAAGTGCCAGCATAATTGTATTGTGTTTTTTTTATGTAGCTCTGTTTTTTCACTTCTTGCAGTTTTTAAATTGTAAATGCCTGAATCATTAAGACAAATACATGGTTTGGGGCATACAATGTGTAAAGTACAGCAAAAAAGATGGGTGGATAGAAGGGTATAAGAGCAGTTCATGGGTATGCTATTGAACTTAAGTTGGTATCAAATCATACTTAATGTTATAGATATAGAATGTTAAATTTAAAAATCAAATATCTAGAAATAAATGTAGCTATGGATGTAAAGGACTTGAACTCAAAAAACTATAAAACATTGTTAAAGGAAATCAAAGACCTAAATAAATGAAAGTACATTTTGTGTTCACAGATTGGAAGACTAAATATTGTTAAGATGTGAATTCTACCCAAAGTGATTACAGATTCAACACAATTCCACTCAAAATTACAACAACCTTCTTTGCAGAAACAGAAAAGCTAATCATTAAATTGATATCAAAGCATAAGTGGTCCCGAATAACCAAAATCATCTTGAAACAACAAGATAAAACAAATCTTCACAATTTTTGTAATACAGGTCTACTAATGAGCAGAATGCAATTGATTTATGGACACTGAAATATGAATTTCATATAATTCTCGTGTAACTAAATATTTTATTTTTTTTCAATCTTGTAAATATGTTGAAACCATTCTTAAGTTGCTGGCTATACAAAAACAGGTGGTGGGCTAGATTTGGCCCACTGGCCATAGTTTTACAACTCTTGCTCTAGAACATGGGTTTTTCACCCTATACCAGGGGTGAATGTCATGGGGCCCTTGAACTACATGAGCATATGCATACTGTCTTGTGCATGGATGAATTTTTCTTTAGACAGGGTCTACAGCTTTCATCTAACCCTCAGAAGTCCAAGACTCAGGAAAAGATTGAGACCCTCTTAAGAATTAAGAATCAAGTGACTATGTTGAAACATCTTTAAGTGCCCAGACCAATTCTGGCCATTAATAGAAATCCTGTTAGGAATCTTTTTCTTTAAAATGAAAATTACTCCACAGTTAAGTTCATGTTAGCCCAACTGAAACTCAGGGCTGCTATACAGGTTTAGGCAGGATTTTTTTTAAGTTGCTTATTAAGGCTGAGTGTGTAAGCTTATTAGCCAAAACTAAGCCTTTGAATGTTCAAATTCATGAAATGGAATAGGTACCAGAGGTGGTGGAGAGAAAACAGAAATGTCTGTTTGAAAATGGACAGGAAGCTTAGGAGTTCCTCACTATGCTCCAGGGTTGGAAAGGGAAGAATTTCTTCTTCTCAATAAACAGTGTTATAGAATGAAATTTATTCTTAAGGAGAAAATGATTATAGAATAATAATTTTAAAACCTAAAGATGGTACTGTATAGTTTGTGGTAAAACCTTAAAATTTTTAAATATTTTCGGCAAGCCCCTTAACATTTTTAATATAGGCCATGAATTGATTTGCAGCTTTTCTCATATACTTGAAATGTATAACACACTTAAGCAGTTTAAAATGTATTGTAAAGAGAGCAGAAGTTTGCCAGGAAAATGTCCCTGTTGAGTCACCCTCCAAAAAAAGGACAAAAATTACAGAAGTTAGGAGGTACTATAAACTGAAAGCATCACCTATATGTAAATTAGATTAAATATTATTAATTAATGTTGATTTGTCAGTAGTGATTTGTTTTAATCTGGAAAATTCACCCACATCCAGGACTACTCTTTCAGCTCAATGATAGAAAAATTTAATAATTGTCCTCAGTTTTAAAGAAGACAAAATTAAAAAGTATCCAAGAGAATGTGATGTCATGACTTCTGTGAGAAATTTACTATGAAAGTCAAAGAGAAACCAAAAAACAAACAAACAAAAACACCAAAGAACACTATTGTGTGGTTCAAATACGGAGTTTTACTATCAGAGATTCTTGCTGATTTTGAGAGGACCATGGATTGTTGAACTGGTGAAGTCTCCCTAAGCAGAAGCATCCTGGGGTGGCTGTTTACAAGAGATAGCCATCTTGTTATAGAAAATGTCAATCAACTAATTCTTGGGGTTTCACATCCCATTCAGTGAAATGTGTGACATGTACCTATAGCCTCTTTTATCAGTCAGCTCTTGACCGTTGGTTCTCAGACCTTAAGGCACCTCAACTGACTACCCCATCACCTTTCCTGGTTTTAGTACCTGGTGTTATGCCCTTACCTCTTCAGGCTCCGGGCCTCCATGCCTTCTCTCCCAACCCTAGTGAGTGTTGCCAGTTCTAGATTCTTCCTTTGGGGCCAAACTTTCTGCCCTTCTCAATGTGCCAATTAGCTAATTTGATAAACTCATTTAAGCTAGTATGCTAATAGGTGTGCACTGGAGGGTGTTTTCCTTTCAAGTAGAATGGGCTTTGTAACAGGTTTCCTAGAGCATGCCATGCTGGTGAGAATTTCAAGTCAAACTCTGGGGGTGAGGTGGGGGTGGAGAAGGGAATATATTTTGCCCTTCATAGCCTCCTATTCTACATATATTTAGAGGTATTCCTGTTAATGTGATTTACCAAGGGGTGTGGTTTCAGCTTGGTAGTGCAAGTTTCATTATTTTTTTAAATGAAAGAAATGAAAAGACAGCAAGAAAGAACACATTCTGTTAGTAATACACAATGAGATACCACCAGTTACACCACTATGTTATTAACCACCTTATAGAGTTACTATTTGAAATGTTCTACATTTAATCATAATTTGTTATTCCTTAAAACGTTTAAATTTCATTTTGACTTTGATCGTTAATCATATCAGTCATTCAATAAGTACTGGGTGCTATAGAGGGAACAAGGGAACTATCAAAGGAATTATAACCCTGTTGAGAAGAAAAGATGCCCCCACATGGGCCAAATTAGAAAACAGCAAAGTAAAGTGGTAAGTTATGTGGTTACAGGTAATAAAGACAGTAACTACTTACATCAAACTCTTTGAAACCAGATCATTTAAAGTAGAAAAATCAGTAATAACCATTTTCATTGCTGCAATACTTCTTTACAAGTTATGCTCTAGCTTATGTACCTTATAACCCTGTTGTTTATTTCTTCCTGGCTAGCAGGGATCCTTGTAACATTTCTGGGGCCTCATTTTGAACTGTGGGTATTCATCTGGCCTCATAGATAAAGGCAAGGCTAAGCAAGTCAGATTAGTTTGTGCAACAGGACCTCTAATTTTGAAAAAAAAAACAGTGCAAGCATAATGACCATATCAAAGAGATTTGTTGTTTTAAAAGCCACTCCTATATGAGACGAAGAATAAATAAGAGGAAACAATGGAATATTTTTATATGGCTTAGGATTTATGAAAGAATACCACCTTGTGTAATAATAGGAAGAATCTATTAACCTCTAACACTTATATTTTTTCTCTCTTCTAAACATACAGGCATCTTTTCCAATGAATCAATCACTTGCAGCTAATCCTGCCATGCCTTTCAATCCTTACTTACCTCCTCATCCTGGGATGGGCCTGGTTCCTGCTGAACTTCTACCAAATGCACCTGTTCTGGTTCCTGGAAACCCACCTCTCGCATTGCCAGGAGTCGCTGGTCCAAAACTGATGCGTTCAGATAAACTGGAGGTATTTGTGTAGAAATAAATACTTATAGGATGGGCAAGAGTATGCATGTGAAGAGTACGAACCTTATGCATACAACATCATTCTCAGCCCATTGCTTGGAATGTTTTGAATAAGTGCCCATGGCTTTTAGCTTGTAGAATATAATCTTGGAGGTATGTTCAAGATTCTGCTACTGCAACTGTACTCTATTGTGAAGCGCATAGATTCACTTGTACGGTAGATCAGGTAGTGTCTTAGTGTACCCAGCCATAGACTATGCATCTCTTTGTCTATGGCAAAGGAAGTCTAGGTGGGAATGCTCCTTGTACCCAGGCTCCTGCTTTACAGCACAAGATTGGTGTATTTGTTAATGAGTCTTTACTTGCTAAAGAAGTCAAACTGAAAAAAAAGTAGACTAATCTAACTCTATATGCATAATGTAAATTTATGTGAATGCGGGATATAAATCTCACAGTGTCTAAATCTTTTTCTCCATTTGAAGAATGATTTATGGAATATAAATATCCCTTGATTCCTAAGAAAAGAAAATCTAAATGAAATTTCAAAAGGCTTTTTGCTTTATTGAATCCCTTAAGTCTTCCCTTAATTGTCATACTTCATAAATTGAAATAAATAACTAGTGGATTTCTTACAAAGTCGGTTCCACTGGCAGCCGCTTAAATACTGGCGGTGTATCGTAATGGAATCTAACATTGTACAGGTAACTCAGTCATGGTTCAGAAGTCTGTTATAAAAACCATCAGTACATTGCTGTATAATACAGACTCATTTCAGACCTTAAAAAAACTCCCTGTTGCAAACAGCTAATTACAATTTAGGCTATTAAATGTTAGATTAAAACCTTGGTTTTCAACAATATTTTAAGCACCTTTTTTTCAATGTGAGGAAAACAGACAGCATTCATTTGGGGCAAATGGAATTTTTCCCCTAGGAATAGAAATTCTGTCTGTGTATATTTTACATCTCTGTGAAGATTTATCCTTCATCTTTTTAAATGTTTTCCTAAAGAAATAACATAATAATGTACACTATTACTCTTACATTCACTGGCGTAATAAATACTCTAATCACCTGCCTGTTATCAATGTGATTGATATGTTGTTGTTTTCTTTAAGGTTTGCCGAGAATTTCAGCGTGGAAATTGTACCCGTGGTGAAAATGATTGCCGCTATGCTCACCCTATAGATGTTTCCATGATTGAAGTAAGTGATAATACTGTGACAGTCTGCATGGATTATATCAAAGGTCGGTGCATCCGGGAGAAATGCAAGTACTTTCATCCTCCTGCACACTTGCAAGCCAAACTCAAGGCAGCTCATCACCAGGTGAACCATTCAGCTGCCACCACCATGGTAAGAACAATCCCGGACTCGTGAACTGTTTGTTTTAGGGGACATGATGAACTTATTCCCAAACTTGTCTAATGTCCTGTAACCATAATCGTTGGTAGTCATGAATGGACCATAATACATACAGCCAAAAGTATAAGCCAGAAAAGAGAGAATCTATCTATTCTACTTTTTTGTTTGTTTTTTTTCACTCGGATTTTCTAAAGGTAATGACTCAAAAGCTTAACTAATGATTTTAAACTGCTGGTTCCCCCATTTTTTAGACAGTGGGGGTAAATTAAATGATTTAAACAGCCAATTATTTTTGAGACGTTTTTGGAGTCTAATTAACCTTAGTATTCTAAAAAGGTAGAAAGCTGCCTCTTCTCTCTGTGAGCCATCTTCATGGGCATTTTGCTGGTGAAATCCTTTATGTCTTTTGAAAACATTGATTTTTTTCCTGACTCAATCTGATTTATTTTATCTACGTAGTTAGGTTGATTTATTTTTTATATACTCAGAAATGGTCACTATTTTCATCCCGACAGCCTCAGGATAGTACAAACGATAGCAGAAAGATCCATTTGTTCATACTCAAGCCATCTTTCAACAGGGGGCTTGAAAGATGGATGTTACGTTTCTCTTACTCTTCTAGATGGGTGGTTTCAAGGACAAAGGCAGCATCCTGCCAAGGAGGGGCTAAATTTAGACTTCTACATGGTTAGGAGAAGAGTCCTGACTTTTGAGTTGCCCTAGCAAGTCAGTTTCAGGGAGGAATTAGTTCTACTTAACACTGAATAGTAGGAGGTAGAAAAGGCATTTGTATAACACTCTAGAGCGATAAATGTTGAGAAATAGGAATTATGATGACCTAATAGTTGATCACTACTGTCAATTACATAATATTGCGTAATTGACCGCTGTCAATTGCATAATATTTATTTCTTTCACTACCTGGGCCTTTCCTCTTAATAACCCCAAGTACAGGCCTCAGCTCTGAGGAAATTTTGTGTTCCCCAGCTGAGGAAAAAGCACTTACCTGCTCCTGATCCCTAAGAAAGGCAATGTGGAGCTAAGTCTCCTCACGTACTCATGTGCATAGATAGTTCCAGACTCCTGTGACAGAGATCTTACCCTTTCACAAGCAAGAGACTTTTTTTTTCTTCAAACATCCCCATGTGTTTTCCTCTTTCTGAGTTGAAATCTATCTTGTAACTGCAACTTCCCAAAATAGATCAATCTCTCTTCCTTATGAGAGTGACTCTCATGCATTTTCTTTAGGCCAAATACCCCCAATTTTCTGCACCTTTTTCTTGTAGATCACAGTTTTAAGACCTGCCACTATATTTTTACTTCTTCCCACATCAATATCCCTCTTCTCTCAGAACTGCACCTATTACTTCCTGAAGAATATGAGCACGAAAGTAGAACAAAACCTATTTTTCCCTTGATTTGAGCAATGTCCATCTATTAACAAATGTTGAAGAAGACTTTGCCAAATGTTTTCTGTCTTAGATTTTTTTGAAGGAAAAATTTTAAACTAGGCAGATAGCGAGATAGCCAGAATGTTCAATGCAGAATTTAAACTTTTGATTTTTTTGATTACTTAAGTTGGTGGCACAGAGTTCAGAAACAATGTGGACCTATTAAAGGTGCAAAATGTGGTTGGCCCTATAAAAATAAGGGCTATCTTACTCATGGGATATAGAAATAATGGCTTGCATGTGCCAGTTTTGTACCCACACCCGTGCTCAGACATGGGGCCTTCAGATACGTGTGTCCATTTCTGATGATTTTGAAGCATTTGGTAGAATGCATATGTTACAAGTCAGCCCCAAATTTCCATTTAGAGAGCTAACTGTTATATAGTAGGCCTTCAGTTGTTACTTGTCAATGTCAACATAAAATTCCTTTCTGTGAAACTGATCGAAGTATGGTTTTAGTGGTAAGGGCAAATTGGCCCATGGGAATTTGTTTGAGGTAAGATTAAACAAAGGAGTCTGCATGAAGAAGTTTAAACTTTTTCTATTTTGTGGGATTCAGAATTGAAAGGCTTTGTAAAAGAGAGACTTTCCCCCTGTTTATGTGTATTGCCCAGGTTGACTTCACTGAAAGCAGCTGTATGCCTTAAAATTTTTTTTGAAAGGAAGATATTTATCCACAGTGTCATACCTCTTCGGGGCAAGTTTGTAAGTTTGCAGTGAGGCTGTTGAGACTCTGCCTCGTGTTGATCACCAAAATATTTAACAATAGTGCAGGAACCATCCAGTCAGAGTCAAGCACCAACCTATCAGAGTGGATATCAGCAGTAAACAGTACTACCTTGTTGGCAAATGCCAGCTGAATGCCCATCCAAGCCCTGCCCAGATTTGTAGTTTGTTAGGCAACCCAACCTTGGTTCTGGTGATCATACCATGCTCATGACTTTCTAGAGAAAGGGCCTGCCCCCCATCCACTAATACCAAAGGGAAATCTTTTCAGAAACCAGGTAAATAGTCTCCTGCCTTGCTCTGTTCACATCTTAAATGAAACCGTTTTTCCCCAATGGTGATATAAGTGTTAGAAATTTTAAATCACATTTTGCAATTTATGATTGTATTCATGACCTTTGCCATCTTGTCATCATATATAAATTGGGAAATTCTGTCTCTCTAAAACTACTCGGTTTGTTTTTGTTGTACTTTTCTAGCATTCGTGTCTTAATTTAGGAGGGTAAAACAGACCTGTCACACTGCACTGACATCAGAGTGCCCACAGGAAAAAGGAGATCATGGCAGGCTCTTTTTTGGCACATGGAAGGCTTGTTGCTCAGAACAAGTGTTCCTGGCTCCTGCATACCCAATTGTTGTTGCTGGGACATGTTTTTTAAGTAATGTGCAACTTGCTGAGAAGAAAATGTAAAGTAATATTTTACTTCTCCAACGAATATGATCCAGGGGCAAGTTTGAGTATTATAAGCACTGTGGGATTTTCAAAGAACTGTAGACATGAAAGGAGGATTTAAAAATGCTAATGGGTATTTTTAAAAGATTTATTTATTTATTTCTCTCCCCTTCTCCCCCGCCCCCAGTTGTCTGTTCTCTGTGTCTATTTGCTGCGTGTTCTTCTTTGTCCGCTTCTATTGTTGTCAGCGGCACGGGAATCTGTGTTTCTTTTTGTTGCATCATCTTGTGTCAGCTCTCCGTGTGTGCAGCACCATTCCTGGGCAGTCTGCACTTTCTTTAACCCTGGGCAGCTCTCCTTACGGGGTGCACTCCTTGCGCATGGGGCTCCCCTACACAGGGGACACCCCTGTGTGGCACGGCACTTCTTGCGCTCATCAGCACTGCGCATGGGCCAGCTCCACACCGGTTAAGGAGGTCCGGGTTTTGAACCGCGGACCTCCCATGTGGTAGACGGACGCCCTAACCACTGGGCCAAGTCTGCTGCCCAGGTTTTAGAATTAAATCTTAGAAGGACTTAACAAAGCAAAATCTTACGTACCAAAACGCCCTTATAAGTGAGAATTGCATACATTTTGCTGGCTATAGATGGAGCTTAAGTAGGGTGGGCAGTAGGTAAGAAGTGATTCATTTGCTTTCTTCTTACCTGCTCTTTTTGAAATATAGAATTACAGGATCTGAACCTGAAGTCCTTATATATATATTGGATTTTGTTTTGTGGGGTTACAGTATCAGACTTTGATCTACCAACATCTGTTTTATCACCTGTATACCATTTATTTTCTGCCCCTTATGTAGAATTCTAACTTGCAGAAATCTTGTTTCCTGCTGTATCTATTGCTTCTCCCAATCTCATTTTTATAGATTGATGGATGAGCATCCCAGAGATGTTAATTTTGAGTGATTATTTCCTATAACAATTTTCTGTCAAATTTTGCCCAATAGGTAGCCTTTTTATATTTGCATACATTAGTGACATTGTAAAGCTTTGTTTTCCCCTGGTATATTTGTTGGTGTTGTTGTTCCAAGACTTCGTTTGCTCTGTTTTGGACCAACTACTCATCTAGTGAACCACTTACTCTCTGCAGCTGGTTACCTTGCTGGGGTGGCCACTGCTTTTCTAACGTCTCACTCCCTGGATACCCCAGCAGGTGATTACTGGGCCATGTCTTATATAACTGGTGCTTGCTTGGTTTGAGTAGGTTTTGACTTTCTTTCATAACATTCATTAACCTCTCCCTTCCCCACAGGCCCTACAGCCTGGTGCACTTCAGCTGATGCCAAAGAGATCGGCACTTGAAAAGACCAATGGTGCAACCCCAGTCTTTAACCCCAGTGTTTTCCATTGCCAACAGGCTCTGGCTAACCTGCAGCTCCCGCAGCCGGCATTTATCCCTGCAGGTGAGAATAGGGCTCTGGGTACTGCAAATTTAAACATGTTTTAGATGAACACATTGCAAAGCAGCTTCCCAAGAGCTTTTAGGGGAGGAATGTCAACAGGTATTTTGATTAGAAGTAAAACAAAGTAGTTATGCTTGATCTCCTAGCATATAGAACTTGTTTTTCTATGATTCCTGAAAATTAATGGTTTTAAATCAAAATAGGAAAAAGTGTCAACATATTTCTTTTCAACTTTTCTTTTTCATTTCTTATGATTGATTTACTTGGCTCAGTCTCAAACTAATTTCTTGACTCTTAGGTATCACTTTCAGACAACAGTCTGCTGTCAAAAAATTGCTTGCCAGCTACAGCATTGCCAAAATGTATAGTCCCTATATCTTTGAAATGCCAAAGATAGTTATAATAGACCTACCCTTAATTTTACATTATAGTATTACATTTAGTATAGTGTAGTGTAGAATAGTATATATTAAGTTGGTAGTTTTACCCTCTAACACTTAGACCACTCGACATCAGAAATACAGCAGTTTGTTATAATTTCCTGACGCTTTGCAGCATATTTTTTATATTATCTGTGACATTCAACTATATTTAATTAACAGTTTTGTAACCAAATTGAATAGAAAATTTTAAGCCAGAATTTTTTCAAATAAATATATATGAAGGGAAATAATTTTCTTCCAGTGGTTCATACCATTAAGAGTGAGCATATAATCTCCTAGAAATAGATTGAAAATACTAAACACTGGGAATACAGTAAATTTTTTTATTGCAAGAAGTCATAAATGCCCCAGTTTAGAAACAGTTATTGAATAAAAACGGCATATGCCTTTAAAATTAACTGGTTTTCTCCATGTTAAATTGACAAAATTTTCTTGGATTATTGGTACTCTTAGTAAGAGACTGTAAAAAGTTTTATTTACCTTCTCAGTAATTGGCCTAGAAGGCTGAGATGATGTGTTTTATCAGAATAACTTATTATGTCCTTGATTGTTTCAGAGAATAGAGGCTTCTCACTTTTAAAACAATTGAAAAATTTTTGAATGTCACATGACCTGCTATAATTGCATTTTTTAAATCTTTCACTGTCACTTTGGTTAAATGGAGAGCCAAGTTTTGTTTCACAGTGACCCATGACCCTATTTAACCAGTGTTCAAACTTCCTGTCAAAATTTTGACATTTTGCCTTCCCCAAATCAAGTCCTAATTAATGTCTTCTTCATTTCAAACTGTCTTTGCAACTTTCCAGAATAACCCTGGAAAGTCACAAAGGATTTCTTTTTTCACTTTGTCAAAAGGAAGATACTAAAAAGAATTAGGTTTACTTTATGAAGAATGTTGTCAATTTAAAAGTGATTTTCTAAAAAAAATGTCATTTAGAAAGCCTGTTAACTTTATAAAGATATTAAGCACATGTTATTGTATACCTGGATTTGAAAAATTCCCTTTGATTAATGAATAAATCAACCAGGTAATTAATTTTGAGCCATCGAAAAAACAGTCTGTTTTCTAGTTACTGACCACAACAGTTCTTCATGACATCGTATAAAATACAGTTTTTACACATTTATATAATAGTTTCTGGGGGAAAAAAGAATGGAATCTTCAGCACTTTTTTCTATCACTTATGAAATGTTACCATTGATATCTAAAAATTAAGATTTTCGTCCCAAGCTTAAGGAAATAAAACTCCTTAATATTCGGAGAGAAAAAAACATAAATAAATCTGATTGAGGTGGCATTATTTTTGGCACTTTTTCTTCAAAACTTGTGGTAATTTACACACAAATTAGATCACTTTGCCTTGGCTATTTCCAGTTAGTCTTCTAAACATGGAAGAATATGGTAGCCCAGGAAGACCAGTCAAGTGATTATAATGTGATTATAAAATTTATATTGTTCAATTGTACACTTTGTTTAGAAGTTAGAATTTTTGCTCAGCTTGACCAATTTAAAGTCTAGATTTATAAACAAACTGTCAGAAGAATATCCTTCCTCTTAATCAATGGCAAAGTAAAATCCTCTCAGGCTGAGAACATCCTATTAATGAAAAGCTTATTTATCCTTTTTTCAGAGTCAAGTCCTTGGTTTCAACATGATGAAGGAGGCAGTGTTAATAGACTGATGCTCTAAATAGAAATATTGGCACAAGATACCAGATCCTGGCACATATTTTAAAAATAATGTGTGTCATAAAATAAAAATTTGCCCTTTTCTGATGATAAAAAAACACTTAGGATGTACTGCTCCAAAATAAATATGCAATTTAATTGAGGCAGTCCCTTTAAAGTAGAAGGAATGATCATTTTTATACCTAAGAATCCAAGAATTACTTTGATGACCTGGGTATGTGATCAGTAAAACTAAGCTGTAATTGTAGGCATGGGAGATTACTGGGTTTGCATGTGCTGATTAATTAATATTGCAAAGAAAATATCTTTCTAGTTAAAAATTATTTCTATCAGTGAAGCTTTAATAATGAAATATCTCTTTTCTTTACTTTCCACGCTTTTCTACATGGTGTACAGGGCCAATACTGTGCATGGCACCCACTTCAAGTATTGGTAGGTTTTTATACCCAAATTCTCAACTTTTTCTAATCTGAAAAAAAGTGTTATTCTGTTGTGATTATGAAAGAGCTGAGTGGATGATGTAGCTGTACACTTTCTGTGTACTTAAGTTTAAATATGGTGCTGTCTGTTATACGTCTTTGTGGGATCAAAATTGTCCTACTTTCTCGAGTCCTAATCGGTTGCCACTGTGGCCAAATACTGACACTGCCATTTCTTTATTTCCACCCTAAAAATAACAAGTGAAATATTTTGAAATGTTTCCTTACCTAACTAGACTAGGCAATTCTGTTCTTAGCTTCCCATCTGTTATTTAAAAATTGTAAAATATTTCAGATGTGTAATTTGTAAAATACAATGAAACAGTTCCTCCAATTAAAAAAAATATTCACTAGAACAAAACCATTCAATCTTTTTAGATGTTGAGAATGGATGAGTTGAACGAAGCTAGAGAATTCTGTAGTGTTCTGTGAGCCTAGCATGAAGCACCCATCTGCACAGAAACCAGGCACAACAGAATCATTTCAACAACCAGTCATGCTCAGATCCAATACAATATGGTAGCTATCTCTAATCCATATTGTACTATACTGGAAAAGATGAGAAAACCTCTACCTTCCCTCTTAGGAGAGCTCCTGGGGAGTTCACACATCCTATAGCCCTAGTCCTTGTGGTCTCCAGCAACAGCCCAGGAGAAAATAGGTCTGCTCAATGCAGGGAGCAATGACCCACCCCACCCCACCGTCTCATATCCATCTCACCCCTCCCTTCCTTTTTGGGAGTTTGCAACAGCTTGACCTCCATGCCCTGGGTGAACCAGACAGTTGATGCAGAGTCCCAAAGAGGCTAACAGAATGTTGAGACAAGACAAGAGGTGAAAACAGCAACCACACAGTAGCAGCACTTACTAACGTAGCAGGGTCTGAACCCTGGCCAGAGATGAGGCCTCTATTATTGAGGGATTGGCCATTCCCTGCAGGAATTAATAACATTTCCATTGCTATTAATAGGGGGCATTATATGTATATGCTTGGAAGAAGAGACTACTGCAACTTTGGGAAATGTGTCTCATCTTCCCACATTGTGGCTTTCTCAGGATGCTCCCCTGTCCTTTCACCTTAAGTATTCTGCTTATGAATGCAATCTGCATGCTTCTGAGATGCTGCCGCTTGTCCAATTGCTGTATTCTCAATGGAAAACTAGAGTGTTTTTGGAATTGGCATATGAGGCAATAATGGATGACTATAGATAGTGGATAACTCTAGAGACAAGCATAAGGATAACTATAGTTTCTGTTCATCACCATTTGGGGTATATTTTTGGTTTCTAAGACATTGCATATGTTGATTTTCCTCTCTTCAGACCATTCACTTTCTCCATAGACTTTCAGAAAATCTGAATTCAATAGATGGTAAATTATCCAATAGATGATAATAATTCAATAGATGATAAACATATGATAAATTATTATATATGCCTGCTTGCCGTTCACACATAAATTCCTTGGTTTGCTTTCCAAAATCAGCTAGCAACTAGAAATGCTTTCAGTGACAGAGAAAGCATCCTGAAGGAGATGTTGCAGCTGTTAACCATTTTAGCTGTAATCTTTGCTGTGAAGACAAGATTTTGTTGGGTATTTACTATGAACTGTCCCATGTATTTGATTAAAAAATAGCCAAAGGTTCCAAGGAGTTTGCCAGAAATGCACTTAAACACCTGCATGCATAATTCACTATGCTTTTCGTATCTGTTCCCCCTCCATACCTGCCAATAGAATTACTATTTTTTTTTTGCATTCAGATCAGGTAAGTATACACCTGGAAATCTAGTGACGGCAATCACATCCACAAGTCTGAACCCAAACACAGAT
This sequence comes from Dasypus novemcinctus, assembly GCF_030445035.2. Taxonomy (NCBI): domain Eukaryota; kingdom Metazoa; phylum Chordata; class Mammalia; order Cingulata; family Dasypodidae; genus Dasypus; species Dasypus novemcinctus. Next base: position 150,701,801 of record NC_080704.1, on the reverse strand, counting down.
TCACAAGATAACTGTCAGCCTAATTCCCATTTGAACGTGCATCCCAGTTATTTGTCTCCTTAACTAGCTATTCATTTAGAAAGCCCTGGTAAAATCAGATTTTCATATACAACATTGTAATCAGTTCTGAAAAGTTTGCCTTTTGAATCACCTACATCATGATTCTCCTCAAAACTTATACTAAATGTTGAGAATGGTTCAGTTTCCTCAATGGTTACTATAATTGGCTTTTCCCTTTTTCTCTTTTTAAATATCCCCCCTTCCATGCTGTGTTGCTTTGCACTGACTGTGATTGCATGTTGCACCCTGGTGTATCCATCATGATGATGTCACATGGCTTGTTGCTGTGATATCTACCACACCCCATTCCATCGTATATGTCATGATTGCGTAAATACTCCACCTTCCCGCGTGTTGCTTCCATGGTTTCCTACTGAAAGTGCCCATGATGCACGGTGCTACACCTACCACTGTGTCTGCAGCAACACCACCTGCCACCAGCGTCCCCTTCGCTGCAACAGCTACAGGCAATCAGGTTTGGCCTTTTATTTCACCTGTTCAGACCTAGAAAACTGCAATGTGTTGGTAAGGCACGTATATGCTTTTTTGGATTGGTGAGAGACATTAATTCATATTCTAGTGTGTTTCTTAGGGAACTGTCACATTTAGAAGTTTTATTTGCTGTTATATTCTACTGTGTGGTATGTGCTTTGCTACTCACCAGGAGTTTAATCATCAGAATTTTACTCATTTTTAAATTGGTTACCAGTTGTTGCTCTTGATATGCTATATAAAATTGTTGTTGCCACACCAATCCTCAACTATTCCTTAAATGCTTCCTCATGGTCAAGAGGAGAATTTATTTTCTTTTACTACCTTTTTTAGTTATTGTGTTTGAAATTTCACTTGGTACAATCATCACATTTATTTTATGATACATTGTAAAGAAAGCAAATGATATCACCTTCCTTTCCAAGGCACAGATATTCTTTTCATTTCCCAGTGATTTCATCTGAAATTCCTTCTCATATTAACATTAGATGTGCTTATGTTGTTATGATTTTCATTTGCTTTAGGTATTTCCAGGCAGAGTCATAAGGCAAATTATAAGTATTGGGGGAGTCTTGAAATTTTAAGATTTTTTGTGGAATGTGTATGGCCATTTGTGCCTTATTAAAGTGGCAGTCATGTTTGCAGAGTGCCAAATTCCACTGCTGTTTAATTTACATTTCAAGTTTGATAACCATGTAGCATTAATTCATTGGGGAACAAACCACGTTCTAGTCTGTGCTTTGTAAAATTAACTATTGGTGGAAATGGTTAGCATGTCTAAATTTTTCTCTGAAATTGATTATGGTTATTGATTACCATGTTCAAGCAGTGAACAAAATAAACAGAATTTTCTCAAGAAACTATTTTAATATAAAATCTTTTTTACTACTGTAGATACCCCAATTATCAATAGATGAACTGAATAGCAGCATGTTTCTTTCACAGATGTAGAAGTTACCAGTAGAACAGTAAGTTTCTTTAAGTATTAATATAAATAATATTTATAGGTTATATCTTCTATTTATATCATTGCATTTGATAAAGGCTTTTGTATATATTTTCATTAATACACTTTATTTATAACTTAGATCTTGATTTATACATTCTGAATTTTTCCAAATTGAAAGGTGGAGAGCAAATATGCAATATTTTAACATGGAAATGACAGCTGGTACTGTATTTTCCCAATGAGCTTACAAATTCTGAAATGTTTTCCTATTATTAAAGGAGTATGATTAGTTAGCCGAAGGCACAGATAACTTGAATTTTAATTCTTTTCATTTCATAGCATCATTTTTTTAATTGAAGTAAAACAGTATCTTTCAGGATTTACTGAAATGATTATCTTAAAGAAAGTAAGCATTATGCTTCTCCTATGACGTTATAGAAAGTAGTGCTTTTACATTCTGCCACTTTGTGTTGCTTCCCATGTAAGTCTGTCAGAACCGTTCCAACTGTTTTTGAATTTTGAGTGACACAATTTAGTAATTTGATCATTATTTTCATTCAAATCATGTGTTGTTGTTTTTTTAAATTTGCGTTACTGTTTTTGTCATTGGATTTTTTTCCCCTTCACCCTTGATCTCCTCTTTGCCTATCCAGAGCCCTTAGTAGCACACGCTTAATTTGAACAATTGCTCACTTGGAACATGTGGCTTTTGAAGCCACTTAAGGCTCTGCAGTTTCTTAATTAATGATAGAGACCTATTAAACAAGCAAACCAATTCTGAATTGCATATACAGTATTAGCCATTGAAAGATTGACATTCTCACATCCACAGTATTTCATTTAGTTGAAGAACAGTTTTCCTGATAGACTAGTTCCCAAAATCCCAGCTAGCACTTCTTGCCTCCTGAGGATACACAGGCCCAGAACACTAACTGTTCTAAACAGTGTCTATAGCTAGCTGATAAATAGATGCCCTCGATCATAAGGGATGTTTTGAAAAGACACCTTTGAGGAGATGGAATAGCTGAAGTAGTTGTAAACTGCAGTAGGTTTTAGGGATGTCATTTGGGATAGTGGCAACTTGGGAATGTCATCAAACACGAGAATGTAGTTTTTGTTAACTGTTGCCTGGTTCTTTTTTTTATTATTATTCATTTTTAAAAAATATTACATTCAAAAAATATGAGGTCCCATTCAACCCCACCGCCCCCACCCCACCACTCCCCCCACAGCAACACTCTCTCCCATCATCATGACACATCCATTGCATTTGGTAAGTACATCTCTGGGCATCACTGCACCTCATGGTCAGTGGTCCACATCATAGCCCATACTCTCCCATGTTCCATCCAGTGGGCCCTGGGAGGATCTACAATGTCCGGTAATTGTCCCTGAAGCACCACCCAGGACAACTCCAAGTCCCAAAAACGCCTCCACATCTCATCTCTTCCTCCCATTCCCTGCACCCAGCAGCCACCATGGCCACTTTTCCCACACCAATGCCACCTTTTCTCTGTGGACCTTGGATTGGTTGTGTCCATTGCACATCTATGTCAAGAGGGGGCTTAGATTCCACATGGATACTGGATGCAATCCTCCTGCTTTCAGTTGTAGGCACTCTAGGCTCCATGGTGTGGTAGTTGACATTCTTCAACTCCATGTTAGCTGAGTGGGGTAAGTCCAATAAATCAGAGTGTAGGAGTTGAAGTCTGTTGAGGCTCAGGGCCTGGCTATCATATTGTCAGTCCAGAGATTCAAATCCCCTAGATATATCTTAAACCCCAGCACCACCTACAATTCCAGTAAAGTAGCATGAAAGTCTTGTGAAAAGAGATCTCATCTGAGTCCAGCTCCATCACGCAGAAACACCAGCTCCAAAGAAGGGCCAACTGACATGGCAGTGAACCCCATCTGCCATGACCATAGAACCCGTGGGTCTCTTTAGCCCTCAAAAGAACCAATACCTGGGGTTGTATCTACTTTATCTATCTCTGAGACTCTGTTCAGGTGTGCATAAGGTGTTGCCTGATTCTTATGGGCTGCTTCACATCAAGATAAACAAAAGTTGTCAAATATAATTAATGTCCCAGACAGAATATGTATTGGAATAGTGGTTTCTTTTTGCTTGACTCCATTTGAAAATTTAGAGGTATTTGACAATATAAACACTTCAATATGTAACAAATGTTGAAAATTTCTCCAAAGGTCAAAAACATAATTTTGTACAATGCAGTACACCTGGATTTCACACTTAAACTATTTCTGCATGCCTCTAAAACATTAAAATAAACATTGTAAAGTTCATTTAATATTTGCATATTTCAAAATATTTGGTATCAAACCATTTTCTCAATATATACTTGTTGAAGGAGATGGATGGATGGGTGGGAGAGTGTTCATCAAAATATTTTGGCATTTTGTAGATAATGCCTTATAACAATCGAGTGTGTCTCTGCTAACTTGGGGCAGTCCTTCACATTAGCACTTAATGAGACTCATAGATTACTATGGATGAGCTCTTTTAGTGACCATTTCTGACAGTTTCATTTTTACAAACATGGAATCTGAAATGCAGAGTGGGGAATATGTTGTAGTTCACTCACAAAATTGGGACAGGAACCATAGTATCCTAACTCCTATTTTACTCACTCTTTAATCTTTCTCACTCTTTTTTTTTTCCATTTCAGTTGAAATGCTGAACAGCAGAGTTATGGAGTATCGGAATATCTCCCTGGGAAGCTCCACACGGCCTTTCTATGTATATTCATGTATGTCCTCTTCTACCAACTCAACACTAAGCGTGGTGCAGTCAATATATTAAGCAAAGCAAAAATGCAAACCAATATATACAAATAAAAAAACAAAGCATTAAAAAATCAAGAGATGTTAAAAAAAATATGAATACAAAATCACTAACTACCATCCATCTTATTTGAATTTATTAATTAGAACACGGCCATAAAATTTTGTAATTTGTTACATTACCATTTGTCATTTTCCAACCGTTTTGATGAGTGCATCTCCACAGGGGATTATTGTTGGTTTACTGTACATTCTTGGTGGATAAATGTTTGTCTGAATTTGAAGTGTTACCTTACTGTTTTGTTTACACAATAGTCTATTGGGTTGATTTAGAATGTATCTAATATATCCAATACCATTTTCCCATTATTGTATTGTGTTAGGTTTCTACATAGAATAGTGTTTTTCTGTATATGTGTGGTGTTTGTTTTCAGCCAAAATGTTGTTAGTGGGAAACAGAAGTATGTGCTTGAAAAACATGTCAGGTTAATATTAATATGCTCCCTCTTTCTTTAGGATATTTCTGTTGTTTTCTTGGGGCAGACATTTAAAATGCCTCACTTTTGAGTGTACACAAAACCTGTTCATAACCATGCATGTGTGGAATTTGTACCTTTAAATCAACTTCTCAGCATTTATACTAAAATTTATGTAAAGAGTCCATTGCATTTTTATGTGGCTCAAGGATCTTATCTCCTAGGTTGAGTGTGTAAAACTGAGCCATTTGCCATCTTGAGCTGAGAAACCAGTAATTGGAGGCTTAAAGGTATGCTAATTCTAGGTTATAAATTAAACAGAGATGGGAGCATGAAGATACTTTTTACAGATTGGAGAACGCTATGTAAAACCATCACAATGTAACCTTTTACACAAGTGCCATTTTCGACTGCAAATGGCACATCTTCTTTAGACTGTTCTTTGAGTAATAAGTATGATGCAGTCTAGCAAAAGTCAGGGTGAAAGAAAATTGTTTCCAAATGAGGCCTTTTCTCCCCAAATTGGACAATCTTCTCTGTTTATTGCAGGCATAGCTTAAGTACAGGTTTGGGGAAATGATGGGCAGGGGAGAGTGGCGTTTAAAATTATCCTTTGATTTATTCAAAATTTCTAGGAAAGATGTCCACAGTGGCCTTTGGCTTCAGTTCAACTTAGTTTCCAGTTTTGTTAATCTCATCAGTAACAGAGCAAGCACCTATATTATATATCAGGGGTTTGCCCACCCAAACTTTAACATCATAATCTCAGATCATAAACAAGCCTCTTTTTGTATGATGGGATTCGTTTATCTTTATGTGCATTTGAAAATTATAATAGAAAAGCTTGGCACCATTTGGATAAGACAGAGTGACTACACTCCACAGAGCTGAACTGAATTCACATTACTAATATTTATGAAATAATTTTACAACCAAGTAAAATAGTAATTAATTCCTGTGGTATGGTGCATACCTCCTCTACTCTACTCAGTAATTAAAGTAGCTATTGTGATACAGTAGAAACATGATATTTTACATCAACTTAGGTGGATTTAATATTCTCATATGTATTTTCTAACTAGAAAGTATAAAATCATCAACCTTGATATGTATAAGAGGTTTCTTTTTCTCCTTCATGAAAATGACAGGAAAAAAATCGGATTTAGGATACCTTAATTGGCTAGTAATGTTTGAATCACAGAACAGTGGTATTGGCAGAGACCTTTTCACAGTAGATAAAACTGAGGCGGAGGGTATGTGACTTGCCCAAGGCTACCTAACTAATTGGTGACAGTTGGACCCAAAAATATATCCTGAATCCCAGTTGCTCCACCATTTTACCTTGTTTGTGCTTCAGAACATTTGAGACTCCATCCCTAAGCAGATTAATTTCAATGATAATCCAAAAAGGAAATTAACTCTCTGGTAGTTGATATCCTGTTGATCTTAATCATCAATCCAATTCATGACCAAAAGTGACTTTTAAATGATCTTACTTATATCCATTAACAGTATTGCTTGGAGTTAGAGAACTAAGATGTGTCTTGACTTTTACCTATTGATTCTTTGAACTACTTAGTTTCCCCAAATCTTACCATTGTTAAAGTAAGAGTATGCTTTTTGTACATTTCTTGTGTGTGGAACTGAGTTTTGTGTAACTTGTGCCAGTGCCTCTCTTGAAGGGCAGATTCGATCACATGAAGCCAGGAAAGATGCACCTGAACTAGTCTGGATGTATTATTTAGAGGAGATAGGGGCGTTTTCAGTGCAAAATGAATTTTTGTGTAGTTGACCATTTTGATGCAACGTCCTGTCTCTAACTTTTTAAACCTCTGGCAAAGGTGTGCATAGATTTTTTAAAACCTAGAGTACAGCTGGTTTCATGTTCCTTTAAGCACTTAAAAACATTAATAGGTTCAGTGAGAGAGATGCAGGGTAGTTGTATTTTTGGTGCCACAAACTTTTTATATTGTTGGCATATTTAAAGTTGCTTTTTAAATGGATTTAAAGAAAGAAAACTTAAAGCACTAAAGTTTTGATTGAGTTCAAAAGAATTTTGGCAAAATGCAATTTTAAGATAGCACTCTTTAAACTAGATGTGCAATGACTTATACAAATTGTTTTTTTTCAAGAAAAGAAGAAAGTCATTAGACTATAAATTCCAGTTAAAAAGACAAGTCACAAAACTAATCAGTGACTCTAAACAAAAATTTACTTAATGAACTGTATATATAAAATTCTAATCACTTGTGATTCTTAGATAACATTTTATAAGCTTTCTATTTTTCATAGGCCTCAAATTTTATTCATCCAAAGTAATTGTTTTGTCTATTTCTCTCAGCCTTCTGCAAAAATACGCAGGAATGCTGAAACACAGATAAAATGAGTCATTATACAGAGAAAGTACTCTAAAAATTATCATTTAAGAAGAATTTGGAAGTATCGATTAAAGAAACACACACATACTTTGTGACCATGAGAATATTTTTAAAGAGGGATTAAAATTAAATTAAATGGATTCATAAAATTGCTATTTAAATGCAGTATTTCCTTTTGCAATTAGAGTGTGATTCTACAACCAGCCGTTGCATTTCATTTCATTTTTCTACCTTAGAGTCTTTAATTTGTGGTTAATTGCTGTGTGGAAAGCCATCTTCTCCCTTTTCCATCAGTCTGCATCATCCGTTTTTGAACGTGTTAAAGCACTTTGTTCTTTCTGTAAGTGTTGTCCTACACCACTAGGCTGTGTTCACTAATGGGGCAGCCTGCACTCATCTGCTCTCCTATTTGGGAAAAGCAAGTACCTCCTCCTTGCCCTAAGCAAGAACAGAATAAAATTAATCTTGACAATTTGAATCTGCTATTAATGACATGAGCAGTAAGCAAGTGATGTGTGAATAAGGAATAACAGTGACATTACACTTTATTAAAAAGGAGAGCAGGCCTTGTGCTACTTGAGATGTTACATTGTTCTTTTTGTAATTCCCCTTTGGAGAGTGCAGGTGAGGATGCTGTTAGAGAAAATGCAACTACAAATTGTTTGAGTTCTTCTAGGCTGTAAGGTAGGCAGGCTGTGATACAAGAATGATTAGTAACTAGAGTTCTCATTGTTGTTATCCCTTCTACATTTCACACATGCTGAATTAGACATAGGTAAAATTTATGAGAGAAATCTGATTTCCTAATCCTGTTGAAGAGATTTAGTAAGATAGTGGTCTAATTTTACCAATGCCTGTCAAAGGCAATAAAATAAAGAGTATATCAAAGAGTATAGCAGCTTTTTAGAAAATCTAGGTAAAGGCCTAATGAAACTGTAAATATAAATACAAATATAGATTCTGAGCACCAACTCATTAGTTGGTGCCACATTTCCATTTATCTTATTGTTAGTTTTTAAGGTTTTTATTTTATTACTTTTTTATATCTCTAAGAAGAAGCTAATGAGTTTAACTTGAAGGAGAGTTAGAGAAAATTTAAGGTTTTACTACATGTATTCAGCTTGCCTAGATATGTTATAAACTGACACTGAAGCATGACAGTCTAGATTATAGTCCATAACTATTCTTTACAGTTCACAGTTTAAGAACAAATTTAACTTTATATACAAATAATAATTGTTAACTAATTATATTTAGATGTTGCTTTGGCAACAAAACTACAACATGGCTACCTTTAGACACATTTCGTGTATGTGAAAATTTTACTTGTAAACTATACATGGTTTGTGACAGTATGAGTTTGTAGAAGATACAGCTCAAAACTCTCAACACAGATATGGTTGATTCTTTTTTTTTTAATCCCAAAATCCCATGTGAAAGCTGAATTTGTGTCTTGTGTGGCTTTTTGCTCAAAAAGTTTACAGCACATGGATTCTAGAGTCAGGTTTTATAGCTTATAGAATTTGTTGTGTGGATAGGGTTATTCCACAGTATTTAGACTTCCAAATACAATCGTTGCATTTATAATACATTACCTGGCCTTTTTTGTGCTTTTTATTTATTCAAAAGTCCCGTATTCAAGTGGCATAGCTATAGCTGGAAAAATTCTGTTTTCTGGAACTACATACTTACACGAATACATCAAAGTTAGGATTAAAGCATGACTAAAGCATATTTTGAAATTAATTCCTATTTTTAAATCCACACATAAAGATACTGTGGAATGACCCCCTAACAGTGTTTAAGAAACATATGCTGCAGTTAACTGATTGTCTCAGTTAGGGTGCGAATGTGTGAGACACACCTTTTTTGCACTTATGTACATAGTCCATGAAAGCAATCCTTGGGGCTTTCTTTGAATATAGTAAGTCTGTGATAGTAGTGGAAAAGTTTCTAAGAGACAGTTATTTCTAAGGCTTTCAAAAGGAGGGGATTTATAGCAGGCAACAGGTCAACTTCAGTTTACGGTGCTGAACAAGAGCTGTACTTTGCCGATTAGTAAGACCACTAGCAAAGATTATTTGCTTTATAAATTATTCTCCACTTTAAATACATACACACACACACACACACACACACACGTCAGGCATGTTTCTGGCTGAGGTTTTCTTTTTTCATTGGTTGCAAGCAGTGAAATATCCAATGAATTACAAGACAGATCTTCCCATTTGGATCACATCAGGTTTCATCTTTCTTTTCTGAGGTAATTTTACCAGATTAGAAAGTGCTTCACTGTGCCACTCCAGCTTCCCATTTCTTTACTTTACCTAAACAGAAGAGAACCATCCAAAATCTTAGATAACTTAGGAGCTGGAAGAGAAATATTTCAATCATATCAGCTCAGCCAATTGTAGCTCCCACATCACCTACAGATCTCCATTTAATATTTTTGTTCCCCCCAGGAAATAAGGCCTAGAAAGGGTTAAGGTTAGAAAGGTTTAACATCATCACTATCATCACCGGTATTTTGAGTCCTTCATATTTTGCTCTGGAGAAAGGAGCCCATCATGGGTTTGGGGAAGTTGGTATTAATATCGCTACCCATTTTGATAGCTCTCACTCTAGAGACAGGAAAATAAACCAAAGTCAGAAAGCAACCCAAGCCTTACAGTTGTCCAATAGCTCAGGGTCACTTGGCAAGAAATTTCATTTTTTCCCCCTCAGCCATAATCACTTAGAGTCAGCCATACAACAGCGCCACCATCAGATTCAGCATTCCCCTTAATTTAAAATATGTGCATTCATTCATTCTTTAGTTAGAAATTCCAACTTCAGACTTACTACGAATATATTTTCCCAATTTAACCCATATTCTTGGGTTGACATTTCCCTTATGAGTCTATAAGCCACAAGAATATATTCTCATGAGGTTAATAGAGATTTCTTAAGATTTTAAGTCAGAAAGATTCGTCTATAAAATAGGAATGAATCTAGAACCTACAAAGCTATTGATATTCTAGCATAGTATTATTAATCTTTTAGAAGTTCTAATAGAAAATTTTAAATTGTGGTTTAGTTCACAAAAGATAGCCATTGAGTCTATGGTATGGTATGCAGACAGACAGCCACTGGATCACACACTTTGTTTCTTAGCACTCAGTGGCCGCATTTACATAAATAAAATAAATTAGAGAATGAAGCATAACTGAGAATGTGTATAACTGAGGCCAAAAAGGGAAAGTTTCCAGCCCTTCTACTTGTCCTTGTCTATAATTAATACTCACCCATTAATACTCAAAAGCAGGATTATCCCAGAAAAAAAATTTAACTTTGAATAGAAGCCGCTCTTTGCAGATATTGCAAAAATCTTTGCTAGTCATTTTCTACATCATATTACTTTAATTAAAATAATACCTCTGTAACAAGACCTAAAAGTAAACCAATTATTAAGCAGTGCTTATTTCTCCCAAAAATACACAACTTAAAAGAGATTTACCTGTCACAGAACTGCATGATTCCAAAGCTTTATTTCTGTATACAGATGCTATTAGTGATGTAAACCAAATTATTTTGTTGCTATGTCTTTTGTGTCTAGCAGTTGAGAGGATGATATGACCATTAGCTATTGGATTCTGGAGTTTGCCTTTTCAAAATAAATTTCCTTTTTATTATTGTTGTTGCTTTAATTGTTAAAAATGAACCATTTGTTATTAGCCCCCCCCCCCCCGCCGCAGATCATTTAAACTGATTTATTTACAAAAGGATGCCCCTAAAAGTATTCTTTTTTAAGGGCTAATTTTATGCATTCTTGTAACAACAATCCAGATAATATAGAAAATTGAAGCACATATTTTGGGCAGAAAAATATAAATTTAAAATACCTATAGATAAGAAAAATTATTAGCCCTATGCAACAATTATAGATTTAAATAAAATAACCAGAACATTTCATGACTATAAACTGTTCCCCATAATATTTTGCCTCCAAAATGCAACAGCTCATTCCCTCAACTGCTCTCAATTCGACAGATGCTTCGTTTTTGCTTTTATTTTGCTAAGTTTAGTGCTATAAATGCTTGTTTGTGTTTAGAATTGTATATTATGCAACTCATTTTATTATGCTAGTTCTGTGTTTATTTTTGTTCTTTTAATAAAATGTGTAAAATCTTGGTTATGTCTTTTTTTATGAATCCATATTCAAACATTAGGAATTTACTTAAAAGTTGTTGATATTCTAGTATATTCTGATTTTTAGAAATTCTAATATAAAATTTTAAAATGTGATTTGGTTCAATGCTGTATTTCATACATAGAATACATTTCTTTACAAATATACCTTCAGTATTTTGAATTATATAGATAATGCATCCATTTTTATTTGGATGTATTATTCTGATAATATTGAAGTTACTAACAAAAGGACTTGTATTTTAGTAAAAGAAAAAAACTTAAAAATTTTGAGATAATGCTTACTGGTTTCTCTTGTACCTCAGGAATTCTCAGGCAAATTCTAAGATATATTATTAGAAGTTTGTATTTTTCAGTCATTCATTTCTATCCTGCATTTTCTGTGTATCATGAAACCAGTGTTGTTCATTTCATTTTTTTTAAAGATGGACATCAGTGGTTTCATAACAATGAGATGCATGGATTTTTCCATCAAAATGTTTTCTCTCACTTAAACTCATTTATCTCCAACAAATGGCACAGGAATGAATGGAAAATTATTTATGTTCTTTAAGAAAGCAAAATGTAACTTTGTAATACTTTAGTCTGTCAGATTTCTAAGTACTTCAAAATGCTAATCCGTACTTTCTCTGCATTAACCAACATTTGGTAGTCAGACTGATAGGAAAACCGAGGTGAAGCAGGTTTGAATCAAAGGTTGTGAGAGAGTAAAGTATTTTTCACGTGTCTATAGTGGCGAAAAGGGCCTGGGACAAAAGTGGGTCTTTGTCCAGTATCAGCCAGTTCGTACAGAGCTACAAGCTCCATCTCCTCTTTGCCCTGCGATATTAGCTTAAGTGTGGTTCCCATGATGGCATTTCCTGATTCGTCATATACCTTCTTAAGCCAACTTTGAGATCTTTGATGTGTTGTTTGTGTTTCTGTGAGTCTGTGATAATCCCACCACTAAAACCAGTCAGTATCTAGACATTTATAGGAGGTCTCTGGCCTCTTCAGAATTCAGTTTGTCTTTCACTTTGAAACTGCTGAATGAGAGATAAGAACTCATGGCAGGCATTCACAACCATCATCAAAATGGAGACTAGGAATTTTCTCTTGACCAGATGAAAGTTCACCCTTAGGCAAAAATGGATGTAGACCAAGTTTATCTTAGGTACAATCTCTTTCCCTAGCAGCCTTCCAGGCAGCTCCTTTTCCCATACTTCATTGTGGCCTCTGGCCCTCCAGAAGCCCCATGGCAATATCTAATCAGACTTTTCTTCCCCAGGTAGATCTGAACTTTTCCCCTTCAGAATATTCCTGCTGGGCTTCCCAGGCTCTGGAGAGCAGCTCTCCACTGAGATCTAAGAAACAGATCTCACTAAGGTGTTAAAGACTGGCAGTACTTTATGTGCTGCCTCTCCTGGGAGTGTTTGTATTTAAAATGTCATGACTCATGTGGATAAGGAAGCTATATTTTACTGAAACAAACTTCAGTAATTGCTGAATCACAGCATTTAGGCTGCAAATTCCTATGGATTAGAGCAGTCTAGTTTTTCACCACCTCAAAAAGCGCAAAACAATGAAGTATCTTGTAATTATGTTATTGTCAGGAAAGTTCTGATATAGTAATGAACCTAAAATAATGGCTAGATAGTGAACATCCCAGAATTCCATTGACCAGAATCTACTTTCACATGGTCAGCCTTATAAAAGTCAGCCTTTAGTGTATACCACACAGTGAAAAACTTGATATACAAATATATTTCTAAAATAGTCTACTGCCTATACTTTCTAATACTCACCAATGGAGACACATACTTTGATTTTTTTTTAATCTTTCCTGTACTAAAAATGCCCAAATAATTGGTCCCTCCCAGATTTTCCTTTCCGTGCCTAAATTTATATTTATTCCTTAGACAGGAGGAAATGGCAGTTTGGGGAATAAAAGCCAAGAGCTCCAAGTAGAGTACTTTAAATAAAAAGGACATCCACTAAAACTTAACATGATTTTTGTTAGAGGAACAGGTCTGATAACCTGTCCTTTCAGACAGATGCCCAAAGCAAAAGCACAGCATTCATAAGTGGATGGAGAAATCAGTATAAGAAGGGAGTTCCGGTCAGGACAGCCCAGCATTTTAGCATTATATATGAAAACAGCATAGTACAGAAGCAGGCAGGGCACAAAGTGAACAGGCACAAGAAAAGTTACAGGTTTTCCTGATGAGAGCAGGAGATCTCTCCCATGAGCGATGTAATGCACTGCATGCATATCCAAGTGCAAAGAGAGAACTTGGTAAAAAGTCGTAGAATACAGTGGATGAACAATAGCAAGCAGCAGCAACAGCACCTGTTAAAAACCTGTTCATTAAAAACTGGACCTGGGGAAATGCAGAAGGAATCTGAGGAGTCTGCAGTCAGCATTCTAAGAGACCTAATGGCAAGAGAAAGTGACAATCGGCCCTTTGAGGATCAGTATAGGTCTCAGGAAGTGAGAGGGGGAAGAATGGGATTGAGACAGAGACTTTGCCTTTAGCCTTCATGACTTGAAGAGTCAAATAATTCTTTGTTGGGAAAATTGACAGTTTTGAGAGAATCATATCTGTGTTAACTATACACATGTATATTGTGAGTGGTTATTGATGTGCCTTTGTTAACTATTTAATAAATAAATGTGTGTGTGATTCATTCAAAGTATTTTGGTTCTTTCCATTTACAAAATCTCAAATTAAAGAAATCCATTAATGAATTATACTGGAAAAAATGGAATCCACATGAAACCAGGCAATCACTGGTCAGAGTTTGGGGCTGTAGGTAGGGGTTGTCCATAAATGAGGCATTTGTGTTAACAGTCACACCCCAATGTCAGAGTTGGTGTCTGGGACCTCACTGATGTTGAATATACCAAATGTTTACCATCACCCGAGCACTAGCCAAGGGTAGGGAGCACTATAATAAGCAACTCCTTTTTCGTGATGAACACTATCAGAGATATTATGGATCCTTAAGATGCTTGGGACTGTAGGAGTCATTGGGATTAGATTATGGGGCCAGGGGAACCACCCAGACCACCCAGGAAAAGTGGCCAAGGAGTGTGAGATATGCAGCCACACTAATTGTGTTTTCTCTCCATATCCTGGAGAAATTCTGACCCTGTGATAAAAGAAAGGTACTCACAGTTCCAGATACTGTTGTCTTTGTGAAAAGACAGTTCAGAGTAACTCTTGAGTGATATCAAACAATAAACTCTTCCAATAATATTTTTAAAATTATTGTATACACTTTCAGTATAATGTCACACGATCCTTCTCACTTCATATCCATCTTCCACACAGAGTCCTTTTTCTAAAGTCAAAAACAGATTATGTCACTTCCTTGACAAAATCTTCCATGGCATCATAATGCCTGTGGGATAGTCTACACCCCAACATGGTACTATTGCATGCTCTGATCTTAGATTTGCCCTAGCTTCATCTTTGCTGTCTGCCTCCCAGAAATCTACACATTCCAAAGCAAACCACTGACCATTTCTCAGATACACACCATTATTCCCGCCCACCCCTCCATCTCCCTGCATAGGCACATTTTCCTCTCCACTCAGAACACTTCGCTCTCTTCCCTACTCTTCCTTACCAACTCATCCTTCAAGGTATATATCAAATATCAACTCTTTCATGAGGTCTTCTCTGGCCTTCCCAGACACCACTCATTAAATATTTATTTAATGCTTACTATTAAAGCTCAGTACCCACTTCGTGTACACTGCTAATAACATTGTATATATGCCTCCTCCATTAAACTGGGCTTTTCACTGGCAAGAGCCCAGTCTGGTTCATCTTAGTATCCTCCATGATGCCTTGAACAGTAGCCACATAGTAAATGAATAGAGGACTGTCAGAAGAATCATCAACTAAGACGTCGGGGCACTCTTGAAAAGAAAAAAATTTTCAAATAAAAGGTATTTATATAATGATACAGGAAAATTCCACAAATTGCAATTACAGGAAGAACAATTAGGCCTTGTGGAACAGGGAGGTGATCAGGTAGCTTGTTTCCCCTCTCTGTCTTTCTGGATCTCTCTGTCACTCTGTTCCTCTCTCCAGTCTCCTGCTTCTCTCTGAAGATCAGATTTCTCAGATTGATCATGGCTACTCCAGAATGGTAGTCCTCCCTAGTGGTGGACTGTACCAGAATCACCTGTAGGGCAGAAAAACACAGATGGCTGAGTCCCACCCCCAGAATTTCTGATTCAGTAGATCTGGGGTGAGGTCTGAGAATTTTCATTACTAATAAGTTTCCAGATGACACTGATGCTGCTGGTCTTGGGATCGCACTGTGAGAATCATTGTTCTATATGAATTTCAAGCTTGGTTCCTCACAATTCAAACAATTGAGTTACTGGGTCCCACTGTCTTACTCTCATGAGAATCTGATTGGCCCAACTGAGTCAGATATTTATCCCTGTTATATTACAGTTGTGACCAAGGGGTTGGAGTCACATGGTATATATGGAAAGCTTTCCTTAGGGAACTTTTCAAAGAAGATCAATCAGAAAATGGATTTCTAGTACATTCACTGACTGTAATGACTTTTAACGACAAATATTTCCATACCTTTGAACACACTGAACCAGATCCTTGGCCCATGCAGCCAAATGCTTCATAGCCAACAGAGCCTGTGAGAGCCTAATAACCATCTCTTGGGTATCTCTAGCCAATTGTCTCAAAGTACAGGAAATCTTTATATCCCAGCCCTAAATTTATTATCTTAACTCCCACATATGCTGTTCCTCCACCCAGTTGTCAAAGCCAGAAACCAAGCAATAACCTCTGACTTCTCTCCCCAACCATACATCCAATCTATAAAGTACTTCCAATTCAACTAATTCTTTTCTCTATCCCTAGTATGTCTGGGTAGTTTAACTTAATGCCCTGCCTCCAGTGCTGTTTTCCTCTAATCCATCCTTCCCATAACTGTCAGAGGGATGTATCTAAAACAGCTTCCTAATCTTAGCATCTTGGGACAGCTGTTTTGGGTCTGGGACAGCTGAAGCCTGGACCTGTCATCTCTAGCAGCATGCAGTTACGAGTATACTTAAGCCCAAAGTGCCATGCCAAAATGATCACACTGTGTGTGCTGTGCTGTGATGTGAAAAAAGATCAGGAAGCACTTTTCTAAAACACAAGTCTGACTATGTAACTACCCTGCTTAAAACCTTTCAATGACTCACATACCTCTCAGGATAAATCCTAAATCCACCTTACCATGACCTGTAGTGTCCTGTATGATCCAATTCCTGCCCACCTCTTCATTCTCATCTCTTGGACTTGCTACTTCAACACCAGTTAAAGACTTCTGGTTTCCAGGACCCACCCTGCTATTTCGTGCCTGTAAAGATTGCTGGTAAAATGGCTTGGAATGTTCACTCTCATTTTTGCCTGGCTAGCCTCATTTGACACTATTTAAGTAGCATATCTCCCAGGAAAATTTCCCTGACTGCTGCCCACCCCCATTTGTGTACCCCTCTTTGCAACTCCCATAATACCTTGAGCATGTCATTGTCAGTGGACTTAACACACTGGATTAGAATGTTTTCTGCTTCTTCAACTACCCTTACTTGAGGAAAGCGTATGTGTCTCATCCATTGCTTTATTTCCAGCACCTAGCATAGTGATTAAAAGTAGTCTATCAGTATGTTATTTGTTGAAAGAATGAATGGATCATAGGCCCTTTTGTCCTCTTTGGTAACTTTAGAGCTGAGACTTACCATGGCTTTTTTAGTAGGTTTTCACACAACTAACTTTTTTTTTGCTACCACCCCTATGAGGAATAAAAATAAATTAATCAGACTTGAATTGTGTTGAAAAGGACCTTATAGACTAAGGAAGGAGAAAATAGGTTCTTAGAGTCAAATCTAATTTTGTGGCAAGTAATAAAAATTTACTCAAATCAGTACTGAAGTGATGAAAGCATTCCACAGAACAGGTATAAGACATTCCCTTATTTCTCCAATTTAAATTTACTCTTCTCTGAGTACCCACCTAATAGACTGGTAGAGAAACTCCATCTTAGTTAAGGGGGATGGGAGTTTCTCCCTCAAGATGCCCATTTAAGAAATTTGGAGGTAAGGAGGGACCACAATATTCACCACTGATATCTCATTAATCAAGCAGTCATGATTCTTTAAATTCAGATGACTCTGAGCTTCTCTGCTAAGCTTGGACACAAGAATCCCACTGCCAACATGGGAGCCACAGTTCCTAGGGATGGGCCTTCCTCATCCTACAACTCAGCCATTTCCTTCTGAGATTCTGTCATACCCCCCAGAGCACTAAGTACAGGATGTGCAATAAACCCACAAAATAGCTATAGCTTCCTAATTAAATTCCCTTCTTGTTGGTCTTCCAAGTACCCCAGCAAGTTATCCAAAACTTTTCCCACTTTGTTGTGTTTTTTCCATCCCCAAGCTTTTACTTCTGCACCTCCCACCCCCTGGGAACTACCCTAAACAATTCCTTAACTAAGACAATGCTTTAAAAGCAAACAAACAGCAACAACAAACAGCATTGGTTTCTCCTGTCTGTTTCAAAAGCAGATCAGACAAGGGGGAACAAAGGCTTGGTGACCCTCATGGTGTGTGAGGGAAATTTTCCTATAGCACTGGGACCAAATGCAAGCGGCTGGTGACTGTGCCCATCAAGATATTGGAGTGAGAAGCTTCAAGGTCTGTCCCTGAACAAGCAAGAACTGGCAGAAACATCTTTCCGATAGCACCAGAAAACAGTTAAAGGACTGCAGGAATAGTTTGAGTGTCAAAGCAAGGAAAAGGCTACTTAAAAGCAGTAGGATCTTGTGGTGACCTGGCTGGCCCTTCCCCCACCCTTATCAGCACAGCCTGGAACAGGCTCATGGTTCTAGAGAGTATCCCTGGTCCCAGTTCCAGAGGGAGCAGAGTTGCCTTCATGCACATGTTGGGAGCAAATATGTCTGGTCCAAAGTATCGGGTAGTGGCTGGAGGGAATTACCGTCACAAGACTTGCCTTACACATAGAAGGCAGTTCACAAAGCTATCCTACAGAACACCTTGGGCAAGCAGCCAAGTCAGCTGTAGGACATACATTGCAGTGCCTGGAACCATGAGGAAACTGTTCCCTTGGGAAGAGGTGGCACTCAGAACCATGTAAATGGAAAAAATCCTGGTTTACCCAACAGTTTTGCTAGCACATAACATCTACCCAACCCTGCACCCACATTAGTAGCTTTTCTCTTGACTTTATCTAGCCACATTATATCTTCCTTGAGGTATTATTAGCTAGAATTCTCCAGGGAAGCAGAACCAACAGGATATATATATATAGTGTTAATACTATGAGATTTATTGTAGGAATTGTCTCACATGACCAGGGATTTGCAAGTCCAAATTCCACAGGGCAGGCCACAAGTTGGGAACTCCAGTGAATGTTTTGATGAATTCCCCCAAGAGAAGTTGGCTGGCTGAAGAAGAGAGAGGTTCTTCCTTCCTTCAGACTGCTGAAATCAGCTCTCTTTTAAAGACTTCAAGTGATTGGATGAGACTTCTGTTGTTGCTGAGGGCAATCTCCTTTGTTAAATGTAGATGTCATCAGCCATAGATGCAGTCAACTGACAAATTATTTAAATCCACAAAATATCCTCACAGAAACAATCAGGCCAGTGCTTGCTTAATGAAACAACTAGACACCATAATCTAACCAAGTTGATTCATGCACTTAACCTTCATAAGTTATATCAGCTAAAATTTTACCCAATGACAGGTATTAATATTTTGTTTTCAAATTGTTTCTTGCTTCTGGTCTAATATTTGTTGTTTTTGGGGGGAAGGAGCAGAGAAATTGCTGTTGTTACATTTCACTGCCCCAAGAAGTCAGAAGTCAACACATTAGTCCATGGAAGGACTCTCTTTGATGCTCAGTTTTCTGTAACATTGTGATGATATGGGCTGTGTGGGGGGCCTGTGTATTTCTTCATAAATAATCTGGGCTGTGTGTATAAGTTAAATGTGTTAATTCAAGCTTAACCTGGAATGTGGAAGATACGAGTTTATTCAGGCTTACCTGGAATTTGGGGCTATGTGTTAATTCAAGCTTACCTACAGAGTATGTGTTAATTCAAGACCTATCTGATACTCAGATAAAACACTTGAAACTCTAAGAAACTAACAAAAAGTCCTTTCGCATATAAACACCATTTGACTCCCCACTGCTACATCATCTGTATAAAAGAAACTCAAAAATACTATTCGGGGCTTGAGTTTTTTAACAAGAGTCTCTGAGCCCAGCCGGTCATTAATAAATTTTCCTTCCCAAGAACATTACTGAGTTCTGGCCTTCCATACACGATCATTGAATCTCTCTGCTTCCAAAACAGTGATAATAAGTGAGATTGAACACTGTGAAGTTCTTTTATCCTTTTAGAGGAAAGCCCTCTGTAAAGTATCAGTTTGTTTTTTCTATTAAGCATAACATGTTCTTCAAATATTCAAGTTACAATTTAGAAAATATCTTCTGAAACTTTACAGTTATTTTTACCATCTGCTTATACTTAACAAAATTTGGGTTATTTTGAGCTGCTATGAAATTTATAGAAGATTGCTATATTAATTAGAATACGATGGCTATAAATATCCATTGAGGTAGCTTATTTTTTTCACATAATAAGAAGCACATAGGTAAGGTAGTCCAACTGGGGTAGCAGTTCAACAATGCTATCAGAGGGAAGCGGACTTGGCCCAGTGGGTAGGGTGTCCGTCTACCACATGGGAGGTCCATGGTTCAAACCCCAGGCCTCCTTGGCTGGTGTGGAGCTGGCCCATGCGCAGTGCTGATGCACGCAAGGAGGGGCACGCCACGCAGGGTGTCCCCCACATAGGGGAGCCCCACATGCAAGGAGTGCGCCCCGTGGGGAGAGCCGCCCAGTGCAAAAGAAGTTCAGCCTGCCTAGGGATAGCGCCGCACACATGGAGAGCTGATGCGGCAGGATGACGCAACAAAGAGAGACACAGATTCCCATGCTACTGATAACAACAGAAGCAGACAAAAAGAAGAACAAGCAGCAAATGGACACAGAGAACAGACTACTGGGGCGGGGGAGGGGAGGAAGAGGAGAGAAATTTGTTTTTTTTTTTTGTTTTTTTTGTTTTTTTTTTAGATTTTTTTTTATTGACTTTGTAATAATATTACATTAAAAATATATATGTGAGGTCCCATTCAACCCCACCCCCCCATCCCCCCTCTCCCCCCCCAACAACACTCGTTCCCATCATCATGACACATCCATTGGATTTGGTAAGTACATCTTTGGGCACCTCTGCACCTCATGGACAATGGTTCACATCATGGCCCATACTCTCCTCCATTCCATCCAGTGGGCCCTGTGAGGATTTACAATGTCCGGTGATTACCTCTGAAGCACCATCCAGGGCAGCTCCATGTCCCAAAGACGCCTCCACCTCTCATCTCTTCCTGCCTTTCCCCATACCCATCGTCCACCATGTCCACTTTTCCCAATCCAATGCCACCTCTTCTATGTGGACATTGGATTGGTTGTGTCCATTGCACCTCTATGTCAAGAGGAGGCTCAGATTCCACATGGATGCTGGATGCAATCCTCCCACTTTCAGTTGTAATCACTCTAGGCTCCATGGTGTGGTGTTTGTCCTTCTTCAACTCCATCTTAGCTGAGTGTGGTAAGTCCAATAGATCAGATTGTAGGTGCTGGAGTCTGTTGAGGCTCAGGACCTGGCTATCACATTGTCAGTCCAGAGATTCAAATCCCCTAAATATATCTTAAACCCCAACATTAACTGCACCTCCAGCACATTAGCATGAAAGTCTTATGAAGGGAGATCCCATTTGAGTCCAGATTCATCACACATAAACACCATTTCCAAAGAGGGGCCATCTGCCCTGGTAGTTAACCCCATCGGCCATGACCATAACTCCCATGGGTCTCTTTAGCCCTCAAAGGAACCAATATCTGGGGGTTGTATCTGCTTTATCTGTTTCTCTGACTCTGCTCAGTTGTGCATGAGGGCAATCCTTCTGCCAGCCTCCAGACTCTTTTTTAGAAACTCGTAGCCAGATAAACTCATTTCTCCTTTCCATTACCCCTTACTTTAGGGCAAACAACATTTTAAAGTCATGGTATTTTATGTAGACATGGATATTCTGCTGATCCGCATTGAACCTTCCATATAAGGTCATTTTCCAGTTGCATCATCAGTTGGTAGTTGATAGTGGTCCCTCGTTGCCAGGGAGGCTCATCCCCGGGTGTCATGTCCCACGCTGGGGGGAAGGCATTGCATTTACATGCTGAGTTTGGCTTCGAGACTGGCCACATTTGAGTAGCATGAAGGCTGACAGGAGGAAATTCCCAGGCACAATGTTGCTCTAGGCCTTGTTCTTATTTTAGGTTTATCAGCTCACAAGCATAGTCATTAGCATCAGGGGCTCACTGTTGAACCCTCACTCCCTCCCGGTCCCCGCCACTGTACCTGGGAGACTGTCACTGCTCCCCTAGGGACAACGACAGAGGACCACTGGCCAGGAAC